>NC_049238.1:54146628-54758957 GCF_011100685.1 Canis lupus familiaris
CCAAAGAAGAAAGCTGCTGGACAGAGGGATATTTTAAAATATTATTTAAAAATCTACCATTCTGGATCTTTAAGGACGAAAACCAGGGTAACCTTAGGCTGCCTGAAAAGCAACTGAGTCTTTCTTACTCTTCCTTAAATATGTTCTCTGGGATTGCCCCTCTTCCAACCAATAAGGTTTGTTGCGGCAAGCACAGGAGACACACAATTGCCTTCCCTAAAAACCATGCACTGATGCCTCATGCTCCCAGACAAAATAAAATGAAGTCATTTCTTGCCCTTTGCCATGATTTGCTAGTGCCAGCACGTGACATGTGGCTTGCCTACAGTCTCTATTCACCAAACATAGATTGCAAAGGCCCTGCAGACTTCTCCCTTGGCCCACTGCTCCTTTCCAGCATAGACTCAGACTCGGTTTTACATCTTCTGTGCCTTCCAAATTTCACTCATCCCTGCAGCCCCCATGCCAGACTTACTCCAGTGGGGTTGGAATGGTAGGGAATGACTCAGCCTCAGGATGCTGTAGCCAGAATCAAGCTTTTGAGGCAGAATAGCACTCCAACAAGATGTAAATTCAGCCGGGTAAGGTCTGCACTGATGACCACTGGGAGATAGACTTTCCCCTTACTCGTCCAAATTTTCCTGGTAGGTTCCAGAGTTTTGGCAAAAGTTCCTGCAGCATCTTGAACTGTTCCTCCATTTAAAAATTAAGCCCCTTGGGGGACGCCTGGGTGGCTCAGTGGTTGAGCACCTGCCTTTGGCCCAGGGCCTGATCCTGGAGACCCGGGATCGAGTCCCACGTCGGGCTCCCTGCATGGAGCCTGCTTCTCCCTCTACCTGTGTCTCTGCCTCTCTCTGTATGTGTGTCTCTCATGAATAAATAAAATCTTTAAAAATAAATAAATAAAAATTAAGCCCCCTAAAAAGGGCTCTTGACCATCAAGATCTACTCTGATGAAGAGGGGATATAAGCAATTACGTGGACACACACACTCCTTCAGACACTTGGTAAATATTAACTGAATTGAAAGGAGGGGAGAGATAGACAAGTAGACCTGTCATTTGCGCATTTCTCATGAGTGTGTTCCTGGCACAGCCCTCGCTCTTCTTGACCACTCCAATGGGTTAGGGCCCCAGGGGGCATCTCCCCCAGTTCCTGCTCTTTCCTCCTCTCTTAACACATATGTGCTTCTTGGGGTTGAACGGGGATGGGGAGTAGAGGGGTATCTCAGATATCTGTCTTACACTTGGAGGAAATTGGAGAAAATGGAATGGAACATTCTAGCAGTCTTCATTCTTGCTCCTCCACTGCACCTGTTCTTGGCAGAATGCCTTGCCCTTCGGGGATTACAGAAGAAAAGATCATCACAAAAGGAAAAAGAAACCATCTGGAGAGCCAGAGGAGAGCTCCCTGGAACCCTGCTGACACGGACTTTCCACCTGTGGCTTGGCTTGCTCCTTAGTATGTGAGAAGACATTCTCCCCTCTGAGACTCAGTTTCCCCATCTGTCCGATGACACCAATAACGCACATCTCATGTGATTGTTGGTGAGAACTTTGTGTGAAATGTATCTGAAAGCACTTTGGCCAAGGTATACTACAAATGCTAGTGACCATCACCAGAGAGCTAACACACACGCAAAACACACCCATTTTTAAGCTTTATTTTAGAAATTGACATACGGTAAAATTGCCTGGTGTGTGTGTGTGTGTCTGTGTGTGTACAGTTCTGTACATTGTAACACATGTACAGATTTGTGTAGCCGTCACTGCAGTGAGAATATGGAAGAGCATCATTGCCTCATCCATTCATTGAAGGACGTTTAGTCATGAAGTATTACTGTTTTCATATATTGTTGGATTCAATTTACTAATATTTTGTTGAGGATTTTTGTATCTATGTTCATGAGGGGTATGGATCTGACATTTTCTGTTGTCACTGTGTGGCTTTGGTCTTAGGATAATGATGGCTGCTAAAACAAGCTGGGGAGTGCTCCTCCTTATAATTTGTTCTTACTTCTTGAAATGTTTGTGAGCCTTCACTAGTGCGACCATGTGGGCCTGAAGATTTATCATTTAAAAGGTTTTTTAGCTATGAATTCAATGTCTTTAATCATTATAAGACTATTCAGATAACCTTTGGCATCATGACTGAATTGGTAATTGGTGGTTCCTGAGAAATTAGTCCATTTCATCTATGTTGTCAGATTTGTGTGTGTAGACTTGTTCACAGTAATTCTCTTAACACCTCATTAATGTCTATGGCACCTGTGGTGATGGCTCTCATTCCTAGTATCAGTGATTTACGGTTTTTCTCCTCTTTTTATTAGATGTTTATCAAATTTGTTGCTCTTTTCAAAGAACCA
Source organism: Canis lupus familiaris (assembly GCF_011100685.1). NCBI lineage: Eukaryota > Metazoa > Chordata > Mammalia > Carnivora > Canidae > Canis > Canis lupus. The sequence goes on from NC_049238.1 coordinate 54,148,994, forward strand.
TCTTTTGGCTTCATTGATTTCCTCTATTGTTCTGTTTATCATTTCATTGATATCTTGTACTTTTCCCTTGTTTTTTTTTTTCAGTTTGGTTTTCTTTTTCTGTTTTTTTTTTTTTTTTTTTTTTTGGCTTGCTTTGTCTTGATTTTGCTCTTCTTGTTCAAGTTTCTTAAGGCATAAGTTTAAACAAATAATCTGACACCTTTCTTTTCTAATATAAGTGTTAACGTTTTCTTCTAAGCCCTGCTTTAGGTACATCCCATAAATTTTGATATTTTATGCCTTTATTTTCATTGAGTTGAAAATATTTTCTAATTTTCCTTGAGACTTTCTGACTAATGGATTATTTTTAAATGTTTTGTTTAATCTCCAAGTGTTTAGAGATTTCCCCACATATGCTTTTATAACCATTAGACCTGGGGAAGCTGCAGAAATCTAAAGAAGCCATTGTTTTAGAAAAATGAAATAATTTATTGAGCACCTCATGTGTGCAAAGCACTAGGCTGGGTGTTGTCTGGAGTATACGATGAGATTTCGATCCAGCCTCCTTCGAAGAACTGATGGTTCAGGAGAAAAGCCAAGACATTCTTGCAAAACAAATGAGATGCATGGTGGTCAGTGATAAAGCTTCTACACGGTGCAGAGAAGGGCTGCCATGGGGGTCAGTCTCTTCTGGCCTAGGTGATCAAGGTCAAGGGTGTCAACTGGGCTTTGAGAATAGGTAGGCTTTCCATAGTGAAGATCTTAGGGTAGCACCATGTTGGTAAGAGGGAATGTTCCCTGGCTGTGGCAGTAGATTTTCCCACAATACCCCACTGAGCCTGCTATGACTTGGCGCACTGGGCCTGCTTATTTCACATATGTTTGGGGAGTGAACTAATCTGACTGGACTGAACTCTTCCAGAAATTGAGAGAAATTTCTCCTACAGCCTGTAGAGAAACAAGTAGTGTTTTCTGGGCCAACAAGAGGGAAGACGGGGTGACAAAAATAAAGCTAACATCGAAAGAGTATTTTGCTTCCTTCATATCCTGCCACCTCACAGATGTGGCCTGTCCTTCTGCCTTGTCAGAGCTTGAGCTGAACTTGGAAGTTAAGGCAGACTCTGACAGGCCCTGGAGCATGCTGCTGTGTCCAGAATCAGCTCTGGAATTTGGGCCTCTTAGGCCTATGGAGGCCAGGAGAATGTTAGCGTTATTGAAGCCAAAGGAGAGTGGAATGGCAGGTGGTAGGAGAGAAATATTTGCCCCTGTCCTGAGTGTTTGGGCTCACTGTGTCAAGGAACAGAGGGGGACGTGTGAGGTAAAAACAGCTCCCATCCTCTTGAGCCACAGGACAGCTCAACCACAGAGAAAGAATTCCAGGGGATCCATAACCATGTCTTCTTCATTCTTCCTTCTTTCTCATTTTTCTTCACAACCTGATTTCCAGGGTCTGCTTTCAGCACACAAGAAAACAGACAAAAAGCAATGCTTCTTGAGATTTTGGAATTTGCATTTTTCCTGTCAATTTACTTTGCACTTGCATATTTTGGTTTTTACTGAAGACTGATTGTGCATATGTTGGTGATTTAACAAGAAGGAAATATGTTTTAAGTCTCCTAGCAAAGATGAAAATAACTAGATTTAATTTTATAGACAAACATTTTTTAAGAAAATGGTTGATTTCTCATTGAATTTTGGGGGGCAAGTTACACAAACTCTCTAGGGGGGGCCCACAATATGGGGAAGATAAGACAGCAGTTTTAGCACCTAGCACAGCTGGGCAGATGTAGACACCATGGTATGGAGATGGACTGCATGAAGAAATGAAAGACATTACAAAATCCCACTGCAGAATTTCCAAACGCTGCTATGAAATTGGAACTAATTTTGGTACCTTTCCAGTTGGCCCCAAAATGAAACAATGAAACGTCTATATGACCTCTTTTCTCATTCAAATAACTAGTTTGTTCTAAAGAGGAATAATTTTAAGACAGAAGAATAATCTTTAGGAAGAACCAGATTCTGATTTATGCAAAAACAAAGCATCCTAAGGGATTTTATATTTTTCATGGCTCTTTGCAGCTCATAAAAGACTTTAACATGCCACATCTCTTTCAGATTACCAGAATCACCCCCAGAAAAAAGGCTGGGCAGGGATCAATCACTCTGGCCTTATAACTGGGGCAGTAAAGATTCCAAGAGAGTGAAGAAATTCATGGCTTATAGGGACTAGAAGCAGTTTCAACCTTCTGTGTCCATTTCTAAATAAGGTCTCTTTGGCCTAGGATACTATGGTCAAAGCAATTCAAAAGGAAGTTTGAACCCTTTTGTACTAATCGGTGCATTTTCCTAAAGTACCTACAGGTATTTGAGTAATGGTTTTAAACTGCTATTTGATTCATTTTCATGATGAGAGAGTGTGAGGTTTTACCTAAGTTATTTCAATAGCAACGTATGCATAAACTCCAGATGTATAATGGGGATGAAGTGAGGGAGAAAAGGGGGGAGTCAAGTGGGCAGCTCTACAGGCTGCTCTGGGCTTAACTGGCTTTGGCCACTCACCAAGCCTCCTGCATGGTGCCTGTGGCTTGGTGATACCTTTTCAATGAAGCCTGCCAGCACACGGCTTCATGCCCCCATGCAAACAGAGCCGGGGACAGGCTTGCAGATGGATGTGGCCTGCTCAGGACAGATTCTGAACCATTTTAAGGGATCCCTGCCTCCATTCAGGCTCCTCGAGTGAGCTTCCAGCTCTTCATGGCTGGCCCTGCTCTGGGGCGGAGACTGCAGAAGATCCTTTCTGCTGTAGCAGATCTTGAAGCACCACAGCCCTCCATCAAGCCTCAGCAGCAGGGATGGGCAAGGTTAACAGACACAGAGGCCCAGGTATGTTGTGCACGAAGACTCCCAATGCCAGGAGTCCCATGAAGAATCAGAGAGAGTCCTTGCCTCAAGGCTTATATTCTCACTTTTCCTGTCCTTACTACCTAAATAATTGGCTCTGAGAAGGATTTGGTTCTCTACTGGCCTTTTTTTCCTAAGATTTTTTATTTATTCATAAGAAACAGAGAGAGAGGCAGAGACACAGGCAGAGGCAGAGGGAGAAGCAGGCTCCATGCAGGGAGCCTGATGTGGGACTCGATTCCAGGATCCCAGGATCACACCCTGAGCGGAAGGCAGACTCTCAACCACAGAGCCACCCAGGGATCCCTCTACTGTCTTTTTTTTTTCGGTGGATTCTTGAGGCAGTTTCATTTGCTACGGAAAGCAGTGAGAGAGGGAAGCATCAAATGGCCAGCCTGTGCTCCTCAGGGAGTAGCTCTGTGGGACTGCCCTGAGCATTGCCAGATGCTTACCATCCCCACCTTCTGGGCACTGAGTATTGCTAACGTGCTATTTTGAAATGTCAGTATGGCTCTCACATGAAAATCACTGAATTAGTTTGACTAGTAATATTTTTGTTTAGAAATAGCTTACCTAGGGACAGTGGGGCTGGCAAACTGCAAGCCCCAGGTACAGTTTGGCGCACACCCGGGTTTTGTATGATTCTCAAGCTAAGAATGATTTTCATATTTTTAAAAAAGGGTTGGGAGGAAGAGGAGAGGAAGCCTGTATCTCTTCTCCGGACCTTTACAGGCAAAGGTCACAATTTCACAAGCAGTGACCAAGTACTGCCAGGTGCTGGTGGTACGATGCTGGAGAAGACCTCACTGTTGCCCCGAGGGGCAAGAGTCATGTGTGGGAGAAAATAAATGCACCACACGGCAAGTGCAGTGTGCAGAGAGATGGGGCCCCATACATGCTGCTGTGGAAGCACCAAAGAGGGGCCCTTAGCTCAGCCTTGGCGGCTTAGGGAGTGTACATAAGGGGAGGTTTCCAAGAACAGGTGACAGGTAAAATTAACCTAGAAAGAGAAGTGGGTATTAGCCAGGAGAAGGATGTGGAGAAGTGGGGAGGGGGAGGTAGAAAATACAGCCCAGGCAGGGAGACAGAGGCAGAGAGAGGGAGATGTGGGCACAGGGGCTGTTAGCAGGGCACAGGGTAGAGAGTGCTAGGAGCTGACCCTGGAGAGGATCCCAGGGCCACTCAAAGGCCCTTGTGTCTCACAGCTAGATAGATGCTTGCACTTTACCGGCTTCAAATGCTGGCCCCATCACTTGGTCGTTGGGTGGCCCTAGGCAAACCTTCCTGGGTCTCAGCTTCCCTACCTGTAACCTGTGGCAGAGGGGAAGACCTGTCTCAGCCGAGAACGCCGAATGACACAGTACCTACAATGACAAATGACACAGTACCTACAAAGCACGCAGAACCCTGGCGGCTGGGAATTCACACTCGGCAAACGCGGGTAATTGTAGCCGCGGGGGGCCGGGCCCTGAGAAGCTGTGAGCACCTGCCGTGAGCCTGTCTCTGACTTGTCCGGTGGCTACGGTCCGAGACCGTGGCCCTTGCAGAAATCCAGGCAAGAGGTGCTCGGACTCCGGGGTTCCCCGGTGCCAGTTGCTGGCGCTCAGGAAAAGGCCGTGGTCCATCCCCTCCGGGCTGACCGCACCCAGGCGTCCACTCTGAGCATGGCTGTTTGCATGGGAGCGCCATGGGACGGGGGCATGAAGAACTCAGTTCGGGAGCCGTTGTTCAGAGCTTCCCTCTTCCTCCTAAAAGGGAAATATCAAATCTGGCTTAAGAGCTGGAGAAAGGTAGTGAGCCTTCCCCGGACTCAACTCACACTTGATCCCCGACGACTTCTCTTTGCTTCAGCGAATCTCAAGTCATTGGGTGTCTGCAATTTCTTTGGGCTCATGCAGTCCTTCAGTGGGTCTCTGTCTCCTCCGACGAAGAACACCTCTCCCTGCAGTCTGGAGCTGAACACCTAGAGGCGGGAAGGCTGTCACTCATGAGCTGTGCCCATGTGGGGTTCCTGGCCTCTGAACACCACAGGGAGGTCTTGCACTGGACAGAAGAGCAGTCACTTCCTGCCCTTCCTTGTGTCCCCCTCTGAGGCTTCTGTGCTTCCAAGCTGGTGGTGGCCTTCTCTCTCTAAGGGTCGCCATGTGGCAGTGAGCCTGCTGCGGGGGGGCAATGAGGACACAGTCCTGCCGCTGAGTGGGGCGGGGACTGCCCTAGATGCCCGTGGCCCAGGTTCTGGGATCCCCACTGCAGGAGCAGGCTGGTGCTGGCAGCGGGCCGCCTCGGCCACCCTAGCCCAGGGCCCATGCAAGCTGGACCCTGACTATGCAACCTCTAAGTGCTCTCGGCTCCTTTGAAAAGGAGAACATTATCTTCGATATTATTATACAGTAATGAGAAAATGTTCCTGTGTTCTGCGGCTTTCTGGCTGAGCACACCGTGCCCCATGAGGAAATATGCTCTTATGCATTTTCCCTCCGTAATATTAAAGTGGACAGCACAGAGGCTCAGGCCTGTGGTCGTTTCCAGACTATTCGCCTCTCCCTGCCCACCCCCTCTGCTCCTCAGCCACCCTGGTGCCTGCCCCCGGGGCCTCAGGCCTTCTCACCTGACTACCCAGGTTCTGGGGAGCTCTGTGCTGTTTAAGAGCTTCACTGAAATGTGTCCGTTTGATTCTTACAACAGCCCTAGGAGGTAGGGATTACCGCTGCTGTCATGTCACAGTTGAGGAAACCTAGCCTAGAGAGGTTCAGTCACTTGCCCAGGGTCACACAGTAACTGGCAGAGCCCAGATTCAAACCCGGCCATCTGGCTCCATAATTTGAGCTAATAACCCGCCCTATTCAGCCTCCAGCTCTGGTGCTATTTCCGTGTGGATCTACGTACGGAACAAACTGGGGGAGGCATGAAGCTTGGCATCCGAGCCCCTGGAGGCGGTAAATCTGAGGAGTGCTGTTGACCAGCACTGACTTCATGGAAGCTTTAGGCCAAAGTAGACAAAACTTCCCTTTCTCTCTAAGGATGTTCCTGGAGCTTCTCAGGTAACCCCAGAGTCTGAGTGTCTCAAATCCCTCTGGGAAGCCTAGCACCTGCCGAGCAGTTCTTCCCAGAGCAGCCTTGGGCTGAGCGGCTGGCTGTGGGGACCGGGGCCAGCTGTGTGGGTGCGGGCAGCAGCGGGCCATGCTGATACATCTTGGGGTCTGCTAGGCTGTATCTGTTGGGTCTGGACTGGTCTCAGTGTCAGCAGACAAATGTCTATCTCACGAGGAGGGGGGTGCTTCAGTGGTTGCTACGTTTGTATCTTTATTTTGCCCTAGTACATGCCTGTGTCAGGGCTTATGTCTAAATCTGGGTATGTACTGATATGAGCATGAAGTGTGTTAAAGTTCGTGCATGTGAAAGGGAGGCTGGAAGTATACAGCTGTGTATCCCTGTGTGTGTGTGTGTGGGGGGGGGATACACCCTCCTGGTGACTCTCAGTGCAGTTGTGGCTCATAGCCACCTTGACACACCCCCTTTGCTGCTCTAAAGCAATGTTCCAAGGTGATCCAGGCCCTGCCTTGCACAGGGAGGCAGCTTAGTTCTTTGTGGGCTTGATTTTGCTTCCCCAGGAAACAACCCCTCCTGTTTCCATGGTACTTTCCACTGACCCTGCTCTGCTCTGGCCAGGGCTCTGGACTGCCCCCCACCCCACCCCACCCCGGGCCACATCAGAGGGAGCTGGCAAACATGTGGTTCGGGGCAGCTTTTAAGCCAAAGAAAGGATAGTGCCCGAGCAGTCCGTGGTCCATGTGCATGAATTTCAGCGTCTCATCCCCCATCTGTTGACCAGAGCCTCTCCTCCCACCCAGCTGGGCACAGCTCCTGGGTGAGTGCCCTGCCCTCCCCAGTCATTCTGATTGGTTCACAGTGGGGAGTGAGTGGCATCACTGAGCCACCTCCAGCTGCCCCTCTGGGTCTCCAGAGATTTCCTTCGTAGCCTCCACACACCACCCTGCAAAGCTGGGGGGACCTGGGAACTGGGGGCCATTAAAACCTGTGACTAGAGATGGGTTCTATAGCCTGGCAGGCAGAGCAGCTCTTGGCCGGGCTCCAGAGTGTGATGCAAAGTCCATGCCTCTGCAGGGGCTCTCACAGTGCCCCATGCCTGCCAGGCTGTGGCCACCTTTGGGACTGTTCCCTGGCCCATAGGGTTTAGGCGGTGGGCCTCCGAGTTAGGACTCTGCTGTGTAGAGAACAATCAGAAAGCTCTGTGACTTCACAGAAATTGCTTTGACCCCTCTTGTGACTGTTTTTTAATCTGTAAAATGGGGATAATGATAGGGTTATGGTAAGAATTAAATGAGTTACTGTAGTGAAGTGTTTAGAACGGTACTGGCATGTCGGAAGCACTTACTAATTGTTATTATGAGACCATCCCAAAGGTCAATCTGGTCTTTTTGCAAGGTCTGCTAGGGGTGGGGTGGTGCTGGGATGGGATGGGAGTAGGTAGGGAGACTTGTCTAGGCTCAGAGGAAGAAGGGAGGGGCAATGCCCTTCACCCCTGAAAGGACTCCCAGTGTCCTAGCATTACTGAATGCATCCAGGATGTTTGGTGGAGGCAGCCTGTCGAGGCAGGTGAAGGCGGCCGGCACAGCAAGACCTGTTCTCCAAGGACAGAAGCTGCCTCTCCCTGCTTGCCTCTTATCTTTGAAGTCTTTCCTTAACCGGCAGTAGGACAGAGAGACCCCTCTATAATTTGTCTCTGGTGATAAGGCCAGGGGACATTGGCTCTAAAAATAAACCTTCATAAGATTTTAGGTAAACACTTTCCACAATAATTCAGATCACGATTCTTTTTTCATTCCTAGAGCAATGTGACCTATAGTGGAGCCTATTCCCGCAGAGGAAATGTCAAAGGCTTCCAGAGTGCCAGGCTGAATTTGGATAAGGCTCCACTCTGCTCTGGGGCCCAGGCTTGCCAGAACGATCTGCAGTCTCAGTGTGAGAGGCCCCCTCCAGCCCCACCCATCACAGTACCCCACATTCCTACCCCCCCGCCCCCCGCCCCCCCACTGCCCCAGCTGGGCCCAGTGAAAACCTGAGCTTTTTGGAAGGTTTCTGTACCCAGAGGCAGGCAGGGATGGCGTCTTAGTTACATTTCTTTTTCCCCAACATGTGGCTCTCGGAGATGGTGTCGGGGGACTGCGAGCCCGCCCAGTTTACGGAGGCCGGGCCCAGCCCAGCCTGGGCGCACAGGGCAGGCCCCGGCCGCGGGGCTCAGCGGCATAGGCGGGCTGACGGGGCCCTGCCCGGGGCCTGCTGCTGCGCTGGGCTCGCAAGCTCCTTCTCTAGGCAGAGCGACAGTGGGTCGGCGGGTGCTGGGGTCGCTGTCAACGGCACCGGCCTTCCCCGGGGGGTCCACACCCGGGGGCTGGAAGAGGTGGGGACAGGAGGAGGTAGCTGGCGGGGAGGAAGTGGGGGGAATTGCGCGTGGGGGGTGGGGAGAAAAAGGAGGAGGAGGAGGGGGAGGAGGAGCCAGGGCTGGGGCGAGGAGAGGAACGACACAGGCGCGCCCAGCTGGCGACCCCCGCGCTCCTTGGGCCCCACCACGCGGGGGCCGGTGGCGCGCGCTGTCCCCGGCTCGGGCACCCGGAGAGCAGGTGCAGGGGCGGCGGCGGCAGGGGCTGGCGCAGAAGGGGACAACCCGCGTGGCCGGAGCCCGCGCCGGGGACCCGGGGAGGGGGGAAGGGGCGGGGCGGGGCGGGGCCGGGGCCGGGGCGCGCGCCCCTCCCTCCTGCGCCGCCGCTTGCAGCCGCGGGCTCGCCCGCCGCGCCGCCCCGGGGCGATGCTGTCCCCTTTTCCTTCCTGCTGCGGGGCTGGAGGCCGAGCGTCTCCGCCAGAACCAGACACTAGTGTTCTCTCGCCTCTGCCTCGGGTCTGGGATTTGAGGATGGAGAAGGTGCACGGTCTCATAATTAATTAATGTAGGTGGCTGTCACTGTGGTCACAGCTGGCCCCCGGCAGAGCAGAGCCCAGGAAATCCGGCCCGTGGGAAGGGAAATAATAACCACAACCCAGATGGGCCGCTTCCTGGGCCTGCTGCTAAGTGGTGGACCCAGGGGGGCGCTGGCCAGGTCTCTCAGGCCCCCACTGGGCACCCCCGACGGGGGAACACCAGCCACTTGCTAAACACTTGTTATGTTGCTTCACTTTATCCCCAGAGGCACCTCCAAATTAGCTAGTATTAGCTCCATTTTACAGATCAGAAAACTACAATTCAAACAAGTTAGGTAACTTGCCTGCAGTCACACTGCCAGCAGCAGGAAAAGCTCACATTTGAACCCGGATCTCTCTCTGACTTTGCCACGTTTTCCTGTGTACCAGGCAGCCCCCCTTGATCCTTTTGCCTTCCTACATCCGCAGTTTCCTCCTCACCCTCTGTCTCTATCCCATCCCCAGCTCTGCCTCACTGCCCTCTCTACCTCACTTCTGCATTATAAGGTGTTCTCTGAGAAGGATCAGAGACTAGTTCGCACCGAGGTTTCACTGACTGTAACAGCCTGGAGTGTCCTCCCTTCCCAAGATTTGCCTTTTAAGTAGACTCCAAGCCTCAGGTTAAAGACAGATTCTTAAAGGAATTGATCCAAGTGACAGCCAGGAATGTGGAGCGGTATGGTGGGGGGCAGCTGGCTCTGCAGGTACCCCTGCAGGAGGTAGGCAGGACTCATTCCATCTGTGGCCCTGGCCTTAGGAGGTGGGTCTGGGAAAGATGAGTGACGGTGCCTTAGTTGAGAACCTGCTGCAGCCTAGCACGGTCAGCCACACACTTCACAAATGTCACCCCCTTGCTTCCTCACCACCTGAGAGGTTGGTTGCTACTTCCCATCTCACAGAGAAGGAAACCCGGGTCTCCAAGAGTTAATAACTTGCTTAAGAAAGTGCTGCGAGTCAGCGGAGTGGGAATTCAAACCCGTTCATTCCTTAAGTGCACTTTTATTATTTTGCTGTGTGCAGGGATATGGAGAAGAGATACAATCCTTCTTCTCTCACCGCTTCTGTTCCCAAGTAAGCGAATAGATGGGAATGAATTGGTACAGTAAGGTGTTGTGTGATAGTCTGATAGTAGCCCAATGGGGCGCTGTGGGTGGGTCACAAACACTAAATAGAAGGTAGTCCTACCGCCGGGGGTTGGGGAGGGGTATGTGGTGGCAAAGTGGAAGGAGTCAGGGAAAAAAAGGAAATTGTCTTAAAACAGATCTATGGAACCAGGCCTTTTTCTTCTCTCCCCTGTGCTGCCTTTGGAAGCTCTGTGGCATGGGGGAGGGGCACCCAGAGGCCTCAGATGGCACCTCTTTCAATGTCCCTTGACCACTCCCTCCCACCCATCCCCACCCCGGGCCACCTGACTTCACTGCGGCATTCTGAGGATTATTAGATCACTATGAAGGCCTTGTATTTCTGGTGGATTTGGGCAGCCTAACTGTACAGGAATCATCCTTTTTTTTTTTTTTTTTTTTGCTTTCCCAGTTCAACAGAGGATGATTTTAAAATATGCTCCACTTGAAGAACAAGGATTTTGGAAAAAAAAAAATGTGGGAGCTTGAGGTAAAAATGGAAAATAGATGAAACCCAAAGTATTTCCAAGGTGTCTTTCTCTGTGTTTCTGTTTTGCAGGTTTTAAAAGCAGAATCAAAGTGTCAAGCAGAGGGAAATTTCTCTGATGCAGCATTTACATAAGAAACACGTTCAGAAAAAGAGGCTGTGATTCTGAAGGTGTCCTTATTATACTGCACTAAAAATCTCCCTTGGGATCGGAGGAGGTTTAAATTAGTCCAGGAGAGGAGAAAATCATATCCCCCCCTCCCCCCTTTTCCAATGGCAGATCTCTCCCCAAACTGAAAATTTTCCCCAAGGAAATGGTCCCACGGTGTTCAGGGAGCAGACAAAGCCCTCTTTGTGTGAGGGCTCCACCTTTCTGAGCCCTCAGGGCAATTCGCTGGCTCCTCCTATATCCATTTAACAAGTCCTGACATTGCACTTGGTGCTACATCATGGGCCTTGAGCACAGCTCTCAAGGAGGTTCTTGTTAGGAGTTGTGCATTTTGCTCTAGAAATGTATCCATGGGCCATGTAATTGACTCAAGAAATATAAGTCAGTGGGAACAGCTCAAAGTGTCATGCACTCTTACAAGCCCATGTTATGTATGTATGTGTATATATTTTCTCCAAGATCTATCAAATATTTGCTTGCTAAACTACATAGAATTTCATATACAAGAGTAATGCTATGTACAAGATGTTCCGGTTACCCATTGCTACATAACACACTCCCCTAAACTTGGTGACCTAAGTAGCAACCATTTTATTATGTATCATGATTTTGTAGATCAGGAATGAGACAGGGCTCAGCTGGGTGATTCTCTTGCTCCAGGTGGCATCAGCTGGGATCACTCAGTGGTCATCAGCTAGTGGTGAGGCTGATCTAGAGGGTCCCAAACCATTTTACTCTCATCCGTAGCTCCTTGGCAGGGATGGCTGTCGGGTCATGTCTCTCTCCATGGAGGCAGAAGGCCTCTCCACATAGCAAGATGGCAGGATTTCTCATAATAGTTCAGGTGTCTGACACCAAGTGTGCATAAAGTCAAGATGGCCAGGGCCTGGTGAAGGCCTTCTTTGGGGCCTCAATGTTCTAAATTTCTTCCTCACCTTCTTTCACCTTACCTCACCCCAATCCTGCCTCTCATTTACTGTGCCCAAAATTATCACAGTTTGATTCCTACTGCAGTGAAGGTATGATGTGGCCCAGAGACACAGGGAGACCTCATTGCTCTGTGGGAAGAAGGCCAAAGAACTTGTGTCCATCTCTGACCCAGTGTCCGATGACAACCAGTATCCACAGACTTATTTTTCCAGGAATAATAATAGACTATAAGGAACCGTCAATCCAAGAATTGGGAGGTGCCTTAAAGATAATCTAGTTCAACCTCCTGATTTTACAGATAAGCAAGGCTAGAAGATATCTAACCACCTGGCTCTCAAGCCTGATTGCAAAGGCTAGCCTCAACCACGGGTGTTGTGATCCCAGATTCCAGAAGATATTGACTGGGTGCCTACTAGTTTCACAGTGCAGCACTTAACAGTGGCAAAAGAGGTGCAAAATTGAGGGTTATGCAGTTCTGGGTGTCCAGGAGTTCACAATTCAGCAGATGGTAAGAGTCAAGAAAGGTAGAGAAAATAAGACTTGCAAATAACGTGCCATGAACATCTACCAAAGGATAAATCTCATCCAGCAAGGGGGTTTAGGAAGGGATTTCTGAAGACCTGGATTGATATGGGCCTTTAAGGGTGGATGAAACTTTTGGTGGCAGTATAGCAGCATAGCTCCAGCCAGAGCACTTCATGAGCAGAAGGAGCCAGAGTAGCCAGGGATGAGGGTGAGTGTTGCATCGTCCCCCGCTCTCACCCAGTCAGCCTGGACAGCCCGAGTGCACACTCTTCCCATAGACATCCAGCGCTGCAACCAGGCTGTGCTGGTTCACTCAGATGCTTTACTGTCCTATTGAGCAGGATTAGCTTTTCTGTTCTAAACCAAGTGTTCACAACACTGCACATTAGTATCTCCATGGATGCCTTTAGAATATCCCAATGCCTGGTCTACCCTAGAATGAAAAAGTTCAGATTCTCTGGGAGGGGACCCAGATCTTGATTTTTTTTTGACTCCCCACATGATTTCAATGTGCTAGAGCAGTGTTCCTCAAATGCTAGTGCACATCAGAATCATATGGAGGGCTTATCAAAACACAGATTACTGGGTCCCACCCCCGGAATGTCTGGTTTAGAAACCAGAAAATCAGACATTCTGGGAATGGGGCCCAAGAATTAGCATCTCTAACGTGCCCCCACGTGATGCCCTCGTTGCTAGTCCCTGCATCACACTCTGAGACCCACTGCTCCAGACAATTGATCTAACTAGTTACACATCGAATCCGCCCCTTCAGAAATCCTGTCACTGAAAGCAGAACTCAGGTTTGCAGATTGTGTAGCCTAAAGCCCTGCTGTGCAGAGTGTGGTCCATCCCTGGGCCAGCATTTGTAGCACCTGGGGGCTTGTTAGTAATGTAGACTCTCATGCCACAGCCCAGACTCCAGGAATCAAAATCTTTTAATGAGATTGTCCAGCTGATTTGAAGGTGCAGTCGTTTGAGAAGCTCTGCTCTTTAGCTAAGTGCTGAGTGCTAATTCCTCATGGATGTCTGAATCTTGATAGTGTCACAAGATGAGTAGACAGCTTTAGGCACAGTGGCTATAATGACTTACCTGAGACGGGGTGGTGACACATTGGTAGCACAGGAATCACCGAGCTTTTCAATACAGAAACAATGAATTGGAAAATAGCAGCTAGATAACAGACTTCAACAGGTGTTGTGTATATTTTTGGTTTTGTTTTGTAGACTTCCACAATTTATTTAGCATTTTTACCATCTCCATCTATTCTACATCTATTAAAAAGTGTTTAAATAGCCAACTAAGGCACAAATAAAGGGAAATGAATCACTTAATTCTCAGGAGTACCCAGTACTTTAAATTTCTTTTCTTCACACCTACCAATGGGTGGCCCCAAGCCATTTGCACAGCATTTGGCCCAGTTCCAGACAGTATGAAGCTGCTGTTCTGAATTCAGGTATTGATTAGCTCTTTCACACTGCTCTGGTACCCACTCAAAACTAAATGCTCCTAACTGCCTTTTTTTTTTCTTGCCTCAGGGTTTTATTGTTGGTCTCTCTCTCTCTCTCTTTTTTTTTTCCCTCTTCACCATGTAGAGAGTAAGGATCCATTCAGCAAAATCCATTTCTCCCAGTGTGTTTGGAAGTCGCCTTACTCTAAACCTGCTATACTGATGCATTGTCATTGGCAAGATAATGAAAGTCTTCCTATCCTATTGCGGTGTTCCAGACCTCTTGCCTTATCTTTTTATCTGATTAGTTCAATTTAATCCTACTCAGTGGGTGGGTGAAGCAGGGTTCAGGCTGCCACCCTGCTTCATTTCCAGTGGGGTCCCTCTGCCTCCTTTTGCCAATCTCATGATCTGTTGGATTGTTCCAAAACCTGAAGGGTGGTCTTTCATAGGAGAGAAAATTGGGGCGCCGGGGTGGGTCAGTTGTTAAACATCTGCCTTTGGCTCAAGTCATGATCCTGGAGTCCCAGGATCGAGCCCTGCATTGGGTGCCCTGCTCAGTGGGGACTCTGCTTCTCCCTCTGACCCTTCCCATCTCATGTTCTCTCTCTCTCTCTCAAATAAATAAATAAAATGTATATCTTTTAAAAAACATTTATTTATTTATTCATGAGAGAGAGAGAGGCAGAGACACAGGCAGAGAGAGAAGCAGGCTCATTGCAGGGAACCTGATGTGGAACTCGATCCCCGGACCCAGGATCACGCCCTGAGCCAAAGGCAGATGCTCAACCGCTGAGCCACCCAGGTGCCCCAATAAATAAAATCCTTAAACAAAAGAAGAAGAAGAAGAAGAAGGAGTGAAAAAATCACCTGGGAGGTCACTTTTGGTCTACATAGCAGTGCAGGCATGTATTAAATGCTACACTGGCAGGGCTCCAAGCAAGACAGTTCCTCATGGAAATTCTTCTGTTTGCACAGGTTGCTGTATTTTTCTATTTTCTATTTATTTATTTTTAAATGTATTTTTTTTGTACTTGTATTTTTCTATTTTTAACCAACCCCCCCCCCCCCCCACACACACACACACACATTGGGGATGAGAAACAAGTTTAGGCTCATATGAAAGAAGAAATTCACATCAATGCCGATAAGAGAATGAGGCCTCCTCATAGAATGATCAATTCTCTTGTCCAAGTACAGGTGGTTATAGTATGACTAGACACAGTTGTCCAAATGATCCTGGTCTGGCTGATCAAGTTCTTTAAACTGAGGGTATTATCTTGTGAGAGGAAAGGAAAGCATGAACTATGCTGGGTAGGTTGCTTTGTGGTACCTACAGGCCAGCTTTGAGAAAAACGATGAACAAAAATGGATGGTTGTGGGGCACCTGGGTGGCTGAGTCGGGTAAGCATCTGCCTTTGGCTCAGGTCATGATCCCAGGGTTCCGGGATAGAGCCCCACATCAGGTTCCCTGCTTAGTGGGGAGTCTGCTTCTCCCTCTGCTCCTCCCCTCTGCTTGTGCTCTCTCTCTCTCTTTCTCTCTCTCTCTCAAATAAATAATTTAGAAAAAATGAGTGGTTGTGAACTTGACCCATCAGGGAGGCGTTATCTGCACTGCAAAAAGAATTTGCCACAGAATTTGAAGGGCCCAGGACTTGGAGAATGTGAGAGATGGAGCTCCTTTGAAGGAGGCTGGCTGGCTGAATGTGTCAGGTTGACAGTACCCACAGAGGGGCACTATCCAGAGTCTGCTTCTTGGCCTTGCAGATCCAGAATCTCAGTCTGGAAATACAGAGTTGACAGGGCTCTGTGGGACTGACTACCACTAACTAATCTAACTCATGAGAGTCCAAAGTATAACTTAGTTGCCAATTTGTCGGTTTACTGAGGGGTCTCCCCTTTCCATTAATTAATTAGTCAAATTTTGAGTGCTTGTTACACATTCAAATTCCTTGCCTTCATGCTGCGTACATTCTAGGGGGAGAGATACGTGGTAAACACATATCTAGTATATCAGGTGGTAATCATGTGCAACAAGAAAATGACAGTATTTTAAGTGGAAGATAAAGCACTGGGGATGGAAAGGGGGTTCTATGGGGGGAGGGGGGACCCCTGGCAGAGTCACAGCATATGTAAAGGTGAGCATGTACTTGATGTGTTCAGGGAATTGCCAGGAGGCCAGACTACCTGCAGAGACGTGGGGGGCCGGGAAGCGACATCTGAGAAGTATCTAGGCCCAGATCCCTTGCAGGCCTTTGTAAGGATTTTGCTTTGCTCTAAGTGAGGTTTTGAGCTGAAGAATGACATAATCTGATTTACATTTTAATGGCATCACTCTGGCTGGCTCAGTTGAAAATAGATGTGGGGGGGGGGGGGGGCAGGGTAGGGAGGAGGCCAGGGAGGAAGTGAGGAGACTAGTTAAGACGCTTTTGTAACAGTGGAGGCAGGAAATGAGATTGGCTTGGACCAGACTCCACAGCAGCAGAAACTGTGATCAGAGGTCAGATCCTGGATACCTTCTGAAGTAGGCCCGCTGGTATTTGCTGATGATTTGCTTTGGGTGTGTGAGAGCAAAGAGGAGAAGCAAGGATGCCTCCAAGCTCTTGGCGTGAGGAACTGGGGAGCCAAGTCTCCATTTGCTGTGAACAGTAAGAAAAACCTAGTGCACGCGTGTGCTGTGTTGCTGGGGAAGAAGCAGCAGCCTGGTTTGGGAGATGTTAATTTTGACGTGCCCGTTATATATCTGGAGCTGCATGCCATGGGCTGCATGTGTCTGGAATTCGGTGGAGAGATCCAGGCTGGAGATAGAAATTTGGGAGTCACAGCATGTAGGTGGCATTTCAAATCCTGCCACTGGCGGAAACTCCAAAAGTGAGAGTGTGCACAGAGATCCTGAGCTCTGGGGCTCTGCAACCAATAGAGGTCAGTGAAATGAAAGCACTCTGCAAAAGAGGCTGATAAGGAACAGCCTGAGAGAAGGGAGGGGATCCAAGAGAGATCAGTGGCCCAAAGCCAATAGAGGGTATTCTGAGGGAGGAGTGACAAGCTGTGTCAGATGCTGCTAATGAGCTCAATAACATGGGAGCAGACATCACTCCCGGAAGCAGACACCAGGAAGTCATTGGCTCACCTTGACAGGAGCGATTTCAGTAGAGGGTGGCAATCAAAGTTGGGTTGGATGGGGTTCAAGAGAGAAGGGAAGTGAGAGGGGCAAGCTATAGAGATTTCAAGAGTTCTGCCAAAAAGGGAAATAGAATTGAGTTGGTGGCTGAGGAGGGATTGGGGTCAAGGGAGTTTTTGTGGGTTTTGTTTTTTGTTTTGCTTTAGGATGGAAAATATCAGAGGGTGCCTGAGTGGTTCAGTCAGTTAAGCTTCTGCCTTTAGCTCAGGTCATGATCCCAGGGTCCTGGGATGGAGTCCCTTGTTGGGTTCCCTGCACAGCAGTGAGCCTGTTTGTCCCTCTACTTGCTGCTCCCCTTGCTTGTGCTCTCTCTCTCTCTGTCAAATAAATGAATAAAATCTTAAAAAGAAAGAAAGAAAGAAAGAAAGAAAGAAAGAAAGAAAGAAAGAAAGAAAGAAAGAAAAAGAAAGAAAGAAAGAAAGAAAGAAAGAAGAAAGAAAGAAAGAAAGAAACCAGAGCAAGTCTGCTGATGAGGGGCACCCTGGCTGGTTAAGAGGAGATAAGGTCCAGTACACAGTAGGATCGGCCTTCAATCTGAGAACGGCAGTTCATCCATAGTAGCAAGAGGGAAACTGAAGGGTATAATGTTCTTTGGGATGATGGGAGTGGGTGGACTTCTGTTTTCAGTGAAGTAGGCGGCCTGGTGTCAGCTGAGACTGAGGAGGAAGTTGGACGAGGTTTACAATGTCTGAGAAGAGAGAAGAGGCCCATGGGGTGGTCTAGAACCATACGATGGTCAGTGATCTAGAGCAGTGGTTCCCAAAGTGTGAGCCCCAGCAGGATGCACAGCGTCAGGGGCATCTGAGAACTCGCCAGAGATTCTCAGGCCCCACTCCAGGCCTCCTGGGTCAGGAACTCTGGCGCCAAGTCTGGCAGTCTGTGTTCTGACAAGCCTCCAGGGGACTCTGATGCACACTTAGGGCCAGGAAGCACTGGGGTAGGAATAAATATATTGTGTGTTGCCGGGCAGCAGTAAGAGCCTTCCTGAGGATAGTGGTGGTGGATTTATTTTTTATTTTTATTTTTTAATTTTTTATTTATTTGTGATAGTCACAGAGAGAGAGAGAGAATGAGGCAGAGACATAGGCAGAGGGAGAAGCAGGCTCCATGCACCGGGAGCCCGACGTGGGATTCGATCCCGGGTCTCCAGGATCGTGCCCTGGGCCAAAGGCAGGCGCCAAACCGCTGCGCCACCCAGGGATCCCTGTGATGGTGGATTTAGAGTGAAGCCAGTGAGGACGATTCAGCAGAGCCCGTGCGGAGACTGCTGTCCCCCTTCCAGCGATTCCACTAGGAACGGACACGTCGCCTGTTCCAGCTAATGTGGCGGATGGAAAAGTCTGCAGAGAAGGGCTTTTAGCAATGACGCCCTCCGTCTTAAAAAATGGGTTCCAGGAAGAGGCAATTTCTTTTTTGCTTCAGGGTTTTGTGGTGCCGAGATATGGCAGTGTCTTCCCGCCCAGGAAAACAGCCTGAGGACCAGGCCAAGAGGAGGGCAGAGTGGAAGGGAAGGCGCCAGATTCCTGACGATGCTGTTCAGGCACTGCACCAGACCTCTGGACAAACTTCGCCACCTCTGGACTGACTGACTGACATGGAATGTACCAGACTCATGCTCTGTCACCACATCCTCATCGATAAAATAGGAAAACTGGTAGTAATAGCCACCACCCATGAGGGTTCTAAAGAGCAAAGGAAGGTCACGCTGTTGAAAATAGCTTCCATTATCATAAAACACCACACAAATGTCAATCACTAATGTTATTTCCATTAGCACTCTTGTACTGTGGCTCCAATTTTATGCATTTTATTTCATATACACTTTTTTAAAAAAAGATTTTATTTATTTATTCATGAGAGAGACACACACACAGAGGCAGAGACACAGGCAGAGGGAGAGGCAGGCTCCCTGCAGGGGGCCGGATGTGGAACTCGATCCCAGGACTCTGGGATCACATCCTGAGCCTAATGAAGGCAGACGCTGAACCTCTGAGCCACCCAGGCACCCTCATATACACTTTTCTACAAAGTGAGTGACGGTGATGGTGAAGGCAACAATGCTTTTACCTTAAGCAGCCAGTCCTAAGTGGGAATCCTTTGTCTCAGGACACCAGCCAGCCAGTGCACCTCACAGGCAGAGGCTCTCACCAGAGGGACTTTGAGGTTCAGCTGGGGGTAAAACAGGCCCCAAAGTACTTGCAAAAGAGCAAATTCCGCAGCCCAAAGCACTGCAGCTCCTCGCCCCACTGATATATCTCCCCCTTTTTGAAATCCCATAGCCCATTTCAAGTCTCCCTCTAAGATTACAAATTTCATTCTGAGTGCACCCCTCCCAAACAAGCAAAAGCACCCCCTTGCCATAGCAGGTCTTCCTTCCTGGATGAAGCATGCATACCCTCTTCCCCCTCCATGTTGCTCCCCACTGGAGCTCATTTCCCCAGTGGACCTCCTCTTCTCCCTCCTTGCCAGTCAGTGTCTATGGGGCTTTGCCTTGGCTCTCACATGTCCCTGTGATTCAATAGAAAGAGGAGTTTCTTTTACTTCCTTAGTTATCTTTAAGGCTCTCCTTCTAAGCTCAGCTTAGCCCTACCATCACCTTGGGCTCAGCTCATAGATCCTATTGGATCAGCACCATGTGTGCGCTGGGCATGGAGGCAGAGAGCCCTTTGGCCTGTATAACTTTTAAGGGTAGCCTTTCTCTCTCGAACTGGGCTGAGGGATCCACTAGTTCTGCACCAGACACGTTGACATGGAGGTTGCTGGCATCTTGAACATGATTTTACTACTCACCATGTTGTTACTGCTTCGTGCTCAGGGCCGACTGTTGCTGGCCCTGGCTCTGCCTCCTGCGAGGAGCCTCTGACCAAAGGTGGCCCCAGGAGAGACTTGGGCAGTTTCCCTGGGGAAAGAGACATTTTACATCTGTGTGAGGCAGGGAGAGCAGTAAGAGGGAGAAACCAGATTGCATGCAGTACCCACAATAAAATGGTAATAGTGAAACAATAAAACAATCCACTAAAGGAACAGCAGATGCAGCTGTGCACAGAGGGTGGGTGACCCATGGACTGTTGGAGAACTGGCGCAAGGGACTTCAGACTATCGTGACTAGATCTCCCTACACCCGCTTGCAAAGAGCCAGTAGAATAGGCTGGTGTAAGGCAGCCCATACCCCAAGTACTGATAGGGACCACTGGGTGTGCCTCAAGGAACCAGCTCACTCTCCTGCAAAATTGTGCCCTCGCTGGAATCATGAATGGATAGGAGTCCTTGTAGGGGTCACATTCCTTCAAACTGGAATCTCTTTGAAAATCTCTTTGCCAGAATGGATCTGGCATCTCTAAGAACAGAGGACTAGGTTCTTAACCTATGTGCTCTTCTACTAGTCCTCAGGCCTCACAAGAACAGAGCTGTATTTTATTCATCTGTGTACCCTCAGAGATGAGCCCAGAGTTTGGCAGGTGTCTGTTGCCATGGAAGGTTCGTTGAGCTGAAGGCCTAGACCAGGGGTGGGCGAATGGTCTCCACTGCAGATCTATTTCAACTTCGAAAGCAGCCACAGATAATTATGTAAACAAAGGGATGAGGTGATGTTCTGATAAAACTTTATTGGATGGATGTGGACACTTGAGTTTCATACAATTATCTCATGTCATGAAATACTCTTTTGGTTTTTTTCCACCATTTAAAAATGTAAAAGCCAAAAAAAAAAAAAAAAAAAAAAGTAAAAGTCGTTCTTAGCCTGTTGGCTGCACAAAAACAGATAGCAGGCCAGATTTGGCTCATGGGTTTTAGTTTACTGACTCCTGGTCTAACATATCAAAACAGTTGATACGTTAAGAGCCTCCACTTGCTGTTTCCAGTGGGGGGCTCTTTACAGCTGTTGGGAGGGGCATGGCTCAACAGCTGGATCACCCCACTCCTCCCTGGTGCACTTGTATACACACACACACACACACACACACACACACAGATCTAACAAGGCCACTGTTCCGGACACCAGGGTGTGGGGTGGGCAGTCTCCAGGTTGCCACAGTAATTGCAGATACACTTTCAAAACTGCTGCTTCTTGGTAAGAGTAAGATGTGTAGACTGTCAACGACTCGAACCTGATTTATCCTTCTGCCCAACCCCCTTGCCACTACCCAGCACACAGAGATCAGGGTGGGAGACCATAATTAGTGTGACACTGAGAGAGAAAGAGAGAGACTGAGTAGCAAGGAAAGATGACAGTGGTCAAGAAAATAATTCCTGGGGATCCCTGGGTGGCGCAGCAGTTTGGCGCTTGCCTTTGGCCCAGGGCGCGATCCTGGAGACCCGGGATCGAGTCCCACATCAGGCTCCCGGTGCATGGAGCCTGCTTCTCCCTCTGCCTATGTCTCTGCCTCTCTCTCTCTGTCTCTCTGTGACTATCATAAATAAATAAAAATTTAAAAAAAAAAAAAAAGAAAAGAAAATAATTCCTAATATTAGCAATGCTTCCTCTCAAAGCTTTACATCTTTTGGTGCATTTTAATCTTTCAGGCTCTTTCACATGCTTTGGTTCATGTGTTCCTTGCCAACTCATAAGGAGTAATTCACCCCACGGAGGAAACTAGAGGCTAGAGAGCTTGGGGGATTGATTTGCTCACTGTCATGTGCTGTCCGTGCAAGAGCCGAGACTCAGTTTATTTGTTCATTTATTCCATAAACAAGTTTTGAGGGTAGTAAATGTCATACAACGTGCCAGGCAAGAGGAATTAGAGATGAATAAGACTTGGCTCTTGCCCTCAGGGTATGTCCCTCCAGTTGCTCAAGGCTCCCCTGAGAAACTGACTCCCCTGGCGCTCTCTGTAAGGATGATTTTCAGCGCCAGCTTTTCTGGACTATACCTGGATCTTCAGTCATGGCAAACATCCTATGGGACAAATGCCATAGGCTGAGCACCCTCCTTCACCTCCATCTGCTCACACCAGCACCAGGTCTAGAAAAGATGGACCCTAAGCCCCAGGAGATGCTCCTTTTGTCCAGGGGATGCTCCTTCATGGGGATCAAGTCTAGAATGGGATTTGGTGGCAGGGGCTGTTGGGGAGCCCCAGGGAATCGCCAGACACACCCATGCACATTTGAATCTCTCATTCCAGAGGCAGAATTGCTGGGGAAGGTTTCTCATGCTGAGTGAGAATTTCCCTCTGCTTCCTTGTAAAGTGAGAAAAGCTTCCAGGTTATTTTTAGCAAGAAGCCCCAGGTTATTGTGACCCTGAGCAAGTCATCTAACCTCTTTGAATTTCCATTTCTACATCTGAGGGTATAAGAGGAGACATGCCCTGTCTACCCCACTGGGTGCAAACATTCCAAGAACTGGCCACGAAGACGTGGAAGCACTATCATCTGGGTGCATCCTTCCCACTCTAGATCTGCCTTTGTAGACCTAGGGAATGATGTGCGATCTCCTGGGTCAACTAGAGCAGGATTTGGTCCCTGCATTTTGGTGTCACCTTTTCAGAAGAACCAACCTGTTCCGAAGCATCAGATGCCCAGACATCGTGCAAGATGAAGAGAAGCCTAGGATTCTTCCTGAATCCAGGCAGTGTTTTGAGCGAGCGCCCTGCAGAGGAACACGCATTACATCACTTGAAATGTCATGGCACTCAGGTTCCCAAAGTATTCTGTTGACAAGTGATATTGGGGGGACACACTCTGACTTTTATGTTAGCTTGCAACTTGGCCTTTTGTGTTTCCCAGGTGAATTCTTGCTGTCCTCCCTGCACAGTCTGTGCTTGCCACGAGGTAGCTCCATCTGGTGGGATCTACCTTGGGGGCTCTGAGGTGCCCCCTCTTCCTACCCAGAACCCAGAGGAGCTCCGCCCACCACCTCCTGGCTGGCTCCGCCCACCTGCTCCTCCTGCGGGAGGACACGCCCCTCAGCCCGCCCAGGCTAGGTGGCTTGCTCTAGTTAGGGGGTTTCTGCCTCCTTTCCATGCTTTCCTACCTCCGATGTGCTTTTTATTTTAATACTTACATTTTAATAGTTGATTGCCTCAAATGGGCTATAGAATTATTTATTTTGCTCTCATGAATCTGTCTTCTGATCTGAGATATCGAATCCCTCACTGTTTTGGGATTTACAGCCTGGCTGCTCTAGAGTTCGCAAAGCTTTTCCATTAAAGGTCTCTCTCCTCTGCCAATATTTATTGCTAGAGTCACTGTTGCCCAGAAGCTACTCTCTGCTGCATCTTCTGGGAAATGAAATTTATGTCTCCTGGCACTGATGGGGGTGATATCACCGAGGCACTGTTTACATCACCGGGTGCCGTAAGCCCTGAGCCGGTCTCTAATGGATGGCAAAGGGGTGGGGGGAAAGGAACAGAGTGAATTTACATAAACAAACATGCCTACCTCTTCCTTTCCTTCCCTTCCCTGCACAATCCCACCCACCACTTGTATTGACAGTATCATAACATAATTAGAGGAATCTATTAAAATTGACACCTCCCCTTAAAATCAGTGTTGAGTGGCTGGGGTCAGTAGTGGTGGAGGGATGGGCAGCAGAGGGATGCCCAGCTTTTGTGTGGAGGGCATCTGCTCAAAGGGCAGTAACTGTGCCTTCCCTTTGTAGCGAGTCACCCCCTTATAAACCACGTGACATGCATTTTCCTGCCTCTGTTGACAGGTGAGCTAACTAAGGGATGGAGACTCAGAGTTGGGCTAGTTCTGACCTAGGATTCCAACCTAGCTTTTCAGACCCAGGGCTCTGTTTCCATGATCCCCTGGTTTGGTGGCGAGTGCTTGGTGAGGGGTGAGTGCAGCTCTCAGCCCCAGCTCCTCTCCCACCTGCCCTACATGAATGTCTCTCCCTCCCCGCCACCTCCCGCCCCAGGCTCCAAAGCAAGCTGGCCCAGAAGAGAGACAGAAAATGCCTGAGCAGCAGTTCTCTGGGTACACATAGCCTCCGCCCCCTCTCTTCTCTCTTTCCCTAGTTAGCCAGCCTTCTCCTACCACGTTGTATCTATTTTCTCCAGTGAGTGTTGATGCTGTTGCCACTTGCTCACCCCCATTCACTCCCCAACCTACTGCACTCTTCTCTCCTCCCCCTCCCCACTTCACCTGAATTGACCAGTGAGCCCCCAGCTCCCAGCTCAATGGACAGCTTTGGGGCCCAGGGCTGACTTCGGGGGCACGAGAGGAAGACAGTGGCACGGGCACCCCTCCGCAGAAGGGCCCCATGCTTGGTTTAGCGCTCCACTGTTGCTGTCTTGAAATTCTTAATATATTTTTTGAACAAGGGATTCTAGATTCCCATTTTGCACCAGGCCTCACAAATTATGCTGCTAATCCTGCTGGGATCTTTTAAAAATGTAACTTCTGTATCAAACATCATCCATGGTCCACCCAACATGCCTTCTCCCTCCATTCCTCCAACAGATTCCCATTCTTTTCAGCTGCCATTGAGACCCCTTGATTTCAGGGGGAGGCCATTCCTGAGCTATAGAGAATGAATCTGATTGACAAAGGCAGGGATGGGTGGAAGGTTACAACTTTGGGTCCAGGATTGATCTAAAGGTGACCACATGACCTAGAGAGGAAAGAGAGGAAAGTAAAAGCTTGTTCTGGGAAAGCTTTAGTGTTCCTGAGAAAAATAGGTGGACTCAGCTGGCTTGCTTTACTCTCCTTCCCATGGATGTGGACCTCGATCCCTGGAGGTGGAGCACCCATCTTGTGGCAGGAGAAGGACATCCAACATGCTGCCAGTGGCAGAGAGAAAGAAAGGCACTGGGCCATTGTTGAGCATTGTGTCTCTAAATTTCTTACTATGCATCAAACAAACAACAATAGCAGCATCAAAACCCTTATCTTTTGAAGTCATAGCTGCGATTTTTTTTTTTTTTTTTTTTTTACTTCAGATGGACTGTTTTGTAACTGCTATGACTTCCCCTGCTCAGCATAATTTGGCACAATGTTATCTATTTCCCCCACTTAAAATATTCTTCCCTTGGCATTCAGGGTACCAGGTCACTAGATTTTTCTGATCACTTCTTGTATTTCCTCTCCAGAGTCCAGTCCTTGATAGTGGGGTCTGGCAGCACTTAGTGGTTCATTCTTTTACTCATTGCTAAGTATTTACTGGGCGCTGCCGTGTGTTGGGCCTTATATGAAGCATGGCAGGTGCAGCCGGGCAGATAGACGAGGCCCCTGCTCTGATGGAGCTTACACTGTAGTCCTGGGCGCTGCCCCAGCTGCTGTCCATACTCCTCCTGGGAAACCTCACTCACTTTTGCAGCGTCCCCATGTGCCTCTGCCTCATTCTCATGCAGGACTTCACATTGAGCTATCTAATTAAGCAACAGTCCACAGATCCTCCTAGAAAAGAGAGAAGAGGCTGAGCTGCCCCGTGGTGAGTCAGTTATGATATTATCTCTCTTCCGTATTCCCAGCCAAGATATGAAGAGAAGACACAAAAGAGTTGGCTACAAAAAAAAAAAAAAAAAAAAGAGTTGGCTACCTTTTCTCCTACCTAAGCCCCAACTTTATTTTTCTGCAATACTCAAACACGTTAGGAGATTCCAAAGTAGCAATTTCCCCTTGACAGAATCCTGCCATATGTGGGGATTCTCTGTTTTCTTTTTTTAAATTTCTTTTTCTCCTTTTAATTTGTAACTCAAGTACGGTTGAGTGGGGCTCTTCTTTCATTTCCTATAAAAGGTATTGAAAGTTCCCATCAGGTTTAACAGTTACTGCACTGTTACCACTGCCAGACCCTCACTCACACACGACTGTGCCAGGAAATTGTAAAAGAGGAGATTGGAAGTGAAAACGTGTCAACTTCCCCCAGACCACTCGTGAAGGAAGACGGCTACTATTGATAATGGCATGTCTTGGAAATGTGCTTCATTTGAGAAAAGGTGGTTTTTTCTTTCTTTTCTTTTCTTTCTTTCTTTCTTTTCTTTCTTTCTTTCTTTCTTTCTTTCTTTCTTTCTTTCTTTCTTTCTTCTTTCTTTCTTTCTTTCTTCTTTCTTTCTTCTTTATAAAGATTTTATTTATTCAGAGAGACACAGAGAGAGAGAGAGGCAGAGACACAGGCAGAGGGAGGAACAGGATCTCTGAGGGAAGCCGGATGCGGGACTTGATCCTGAGACATTAGGATCTAATCATTGAGCTAAAGGCAGACGCTCAAACACAGAGCAACCCAGGTGCCTGGAGAAAAGTTTAAAATGAAAAAACTTCAAATAAAATGACAACCCATTAATTCCACTTAGAATGTTAGGGGATTTAACCTAAAGATATAATTCAAATGACTAAAGATCATTGATTCATAGATATGATTATTGTTTGCTTATGATAAAAAAATGGGAACAACTTTTCTTACTGTTATCCATGTAATTCACTACATTCTTACATTAAAGGAGGAACGTGGGATCCCTGGGTGGCGCAGCGGTTTGGCGCCTGCCTTTGGCCCGGGGCGCGATCCTGGAGACCCGGGATCGAATCCCACGTCGGGCTCCCGGTGCATGGAGCCTGCTTCTCCCTCTGCCTGTGTCTCTGCCTCTCTCTCTCTCATTCTGTGTGACTATCATAAATAAATAAAAATTAAAAAAAAAAAATAAAGGAGGAACGTGGGCAGCCCCGGTGGCTCAGCGGTTTAGTGCTACCTTCAGCCCGGGGTGTGATCCTGGAGACCTGGGATCGAGTCCCATGTGGGCCTGCCTCTCCCTCTGCCTGTGTCTCTGCCTGTCTCTCTTTCTCTCTGTGTGTCTGTCATGAACAAATAAGTAAAACTTTAAAAAGAAAATAAAGGAGGAACACTACATGATCATTTCAAGAGATGCTAAAAAAGCACTTGTTTTTGAATTCGGTGACTATCCCTAATAAATATTTTTAGTAAGCCAGGAATAAAAGGAAAACCCTTAATTTATAAAGAGTATATCTTTTTTAAAACCCCCATAACACACATTATGTTGAACAAGGAAACAGAACAAGCCCTCCCATCAGAGTTTGGTGAAACACTCTACAGAGCTGAGACTATAGTTAGGTAAGTGAGGAACCTGACTGAGGTACAAATGCTAAGAGCATGCCAAAACACTCAGCAATCAAGTAAACTAAACAGTATCTTAATGCAACATTTAAAAAAATAAAATTAATGTAAAAACTCCTTGACGAATAAAATAGATAAAATTTACAAATTTTAAATATAGACTGGATCAGTATTTTTCCCATTTTTTTCCTTTTTGCCTCCATCTCTAATGTGGCTCTTTTGTGTTCACTAAAATGTTCTTTATCTTAAAAAAATGTTATCTTGATTAATGAATTTCCTGGTACCTCCCTATATTGTACGTCCAAGGCAAGTGTCTCACCTCATCCTGGGGTTTACTGAGATGGAAATGAACTTCCCTGTGGTAACCTATGGTGGTTTGTGTAGGACAATAACCCAACAGTGGAGCCTTGCTTGTCTTTGTCATGGCCTCCCTTACCCCTGCCCACCCGTCACCCCTCAATCTAACATCTGAAGATGAATATAAGGGTTTATTTTCAACAAATGTTTAAGGGGTATCTTCCATGTGTCAGCACTAGGTGTACAATGATCTACACATTCTCAGTCTCATGGAGCTTATAGTTGGCTGTTGGAGAACAACAATTAAACAAGCAGTAATAATAAAGTATAGTAAGGGCCATAGTGGAGCAGAGGTATCAGAATTAGAAGAGCCCCATTTGCCAGTCAGAAGACATGAGGTCCAGTCCCCAGCCTGAAGCTTGATTAGGATCTGAGGGGCAGGAGGGACTAATGAGAAGGATGAGGCTCTCAGAGATAACTGTTCGTGAAAAGGCTTATTTGAGAACATGACAGAATTACAGTAAGACTAGAGCTCTCAAGAGGCAAGTGTGGTGTAGAAAGAGTGAAACTAGAGAGGGAGCCAGAGGGAAGGTTGTGAAGGACTTTGAAAACTACATGGAAGAATTTGGAATTAATCCCCAGAGCAGTGAGGAACCTTTGAAACAGGAGAATGCTTGGATTGAGTTCATGTTTCAGAAAGACCATTCCATCTGTGCTGTGAAGAATGCAGGAAGGTAAAACTCATCCAGAAGACCAGTTAGGATGCTGTTAGGGTTGCTGCTATGGACTGAATGTGTGTGTCCTCTACCCCCCAAATTCATATGTTGAAACTCAACCCCCAGCATGATGGCATTTGGAAGTGGGACCTTTGGGAGGTGATTACATCATGGGGGTGGAGGCCTCATGAATAAGATTAGTGCCCTGGGATCCCTGGGTGGCGCAGGGGTTTGGCGCCTGCCTTTGGCCCAGGGCGCGATCCTGGAGACCCGGGATCGAATCCCGCATCGGGCTTCCAGTGCATGGAGCCTGCTTCTCCCTCTGCCTCTCTCTCTTTCTCTCTCTGTGACTATCATAAATAAATAAACATTTAAAAAAAAAAAGATTAGTGCCCTTATAAAATAGGCCAGAGAGTTCCCTAATCCCTTCTATCACATCAGAACTCAGACAGTCCAACTCATTTTGAAAGTGTTTTCGGTTGCATACATGCAGAAAGATAGTCTAGCAAGACTATCCACTTTTGAACCAGGAAGTGAGCTCTTACCAGACACTCAATCTGTCAGCACCTTGATCCAGGACTTCCTGGCTTCCAGAACTGTGAGAAAAAATATCTGTTATCAGTCACCCAGTTTGTGGTATTATTTTAGATAGCAGCCCAAATGGGCTAAGTTAGTAATCTAGGGGAGAAATGTTGGTGGTCTGATTAGGGTGGTGGTGGTGGGGGGGGGGGTGTTGATGCATTTGCACAATGTTGAGTAGATATAATCAACAGGACTTGGTGACTGATTAGATGTGAGAGGTGATGGGGAAGAAAGAATCAAGGATAACATGTAGGTGTGTGACTTGTGCAATTTTTAAATGTATCAGCTCTACTATCTAGCAAACTTGATGAATTTTCCTTTCAGTTCTAAGATGTAACTGTGGATTTTCTATGTAGACAGTTACATTAACTGCAGTTAGGAGTGGTTTTGTCCCTCACCTTCCCATATATTGATAGCAGGGAGAGTTCTGTCAGGAAATTAGGAGTGGCTCTTGGTATTGCAGGCGGAGAGACTTAATAGAGAGGATTAGGTGCCTACAACACTGTTGGGAAAATGGAATTAGTGAAAGTCATAGGAAGTCGCTAGCTTTTAGGTTTACCCCTGCAGCTGTGGTTTTACGATTAAAAGTTGTCAGGAAACTACAAAAAACCTCCACTGATGGATCACGGCTGTCGTACAGCAGTGAAAGTGGTAGCTGACAGGGTGCCCTGAGGACTTTGCAAACCCTTGTTTCTATCAAAGCCCAAGCACCGACAAGCCACTGCCAGAGACAGAACAACACAGCATGCTTCCAGGCCCTTCCATCTCCAAATCTTAAGCAAATCTCATTGGCTGACTGTTATGTGGTTCAGAGCGCCGGACATAAAGGAGCATGGGATACATAGTTCTCAGGCTTCCAACCCCTACAATAAAGGACACAAATAGTAGAAATAAAAGTTGGTTGTAAGAGAAACCAAGAAAAACCAAGAGCCAGCACAGTTTTGCCTTACTTTGCTAGACTATCCTTCTGTATGTATGCAACCAAAAACACTTTCAAAATGAGCTGGACTGTCTGAGTATTTCACCCACCATTCTCCCCGATAGACCCTGTATTCTAGAAGATGCACAAAATGATACACAGCTTTCCAAACATATTTCCTTGCCTTTGCACTTGTCCTGCCACTCAAAAGGTACCTTTCCTCTGCTTGTGGAAGATTCTGCCCATTCTTCTTCCACTTATGCCCTCCTTGTCTCATACCTGCATCAGGCAGGATTGACTTGAATCTCTCAGTACTTTCTCTGCACCTGGTTCACTATTCTATTATAGCCACTTGCCCCAATGAATTTCAGTGTTTAGTCAAGGTGGCCATCTCCTCCAGCAGACATAAGCATCCTAAAGTAAGAGGCCAGGGTTTATTTCATGTTTCTGTCCCAGGGATCTACTACAGTGCTTGGAACATAAATGTGCTCATTAAAGACTTATTGAGTGTATGAAGGACCGTGTCTACAAGGTCACTCAGGGTAAGCACCGAAGGTTGAATGAAGAGCGGCCACCTTTAGAAACAGGCAGGCCGTTTATTCCTGAAAAGGGGCCTCAGCAGTGTTAGAATCTTGGATGGATGAAAATTGTTTATAAATTGTTTATTAATACTAGCTACAAGTTCTAAATTCTTATTTCCTATTTATGTTGACTTTTTCCAGTCTTTTCCAAGCTTTTATCATCTGTTCTTGCCTTCTCAAGGTTGTAGTGCTGTTTCGTATTAAAATACAATTCCTATGCCACGTTCTGGTTGCCCCCATCACATCAGATTAATGCAATGATGGCTTAAGCTCCTGGGGAAATGTGGGTCATTACATGTTGCTGACAGCAACCCTCACAGTGACATTGCAGCAGGGACAGAGAACATCTTAATAAATTATTATTTATACAAAATCAGAGAGCTCTAGAGTTTGACACGTCCTTAGAGAGCCAATCTTTTTGTAACACCGAAATGGAGATTGAAAATTTCCCGTGATTCCTTAGCGCTATGAAAAATTGGTTAGCGAGCTCATCTCTTCCTTCTTCAGGTGGGGAAAGCTGCTAGTGCCAGACCTCTGAGACTTCCCAGGCCCCAGTGCAGTGTTACATGAAAAATAAGCAATTAACCAAATGTTTTTAAATGGCTGCATGCGTGTCCTATTTGTTAAATCCCTCAAAGCCGATATTGTATGGTTCCCTAAAGGACATGTACCCACAGTAACCTGGAAAATCTTTGTTTTTCTTTGTAGCAGACACAGGATACGACTCGGTATCCATTTCTAACCTCATTTCTCTTGTCCACTTTTGCTTCTAAAGCCCAGGGAAGCTAAGCACTTTGTCAGCCTCGCTGTATTGGAAGTGACCAGGCGACAGTTTTGAAGTAAGTGAGATGTAAGCAGAAGCCTGCAGTTTTCTGGGAACATTTTCCTTTCCTGATGGAAGGGACAAAGGAGGTAGATACTTTCCTTGCTCCTTTTTCTGTCTGTGGGGTGACTGTGTTGGCTGCACCTACATCAGCCTGCTTGTGTCCATTGGGAAAAGCCAAGAGAATGTCGGGGATGTTGGCTGATGTAGAATGGCCAGACCAACACCAGCACCATCTACATCCCTGCTTCTTGTGATGTGAGAGCAACAGGTCCCTCTTTGTTCAAGCCACTGAGTTTCTATTCCTTGCTTCTAGGTGCTTTTCTGATATTTACTCTAAGTCAGCTGCAGAACCTGGCTAAACAGGAGGGACAGGCTGACAGATGTGGATATTGCTATTAATGTACTTTATAGGTTCAGTTTTGTAACATTTCCCTGTCACCCCATTAAAAAAATGTTGTCTCAAGAATACATAAAATTTGAGAACAGAGGAAAACAGTTGCTGTCTCATCTCAGCCCCATTGTTCGATGTAGTTTTGTTTTAGCTGCGTGGTATTAAGAGAATCCTAATTCACACACGTGGGTGGTTGCAAATGTACAGGTGTGTTCACCTGGCAATTTCAGATCAGAAGGTGTCAAAGAGGAGTGTGAGGATAATTTCCCTTCAAGATGGAGTTAATACCAGCACGTGAGACCTGTTCTTCCTGAAGGGGAGAATGTCCAGTCTGGAGGGAGGGAGTTAGCAAACAGTTTGTTCGACCAAGGAAATCCTCATTCCTCAAAGCAAAATATCATGCAGTGAAAAACAGTCCAGATTCTGGAGGCACACTTTATGACTTCAACTCCTAAGACTATTCCCTGTGGACTGAGTGCCTCTGTTTTTGTGTCATATGTTTGCAAAATGGGCACGTTAATGGTGCCTACCTTATGAGGTTGTGGGTGGCTTGCATCCACCAATACAGGCGAGGCTCTAGAATAATGATGGACACCTCATAACAACAACTGTTAACAATGGTGAGATGTCCAATGAGGTCCTAGCTTCTCCATTGCCTGTCTCTGTCAGATATTTACTAAAAAATTTAAAATAGATAAGTCTATTTTGCTTGAAACATTGACTACATGGTTTGATGTCTTTGCAGATCAATTACCTATGATTAACCCAAAAGCTTCACCTTGCCAAGGTAAACTTCTTCAGCCTTTCAAAGGAAGAGAAGCATTCAGATCTTACAATAGATGCTGGAACTATGTATAATGTGAAGCAATCATTGCCCTGCAACCTTTGTCCAATAGTATTTTAAGACTAATTACTGTACTGTGATCTTGAGGGGTGCTAGGCAAATATATATTTCATCTGGCATTTAATTTCTTAGGGCCTGTGCATGCTATATTTGATAGTCATGTGTACAATTTTATGTAAATAGACATGGGAAGGCCTGCATTAAAAAAGAAAAAAAAAGCCCAAACAATAATAACATAGAAAGAACCAGTACAGAGCTGCAACATTCTGAATCAACAAACATTTACAACATATTTCCGGCAGGAGCTACATACACAGAAACATGTAAAGCTGGAAGCCCAATTTAAAGATGTTGGTTGTTTCTAGTATATAAACATTTGGTGTGCGAAATATTTAACGTGAATTTCTTTAATCGAGGTATTTGTGATTGTAAAACAAAAATCTTTTTTAAAAAATGATTTTATTTATTTATTTGACAGAGAGAGAGAGAGAGAGAGAGAGCACAAACAGGAGTGGCAGGCAGAGGGAGAAGGAAAAGCAGGGAGCCTGACATGGGACTCAATCCCAGGACCCTGGGATCATGATCTGAGCCAAAAACAGTTGCTTAACTGACAGAGCCCCTCAGGCACCCTGTACAACAAAAATCAAGTATTTGTAGGCTCCTAAAGTATCCCTGCATGACTGTAGTTGTCCATTGACCAGAGTTCAACAATGATCCAAACTATCCCTAGAGTCCCTTCGAAAATTTGGAATTTTAAGTTACAGAGATGAATGCATGAGATCCAACCCCTCCTACTTTGGTCATTCATCCAGGTACGCTGGCTCTCTATTCTCTATAAGGTGAGTCTACCTCAAAACTAATAGAATTCTCTTACTTTAAGACATTCCATAGAAGGTGGTTCCATAGCATAGGACTTAAATAAATTAGTCATTGCCAACAAGTTGCCAACTTGTTGTTGCCAACAGGTCATTGTCATCTGAATTTAAAATGTCTTAGAGGAACCTCCACACAGTTTTCCAGAGTGGCTGCACCATTTCACATTCCCACCAACAGTGCAAGAGGGTTCCCTTTTCTCCGCATCCTCTCCAACATTTGTGGTTTCCTACCTTGTTAATTTTCCCCATTCTCCCTGGTGTGAGGTGGTATCTCATTGTGGTTTTGATTTGTATTTCCCTGATGGCAAGTGATGCGGAGCATTTTCTCATGTGCTTGTTGGCCATGTCTAGGTCTTCCTCTGTGAGATTTCTGTTCATGTCTTTTGCCCATTTCATGATTGGATTGTTTGTTTCTTTGCTGTTGAGTTTAATAAGTTCTTTATAGATCTTGGAGACTAGCCCTTTATCTGATATGTCATTTGCAAATATCTTCTCCCATTCTGTAGGTTGTCTTTTAGTTTTGTTGACTGTATCCTTTGCTGTGCAAAAGCTTCTTATCTTGATGGTTCCTCAAAGAGTTAAAAATAGATCTGCCCTATGACCCAGCAATTGCACTGCTGGGGATTTACCCCAAAGATACAGATGCAGTGAAACGCCGGGACACCTGCACCCCGATGTTTATAGCAGCAATGTCCACAATAGCCAAACTGTGGAAGGAGCCTCGGTGTCCATCGAAAGACGAATGGATAAAGAAGCTGTGGTCTATGTATACAATGGAATATTACTCAGCCATTAGAAACGACAAATACCCACCATTTGCTTCGACGTGGATGGAACTGGAGGGTATTATGCTGAGTGAAATAAGTCAATTGGAGAAGGACAAACATTATATGTTCTCATTCATTTGGGGAATATAAATAATAGTGAAAGGGAATAGAGGGGAAGGGAGAAGAAATGGGTGGGAAATATCAGAAAGGGAGAAAGAACATGGAAGACTTCTAACTCTGGGAAACGAACTAGGGGTGGTGGAAGGGGAGGAGAGTGAGGGGTGGGGGTGACTGGGTGGTGGGCACCGGGGGGGACACTTGACGGGATGAGCACTGGGTGTTATTCTGTATGTTGGCAAATTGAACACCAGTAAAAAATAAATTTATTATTAAAAAAATGTCTTAAACAATTAGGGCATTTACTATCTCACATAACATGAAGTGTAGGAGGACAGCTTCTTGGTTGATTCATTCAGTATTTTCTGTACTTTCTGCTCAGCTGTCTTTACCATGTTGGTCATTTTTTCTTGTGGCCTCAAGATGGCTGCCACAGCTCCAGTGATC
The DNA here is from genome assembly GCF_011100685.1 of Canis lupus familiaris. NCBI lineage: Eukaryota > Metazoa > Chordata > Mammalia > Carnivora > Canidae > Canis > Canis lupus. The sequence continues at coordinate 54,183,085 of NC_049238.1, forward strand.
ATATTTGTGCACAGCCATATTCAGAGGTAGAAAAGAGATGTCTGGATTCTTTTCAGTTCTCTTAAAAGCTAAAAAACCTTTCCCAGAAGCATCCCCAGTAGAGTTAGCCTCCAATCTCATTGATCAGAATTAAGTTACATGTTCTTTCTTAAGTCAGTTCCTAGCAAGGGGAATAAAATTACCTTGATTGGTTAGATGATCAAGATTGATGTGCTGGGCCTGGGATTAGGGCCAAATTCAGGAGAGCCCATGGCCACACTGAGGACTGAGCATGTTGGAAAGCAAACAACAGAGCGGGATTCTGGGTGAAAAATCAAGAGTGGCTGCAAGAGTCTAAAGGATAGCATTCTGAAGAGAGCCAGAAACCTATCTCCTGCCTGTCTGCTGGCCCCCCTCCCCAGGCTGGGTGGGAATGGGAGCAAAAGACGCAGGAAGCAGTTAGGACAAGAGAGCTACATTGTGCCTACACAGATCCCAAAATTCCAATAGAATTGAAGATTCAATTGATCTGTTTCGCGTAGCTTTTGGAGATTGTTATACTTGTACTAACAATTTCGTTTTGGTTCGTTGTGATACTGGTGTGTGCAGGGGATATAGGTGTTAGGTGCATAACTGTTAGCCAAACAGCTTTTCCTTTTATGATGTTTTTTTCCAAAGATTTTATTTATTTATTTATGAGAGACAGAGAGAGAGAGAGAGAGAGAGAGGCAGAGACACAGGCAGAGGGAGAAGCAGGCTCCATGCAGGGAGTCCGATGTGGGACTTGATCCCGAGACTCCAGGATCATGCCCTGGGCCGAAGGCAGGCGCTAAACCACTGAGCCACCCAGGGATCCCCTGATATTTTGTTTAATGTTTTGCTATCATGAAAATATTTATGACTCTGCTCTAAGTGTGGACCCCCTCCTTAGAAAAAAGAGCACACAGGCACTTTCGTACAAATTTTGTAAATAATTTTAGGAGATCCACTGATGTCTTGTCACTTATTCATGATCTCCAAGTTATAGCCCTATGATATCACTGAAAAAAAAGGTATTTATTTATTTATCTATTTTTGAAAGATTTTATTTATTTACTCATGAGAGACAGAGAGACAGAGAAAGAGGCAGAGACATAGGCAGAGGGAGAAGCAGGCTCCCTGCAGAAAGCCTGATATGGCGCTTGATCCCAGGATTCTGGGATCATGACCTGAGCCAAAGGCAGACTCTCAAGCACTGAGCCACCCAGGCACCCCCAAAAAAGATTTAGTGTGACGAAAAAAATAAGATTTAGTGTGAGGAAATAAGCAAAGCAAAACAGCAAAATCGGGACGTCTATTGGACTTTTGTTAGCTCTGCGGCCTTTTTTGAATCTTTTTTTAAGACCTCAATTTTACCTCTATAAAGTGGAACTACTGGAGTTATTTCAAAAACCAAGTGGATAGCGCATAAGATTGTTTTAAATTCAATAGCACTTTACAAATGTTGGCTTAAAAACTTAATTGCTGATAAATCCAAACAGCATGATGGCTCTTACTTCCAAATTGGATTTACTAAATTCAAAATAGTGCACTCCATGAGGTTTCAAGGAGCAGAAGTTATTTCCTCCACAAGCAATGGATTGAACCCAGTACCCTTTCTCAGCAGCTGGTTTAAAAAGAGGCACTGACTGAAACATCCTTAATTCACCATGCTGGTGAAGTCAGAGCATACCAATCCTCAGAGCGAGGGAAAAGAACAGTCTTCTAGATGCCCCTCCTCCGCCCATCCCATGCTAGCAGCCACCCCGGGATTCCTCATTACCCATCTCCACTGGCACTATCCCTGCCTTTACTTGGTCCCCGCTGTGGACCCATTCTAAACCCCTCATGCCCTTGGAGGCAGGAATGCCAAGTCCAGTTTTCTCACCATGGTACCCATCTCCCATTCTTCACCTTAAATTCCCCATCCTTCCTTTCTCTCAATGTGAGAAGCCCAACTTCCTCTCTTGTTTTTATAACATTCTTCCTTTCCATGCCCAACTGCCTTGGCAGCCGATCGTGTACCACTGAATGGCAAAATGCCCATCAGAGTTTTCCCAGGGATCGATCAAAGGAGAGTTACAGAGAGTGGCAGACCGTCTGAGGCAAACAGACCTGGCTCCTGCCTCCAGATAGCAGGCAGGCAGATGTAAGGAGCCCTTCTTGCCTCTCCCAGTACGAGCAGACAGCTGACTGTGAGCATTAGGAGATTTTGCTGGGTGACGAAGAGTGTCAGCACTGTACCCACATGTACCTGTAATAAAACAATAAAAAAAAAGAAAGAAAGAAAGAAAGAAAGAAAGAAAGAAAGAAAGAAAGAAAGAAAGATGAAACCAGATGTGTCAAAGCTATCACGATGCTGCTACCAGTACAGCTGTCTCCTGGGGCCTGGGGCCCATATTTGTCTGATATGCCTTGGACCCATGTTGCCTGCTTCTTAGGCCCAACTGTTCCATTTGGTAGGACAACAATTTCTACCTAGAGGGGTTTCAGGACTTTCAGAAGGGGCAGTTTCTCTGCATTCTGTGTTTCCATATTTAGTGCAGCATGCTCCACCATGCTTGAACTCTATGGTTGTGGAGCAGGAAGAGAGAGAGGGCCCAGTCCCAGTTTATTCCATAACCATCAACATCCCAGATCCTGAGCGACAGTGCCTCCTGACTCACTCTTGCTTCTTATCCCACAAACTCCCAGGCCCCTGCCACATGTATCAACAACAGAAGTTGTTGGGGAAACTGATGCCAAGAGAGATTTCAGGTTTTCCACCCATCTAGAGGGTAGCCAATGTCTGGAGGTTTTTGGGAGAAGACAGACCAGTCAGGCCATGCAAGGCACGAGATGCAGGGTGGCTGGGAGGTGGCTTTGGCCTTAGTGCAGACCACTGATTCTGACAAAAATGACTCATCTCCTCAGCAGGTCTGCTTGGGACCTCCTTCGGATTCATAGTGTTTTGGGAACCAAGGGAGAAAAAAGATCAGCTGCAGACGTCCTAATGCTTCCTGACTTAATGAACAGTCCCACAATGCATTGGCTCCCTGGCTGATGGTTACATGGATGCAAAGATTATTATCTTAACAGCTGCACTCACCATCACAGTCATTTTCATGAGCAGGTACTGTCTTTGCAGACTCTGATCTGACGCTTCACCCAAGCAATCTGACTCTGATCTGCTTATCTTTCTCTCCGAGACTTTGTTCTGCCCTACGTCTGAGATGAGCTGAGAGTATTAATTCAGGCTACCATATCCTGGCTTTGACTTCCAAGGCAACTTCTGATGATTGGTTCCTCTGTTCTTCTCTATAGACAGCGTGCTTCTGTTTTGTTTCGTTTGGGGTTCTTGTGGGGCTATATGAAGAGCTTCCTTTTTCCCACCTGCACCTCATGTAGGTGCTTTGATTTAATGGGTCTAACAAAAACATCACTGTAACTTTACGATGATTCCATTCATTTTTTTCCCAGTTCTCTTTATTTTTTTCCCTTCTCAATTATGAGGATGTGTTTAGATTTGCTTAGTGCCTAAGGTACACTTGTGGAGGAGAAAAAGCCCTGCTTTAGGTGTCACTAAGTCTCTGTGTGCCTCAGGTCCTGCTGCCGCCACTTGCTAGTGGTGTGATCCTCAGCCTCCATGAAGACTCTTTCCTTTAGCTAGGAGTGGAAATAAAAGAATCTCTCCTGCTTCTCTTAGAGGGAGGTCTTGAGGATAAAATGAGGTCACAGGTAAAAAAGAGAACACTAAAAACTAGTATAAAAATCATATTAATTTCCATGTATTGAGTATTACTGTATCCCAGCCACTAAGCTAAGCTCTTTACTTACTATTCTAAATAATTTTGTTTCATCCTCATGACATTGTAATAAGGGGTAGTGTCATTGCTATCCACATTTGTTCCTAAGGACTTTGAGGCTTCGAGATGTTAAGTAATTGGTCCAAGTTCACACAGCAGGTGAAAAGGAAAGAGCCAGGATTTGAATCAGTCTGTTTGGCACCAGACTCAGTGGCTTTTAACCACTGCACTGTCTTGTGACCATCTGAACCAAAGTACCATCCCTCACCTAGATACTGGTGATGTCTGTATAACTCTATCCCAATCAATCAAGTGATTAGGAGACAATGAAAGTCCAGCAAACTCTGTGAGGGGTTATTCACTGAATGGTGGCCCAGAGAAGAATCCCTTGCCAAAATTTTGATTGAGTTTCCAGAATCAAAACTCACACCATTGGCCAAGGGAGCAGCATGATGTAGATTATTTAGCATCTTTGTCTGCAATGAAAGAGACCAAACTATGACTTTGGGCAAGTAAATCTCTCTGGTCTTTTATATCCTCACTATGAAGAGGAGGAGCTTGGGTGAGAAAACTGGGAAGGTCTCTGTAAGTCATAATAATAATATTGATAATAATAATAACAATAACCATAACCATAACAATAATAATAATAGTTACCATTTAGTAAGTGCTTACTAAGCGCCAGGCTTTTCTAAGTGCTGTGTTCAACCTTGCATGATTTTCATAACAACCCTAAGAGGTAGGTGTTACTGTTACCATTCACTTCTTTGTAAGTGAGGAAACAGACACAAAGTAGTTTGCCCCAAATCACATCTAGTGAGGGGCAGACCTGGACACCTGCACACTTAACCCCTCAGCTTTCCTTTCTCTTTAATTTATAGAAAGGATATTATCTTGGATGGATGGGTAAACTTATGTGATCACTTTGCTATGGCTTGCCCCAGCTTTTTTCCTACTTTAGATTAAAAAGTAGTGTATGTTTTTAAATACTCCATCACTCTGCCTAGGACATAGTAGGTTCTCAGAAAATATTTGCTTATTTGGCTTCTTTCATCATTAAAAACGTTGCACGAAAAAGACACGGGAATGAACAAGAATAAAACAAGAAGAGAAAATAATGAGGCTGCACAACTGGGAGGAAGGATCTGAATCAAACCTCCTAATATAGACTGTCTCACTGGAGAAGAATCCAAAGATAATACACAATATGAGCCCATACAGTTCTTATCTTAATGAAACAGCCTCTAAATAAATAAATAAGTAAATAAATAAATAAACACACACATATCATCCTAGTTGCAGAAATTTGATTATTGTCTTTGGCAATCCTTTCTTCATCTCTTTGTGCCAATAAAGTTATTAGAATTGAATTGAGAGAGGCGGATGCACAAGAATTGCCGAGACAAGATGCTGAGTAGTTGAAATCAATGACTTGCAGAGCTGGTCTCCTGCCAAAGGCTACACCAGCTTCCAGGAGGAATCCACCACTGTGGCCAGTGGCCCAGCACTGCGGAAGCTGGAGGTCAGATTTCTGGAGGGGACTCCCAGGTGGTTGGGGACTGACAGGTGTGGGAAGAAGGAAAAAGGTACTCTTCCCATTACCAAGGGCCAGACAGGCCAGCACCCACCAGACTGAGGATAGCAAGGCCTTGTTACACCCACTGTCTTCCCCTGGCTGTGGAAAGAGAAGAGGAGGCAGCAAAGGGGATGGAAGAGAACACAGTGTTATTCACAATCTGTCTGTGACAGGAAGAGAGTGGCTTAATAACCCATAGCCCGATGAATGGAATATTCCTTCTTTCCCCTGGCAGAGCTGGGCCTCTGGGGCCATCACCTGTAAAATGGACAGCCACCCGGGGATCCCTGGGTGGCGCAGCGGTTTGGTGCCTGCCTTTGACCCAGGGCGTGATCCTGGAGACCCGGGATCGAAACCCACGTCGGGCTCCCGGTGCATGGAGCCTGCTTCTCCCTTTGCCTGTGTCTCTGCCTCTCTCTCTCTCACTGTGTGCCTATCATAAATAAATAAAAATTAAAAAAAAAATGGACAGCCACCCAAGAAGTCATGGAAGTAATTAACAAATTTGTCCCCAAGAACCCATTCTCCTAGAACTGTAAAGATGGAGGGTGTTTAGACACAAGCTTAATGAGGAAACCACTAGCATTCTCTGGAAGCCACCATGGTGACTTGACACCTCTTCTAGCCACCTTCTCCTTCTCAGCCAGCTGCCTCCCATCTTCTCCTGTGGTGGCCTCCAGTATCTTCATTCCATTTGTTTTCTCCATCATCCACCCACCAACCATGAAGCACTGAAGCCGCCATTTAAAGCTTGTGCCCAAATTTCTGAGAATGATTGCATCTTTATAAGTCTCTGTGAAGCTCCTAACAAAGGTATGGGCTTTTGATTAGTTAAGTTGTGTCTACATTCGCTTCTCAGCATACGTATTTTCTACAACAACAACAAGAGTAACACATATTGAACACTTCTAATATGTCAGGCATTCTCTTAAACCTTTAGAGTAGTTGGGGAATCTGTAATTCAAGATCAACAGATCTAGCTGAAGTCCGAAGTTCTACCCACTTGCCTGTAGTTTTAAATCAGCTTAAGGATTCCCAATCAGATTAGAGAGAGAGCACACACAAACAGGAGGAGTGGCAGACAGAGTGAGAGGGAGAAGCAGACTCCCCGCTGAGCAGGGAGCCCAATGCAGGGCTGAATCCCGGGACCCTGGGATCACGACCTGAGCTGAAGGAAGATGCTTAACCAACTGAGCCACCCAGGTGCCCCAGGTCCACATGCTTGTCCACATGGATGTGTCAGTGCTACCAAACATCTGAGGAAAGCCAAGTATGTGGAAGATAAACAACAAAACAAACAACAAACAAAGTAGTATCTGGGAAAAGTGAGAACATGAGAGGAGAGGAAAATTAAAGTGTATATTTATTGCATCTTTACATAGAGAAGATACTGAATCCAAGAAAAAAGAACAGGGTGAAACAAAAAAAGAGCATTCTGAGGCCAAAACAAAATTCTTGGAAAATAAAAACAGCAGAAATGAAAAACTCAATAGTAACTCTCTCAAAAAGTAGGGCAAAAAGTTGAAAGTAGAGCAAAAAATTTTGAAAAGAAAGCAAAATTAAAAGAATAGTGCAAGAAGTACAGCCTGTAAATAATAGGAGTTCCAGAGAGAGAGAGAGAGAGAGAGAGAGAGAGAGAGAGAGAAAGAAGAAAACAAGACAGAACGGAGTTAATCACAAATGAAATTATTTCTTCAAATTTCCCAGAGATTAAAAAAAGACATATGTTTCCAGCTTCAAAGAATACGTCAAATATTGGGTCACAGTAAATGAAAATAGATGCACACTGAGGCACATCGTTGGAAATTTTCCAAAAATTGGAGGAAATAAAGAGTCGACAAGGTTCTAGAGAAAGAAAAAAAGTCACATACCAGGATCAGAAATTAGAATGGTTGCAGACTTCTCAATAGCATCACCAGAAACAAAGAAAATGGGGCAGTGTATTCCAAATTCTAAAAGGAAATGCTCTCTAACCTAGAGTTCCATACCCAGCCAAATTACCCTAAAAAAGCACAAAAATTGAATAAAGACATTTTCACACACACAAAGTCTCGAGAATGTATTTCTGAGAAAGCGAAACATGTAACAGGAACAGAAGTTTCAACACTGAAGAGAAGTAAAGGGGATTTCCAGGAGGATGGTTAAAAAAGATCCCAGGATGACACTGTATAAACCAAACACAGAGGGCAGCAGCCCAGATGTGTACAACACCAGTCAAAGAGACAGGCACATTGGGAGATGCCCAGATTCACCCTATCAGCTTTCAACCCATGGACAGGATTCTTTACCATGTGCCGTTCTCTACTCTTTGCTTGCTAGCTAGATGAGCTAGTCTGACCGCACCCCCCACCCCCCCCCCACCAAGAAGCCCTCTGTTGTGACACATTTCTAAGAGCTAAAGTTAGCTGAGATGAACTTAGAATGTGGACTATACAGAGCAGTCCATTTTCCCTGACAATTTCCCTTCCTTCAGGAAGGCCACAGAAGCCTATGTGCACAAGAATAGTAAAGGGATCTGCAGAGAATATGGGATGCAGAGAGTGCCTATAATAGCCAACGATATCTGCTAAGCCTACAATTGGTATGAAAGTCTTCAGCAGCTTGAAGTGTGAATAGGAACTCAGCTTTTAGATGTGCACATCCCACTCTCTCCTGAGTTATATTCAGCTAAAGATGCTCTATGCTTGGATTCCAAGGTCACACTCACATATTCAGCCCCTGTTCCCAAAGTAGGTTCTTTGTGCAAGCCTGGTGGGTCCAAAGAGAGAGGCTTCTCTCCTCACTTGCTTACTGTGCCAGAATCAGCACTTCTGTGTCAACCATCGAGGCCCTAGCACTGGATTTAATGAGTGAGAGTTCTCTCCTTCCCTGCCAGCTGACACCGCTTGGAACCATCTCAATAATTGGCAGGATTATAAACATGACAGGGTCTAGGACTTCTAGATTCCAAGAGGTTCTTTGACTTTAAGCAATTTTGCCCAGTTTCTTCCTAGGGACATTTAAAAGGGCAGGCTTTATCAAATCCAGAGGTTTCTGTCCTTTCTAGGTAATGGGTGTCTGAGAAGCTTACATTGACGGTATACTCAAGTGGCTGGAGAACAAAATCTGCCCTCAGGTGACATGTGGTCTCCATTCAGACAGAAAAGAAGCGATTGTATGAAATGGGGGTTTCTCCTGCCAGAGTTCCACCTAAGCTGGCAGCTTGCCCCGCCCTGTAGAAAAACTTGCAATGAGGTCTGAGACTTGGTAACTTTCTACTCTGCATTTTGGCTCTTTGTATCCACTGGGGGGTGGGTGATACCCCAGGGCCTAGTCCAGTGCCTGACACAGAGTAGCTGCTCAGTGTACAGAGTGCACACATGAAGATCTAATTGAATTAGATCAAGATGAGATTCTCAGCCGCCCAAGATTCATAGGCTGTGCAGTTAGGATAAGGCAGTTCTGCTAGCTCCCAGGAAAAACGGGATCCTCACAATTGAGAATTAGAATAAAATCTTATGACTCTGAATGTAAGGCGAGAAAGTCTTTTTAAATTAGCGACAGTTTTGCACACGATAAAATTATTTATAAAGAAATTGGCTTATTTTATATCCAAAGATTTACCTTAACTCTCATCAGGCCAATGAGGGTTTCTATAAGGGAAGCCTTAGTGGATTGAGGTATGTATTACTTGCATAGTAATTGTTAACTTATCAATAGATACTTCTGAAGTGTTGAGAGCAATCGTTTTTTTTCAGTGTGTTAAGCATTCTTCATAGAATCGTATTTTATTTGAAAATACTGTAGAGCCAGAGCACTCATACATTGCGAAAGGGGATATCACTTGGCACAAACTTTGGCAGGATCTACTAAGGCTGAATGAATGTCTAGCCTGTGACCCTGCCATACCACTCTGGAGCACATATGGAGCAGAATGAGTGCTGCGACCCCCACTGTGCACATATAGGATGGTTCATGGCAGCACTATCTCCAATAGCCCCAAATTGTAGTAAACTCGTATCCAAACTAGTATCTATCAACAGATAGAAACCCCACAGTGTGGGACACGTGGGTGGCTCAAGTGGGTGGCTCAGTGGTTGAGGATCTCCCTTTGGCTCAGGATGAGATCCCAGAGTCTGGGGATCGAGTTCCACATCAGGCTTCTTGCATGGAACCTGCTTCTCCCTCTGCCTGTTTCTCTCTCTCTCTCTCTCTCTCTCACTCTCTGTCTTTCATGAATAAATGAATAAAATCTTAAAAAAAAAAAAAACCACCATAGTGTACTTCACAGCAATGAGCAAGAGCTTAGTAACCATTGCCCACAACAAAAGATGTACTGTTGAGAGAAAAAAACTTGGTACAAAATAACACACACCATCTGATCCCATTTATAAGACCAAGAGCAGGCAAAGGTTAATACAAACATAAAGGTCAGAATGGAAGTTACTTTGAAGTGAGACACATCCTGGGTGGGCCATGAGAGAGCCTTCTAGTGGAGCTGGATATATTCTATATAGTTGGAGTAGTAGATTCACGGATGTGTACATATGTAAAAAGTTATCAAACTGCACCCTCTTTGTGTTCTTTATGGTATGTAAGTTATATGTCAATTTTAAAAAAATGCTATAAAACGGAGTTCCCTTAATAATAATAATAATAATAATAATAATAATAATAATAATAATAAAAAGCACCATGAATTACATCAGATATGTTTCAGATAGAGTTCCCGCCCTGGAAGAGATTCAAAATGAATTATGGAAGATACACAGTGAAATGACCATATTGGAGGGCAGTGTGTGAGCACTCAGGGTGAGAGGTCTGGGTGAAGGTCTTTGGGCTGTGAAGAAGGGACAAAACTGGGAGGGAAATTGGAGCACGAGATACCTGAGCTGCACTCTGAGCACCTTCCACCTGCTGTTCCACCAGGGTGGTCTCTTACTTGTCCTAGACGATCCACTTCTCCTGTCCAGGTCATGATGTTCAAGTCCACTCTGTTGAACTTGCCTCCTTGGTGCATCCTCCAAGCTCTCCTCTTCGTGGCTACATTTCTGGTTGGAACAGTCTACCTACTGTCACCACTCCTTGCTTTCATCTACTGCTTGACTCTCTGGCATCTCCTCATATCTTCCCAAAGAATCTTTCACCCGGTCAGCAAAATTACCCAGGTGGCAGAGTTACTGGAGGCTGCTTCTTCTTCTTCTTCTTCTTCTTCTTCTTCTTCTTCTTCTTCAGATTTTTTTTTATTTATTTGAGAGAGAGAGAGAGCACAAGCAGGGGGAGGGGAAGAGAGAGAATCCTCAAGCAGACTGCCCACTGAGCATGGAGCCTGATGCAGGAGGTCTCCCATGACCCTGAGTTCATGACCCCAGCCAAAATCAAGAGTCAGATACTTAACTGACTGAGCCACCCAGGGACCTCATTACTGGCTTCTTTGGAGTCCCTTCATGGCCTTTGCATATACAACATTGCCCTTTTCCTAAAAAAATCAGCCTCCTGTGTTTTTTGGTAAGCCTGTCTCCTCCACCTCCTTGCTTGTTCTCCTTGGCGGGCTTCTTTTCCTCTGCCTGCACCATTCTGTGGTGTGGCACCTTCAGTGTGCTCCTCTGGTTCCATTTGGGTTCTTCCTTGGCTAGCTTTCACCTCCATCTGCTGATGTCTCGAGGCCTGGGGTCTCCACTCTTCTCCAGAACTTGGATCTTGACAGAAACAGCCTGATGGCTATCTCTGTGTGGCTGCCTCATTCAGAAATCAAGTGCAAACCTATCAAAATCTTCATCATTATTTTCAGTGTGACATTCTTCTATAGTGCCCACTTACCATTCAGTGAATGGTCCCTCCATCCACTCAGAGAAACCAGGAGGTGATCCTTGACCTCCTTTCTTTTCTCCCTTTACCTTGCACCTCTGGCAGCCAAAGGTATTGGTCCTACCTTTCGAATAACTTCAGGACTTTGCTGTTGTCCTCAGTCATGTTCTCCTGGATATTGCAATAGTCACCTGACTCGTGGGTGTTTAGAGTCTTGCCCTCACCTAGGTCACCCCCCCACCCCCGTCATCTCCCTACAATTAGAAACTGATCATACCTCTTTCCAGCTTTCCTTCCACAATTGGTGCCCTGTGCCTTAGCTTGGACTACCACTGTCAAGGTCATCCCTGTCTTGTCTTCTCTCCATAGTCTCCTCCTGCCCCTTTGTCTCGGACAACCCAAGTGAATTTTAGCACGTCTCCAGCTAGTCCACACTAATGTGGTCTGCAGAAAAGCCCTCTCTGCCCCTCTCATTTCCACCAGGGACTTCCTGGCTGTCCTTTATATCCTGACTTCTGCAAGTACAGATAGACCCCCTGTTCTCATAACACCCACAATATTGGGGCTGTTTGTTTTCACCACTGGCTAAATTCTCAGGAGGCAGATGTTTTGTCTTATTCATCCTGTATCCAAAGCTCATAGCTCAGAATTGGTGCTCAGAACATTTGTTGTATAAATGAGCAAACGTTCATTTGTTAGGTACATAGACTTTTTTTTTTTTTTTTTTTTTTTTTGCATCAAAGATACACAGCTCAGCAACTGCATTTCTAGCACTGTCACTGTTTCTATTTCTGAATCTAATTGCTATTGCACAAAACTGTTCAGGGCAGAAACTGCAGTAAGTGGAATGGTCCAGCAATTCTTTTCCAATGCAAATGTTCTATGCTCTTGTGAAATTGCTGCAGTCTTAAAAGGGTGTAGGCCTTTGGAATTTTAAGCAGGAAAAAAAAATTTCGCTGTCCAGTATTTTGCCTGGGAGATGCTTACCCCACTTTCTCCAGGAATGCTCCCTCCTTTCTCTCCCAGCTCAGATGAACAGCATTGAAAAATCACAAATCTGAGAAATCCAGGGCAATCCTGTGGACATGGGAACTGCGACATGGGCCAGAACCCAAGGCCCAAGGGCACAGAGTTCTCCTCCTTTAGACCTTGTAAAACACTGGCCGTCCTTCCCGGTAGCAAGTTCAGAGAGTCATGGAACACCCTCTGCAGAGGTCAGCCAGCCAACTATGAATTTACCTAAAACTCCTTTCGATGTACTTTTACACTTACATCCAACTCCCTGTTGGATAATGAATTCTGTGGGTTTATTACTTGCTAGAAAAGGAAAAGCATTTCCTTTCACTTAACCTAAAAGTCCCCTTGCTCCAATGTCACTGATCCCTCCCTAAACTCCAATGCTGAGATTGTGTGGATAAGGACTTGCTCCTGGAGCCCTGTTTGCCCTTTGGGACACTATGGACATTGCCAGCAGCCCCTCCCAGCCTTCAGCTTTCCAGACTGAAGTAAATATATAGTGTCTGGAAGATGGCCCTGAACATAATAAATATTGAATAATGACTATGGAGCTGCATGATGATAAGAACTGCGTTTAAAAGGGGATTCAAATTCTTGCCACGAGCTTGAGATGTGAGAATTAGCTAATAAATCATTGCCAAACACAGTGTTGAGATAAAACGAACGAGGGTGCGTAGGGCCCCCTTGGTCCAGGGTGCACAGGCTCATACCCCCCACCCCTCGCCCCCATCCCGATCACCAGCTGTTCCTGTTTCCCAGCAAGAAGCACGGTCTCTGGGCATGTGGCAGCCTGCCTTTGTGAGATGGTGGAACAGTGGGCTGAACATTTCTGAGGACAGCGTCCTGGCATTGGATGATGGCACAAGGAGAACCCTAATACGGGCTCAGCTCCCGTTTCATGCAGGGCACCGCTCTGGTGCTTTGCTGAGGCCATGCCCTTTAGCCTTCATGCTAATCCTATGAAGGACATTGGGGTCTCTATCCTATAGCTGAGGAAATCAAGTCCCAAACAGGTACTAGGTAGTGTGCCAGGATGCTGGAAGCAGTGGATCCAGACTTCAAAATCAGATCTGCTGGAGCCCAAAGCTCATGCTGTCTCAGTGAGATTGCCGTGGTCCCCTACCTGGGGGACAGCGCAGCCCCATGTGACCCTCCCATCCTATGGAGGCAGGGTTTTTGCCCCTATTCCAGGGCAGCAGGACTGATCATTTTGCTGCCTGTTCCATCCCTTCTAGATTCCTATGGCTGGAGCCCACCCAGGCCCACAAGGTGCCACATGAGCTAGCGGAGTACCCCTCCTTTCCTTTTCCTCGCCTTATCTGCTTGCAGGAAGCATCGGGACAAGGTGGTAGCAGTGACTCATCGCTAGAAGAATAAACTCTTGAGTGGGGGCAGTCTGAGCGGCATGGCTGGGTGCTCTGACACTGGAGGACCATCCCCTGAGCTTTGGAAGGGCGTAGCCCTTCACCACAGTGAAACACAGGCAGAGAAAGGATAACAGCCAGGCGGGAGTGCAGGCTGAGGGGAGCAGGACGGGGGACTGCAGCATTTTCAGGGTGGAAAGAGAATAGCAGGGACTGGAGCCTTTTCTGAGGCTATCATTTGAGCTCTTTGCAACGTTAGGCAAATGACAAGTGGTTTTCATTCACTCCTGTTTTTATTTAGCAGATTAACCTGGCCTCCGCTGGTGATGAGCTCTCTCCACATCATAGGCTGGGCATGCAAAGGACCCCAGTTTTCAGTGGTTTAACCTATGAAATGCGCAAGGAAGCCTGCAGCATCTGTGTTCTGTCCCCAGGTGGGTTCCTACTTCTGCTAAGTAACAGATGAGATTTGTCACTCTCGGCTTCCTTTCACCCTGCCTCCAGGCTTCCCCAGGGCCTGGCCCATGGCTGAGATGGGAACAAAGACAAATGAGAGTGGGCAAGGTGCTGGTGGGCTTCCTGGACACAATGCTGCATCCAGGCAGCTCTGCCAGCCTGAGGTCCTGCATTCTGCCTCCAGGGCCACCACCCTGCCCTCTGGATGGTGTGGCAGAAGCACAGCCAGATTCTAAGATGGAGAAAGAAGCCTGAAGTGTGGGTAGACCAGGGGATGAGGGCAGGAAACGCCTCAAAAGGCACCCCATTCCCTGAATATCTCTTGGTTCAACCACTGTTATGGCCTGAATTGTATTCCTCCAAATCCTACGCCGACGCCCTCGTACCAGGGTAATTTGGAGATAGGATGCATAAGGAGGTAGTTACTGTTCATTGAGATCCTTAGGGGTGGAGCCCTGGTCTATTAGGATTAGTGTCCTTACAAGAAAAGACACTAGAGAGCTTGATTCCCCCCTCTCTCTCTCTTTCTCTCTCTCTCTCCCCCTCACCTCTCTTTCTCGTGAGGACACAGCAAGAAGGTGGCCCCATCTGCAAGATAGGAAGACAGATCTTCCCAGAAACCGAATTGGCCAACCCCTTGATCTTGGACTTTAGCTTCCAGAACCGTGTGAAGACCCAGCCTGTGGTATTTTGTTATAGCAGCTAGATTAGACTAATGCAACCACTAAGATGTCAGTTGCTAACAGGTCCAAGCGACCTGCAGTTTCCGCCTGCTTCCTGTAATGAATTTTCATCTAATCTGAGCAGCCACTGGGCCACAATATCACCCTGCAAACATGATTGCAAAAGTGCCATTCACGGAGAATTTGCTCAGGGGAGGGGTTCCTCTGCCTCATCCCTTCCAAGCCACGCGTCTGGTGAAGCCTGGAAGCTTCACAGGTCAGACCACAGCAGTTTCCTGGAAGCCGGCCAAAGCCTGGCTGCCCTGCAGGGAATTGGGTGCTCCGAGAGAACTGTGGACAGTCCACCCCTATCAGTGAAAGTCCCAGAGAACTGACTCCAGCCCCACCTCCTCCCACCCCACCCCACTGTCCAGGACAGCATTCGTGCCGGCACTAGGGCCCAGACAGTTCCCCCAACAGCCAGAGCCACAGGCCACCCACACTGTGTCCCTCTCTGCCCAAATCCTAAAAGGTAGAGCAGCTCACCAGGATCCCAGAGTTTCCTTAGGAAGATGCCATTGTATCTTTTATCTGTGTCTTAGGAGCTCAGTGCACGAAAAAGCTGGTTTTACAAACTCTTGACTTTCTTGACTTATAAGAAAACTGAACAGACATGCTCTTACTAGGCCCTTCCTTCTTTTCTAACAAAAGTACAAGGTTTTAAAATACTTGTGCTTTTCATTGAATTCCTCAATTAGACGTATACCTGCAACATAAGGGTACACATGGATTTGAAACAGGTATTGGAGTCGATCTTATGAGAACAAGTTGGCCTTAGGCCTCGGGATGGGCAAGATGAAGCTCCTGGTTGCCACTGAGAGAGGAGAGGATGGCCAAGGACTGTGTGCACAGGGAAGCCTGGTGTCCACTGCTGGGTGGTGCTTGTGTGCTAACCCCTCGGTAACCCCCTGACGTCTTTCCAGCCATAATGTCTCCAGTTCCAGCAGTAACCATGAGCATTTCTGACCACAGGCAGTGTGTGCCAGGAGGCTTGATTCCATCTGCCCAGACCTCCCCTCTGCCTCTGCGTTTGGCCATTGGAAACACGCCCCCAACGCTGCACTCTCACGGTACCATAGCCCATGGGCCCTGAGCAACCCACACAGGTGCATTCTGCTCACCTTCTCATCACACAAATGCGGTTGTGGAGATCCTCCCCCTGCCTCCATGAGAGTGTTGTGTGAACTAGTTCTGGGAACCCCTTATTTTCTCTTTGGCTCCCAGACACAAAGAAGAATAAGGCTTACATGCCTAGGACATTTCTGAGCTCTGGTGCCCACAAAATTTCCTGGGACTGAGAACGCAAGTCTGTCATTATGGTATTTGCAGAACCAGAGACTGTATTTAAGTCTTCAAGATGATGCTTATTATAACCCTTTCTTGGGACGATCATGCCAAAACACTACATGAATAGTCTTTTTCAAGGAAATTTGCCAGGGAAGGCAGCAAGCATCTGATCACATTGGAATAGTTTTGGGCTGGTTTCAAGCTATAGAGTCTGGTGCAGGGGGTTGGGGGAGGAGAAAATTTTCCTGAAGACTGTCCTGGGGAAGGAGAATCCACACAGGGCTGTGCATTGCCTACATTGCCATTGAGGGGCTGCTGGATGCAGAAATTGTGATGGGAACAGTATGCCCTTGGAACTGAGCATGGTGGCAGCCCTTGCCAGCCACAGGGAGTGGGCATCTATGGAAGGCACTGAATCCTGATTTAAAGACTAATGATGGGGAAAACAGGTGACTTAAGGTGGTAAGTGAGGGTTCTGAGCTCTTCCGAGGGGAGACAGCAGACCCCCAAGCCTGACACATCGAACTTGCCAAGGGTCATGTTGAGGCGGGAGGAACTTTCTCTCTAGTAAAATTTTGATTTTCTAAAAATACTTCTTGACCCATTTGCATTACTCAAGTATCAAAAGTCATCCTCCCATTTTGTACTTCTTCTTGTT
The DNA here is from genome assembly GCF_011100685.1 of Canis lupus familiaris. Classification (NCBI taxonomy): domain Eukaryota; kingdom Metazoa; phylum Chordata; class Mammalia; order Carnivora; family Canidae; genus Canis; species Canis lupus. The sequence goes on from NC_049238.1 coordinate 54,199,734, forward strand.
TTAAAGACTCGTAATTAGAGAAGGTACATCCCACATCATTAATATCTCTATGATGCGTGACCGGGTTTACAAAGCCTAAAACATTGTATCTTTTTCTTTTTTTCTTTTTTCTTTCTTTCTTTCTTTCTTTCTTTCTTTCTTTCTTTCTTTCTTTCTTTCTTTTTTTTATCTGCTATTACTTTACCTTGGGGAAGGAAAGGAAGTGCCGGGCACAAAGTCATGTTCTAGGAAGATTGATCTGGAAGTGGTAGAGAAATGGACTGGGCGGGTGGGGGCGGGGGGCAGGAACAGCAATAGTTGGGGAGGTGGCTCATTTCTTCCCTTAGTCAGTAAACATCGACTGGGCACTTGGTATGTGTCACATGCCTAAAGATGGTTTCTTCCCTCCGTGTCATTTCAGGTCCTTTAAGAAGCAGACACCGAAACAGAATATGACATGCAAGAAATTTCCTGGGGGACATGCCTATGGAAGATGAAGGAGGGAGAAGCAGGGGCTGGTGGGGAGAACCCTCAGATGGGGACACCAGTCTGACCCTGTGAGAAGAGAGCCGGAGGAAGAGTGGCAGGTCGCAGGGCAATTGGCAGAAAGTCTTGAGGCCAACAGCCTCTAGGCCAAGGCTGTCCGTTGGAGGAGTCCCATGTGGGGCAGGAAGGGACTGGCTCCGGCACCATCAGCACGCTTGTTGGTTAAAAGCAGGCAGGCAGGGATCCCTGGGTGGTGCAGCGGTTTAGCGCCTGCCTTTGGCCCAGGGCGTGATCCTGGAGACCCGGGATCGAATCCCACGTCGGGCTCCCAGTGCATGGAGCCTGCTTCTCCCTCTGTCTGTGTCTCTGCCTCTCTCTCTCTCTCACTGTGTGTCTATCATAAATAAAATAAAATAAAAGCAGGCAGGCAGAAATGTGAACACCATGGTATGATCCAAAAGGTAGCAGCTGGGGCCTGTAGGTCAGCTACTTATCCCTCAGCACCTTCTTTTGAAAGAGAGCTGAATGGAGCATGTCCATGGCCGACACGGCCTTCCAGATGCTCTTGATTTGGACCTGCTCTTGATTTAGGCATATAAACATATGCATCACAGGTATATTCCAAGCCCATGGACTAGCCTTGGGGGTTAGGTGTCTGTTCCAGGGTCAGTCGGCCACAGCCTGGGTTGTGGGCAGGCCCCAGGATAGTGCATGGCTGCTTAGACAGGGAGGGCTATATGTGCAGGCTGGCACTGCCCACAGGCCCAGGAGAGAGAGGGGAGATGGCTGCTATACCAGACATAGTGGCAGGAAGGAGGGAATTAGCTACCTGCTTGCAAATGAGAGGTCAGGGAAGGGTTTGGAATAAACAGATACAGCCACTGGGTTTTAGAACATGACTAGTAGGATTTGTTGTGTACGGTACCTCTGTGCAGGAGAATCTGTCCATCAGATACCTAGATTCCTATCCTGGCCCTATGGCTTATCTGCTGTGTGGCCTTGGCTTTCCCTCCACCTCTCTGAAGCTGCTCTTTCTTCATTTGGAAAATGGACCTCATGATAGGATCTGTTGTACGGAATTGCCACGATGACACATGTGAACTCATTAGTGGGGTGCCGGACCTAGAGGATGTGATCAATAAATGGCAATGTAACTGTATTCATGCCGTTAATATTTCTGACATCCCAGACAGTGGAAGTGGCCTGTCTGATGGTCAGAGAAGACACAGGGCAGCCAGTTTGCGGAGCTGCCGGTGGCTTTCTGTGGCTGGAGCACCCAGTGCAAGGGAAGACGTGCTAGTAAACGGGCCCTGTCAGATGCAAAGCCTTATGTGCTGTGTAAGATGTTTCAGATTTCACACTAGGTTATGAGATGCTATTAAAGGATGTTATGGAGGGAGGGAGAGATCAGATTTGCATTTTAAAAATCTCCCTCTGGCAGCAGGGCATTCAGCGGGATAGAGGGAGAAGGGACTGGAGTGGGCAGATGGATAAGGAGGCTTTTGCACTAATCCAAGCAAAGGATCAGAGAACCCACACAAGGAGGAGGAGAAGCAGATCTGAAAGACATTTAGGAAGAAGAATTGGCAGGTGATTGAAACCAGTTGGGCCTACGGGTGAGGGAGGCATCTTGGTTAGGGGGGACACCTGGTTGTTTGGTCCAAACGAGGTGGCAGTTGGATATACAATGCACCCAATAACAACTAGAAGGCAGGATGGAGTGACCAAGGGTGGTGGAGGAGACAGGACAGTTGAGTTGGGGTGTGTTGCATCTCAGGAGCCTGTTGGATCCCCAGTGGGCCATTTCGGCAGACAGCTGGATGAACAGACCTGGGGCCCCCGAGGAGTTCGGAGGCACTTGGAGATTGTGGGCACAGTCTGGTGGGGGGGGGGTCTGAATCAGATTGACAGTGGGACAAGTAAAAAGAGGGTCCATGCAAGAACTAACAGAAGGTCCTGCATGATTCACACGGGCATCTCGTTTGTAACCACCTTGTAAACACTGACAGAGTGTGCTGCCACCTAAATAAAGCCCCTAGAATCCACACAGACACTGCAAAAATAAACCATCTGGGATTGAAAGAGTGAAGTCAGCTCAGCCTGACAAAGAAGAAGATTCCTGCAGCTAATCAGGCTGGAGGGACATGGATAAAACCAGCTGCAAAGTTAACAGGAGACTTCATTTCTCCCAAGGCCACGCCGTGGCTGGAAAATGAGTGACCACTGCTTTTTTCCCCAGTGGTGGCCCAGAGCCACCTCGCTAACCCATCTGGTACTGAGGGTTCCCAACTGCCAGGCTGCCCTCACCTCGAGACAGCACCCCACCTCAGAGACCAGCCCCTTGGCCACAGATTCCTGTTCCCCTGGGGTCCTCTCAGAATCCTGCAGGGACACAAAACTTGCTCCCTTCCTCCCTCTTGGCCGCTCCTCCGACTCCAGAGGGGAACAGACCAATGATCTGACTGTGTGCCTGTCAGACTGCAGGTTGTCCCTGGTGGTCTTTGGCTGATGCCATTTTAACAATACGTGCACCCTGAAAACAGAAGTATTGCTGTTGGCCGTATGCTCCCTAGTAGGATCGGCGGGGACCATGGAGCCCCTAGTGGGGAGAAAGAAATCGGGAGTGGGAGCAGGCCTGGCCACCCAGGGCTGCACTTGTCAGCCCACACTCAGAACTGCTTCTCTTCCGGGCCACACCTCAAAAGGGACACTAACAAACGGGGCCACATTCCCAGGAGAACGATCCTGTGCTCAGATCATTCAAAATAAGTCACATGAGGAATGCTTGTCAGAACTGGAGGGAACTTAGTACTGAGGAAAAAATGTAAGAAAACGGTCTTCTGTTATGTAAGAGGCCATAAGGTGTAACTGGGAGGAAGTGGTAAGCCCTGGTAGGATAGAGCAGGACCCAAGATTCCGTCCTTGGCAGAAAGCTCAGGAGGAGAACCTCGTTCTTTGTCACAGCAGGTTGCTTTGGGCTGTGTGCATGCCTTGTCCCAGGGGGTGTTTAAGAAAAGGCTGGACATTGGGGCGCCTGGGTGGCTCAGTCCGTTAAGTGTCTGACTCTTGGTTTTGGCTCACGTGATGATCTCAGGGTTGTGAGATTGAGCCCCATGTCAGGCTCTGTGTAGGGTGTGGAGTCTGCTTCAGATTCTCTCTCCCTCTCCCTTTGCCTCTCCCCACCCCTCAAAGTAAATCAATTAAAAAAGAGGCTAGACATTGCTTTGGCCAGGCTGTGGTACCAGGAATCTCAGCCTATAGGGACTTTGGACTAGATAATCTTTAAGACCCCCTGCTCAGAGTCTGTGTCTTGAAAACAGAGCCCCAACTGGGCAGGACAGTCCTAATGCTCCCTTCTCAGGGAGGTGAAGAGCCACAGTGTGGGGAGCCTCAGGGTGGATGGGGGGTCCAGCCACCAGCCCAAAGAACTCTGCTAAGGGACATTCCTTCATCAGAAGCAACTTCAATATTATGGTACTGTGACCATCTGTCAGTGACGACCTGAACCAGCCGCAGGCAAGTACTATTGCAAGAAAGCTCCAGAACAGCAGGAATTGGAACTGGAGGTTATAAGGAGAGGGGTCGGGGGTTACAGGACAACAAGACAAACTGAAACAAATCCAGAGAGTAGGCTGGTGGGCAGGGCCACGGAGGCGGCAGGGGTGGTGATGCGGCACAAGTTGCAGGGCGGTGTATGGTGCCAGGTGTTCCAACAGCAGCACAGGAGGAGGCCTGGAACAGAGAAGCCCCTGCGGCCAAGACGGGGGCAGATAGTTGGCTGTTACTGTTCTGGGTCCTATGGGTCTGGCTCTTGCACCTCTCATGGCCATGCAATCCAGCAAAGCACGCTCCCTGAGCTCCCACGAGAGCTCACTTGTCTTTATAGCCAAGCCCACCCAGGGAAACAAGCCTCGTACTTGAAGCAACTGAGTAAGATCCTCTTTCTTGAAACTCAAGGCATTGAGGAAAAGTCCTAAGGAGGCAAGGCAGTGACCTCTTGGGTTTTGAAAAGGGTTTCTGCTGTGGCACAGCTAATGACAGGCTTTGGCTCAGCACCAGACCTGGGCATATCCCCATGTGGTTAGACAATCTTCTCCCCCCAGACCCGTCACCCACTCCCTACGGCTGACACTCTGGGAGCCAGCACTTCCAATTTTTCTTGTGCATCTGCTTCTCTCCCATCACGGGCCCAGGGAGCCGTGGAATGAGAATGCAGTGCCTGGTGGGGAGGGCCTGCCAGGTAGACAGAGTACTAGATGCTTCAGCCAGAAGGAGTTTGAGCGCGAATCGAATGCGGCCTCCCTCTGCAAAAGTGAGAGGGTATCTGAGGTGAGAAAGCAGCCTCTGAATCCTCTAATCAATCATGACCTGTTCTCTAAATCCTTGCCGCAGGAGCCAACAGCCCAGGGAGCCTGAGGCTGCAGAGGGAGCCTGGTGACCTCTCCCAAGGGCCCCCATGCCTTGGCCAAATCTCCTCTGTCTGTAAGATGGCTGCAGTGTCATCATGAAGATTCATTAGAGTCTTCCTGATGAAGCCTGTCTTGACTCCTACCCTTCAAGCAAGAAGGATCACTCCCCCCTTGTCACTGCAGTGAAACACTTGACAGATGGGCCCCACAGAGCCCTGCAGTGCGTGCCGGTCACCCACAGCCACTTCCGCTCTGACTGCTCCTTGCCCATGCTCTTGTTATTCTGATTTTTTGGATGTTATTTTTTTTCACATTTCCCTTGAGGGGCAGCGGTCTCATCTTCCTTCTGTATCCTCAACACAGAGCCTGGTGCCTGTCATGGAAGGCAGACTCAATAAAGGTCTGATAAATGAATGACCTTCAAATAGAATAACCAAATTTAAGCTCCATAAACAGCTTGATCAGCCCTATATTCATCCCCAATGTCTGTTTCTGGACCGCCCCCCATGCTCCCCACAAGAATGTCTCCACTTTGAAACACTATGTGTTTTTTTGTTTGTTTGTTTGTTTTTTAATTCATGAGAGACAGAGAGAGAGAGAGACAGAGACAGAGACATAGGCAGAGGGAGGAGCAGGCTCCTTGTGGGGAGCCTGATGTGGGACTCGATCCCAGGACCCCGGGATCATGACCTGAACCAAAGGCAGACGCTCAACCACTGAGCCACCCATGTGCCCAAAACACTATGTACATTTATACACTTAGTTTCCCATTAACTGAGCTCCTTGGTTCTTGTCCACTCCAACGACTGGCTCTGGGCCCCTGGGGACAGGGCCATGTCACCATGCTCTCCTAGTAAGGCTTCAAGAGGATATGGTTAGAAGAGAGGTCCTCATCTTCAGAGTTTTGTTAGGACATAAATATTACAAATGTAGACCAGAAGGCCACTAAGTCGTGTCCAACCCAATAGAGAGGGGGATGCTGGTGCCAAGGTGTCATCTATAGGGACGATGGTTATAAAAGCACATTCTTTGTACCTGTGAGACCAGCATGAGTCTTGGATCCACCGTGTACTGTTAGTGTGACTGTGGACCGGGTCTGAAACCCTCTAAAGCTGCAGTGGCTTCATCTTGTGCAAGCACGCAGGCAGCATAGACCTATGGCAGCATAAGCTCCAAATAAACACCGGCAGCTATGGATTGTGACTTTCCATCAGTGTATAGACACAGGGCTCAAAGAGATTTTACCCATCACCAAGGTTTTGAGCTCTTCAGCACCTGGTCAAAGGTGCTTTGAGAACTAGTTAGGGAAGCAGTGAGAAATAGATGAGAAGACACACCTCACTTTGGCCAGAATTGCTCTGCATGCCTCTGCTTGGTTGAACATTTATGGCAATTTTAAGGGAAAGGAGAAAGGAAGAGCTTTTGCTGCCAAAATTAATCCAAACTGCAGACGAGCGCCAAAATCTGCTCTTCCACATCCTAGCCAAATGATGGCCCTGCCTTTTCTTAAACACTTAAATTCTTTCTGTGAGGCCCCAGACTAATTTGCTTAGTAATGTTCATCCTCTTTAGCATAGTCAGAAGCTCAAACAAATGGCCAACAAAGTTTTATTGCCTTGTAGAAGTCCCACCAGACCTACTTTAATGAAAAGAGCACTATGCAAACTTAATTGAAGCATAGTACTCTCGCAATAGTGACACAATTTTCACGGAAAACAGTTGTCCTCCGTAGGTTACAAATGTCTCCCAGCCATCTTGGCCACACTCTGAAATTTGCTGAGCAAATCCTTTTAGTTATGGTGAGTGTAAAAAGGGTTTTCGGCCTAGACCCTTGTGCAAATTACCACACATTCAGAATCAATGGAGTTTGCAAGAATAAGATTTTGGTGTTTCCATAATGATGTTTTTCCATCCTGTGGCTCTGTTGACTTTTGAAAGCATTTTGATAGCTGATGTCTTACTTAGCCGCCCCTCTGAGTTGAGATGAGAATGAAAGCAAATTCTATATTTGGTATGCTCTGTAAACAGCAAAGCTCTGAAAATGTTTGCAATTACTAAGTTATTAGACTCTAGGTCTCCCGGCTCTGACTCACCGCCTGGCTTGTCTCTTTAGGCCTCACAGCCTCTCTTGCTCCAAAAGGATGGAAGCTGGCCCCAGTGAACACTGCCTAGCCATACTTGGAAAACTGTCCTAGACATCTGGATGGCATTGTGTCTTCCAGGAAGGGCCAAGGGGGACCAGGAGCTCGCAGATGCTAATGCAGGTGGGTACATAAATGGCTCATGGGTCGGGATGTGTTCAGAACTGTCCAGGAGGGGTAGCTGAAGAATCTGACATTCACAGGAGAATCTGACCCTTGCTTGACAACTGTAACTGCTCTTTGTCCTGCCTGCTGTCCTCACCCATTGTCGGGTTCAGGTTCATACCCATCTTTCAAGCCAAGGCCAACCAGCTCTAATGCCACCTGCTTCAGGAACCTGTTCTAAGCATCTCAAGTCCAAGTCATCCTTCCTCCTGTGAACTTTCTATGCTCTTTGCCCCACTCCCCTGACCTTTTTTCCATATCACCTTGTGTTACTGCTGGGAAACAAGGCATTCCTTTCCTGACAGTTTATTTATTTTTTTTAAAGATTTATTTATTTATTTATTCATAAGAGAGAGAGAAAGAGAGAGAGAGAGAGAGAGAGAGGCGGAGACACAGGAGGAGGGAGAAGCAGGCTCCATGCTGGGAGCCTGACGTGGGACTCGATCCTGGGACTCCAGGATCGCACCCTGGGCCAAAGGCAGGTGCTAAACTGCTGAGCCACCCAGGGATCCCCTTTTCCTGACAGTTTACAAGCACCCTGAGAGTGAGGCTCGTGCCATTCCACCCCACACAGTGCACTATAGCCAGAGCAGGTTGTGGCAGACCATTGTCCCAATAACCCCTTCTCCTATTCTTCCTGGGAGTAAATCTTGGCTGAGTATGTGGCTGCCTAACCAGCTAGAGCTACATTCCCTGATTCCTTTGCAGTTAGGCTTGGCCATAGGTGGTTTTTGTCAAATGGGTACGAGCAGAAGTGAGGTGAGGTTCCACTTCACATTCCTAACCATGGAGTAACTTGCCTCTTTGTGCTTCTCCCTTCCCACGATGTAGAAAAGAACTATACCCTCAGGATGGCAGAGCAACAAGATGGAAGGAAACTGAGTCCCTAGCAAACCCTCATCCCCTTCCCCCCACCCCACCCGCTGGACAGCTCATTCCAGACACTTAATGAGAGACAACTAAATCACAATTTTTCTTAAGCTATTCTATTTTGAGATCCCTTTATTAAAATTGCTTTGCCTAATCACTAATCAGCATACAGGTGCTCTACACAATTTTTGTGTATGTGAATGAATGGCTGCATGGATAAACAAAAGAATAAATAAAAATGAATGCACGAATAAGTAAATGGCCTGGTGCCAAGTGCAGTTCTGCTTGAAATAACACCTGTTGAAGTTTCCTAATGGTGTCTGACTTTCCTGATTGAGAAAGAGCCAGGAAAGAGTTTGGGGAAGAGAGGGAGGACCTATGCTTCTAAAGGTGGGTCCCTAGGAAGTCTAGTGATGGCCATGCTACTGATCTACTTTTTGTGCAGGAATCAAGCTGCTCCCCAGGGACCTGCTATCAGAAAACTCAAAAAGGACTTTCTACTATCAGGAGTTATTGAAATAGCTTCAGCTGGCAGTGTGCAAGGGCAGTATCAGATGACAATAAAGGACGTTCAATCAATCTATCCTTCTTGTGACAAGGTTTTTTAGGAAATTCAAAGTATTTTTGTCTACTATGGGGCAAACTGCCTCTGTAAGGTGAAATCGCATCATACGATGAAGAACAAATATGTATGTGCTCCGCATTCCTCACAGGACTAATAGTGAGAATTAAATGAAATCATGTGTGCAAAAGTACTGGGGCGGGGGAGGGGGGTGGGGTGGGTAGTGCCTGGGTGGCACATGTGGTTGAGTGTGGGACTCCTGGTTTCTGCTTGGGTGGTGGGCTCAAGCTCCTAGTCAGGCTAGCAGTGAGTGTGGAGTCTGCTTAAGACTCTCCCTCTCCCTTTGCCCCTCCTGCCTGGGCGCTCAGTCTCTCACTCTCTCTCTTTCTCTAAAATAAATAAATACATACATACATACATACATACATACAAAGTGCTCTGTAAGCTCTTAAGCCCAGTAATGGGTGGCTCTTGTTTTATCTGCCTGGCAGCTTCCTCCCATTATCTATCCTGTGATTCTGACTGCTGATCATAGAGCCCTTCCACCTGGGCCAAAGGAGTGAGAAAGTGACCCAGGTCTAGCCACAGTGATTGGTCCAAGGGTGAACACATGACCCATGCCAAGCCAATCAAAGTTCTTCCCTAGGAAGAGCTTGTCCCTTTGTTTTATTGGGTTACTAGCTGGAATGAAGGCTGCCTGGAATTCTTCACAGCGCTGGGTTCTGAACAGAGGAAGCAGAATTCAGAGGTGGAGAGGGAGGCTCTGACCTGTTGTTTCTGAGAGCAGCTTCACTTCTGTCTTCCAGAATCAAAGGAACAAATTATATTTGTCACATGAAAAAAAATTCCTTTATTCCCCCCATAAGCCTGTGTGAGTTGGGCATTTTTCACCTGAAATCAAACTAATCCTAATAAAATACTATCTACAAGTAATATATTATCCAAGAGATTCATTGAAATGGATTTTGAGAGCTTATTTAGAGGTTGTAACCAGTGACAATGCCACTTAGGACTCTAACCAAGAGTGGCTGCCTTGCATCTGGAAGAGCCATCCTTTTTGATCAACCATGTGGCTTTTTTTAAAAATATTTTTATTTTTTTAAATTTTTTATTTATTTATGATAGTCACAGAGAGAGAGAGAGAGAGAGAGGCAGAGACATAGGCAGAGGGAGAAGCAGGCTCCATGCACCAGGAGCCCGACGTGGGATTCGATCCCGGGTCTCCAGGATAGCACCCTGGGCCAAAGGCAGGCGCCAAACCGCTGCGCCACCCAGGGATCCCAACCATGTGGCTTTTAAGAAGATATATCCTGATTGGTGAAGGTGGAAGAGGACCCCAACCAGCTGGTGACTCCAGTCTGGCCCACCTTGGTGATCACTGCAATGATAGCTTTGCTTGAATATTTCCAAGGATGGGAGTATCACCTTCTCACAAGAGAGACCACCCTATTGCTGTACATCTCTGGTTCTTAGAAATAAAATGAATTCTGGTCCTTTCAGATTTTCCTGTGTCTCTTTTTCACTCTCTGAAGCTTCACAGGATGTCAACCTACCCCCAACAACCTATACTCCCACCCCTCCTAAGTGAATGGCTCTTCAGGTATGTGAAAATAGGTAACATATGCCCCTGAGTCTTTTCTTCTCTGGACTAAAAAGCAATTTTGCTCATGTGACAAGCCTATGGGGTTAAACTCATTATCACCCAAGTGACTTGTCTCACTGGGTGCCCACCAATGAGCCATATCTCTCTTTGACCATGATATCCAGAACCACGTTCATAATTGCAGCCAGGTTCTGGAAGTGCAGAACATACCAGAATGGTGATCTGGATCTGGACCCGCACATTCTAGAAATGCAACCTAAATTTATGTCCTTTTAAAAACTTCTTCTCAGACTGTTGACTCATATTGAGCTTAAAATAAACTAGAACCACTAAATCTTCTCTTCAAAGAAGTGATTTAACCTATCTTTTACTTTTGTGGATTATTTTCTGAAACCAACTAAAAGAAGCTACACAGATTCTGATTTATTCATTGCGATTCATCATTTCATATTTTTTAAAAAAACAATGAATGTGTAAACCAATGTATTCTACATTGCTTAGGGTTGTCATTTGCAAATTAAACTTGCCTCTTTGGCTTTATTCAAATCCTTGGTTAAAATGTTGACTAGGATTGGGCCAAGGGCAAATAAACCTCTCTTCAGAAGGCCAAGGATTTTTTTTTCTGTGTAAGAACCTTCAGCCAACTATGAATCCACCCACGGATATACTGTCCAACCCACCTTTCTCCATCTGGTCTCCATCATGAGAGATTTTTTCAAACTCCTGAGCTGACCTAATTAACACATTAATGATATTGTCCCTTAGCATTGGAGAAAGGCCTAGACCAACAGACATGGGGGGATTCATTTTGTGGAAGCAGTGAGAGGGGCAGCAGAATGGGCCCTGCAGAGGGAAGATCAGACTTACAAAGAGACCCTGAATGCTTCAGAGTTGGGAAGCTTTTGAAGGGAGATTGGAGGAAATTAGAACACAAGGGTGTCCCATTCACCGTTTGTCCAGGCAGGTCTCATCAGAAATACATACTAGATCTAACCACTCAGCACACAATTATCTAGTCCTTCATAGTGCTGATACACTCTGGTGTGAGCATAGTGCTCAAAGACGGCTGCCAGAACCAGAATCAACATACCTCCCTGAGAGGATTTCAGGCACATCTTAAGACTCTCTCCTAAGCCCTAGAGCCTGTGAACTTGGGTAGATGAGAAATAGTGCTAAACATCCTTAAAAGCTGGGGTGTGGGGCTCAGCTGCTTGAGACTCTGTCTCCCTCTCCATCTGCCCCTCCTGCCTGGGCACTCTGCTCTCTCTCTGACTCTCTCTCTTTCTCTAAGATAGATAGATAGATGATAGATAGATAGATAAATTTTTAAAGTGCTCTGTAAACTCTTAAGCCCAGTAATGGATGGTTCTTGTCTAGGGACTCACTGGGTAGTACTCTGAGAGATTGTTGAGCCCAGAGTATCTGGCTAGGCCCTCCATGGGGACTTCATATCACTGGAATTTGGATTGATGATTTGGGTGTTCATAATTTTCATGTGGAATATTTGTGAAAAGATAGCATCTCAGAATTCTATTCATTTCATAGCCACACCGTAACAAATTACCCCAAACGAGATGACTTAGAACAGTAGAAATTTCTTCTCTCACTGTCTTGAGGCAGAAGTCTGAAAATATGGTGTTAGCAGGGCCACGCTTCCTTTTGAGGCCCTGGGACAGAATCCTTCCCATACCTCTCTCCTAGCTCCTGGTGACTATAGACAATCCTTGGCATTCCTTGGCTTGTAGTCATATCATTCCCATCTCCGCCTCTGTCTTCATGTCACCTTCTCCTCTTGGTGTCTTCTCATCCTCTGTCTCAAATTTCTCTCTGCCTTTCCATTATAAGAATCTTGGTCAGCTGACTTAGGGCTCACTGAATGATCCAGGATGATCTCGTGTCAAGATTCTCTTGAAGACAATTAAATCCGTATATATCCTTTTTCCAAATCAGGTAGCACTCACAAGTTCTAGGGATTGGGATGTAGACATATTTTGGGGGGGTTATTATTCAACCAATTGTAAGAATCCACCTCAATTTTTCTTTTGATGGTAACAAATCACTCTCTCGACCAAGAGCGGTGATTTTCCTGCCAGAAGTCATCAAGAGTTGCAATTGGAAATGAGCAGTATATGTACTACCACCTATGGATGGAAACATAGCACAATGTTTGCTGGAATCTGGAGAAAGAACACACACATACACACAGGAAACATTTTATTTTAAGCCTCCAACATCAAACACAATCTTACTCTCTATTACCAACTAAAGGAACTATAAGTACAATTTGGGTACGTGTGTGTGTATTATGTGTTTTAAAAAGGTCATTTGATTTTTATTATTTATCCATTATTATTTATTTTTGTTGCTTTTGCTTTTATCTAATTGTATGATGCCTACCCCTTGTTTATCCTCAGATCATTAGTTGCACTCTGGTGCCTAGCTGTTCCCACACCAACCCTGGATCTTTGGTGGCCAGCAAAGAAATGATTCAGGGACCTCTTCCTCCTGTGGCTAAACTGGACTCTGCCCCATTCCTACTAGCTGCTCTTACCTATTACTGTAATTCCCCAGTGACTGCTGCTGGACAGGCTAGCACTTGAGGACCCTCAAGAGGAGATCAGGGAGCATGATAGTAATAGTTGCACAGGGTCATGGCCTGAACAGTTATGAGCTTAACTCATTCATTTGAGTAGATGTCTCTGAGCGCCTGTCCTATGCAAAGTACCATTCTAGGTCCTAGGGGATGGGAGCAGGTAAAGATGGTCCCTGCCTCAAAGCACTTAGAGCAATTTCATTACATCCTGTCTTGCAGACTAAGAGATTGAATCCAAAGCAAGGAAGAAAAAGCCATGTCACATAGAACACTGTAAATATCTCACTCTTTTGGTTCTTTACAAGCAGCATTCACACACATCATCTCGTTAGAATTAATGCCATCACTCTGGTGAGGTTGGTAGCCTCTGAGAGTTTTCAGAGGAATAAGCAGAGATGCAGGCGGTGCATCATTTGCCTCAGGTTCCCTGATGGTGGGTGGCAGGGCTAGAGTCTGAGTCTAGGAGCTCTTTTCACTCCTCTGTGAAAGTTTGTCTTTTCTCCTGTCTCGATTTCTGGGCCACTGTTAGTCTTCCTCCCTTCTCTCCATGGTGCTCCTGGGGCCCCCATGGCCTTCGCAGTTCCCTCTGCCTTCCCACTCTGAGATTCCTGGGGCTCCTTCATATCTTTATCCAGGAGCTTCGCAGTTCTCTAGTCTGATAAGTTATGCTAATGGGTAAAAATAGGTCAAACACAGCAAATTTCCAATCCTATTTTAAGCTTCAGGGAGAAGAAGCTCTAATGGAAAATGAATACGAAGACTGTTTAATGGACCTGCTGGCTGAGGATAAACTACTTTCAGCATCATGCAAACATTTATCCAGCACTTATCATCTTGGAGCAAATAAGCTAGGAAGTGCATGGAGGGTCTGATGCAGTTGCTTCCCCAGGGCCATGACACAGAAACCTTGGAGTTGGGAGCCAGCTGGAGCTCTGTGTGAGTCCCTCCTGTGAGATACTGGGCAAGCAATATGCTCTTTGAGCTTAGTATTCTGTGAAATAGAGGTAAAAATATCTACTCACGAGGTTCTCATCAGAATTTGATGGGCTAGAGTAGATAGACGTGCCTTACAGGTGTTAGGAGTTTAAATGTTTAATATGTTGGTTCCCTGCCCTCTCAGAGAGCTTACATTCCAGTGGGGTCCATAATGTCATTACCATGAATTGAGTAGAGATTAACTACACTCCAACAGTTTCACCCTTCCTGAACCCTGCAAAAGAGATACATACTCTGGAGAGGTGGTGAAAGGACAGAACATAGGTGAGAAGATGGAGCACAGGTAAGAGGGCATGGTACAGATGGGAAAATGTGGGAAAGAAGATAGAGGACAGCTGAGAGGGCAGATGAGGTACATGGGTGAGAGTAGAGTGGGGAAGGCAAGGGCACAAGTCTATGGCCCAGCGCGCAGGGTTTAGGTTCTGGGAGCTCCAGGCATTCCTTATGTTGGGCAACGTAACTCCACTCTGCCTCTGTCTTGGTCTCTGTCACTGGTTCCATCTGCATTTCTCTTAGACTTGGGCCCCACTCTAAATTCAGGATGATCTCATCTCGATATCCTTAAGTTAATTACATCTGCAAAGGCCCTTTACCAATGCCTAATGAGTGCCCCAGATCTTATTCTTAAAGCTCACTGAAGCCTGCTAAGGGAATGTAAAATGGCACAACCACTATGGCGGTTTCTTAAAAAGTTAAACATATGTCTGCCATTTAATCTAGCCATTCCATTTCTATGAATTTACCTAAGAGAAAAGAAACCAGATGTCCACATAAAGAGTTGTGCACAATGTTCACAGCAGCTTTATTTGTAATAGTCAAAAATTGGAAACAACCCAGATGTCCAACAGGCGAATGGATAAACATATTGTACTATATCCATACAATGGAATCCTACTCAGCAATCAAAAAGAATGAACTACATAGCAACATGCATGAATCTTAAAATAATTATGCTGGATGAAAGAAGCAAGAATAAAAAGAAAATAATATACCATATGATTCTATTTAATAAAACTCTGGAAATGCAAATGGATCTATAGTGACAGAAAGCAGATCAATGGGTCCTTGGGGATGGAAGAGACTGGAGGAAGGGGGCAGAGATACTACAAAAGGACATAAGGAGGGGCAACTGGGTGGCTCCATGGTTGAGCATCATCCTTTGGCTCAGGGCATGATCCCAGGGTCCTGGGATTGAGTCCTGAATTGGGATCCCCACAGGGAGGCTGCTTCTCCCTCTGCCTATGTCTCTGTCTCTCTCTGTGTATCTCTCATGAATAAATAAATAAATAAAATATAAAAAAAAAACCACAAGGAAACATTTGGGGATGATGGCTACTATGTTCACTCCATTGTTCATGGTGATATTTATGCATGTGTTAAAACTAAATCCATTATATAATTTAAATATCTGCAGTTTATGGTATATTATACCCCCAAAAAACAATTTTTAAAAAACCCACTACAGAATTTTTAACAAAAGTAAAGACACGGCCAGATTTTCAAAGGTCTTCCAAGTGTACAGAAATGGAGAAGACACCAGACATAGGAAAACAACCTAAGGCATAATTATGTATATAGTTAGGGAAGAGAGGAAGTGCTGATTCATTCAATTTAATTGCTATGTCTATTCCATTGTGGAAATATACCATAATCTATCCATTTGCCCATTGAAGGATATTTAGATCGTTTCCAATTGTTTATTATTACAAAAATGCTTTAATGAATAGTATGCCAGGTTTCTCCAAGTACTCACATGTGATAATGTCTCTAATGAAATACCTACAGGTGCAATTACTGAATCAGAGTACAAGTGCCTTCAAGTTTACTAAGTTTTGCCAAATTGCTCTCTCCAAAGTCATTGCAAAAATATGCACTCCTGTCAGCATTTTTTAATGAAAGTTCCCATTGTTCCACATTCTCAACACTTGGCATTATCAAAATGTTAAAATTTTTATGCGTGTACAATGGTATCTAATTTTTCTAATTTGCATTTCCAAGAGTTATTGGCGAGCCTGTGCATCTTATTACTCTTGGCCACTGAGGCTTTCTCCTCTTCGAATTCTATGTGTATCTTTTGTTTGTTTTTCTAGTGGGCCACTTGTCCTATTTTATTGACGTAGTTCATCTTATATTCTTGTATCTTAATCCTGTACACTGTATGCTTTGCAAAAACCTCCCAGTCTGTAGCTTATCTTTTCACTTTGTTATATGGTGTCCTTTGTTACATGATGCATTTGTGTCCTGATGCTCCTGTAACAAATTACCACGATCTTAGTGGCTTAACATAACAAATTTATTATCTTATAAGGTCAGAAGGTCAGAAATGGGTTTTGCTTAGCTAAAATCAATGTGTAGGCAGGGCTGTATTCCTTCTTCAGGCTCTAGGGGAGAAATTAGTTTCCTTGCCTTTTCTGGCTTCAGCACCCATTTCTTGGCTTGGACCCCCCTTCCTCTATCTTCCAAGCAACCACAAAGTATCTTCAAATCTGTCCCTCATTTTGACATTCTTATGACCCTCTTGCAAGGACCATGGATCAGCTTAGTTTATTAAATAGTTCACTTTCCCTATAATCTGCTATGCCATCTTTCCTGTATAGCAAGCTATCAGAAATGCATGGGTTTGTTTTTGGGCTCTCTATTCTCTTCTTTCAATTATTTATTCCTTTGCTTCTCAAAAGTATAGTCTGAGGACCAGCAGCATCAGCACCACCTGGTAGCCTGTTCAGAATGCAGAATCTCAAGCTGCATCCTGTATTTTCTCAGTTAGGGCCTGCGGTTAATAAGATCCCCCAGGGGGCACCAGGGTGGCTCAGTGGTTGACTGCTTTGGCTCAGGGTGTGATCCCCGGGGTCCTGGGATCAGCTCCCACATGTTGCTCCCTGCAGGGAGCCTCCTTCTCCCTCTGCCTGTCTCTCTTCTCTCTCTCTCTCTCTCTCTGTGTGTCTCTCACGAATAAATAAAATCTTTAAAAAACAAAAACAAGATCCCCCAGGAGATTCCTACGAGCAGTAAAGTTTAAGAAGCCTTAATCTACTCAATGCTTTGGAATCTTATGTCGTGTCAAGCATTGATATCTGGTAACTCGAGTTCCATTTTTTGTTCTTCATTAAGTTCAATTAATGGTTTGGGGAGGATTGGAAATTTTACAATAATCACAGTTCATGAACTTGCCATATTTAACCTAATTAATTTAACTTAACTTGGGGCTTCTTTTAAGTCTTTCGGTAAACTTCGGTCATTTTCTCCATAGAGGTTTTGTATACTCTTTTTGAAGCCCAAAGTCGTTTTTTTTTTTTAAGATTTTATTTATTTATTCATGAGAGACACACACACATAGAGACAGAGACACAGGCAGAGGGAGAAGCAGGCTCCATGTGGGGAGCCCGACGTGGGACTCGATCCAGGGTCTCCAGGATCACGCCCCGGACTGAAGGCGGTGCTTAACCGCTGAGCCATCCGGGCTGCTCCAAAGTCGGGTTTTTGTCCACACCAGGGCTACTCTGAGCCTCTCGCTGGGCAGGGTGTGTCTGTACTGCAGTTACTCTCTGTGTTCGAGACCCTGGGGTAGAGCCAAGGCTGTACCTGCCCTTAGTGGACTGGTTCCCACTGGGCACGCGAGGAGAGGGAAGGGGAAGCTCATGCGCAGCAGCTCTTGTTCCTCATCAGTTGTCAGGGTTGCTGGAGCAGGTGTTCAGCTCTCTTCGGACCATGGGCTCCCTCACCAGTTAAGTACTCCCAATACCTGTTTAGAAAATTTGGCACGCTCAGCGGTTGTTCCAGGCACATTTGCGGGACAGTGTGCAGAGCAAGACTGTGCAGACAAACATGTCCTGGTTGCACTTGCCAACAGAGAGAAGAGAGCTGGGTTCTTCAACCATGCATCTTGCTTCTCAGGTGTGGCTTCTGCCATTGGTTCTCCCCCCCCCCACCTCCCCACCTCCTCACCCTGCCCCCAGCACCCTGAAATGACAGGGAAAAAAAGCCACTCGGTTCCAGAAAATTTGGAGGCAAATGGAGGCTCCAAGTACCCTACTCAGGACCCTGACGTGGGAAGCATAGGAGCAGATCCAGTATTTATATACGTAATTTGCAGAGTCCTGGTCAGTTTCCAGACTGGCTGAATTTTTGATGTCCATACCGGTGTGGTACCCAATGTGCAGCTGGAACAAGCAGGATACAAAGTCCTTAAAAAAGCTGGGCTCACCCGATGCTCTAGCAGTTCCTAGGCTCGCTCTGGGGATAGCCTTGAAAACCCTCTCTGCAGGCCACTCTATGTATCAGGCTCTTTTCTGATGCCAAGGGATGAAGCCCCATTCAAAGTCCAAGGTCACAACACAGTTTTGAGAGGGATAGAATCGAGCACTCACAATATAGATACATCAAGGAGACAGAGGGAGGGGATAAAGGAATCTGGTCCCGGAGGAGAGTTCTGCACCTGTTGGCTGCAGCTCCAAGTCATCAGAGCTGCAGAAGTACTCTACCATGATTGTGAGGGCACCACAGAAACTAACAATGGTGGATTGCCATGTGATTGGTAAGGGAACCATGTGTCAGCTCCCCCACCTGCTGGGCTCTCTGTGTCCCTGTCTCTTTCCCCCAGCCACAGTGCTGGTCCCTCCCCTGTTCATAGCCGGCCTGGCTCCAGGTCCTCCTCCAAGTTGGTGGCACCTCCTTCCCACTCAGCCACTTGAGCAAACTCCAGACACCTCCTCTCCTGACTTCAGCAATTATGGCAAGGACCATTAGGCTCCCAGCAGGACTATTTTTAGAGACCCTGTGTCTGTCATGGAGACTTTTTTCCCTGTGTGAAGATATCCCTCCCTCCATCTGCAGCCACCACCACCATCCCTGCCCCCCATTAACCACCTCTCCTCTCTCCCTGACCCAGAAGGGGCCTTGGTCCACTCAGCGCTCTGCCCCCATTGCTTGAGCCCAGTGGGAGCAAGAGGAGGGATGCTGGCTTGAAGGAGATGCTTGCACTCTGCACAGCCATAGCTCCTTAATTAAAAGTGCACTGCTGGTTTATGAAAAGAAAGAAGAAGAAGAAGAAGAAGAAGAAGAAGAAGAAGAAGGAGGAGGAGGAGGAGGAGGAGGAGGAGGAGAGGATAGGGAGGTGAGAGGAGGTGGAGGGGAAAGTGGGGGTGGTGAGTGGTTGTTTTAGGTTGAGGCGAAGCCCATTCTGCTTGCGTAATCGCCGGAGAAGTCTCCTTACTCCGAAGGGAAGGAAGAAGCCAAGAGTGAAGACAGAGGAGCCTGGTGACCAGAGCTTCAGTAGCAAAGCAAGTCCAGAAGGGGTGAGAGTTCCTTGCTAGCAACTTTCTGTACAGAATTTGAGCTGGAATGTGGCTTGCAGAGATGCCACTTGAAACATGGCTAAGCTTAGCAAATCTACTTGAAGGTGCCTGGATTTCTGTGTATGGACTATACATCTTGGGATAGGAGGCAACTATTAACCTGGAATGTGGGAAGAGAGCTACTGGGATTTCAATCTGACAAAGAGCAGTGGACTCCACAGGGCAAATACTTAGAAGTGCAGGGGGCAGGGCGAATAATGGACTGGGTAGGTTCCAGCATCCTGAAGCATTGCTCCTGGTTTGATCCATGTGGATCTTTAGTACTCACCATTCTTGTGTGTGCTCTCTTTATTTTGAAACCAGGTGGTGTTGCATATGTTATTAGGACTTTCTGTGATACTTGCAATATATGTTTGAGAAGAAAGGGAAAGTATGCCTTCTGACCTCATTAAAAAAAAAAAGAAGTAAAAATCGTAATTTTAATTTCAGTTATCTAACATACAGTATTATGTTAGTGTCAGGTGTATGATATAGTGATTCAACAATTCCATACATCATCAGGGCTCATCATGACAAATGCACCCCTTAAACCCCATCACCTACTTAATGCACCCCTGTACTCCCCTCCTCTCTGATAACCATCAGTTCTCAATCATTAAGAATCTGTTCCTTGATTTCTCTTTTTCCCCTTTGTTTTGTTTCTTAAATTTCACATATGAGTGAAATCACTCTAACTTATTTTACTTAACATTATATTCTTTAGATCCATCTTTGTTATTGCAAATGGCAAGATTTCATTTTTATGGCTGAATAATATTTCTTTGTGTGTGTGTATATATATAAATGTATATGTGTATATATATATGTATATATATCTAAACAAAGCAGCAGAAGCATACACCCACACACACACACACACA
Source organism: Canis lupus familiaris (assembly GCF_011100685.1). Taxonomy (NCBI): domain Eukaryota; kingdom Metazoa; phylum Chordata; class Mammalia; order Carnivora; family Canidae; genus Canis; species Canis lupus. Next base: position 54,219,752 of record NC_049238.1, read on the forward strand.
CACACACGCCACATACCACATCTTTATCCATTCTTCAATCGGTAGACACTTGGGCTGCTTCCATATCTTGGTGATTCTAAATAACGCTGCTATAAACATAGGGGTTCATGTATCCCTTTGAATTCGTATTTTTGCATTCTTTGGGTAAATACCCAGTTGTGTGATTGCTGGATCACAGTTCTATTCTTAACTTTGTGAGGCACCTCCATACCGTTTTCACCAGGGGCCGCATCAGTTTGCATTCCCACTAAGAGTGCGTGAGCGTTCTTTTTTCTCCACGTAGTCGCTAACACCTTTTTTTTTTTTTTTGTCTTTGATCGTAGCCATTCTGACAGGTGTGAGGTATTATGTCATTGTAGTTTTGATTTATATTTCCCTGATGGTAAGTGATGATGAGCATCTTTGCATGTGTCTGTTGATATCTGTATTTTTTCTTTGAAGAAATGTCTGTTCATGTCTTCTGCCTGTTATGTAATTGGATTATTTGCTTTTTGGGTGTTGAGTTTTATAAGTTCTTTATATGTTTTGGATACTAGCCCTTTACTGGATATGTTCTTTGCAGATATCTTCTCCCATTCTATAGGCTGCCTTTTAGTTTTGTTGATTGTTTCCTTTGTTGTGCAGAAGCTTTTTATTTTGATGTAGTCCCTCCCAATAGTTTATTTTTGCTTTTATTTCCCTTGCCTCAGGAGACATAGCTAGAAAAAGTTGCTATGGCCCATGTCAAAGAGGTTACTGCCTGTGTTCTTATCTAGGATTTTTATGGTTTCATGGCTCACATTTAGGTCTTTAATCCATTTTGAATTTATTTTTGGGTATGGGGTAACAAAGTGGTCCAGTTTCTTTCCTTTGCATGTTGCCGTCCAGTTTTCCCAACACCGTTTGTTGAAGAGACTTTTTCCCATCGAATATTCTCTGCTGCTTTATCAAAGGTTAATTGACCATATAGTTGTAGATTTATTTCTGGGCTTTATATTCTATTCTGTGTATCTGTGTGTCTATTTTTGTTCCATCACCATACTGTTTTGATTACTACAGCTTTGTAATATAGCTTGAAGTCCAGAATTATGATGCCTTCAGTTTTGCTCTTCTTTTCAAGATTGCTTTGGCTATTCGGGATCTTTTGTAGTTTCATACAAATTTTAGGATTGCTTGTTGTAAATTCTGTGAAAAATGCTGTTGGTATTTTGATAGGGATAGCATTAAATCTGTAGATTAACTTAGGTAGTATAGACATTTTAACAATATCTGTTCTTCTAAGCCATGAGCATGGGGTGTCTTTCCATTTCTTTTTTTTTTTTTTTTGTCTTTCCATTTCTTTGTGTTATCTTCAGTTTCTTACATCAGCATTTTATAGTTTTCAGAGTACAGGTCTCTCACTTTTTTGGTTAGGCTTATTCCTTGGTATCTTATTTTTGGTGCAGTTATAAATGGGGTTATGGTCTTAATTTCTCTTTCTATTGCTTCATTATTGGTATATAGAAATGCAACAGGTTTCTTTTTTTCTTTTTTTTTTTTTTTACTTCAAGGCACATTTAATTTAATATCGAGAGTGCGATACAAAAGGCCCAAATACAATGAAGGAAACACATTCCCCCATTAACACCAACGACAATGCGCTTTCAACTTGTGCCTGTTGAATGGAATGGGGATTTAATTTTACTACTGAAAAATATAACACAGTGAGTCTCATCACAGCCAATATCCTTATACAATCTAGTAGTGAAATGAATGTTTATAATGCTTCAAACAGTTTTAACCTGAAGTTTGATACCACACCTTTATGTTTGTTTGTACAGTCCTCAGTAAGATTATCTACAGCATTAGCAACCATTCAAAGAACAAACCATTGATTAAAACCACATTGATTTAAGGCTCAATCAAGTAATATAGAGCCCCAACTAAACGGTTAAACATATGAACTACTTGTCCTGACATCTATTATTTGATTCTCTCGTGACTATTAAATTGGTTATTTGCAAATAAACCCTTTAAGGGCAAAATTCACCTCATTTGAGTTTTGACCCAGAAGTTCAACAACAGTCACGAAGTCCACAGTCTTATTGGCAAACTTGAGATACAGTGTCTCTAAGTCACTGTGCTCAAGGTTAAGAGTGATGCATTTTACTGGAATTTTACACGTTCAATTCATGATTTTAAATCTCTAGGTTTTCATTCCTCCAAACTGTCTGAAGACACAGTGCGCCACAGACTTAAGACTTCTGTTTCTCCCTCTATTTTCTTCAAACAGAAACATTTCTCAAGTGTCTACATATTCTAGAAGGGGAATTTTTCGAAGGTGGCCACTTCTGTGGAATAGTCCAACGCCATCAGGCCTCTGAAGCAAGGGGAGGGGGAAGAAAAAAAAGCTGAAACACAAGGTTCATCTGGTAAGTTTTACATTAACCATTACCAGCTGGATAGTATAAGAATGTGGCTCTTTTTTTTTTTTTTTTTTTTTTTTTTTTTTTTTTTTTTTTTTTTTGCTCAGAAAGTCTGAGTCTTGGTGTGAAAACAAGTACTTGGCTGTCCCACCACAGCTTTCTCGTAGTGGGACTGTCAGGGAAGTCTTGACTGGGGAGTATGATTTGTTTACCTATCAGGCACAAACTTCCAGGCACCCAGTTCATTTTGGGCTTGTTCCAGTTTGTCTTTAGTCTCTTCCAGTTCACCTTTCATTTTTAGGAAAAACAAGTTGATCGTGGGTCTACCATTGTTGATCTCAGTTGGGCAACCCTAGGCTGCTGGACTTGCTTGAGGTACTGGATTTGAGTAGTACACTCTTGCATCTCTTGCTCCTTGGTTGCTAGTCGCACTACAAGGATGTTTTCCCTGCGGGCAGACTCTTGTTGCTTTAGTTTTTCTTCAGACTCCCTTAACCCAGTTACATCATTAGAATTAAGATCTGTGTACTTGCCCCCCAAGGCTTGGACATATGCTTCATATTGTTTCCACCTTAGAATGAACTCATCTCGTGCCATGACTTTGAAGTTTGTTTCACTCAGTCGAACCTTTTTGGGAAGAGGTTCCTCGTTGGTCATCTTGAATCCTCTCCAGACGGAGGTCGCGCCGGCGCCACCCAGTCACATAGGCCGAGGCTCCACTGCCCGCTGGCACCCCAGGCCGCACTACCCTGGCCCCCGCGCTCCTCCCGCAACAGGTTTCTATGCACTGATCTTGTATCCTGCAACTTTACTGAATTGGTTTATCAGTTCTAGCAGGTTTTGGGTGGAGTCTTTAGGGTTTACCTAGTATCATGTCATCTGCAAATGACATGCAAACAGTGAAAGATTGACATCTTCCTTGCTGATTTGGATGCCCTTTATTTCTTTTTATTGTCTGATTGCTGAGACTAGGACTTCCAGTACTGTGTTGCATAACAGTGGTGAGAGTGGACATCCCTGTCTTGTTCCTGACCAGAGAGGGAAAGCTCTCAGTTTTTCCCTATTGAGGATGATATTAACTATGGGTCTTTTGTATATGTCCTCTATGATGTTGAGGTATGTTTGCTATATCCTTACTTTGTTGAGGGTTTTTTTTTTTTTTTAATCACGAACAGACATTATACTTTGTCAAATGCTTTTTCCGTGTCTACTGAAATGATCATATGGTTCTTATCTTTTCTCTTATTGATGTGATGTATCATGTTGATTGATTTGTGAATATTGAACTACCCTTGATACCCAGGAATAAATCCCACTTGCTCATGGTGAATGATTTTTTTTAATGTATTGTTACATTCGGTTTGTTAGTATTTTGTTGAGGATTTTTGCATCCATGTTCACCAGGGATATTGGCCTGTAGTTCTCTTTTTGTGGTGTCTTTAACTGGTTTTGGTACCAAGGAGAGCTGGCCTAGTAGAATGAATGGTAACTTTTCCTTTCTCTTCTATTTTTTGGAATAGTTGGAGAAGAATAGGTATTAACCTTCTTTAAATATTTGGTAGAATTTGCCTGTGAAGCCATCTGGTCCTGGACTTGTTTGTTGGGAGTTAAGATTATTGATTCAATTTTTTGGTGGTTATCAGTCTGTTCAAGTTTTCTATTTCTTCCTGCCTCAGTTTTAGTAGTTTATATGTTTATAGAAAAATTTCCATTTCTTTCAGGCTGTCGAAGTTGTTTGCATTTGTTTTTTCATAATATTCTCTTATAATTGTGTGTATTTTTGTGGTGTTAGTTGTTATTTCTCCTCTGTCATTTGGATTTTATTTATTTGGGTCCTTTCTTCTTTCTTTTGGATAAATCTGGATAGAGGTTTATCCGTTTTATTGATTTTTTTCAAAGAACCAGCTCCTGGTTTCATTGATCTGTTTCTATTGTTTTTTCAGTTTCTATATCATTTATTTCTGTTCTAATCTTTATTCTTTCCTTCCTTCTGGTGGTTTTAGGTTTATTTTTTTCCAGTTCCTTTAGGTATAAGGTTAGGTTGTTTATTTGAGGTTTTTCTTGTTTCTTGAGGTAGGTCTGTATTGCTGTAAACTTCCCTCTTTGTACCACTTTTGCTGCATCCCAAAGTTTTGGACTCGTGTGTTTTAATTTTCAGTCATTTCCATGTTTTTTAAATTTCTTCTTTGATTTCCTGATTGACCCATTCATTGTTTAGTAGCATGTTATTTAATTTCCATGTGTTTGTGGTCTTCCCAGATTTTTTCTTGTGGTTGATTTCTAGTTTCATAGCATTGAGTTCAGAAAAGATGCATGGTGTGACTTTGATCTTTTTGAATTTTTGAGGCTTGTTTTGTGGTCTTACATGTTATCCATTCTGGAGACAGTTCCATGTGCACTTGAAAAGAATGGGTATTCTCTTGTTTTAGGATGGAATGTTCTGAATATATTTGTTAAATCCGTCTCTTCCAGTGTGTCATTCAAAGCCACTGTTCCCATGTTGATTTTCCATTTAGATGATCTACCCATCGATGTAAGTGGGTGTGTAAGTCCCCTACTATTATTGTATTATTATTGATTAGTTTCTTTGTTTGTTATTAACTGTTTTATGTACTTGGATGCATAATCATTTACAATTATTGTATCTTTTTGTTGGATTGTCCCCCTTATTATTATGTAGTGGCACTCTTTTTTCTCTTTTACAGTCTTTGTTTTAAAATCTACAGTGTTTGGGGCTCAGTCAGTTGAGCATCTAACTCTTGATTTTGGCTCTGAAGTCATGATCTCAGGGTCATCAGATTGAGCCTCATGTTGGGTTCTGTGCTGGATGTGAAACCTGCTTAAAATTCTCTCTCTCCCTTTTTCTCTGCCTCTCCACCCCTGACTGATGTTCCACCCCACACAAAAAAATCTACTTTGTTCAATATAAGTATTGCTGCTCAAGCTTTCTTTTGACATCTATTTGTGTGATAGATGTTTCTCCATCCCTTCACTTTCAATCTGCAGATGTCTTTAGGGCTAAAATGAGTCTCTTGTAGGCATCATGTGAATGGGTCTTGTTTTTTGTTTGTTTGTTTTGTTTTGTTTTATTTTTTGTTTTTGTTTGTTTGTTTGTTTTGTGTTTTTTTTTTTTTTTTTGGTATATCCTGTCACCCTATGTCTTTTGATTGGAATGTTTAGTCCATTTATATTCAAAGTAATTATTGATAGATATGTACTTACTGTCCTTTTATTATTTGTTTTGTGGTTGTTTCTGAAGATTTTCTCTGACTCTTGTTTTTGTCTCTTTCATGGTTTGCTGATTTTCTTTAGTCATATATTTGGATTTGTTTCTCTTTATTCTTTATATGTTTATTAGTGGGTTTTGATTTGTAGTTACCATTAGGTTTGTAGTTTGAACCTATTCTTTACTTGTCTCTTCCCCATGTGTTAGGTATATGTTGTTATATTTTATATCATTTTGTGAGTTTCTTGACTGATTTTTACAGAAATATTCATTTTTACTGGCTTTGTGTTTCCTACCTTTATACTGTCACTTTTGATCTCTTTTTTACTCAAGACTCCCCTTTAATATTTCTTGCAGGGCTGGTTTCATGATCATGCACTCTTTTAGTTTTTGATTGCCTAAGAAACTCTTTATCTCTCTTTCTATTCTGAATGATAGCCTTGTTGGATAGGGTTTTTTGGCTGCAGATTTTTCCCATTCAGCACTTTGAACATACCACACTCCCTTCTAGCTTGAAAGGTTTCTGCTGAGAACCCCCCTGCTAGCCTTATGGGCTTTTCTTATAAGTTACTGTCATCTTTTGTCTTGCTGCTTTTAAAATTGTATTTTTCTTTATCATTATATTTTGCCAATTTAATTACAGTATGTTTTGGTGTGGATCTGCTTTTGTTGGTTTTGATGGGAGTTCTCAGTGCCTCCTGGATCTGGATATCTGTTTCCTTCCCTAGATTGGGGAAGTTTTCCACTGTTATTTCTTCAAATAAATTTTCTGCCCCTTTTTCTCTCTTCTCCTTCTGGGACTCCTATAATGTCGAACATTATTACATTTGATGGAGTCAGTGATTTCCCTAGTCTAGGCTCATTTGGTGTAATTCTTTTGTTCTCTCTTTTGTTCAGCATGATTACTTTCCATTACTCTGTCTTCTAGGTCATTAATTTGTTTCTCTGCTTCTTGTAGCCTGCTGTTCATTCTATCAAGTGTGTTTCTTATTTCATTCATTGAGCTCTTTATCTCTGCTGTGTTATTCCTTATTTCTGTGGTAAGAGTCTCATTCATGTCTTCCACTTTTTTCTCAAATCCAGTGAGTATCCTTATAATTATTATTTTAAATTCTCAGTCAGGCATGTTACTTGCAACTGTTTCACTGAGATCTCTGGCCATGGTCTTGTCTTGTTCTTTCATTTGGGATACATTTCTCTGTCTTTGCATTTTGCCTAAGTTTCTGTGCCTGTTTCTCTCTGTTAGGAAAGTCAGCTATGTCTCTTGTTCTTGAGGGTAATGGCCTTGCAAAGAAGAAGTCCTTTAGTGCCATGCCATGTAGTGCCCCCTGTTCCCCAGGCTTGGCACTTCAGGGAGTGCTCCAATGTGTGCTGCTTATGTTCTACTATTATGTCCTGGCCACTTTATCCTCCAGGCCAGTCATCTGTGGAAGCTCTCTTTGCCTATTGAGGGAAGTGTTCAGTCCCTGGCCTGAATATGATGCATTTTAACTAGGTGTGCTTTAGTTTGTTTGTGAAATGAGACCTGTCACCACCACCACCAGAACCAAAGTTCTGCAGAACTCCCAAGTCAGGAAATGTAGGGTTGGCAGAGTGGTGGGCCAGTCTTCTAGAGGAGGGAGTCCACTGGACTGGGACTGATGCAAGGGTGACTGAGAGGGGCAGTTACACTGGGCATGGGATGGAGATGGAACTTGGTGTAAGCAAGTAAGATTGTGAGTCTGACCTTCATTTACTTCTTGATTAATGAATACTAACATCTCTGGAACAGTTTAGTCAATCAGTTGTTTTCATTATGGGCAAAATAAAATACATGTAGCAGAGAAGAAAGTCCTAGGGGCAGGTTAACTTTTTATAAGCAGTTAATCTTAATATCTTTGAGCTGCAATTATCTCATTTGTAAAATGGAAATAATAACAGGACATTCTAAAGGATTTCACAATGATTAAGATGCTTTTGACTACAAGTAATTCAATTTAAACAATAAATAAACTATATTTCATCACATAAAAAAAAAGTCCTGATATTTCTGGAGTGGTTACCTCAGTAATCAGTGACACTATCAAAGACATAATTATTTTCCATTTCTTGGTTCTGACGTTCTCTGTCTCCTTATTCCGAGGCTAATTCCCCTGCTAATTGTAAAATGATTGCTAAAGTTTCTGGCATCTAGAAACTGTTGAGAAGCACCTCCCCACTCATTAGACTTCTTTTCATATCTCACCGACTAGAATTTTTTTCACATGTCCATACTGAAACCAATCACTCTAAGAGAAATAGGATCACAGTAGTTGGTTTCAACCCACAGTAGTGGGTTATAGCTTTCTTTGAATTGTAGGCATCCGAACAAAATTAGAGCTCTGTCAGCCATAAAGAAGGGAACTGATTGTTTGGTATGCAGCAGGAGTGTCTACTACAGGGCTGTTCCAAAACTGTAATAAGATCATTTGTAGAAAGCTCTTAGAATGGTACCTGGTGCACAATAAGCTCTCAAATCAATGTGAACTAAAAATATTTTTCCTGTGCTTCATGATTAGGTTATAAATTTAGGCAAGTTTTAAAAATTTTTTTTTTTTTTTTGTTATAGTGTTGCTATGGATGTAAACAATGTGATCACAGGAGCACAGAGGAGCCCCTAACCTGGTGTGGCGAGAGGAACTGTGGGAGAGTGAGAATGGGAATGACTCAGGAAGGGCTTCTCAGAAAGAGATAGCTTTGAGCTGAGTCCTGAAAAACAAACAGACATAAGAAGACTCTTAAAAAAGAAAGGATGGAGTGGGCATGGGGCAAAGGGGCAGGGACTAGAGACTTACCTGTCCTCTATGCATCTGGAAATGCTTGGGGAGAAGGAGGCTGAGAAAACCTTTGCAGTTAGTTGGGCCCTGAGAGCAGGGTGATGTCAAAATATTAAATGTCTTAGACAAATTGATCTTGAGCATATGTCAAAGTTAATTATCTTGGTAGCAAAGAAACCAGCAAGGTGACAAAAGAGTGTGCTGTTTCAGAGAAGGGATATATAGTTAGGAGAAAGTGTCTTACATAAGTAGTCAGGTTTTAAAGGGGAAAGATTGCACCATCATTTCCTAAGGTCATAACATTATCAAGTGCATATTGACTGTGTGAAAGTGATTGAAGGAAACCTTATTTAAAATGGAGTCAAGGGGTACTTGAGGGGCTCTATGGTTAAGGGTCTGCCTTTGCCTTTAGTTGTGATCCTGGAGTCCTGGGATTGAGTCCCACATCAGGCTCCTCACAGAGAGCATGCTTCTCTCTGCCTATGTCACTGCTCTCTCTCTGTGTGTGTGTGTCTTTCATGAATAAATAAATATCAACCTAAAAAATAAAAAAAAAAGAAAAGAAAATAGAGTCAGGAAGCCAGAAAGGGGCAATCTCATCCTCTGCCATTCCCAGTCAGGTGCAGACCCAACAGGAAGAGAGTATTTGCATTCCCAACAGAAAGAAGCTTACTTTATTACCCTAGCAGGAGGAAGATTTTCTCCTTGCCTGGCAACAGCCCAGCCAATAAGAGATTGTCACAACTCAGCCAATGAGAAGCCACTACACTTCAAACTCCTAGTTTACTCCAATGGACTTTTTACTTATAACAATCGCTCCCAACTCCCCACTTTCCTCTATAAAAAAGCATTCCTCTCCTCTGTTCTCTGGACTTGCCTATGGTTTTGACATGGTTTGCATGTTCCAGATTGCAATTTTCTGCTATTCCTGAATAAACCTATTTTTCTGGTAAAATAACTGGCAGTTTTATTTTTAAGGTTAATAGTAATACCAAAGGGCAGTTGTAGCAGGACAATCTAAGATGTTACATGTGCTGACTATCCATCAAAAGAGGGGGAGGAAAAAAAAGACCTGGCACATTTAAGAAGCAAATGATACGGATTCATTGCTCTCTGCATTTGGAATAGCAAAACCATATATTCCCAGCCAACTGACAGGTAATCAGGAAATATAGTCAACTAGGAGGATGAGCAGAAGCATGGGAGTGAGGGGAAGGTCAAAGTGGGGTTTAAGTTCTCATTTTAAACAGTAGTCCCTGACGATTTGTTACATTTGGGCCACAGAGATGCAAAATACAGTTTGCTTGCTGCTTGGTTTTGGATACCATTTTTCCCTGTTGGAAATGAGTAGCAGACTATAAGGCAATGCTGACGGTGGGGGGAATCAAGGGGAAGTAGGGGAGTGGGGGAGTTGAAATTTATTTTGGAAGTTGGAGGGAACCACTGATGGGTTTTAAGCCTCATCCTCTGGGATCTAGTCCCTTTCTCCTGGGCATGGGAGTCCTATGATAACACCCAGAAAGAAGAGAAATGAAGATAAATGACATGCCCACTGTTGCATTTTTTTCTCCATTTTGATGAAGCGTTATGTCTATGCTTTCACACTCCTGCATGTAGAAATCTGATGTGTGCAATTAGCTTTCAATAAGAACCTGCAAATAACTCTATCTTAGCCAGTCTTGTCAAGTCCCTTGCCTGCCTCCTGCAGGATCAGCAACTACAGATTCCTCGCTAATTTTCTGTGGTCCAGCTTCCCTCCAAAGACAGTAGCCACTAGAAAGCACCTGGACAGTAATAGTGTCTACCTGAAGCTCAGTTTGCTCTAAGCCAGAAAGGGCAGTTCTTTCTGAATGATCTCTAAGAAGGAATGTCTTGCCAAGACAGAATGTTCCAACTCTGCTACACCCAGAAGATATAAAACCACCAATATGTTTGAGAAAAAAAGCAATGAGGGAGGGAGGGAAAGTAAATAATTTTCCACTTTGTTGGTTGGCTGGAAGTCGAGAAGGAAGCGAGAATGCCCTCTAGGCCTTCCATGGAACTGTGGGCCTCTGCCAACGCTCTGCCCCCACCTCTGCTGTGGAACCCTGTGTGGTCCCTCACCTTCTGCCACACAGTCAGCTGCCCCTCTGAGCTCCTGAGGGCACTGTCCTCTGTGACAAAGGCCCTGCTGTATTGGTAACCAGGGGCTCAGATCCAAGGCCTGGAGAAGAACTCTTCCCTCCTACCCTTCCCCTGCTTTCAATCTGTGTCTTTTGCCCAAAGGTCAGAGTAGAAGGAGAAATTGAGAAGAAAGTAAACTGTGTAGCTCAGTTGTCACAACTATGACATCACATCCCACCCTTGGGTGACTCAGGTCTTCTTGTTTTCCCTTGGGATCCCTCCAACCTGCAACGTTCCATTCACACTGGTGTGAATGTGGGCACAGGTGCTCCTCACAGTTTCCTGACTTCCCTTCATGTGAAACTCATCACTCTGTGCCAAAATTACTGGTTGTGTGTCTGCTCCACCCTGCGACCTTCTCAAGGGCAACTGAGGATTCTTATGTGTATTTGTGTTCCAGGCCCCAGCCTCGTGCCTGCACAGAAAAGGCTCTGGGAAATGTGCTCTAGAGAGTCACTGGACACTAGTGGAGGGATGCTGACTCTAGGGCCAGGACCGCCCAAGTGCCCCTGCCCTGCCTACTTGCTTGCCTGGGGCCGCAGCCAGGATATGCCAGCGACAAACCGGAAGCCAGGTTCAGAAGGCCCTGCTTGGCCTTTCCCTCCCCATCAGCTGCTGAATAACAACATAAAAGGAGAGTCTGTCTTTCCACAAGCCTCTAAATGCTGGGGCAAAGCTCTCTGTTCCTCCTATTGTTGGGGCTTTTCTGTTTCACTGCCACTTGGGAGGAGCCGGGCCATTTGGCAGGTGGATTCTTTTCAACCTTGGGCACGGCTCTGCTCTGGGTGGTGTATTTATTTGAACTCATTTAGCAAATTACACTTCCCAGAGGCCTGCAGACTTGCAACCAAGGCTGATTTCCCTGGTGAAAGCACCTTACAGGGTAAATAGCAGGGCCGGGCTCCATGAGCAGAAAGACATTTTGAAGAACAGCTAATGTTTCTTTCTGCCAAGGTAATAAACACTACTGTATACAAAAGGGCCCAGAGGGGAGGAAGAAGTAACCTTGAACTTGAGAAAAAAAAGAAAATCTCTAGAGCTTATAGATCCTGGTGGTCTCCCAAGCCAGCTCCAATCCCAGCAACGGCAGATGTGGAAGTTGAACCCAAGGCTTCTCTCATTAATGGCTGTGTGCTTCCTATGACTGCAGTAACGTCAAACCTGTGCTGGTTCTCATTTTCTCACTCCCTTCCTTCAGGCTCTCTCCTGCCTCTCTGGTTTTCACCCTCCTCTTTCCATTTTGTCTTGCTTTTATAACCTTATCCCATCTCCTTCAGCATGCACACAGAGAGACACACAGTTCCAAACAGCTCTCCTTATGCTCAGAATTTTTTGAAGTTTTATGTTCTATTTTTTAAAACATATTAGAGTATTATATTCTTCTCCATGATATATTTATTTTGAATATTATATAAATATATTTGAAACCACTGACTGGCAAATATAATTGAAATCTCAGGAAAACATTCCTTGTTCGCCCTGTGGCTCCTTATACCCCTTGGGGCACCACTGACGCTCTTGGGGGCATGTGTAGCTTGTTTGAGAAACGTAGATCCACAAATTGGTGCATTTTTCTTTCTTATTTGCAAGCCCACTAACTCACCATCAATGATATAGGTGACACGTTCACATTTGGTGTAGGTGCTATTGAATTGTACTACGTGGTGAAAAAGTTAGCAGCTGTAGGGATCATCAGGTATGGTTGGCCCCTCTGGAGCTCAGAGAAGGTAAATGACTGGTGTAAGGCCACAGAGCAAGTTGGTGGTAGAGTTGGTCCTTTCAGTCGAGACTCTTCCATTTGTCCTTATCTTCAGCCTTTCATGCTTTTGAAGATCCCATTGTGTTCTAAAATTATGTAATTCAAAATAAGGGCATAGAAGTTAATCCCTGTGCCCCCTTCTCTTCTTAAATACATTATTCTTTATCACTGACCTTTGTCCATAGACTCCAAGCAGCTTTATATCCCATCTTCAAGACTACATTTAGGTCCTAGACGAATCGAATTAATTAATAACCTGAATAAGTCTAATCACTTTCTGTGTAGGATTATCCGTTGTTGGTGGGGCTTACACTATTGGCTCCAGTGTTATTTTCAATAAGATATGCCCTTCCTCCAAAACCTACAGTGGCTCCCTGTTACCTATGGCATCAAAGCCTTCCCCACCTCCTTCACCTGCTGCTCTGGGATTCAGGGTTCTGGACTGGGCATGTTGTGTTACTGTGGAGGATAAGCCAGGCCTATTTGGCTCTTGACACATGATTTGAAGACTAAACAAACAAGGTGTTGCCAACAAGTGAAGAGGTCCTAGCTAGGAATGCAGGAAAGGGAGTAGACAGGGGTGAGTACTGCAGGTGGCCCTGGGAGAGGGTTCCTCAGCAATCTGTTTCAGTTTTCCTGTAGCCTAAGTCCACCCCATATGCTTCCCCTTCATCGTTGGCTTCTTTTCTCCCCACATGATGTGCTGGCAGCTGCCCAACCTCTGCCTGTACATTCCAAAAGTCCTCATGTCTCCTCCCAAGAGGGCCTCCTATCCTGGACTCTTCCCTTCCAATCTTCTCACTACACAACTGCCAGACATGATTCTATCTTCTTGGTTCCCTCTGCAAGTGTTTTCCACCTCTTGCTTAATCCATGAAGTCCAACTGCCTTAGTTGGACCTCCAGAGTCTTTCAGTTACCATCCTGTCTCTAACTACTTCATTTCTTGCTGTTCACATGAAGTCCTCCATGAACAAAATAAATGTTTCTCATGTAGCAGCAGACTCAGCTCCTCAGGGGTCTGGAAAATCAGAAGAGGTGATCCTCAGAGGATAATATCTTGCTTTCAGCAGGTTGATTTTCTTCTTAATTTTCTATACCAGATGGAAGAGGCGGAACGGACCAATGTAACATGCTCCCACTTACCTGACATGTGACTGTAGTAGCTAGGATAAACACCACGCTGTGATGACAAAGAGAACCCAAAACTACCATGGGGGAAGGAAGGGACACATTAACAGTCTGAGTGGCCCCTGCCTGTTGGGGTCAGCCCTGTTCCATAACCTCAATCAAGCACCTGGGTTTCTTCCATTTTTGTCCCATCTTCAGCCACAAGTCCACAGCTGCATTCCAGCCAGCAGAAAAGGGAAAAGAGAAGGCAAAGAGGGAGTAAATTCAGCCTTCCAGAATTGGAGTTTGCACATATGATCCCTGCTCATATCCCACTGGCCAGAGTCTAGTCACATGACCTCTTAGATGCAAGGGAAGCTGGGGAATGTAGTTTCTTGATGGGTACCACCTGCTCAGCCAAAACTCAGCAGGAAGCAGGAGAGTGGTCCCTAAAAGGAAGAAGGGGAGAGGAGATCTACTGGAGACTGTAGCAACCTCTGCCATAGTGATTTCTCCCCTCAGCCCTCACATCTCTGTTACACCTGTTACACAAGGGTAGTGATTTACCCTCTTTATTACACAGAGCTACCTGGGGGATAAAATGAAATGGGGTACATGAGGGCTGAGAGGAATATTTTTTAAAGGTTTTTTTTTTTTTTTTTAAAGTGCTGTGCTAGAATGCAAAATTCCATAGCCACTTAAGAAAACAGTCTGTCGGGGGCGCCTGGATGACTCAGTCAGCTAAGTATCCAACTCTTGATTTCGACTCAGGTCATGATCTCAGGGTTGTGAGATCGAGCCCCATGTCAGGCTCTGTGTTGGGTGTAGAGTCTGCTTAACTTTCTCCCTCTCCCTCTCCTTCTGTACCCCCCTCGCTCTCCCTCTCCCTCTCTAACAACAAAAACAACCCCCCAAAACCCAGAAAAACAAAACAAAACAACAACAACAAAAACCAGTCTCTGTCAATGTCATACAGTTAGACAAACACCTACCATATGATGTAGCAATCCCACTCCTAGGTATTTGCCCAAGACAAATAAAAAGTTATGTTCACACAAAAATCTGTATACAAATGTTAATAGTGGTTTAACTGTGGAAAAAATCCAAAAAGATGAAGAAACTATGACATACACCCATGGAATGAAATGATACTTTCTCAGCAATAAAAAGAAATGAGTTACTGAATATAGGAAATAAGCCAGGTAAATCTCAGTGCATTATGATAAGTGAAAGAAGCCTGACTCCAAAGGCTTCATGTTGTGTTATTCCATTTGTATGACATTCTGGAAAAAAGTAAAACATATAGGGGCAAAAAACAGATCAGTAATTGCCAGGGGGTGATTGAAGCAGTGATTGCCACCTCTTGGGGATGTGAAGAACCCTTGACCACAAAGAAGCGTCAGGGAATGGCGGTGGTAGGACTGTTCTATATCTTCCGTGTGCTGGTGCTTACACAACTGGATGTGTTTGTCAAAACTCACAACTAGGGGTGCCTGCGTGGCTCAGTTGGCTAAGTGTTTTCCTTCAGCTCGGGTCATGATCTCAGGGTCCTGGGATGGAGCCCTGCATCGGGCTCTCTTCTCAGCAGGGAGTCTGCTTTTCCCTCTCCCACTGCTGCCACTCTCCCTGCTTTTGCTCTTTCTCTCTCACTCTATCAAATAAAATCTTTTTTTAAAAAGTCTCACAACTGTACATTATAAAGGACACATTCATCAATTTATACCTTAATAAATGACCAAATCAAGTGCTATTCTAATGCAAGTTATTACTGAGAATCATCTACCTAACAGTTCAAATGACTTAAGTTCACATTTGATGAGATAATCCAGTTTATAACTTTGTTTCTTATACTTTTTTCACAAATGACTCCCATAGCAGCCCTGTGAGGCAGCAGGGCAAGCCTCTCTCCTCTTTACCAGATGAAGCTCAGAGCAGTTCAATGACTTGATAATGTCATGTAACCAATAAGTGGCACAGCTGCCATTTTAACTCAGTTTTCTAAATTTTATTCTTTCTTCTTTCAAAACCATCTCGCTGTTTAGAAGTTTTAAGTAATATCAGACAAAGAGCCCCCAAAGTAAAAAAAAAAAAAAAAAAAAAATACAATAAAAATCTACCGGTTTGAAGTGGGAACAACATCAGACCAATGGGTTTTTTGAAACTCCTGATTTGCCTTTCCCTAGCATCCCATGCAGGATCCTCTGAAGTCTTCCCGTCTCAGTGAAGACTGTTCTCTCCTCCCTGGGGACCACAGTGTGACTCAGGCAGCAGGATGGCGCCCCTCTGGCTGTGGGAAGCCAACACAGAGACTTTATGACTTCCAGAAATTGGCCCCCTTGCAACTCACCAATAGTACCCTTCCCCCAAGGCAATGGCAGTGGTGGATGCAGCCACTAGAACCCCACACCAGGACAAACAGCAGAAGAAGTAGGATGATGAGACTCACCTAATCAAGAACGACTGCCTTGGGAAACAGGTGCAGGTGCTGAGCAGTTGAATACTTCTTTGTCTTAATCTGTGCATCAGAAAGATTGGGCTGATTCATGTCTGTCTCTTTCCAGAGCTTAACAGTTATTCATATCTGTGTTGCACTTTAGGATGAAGTGTTTTCACATTGGTGAGGTGGTTTGATTCTCCTTACAGAGAAAATGATACTCCTATCATCCTTATCTGCAGGTGAGAAAATAAAGACCTGGAGAATCAAGTTAAACATAGCTGTCTGAGTCAAGCTAAGATCCAGCTAAAAATTGGTGGAGTAGGACTTGAACCCATCTTCCACAACCAAAGTCCACCATTCTTCTTCTTTTTTTCTAATCCACATTCTTTTTTCACATTGCTCTTCCTCTTATTTTTACTCCCAGCAGGCACAATACCTGCCTGCGCCAAGCACATGGACTGGGGAAGCATCATGAGCATGTTGCCAATAGTAGTGAATCCAGTGGTCTGGGTGTGCTACCAAACAGCTCCTCACTGCAGCTCTTTTTAATAATGTACTTGTCATTTATAATTTTTTTAATCCTCTTCACCTATTTTTCCCACCCCACCACCCACGTCCCCTCTGGCAACCAACCAGTTTGTTCTCTGAATTTGAGAATCTGTTTGTTGGTTCATTTGTTTTATTTTTTAGATCCCACATAAAAGTAAAACCACCTGGTACTTGTCTTTCTGACTTATTTCACGTAGCACAATACCCCCTAGGCCCATTCATGTTGTTGCAAATGGCAAATGGCAAGATTCATTCTTTTTCATGGTTGAATAATATTCCATGGTGTGTGTGTGTGTATATATATTCAAGATACACCACATATTCTTTATCCATTCATCTGTCAATGGATGCTTGGGTTTCTTCCATACCTTGGCTATTTATAAATAATTCTGTAATAAACTTAGGAGTGCATCTTTTCAAACCAGTGTTATCATTTCCTTTGGGTAAATACCCAGTAGTGGAATCACTGATTTATATGGCATTTCTACTTTTAATTTTTTGTAGAACCTCTATACTGCTTTCCATAGTAACTGCACCAATTTACATTTTCATCAGCAGCGCATGAGGGTTCCCTTCTCTCCACATCCTTGCCAACACTTGTAATTTCTTGTGTTTTTGATACTAACCTTTCTGACAGGTATGAAACGATATGTCATTGTGGCTTTGAGTTGCATTTCTCTGATGATGAGTGATGTTGAATATCTTTTCATATGTTCATTGGCCATTTTTAAATCTTTTTTTTTTTTTTGGTGTTGGGCTGTATAAGTTCTTTATATATTTTGGATTTTAACCCATATCAGATATGTGATATGCAAATATCTTCACCCATTCAGTAGGTTGCCTTTGTTTTGTTGGTCATTTCCTTTGCTGTGCAAAAGCCTTTTATTTTGGTATAGTCTCAATAGCTTAATTTTGCTTTTGTTTTCTCTGCCTGAGGAGATATATCTGTAAATATGTTGCTAAGGGTGATGTCCAAGAAATTACTGCCTATGTTTTCTTTTAGGAGGTTTATGGATTCCTGTCTCACATTTAGGTCTTTAATCCATTTTAAGTTTATTTTTGTGTATGGCACAAGAAAGTGGTCCAGTTTTCACGATACTGTTTATTAAGACTGTCCTCCCCCCATTGTATAATCTTGTCTTCTTTCTCACAGATTAATTGACCATATAAGTGCAGGTTTATTTCTGAGCTCTCTATCCGATCCCGTTGATCTATGTGTCTGTTTTTGTGCTAGTATCGTACTGTTTTGATTACCACAGCTTTGTGGTAAATCTCAAAATCTAGGATTGTAATATGTTTGGCTTTGTTCTTTCTCAAGACTGCGTTGGCTTTTCAAGGTCTTTTGCGATTCTATACAAATTTTAGGATTACTTACTCTAGTTCTATGAAAAATGCTATTGGTATTTTGATAGAGATTGCACTGAATCCATAGATTGCTTTGAATAGTATGGACATTTTAACAGCATTAATTCTTCCAATCTATGAGCACAGTATATCTTTCCATTTGTTTATGTCATCTTCAATTTCTTTCATCTGTATCTTATAGTTTTCAGAATATAAGTCTCTCACTTCCTTGGTTAAATTTATTCCTAGGTATTTTATTCTTTTTGGTGCAATTGTAAATGGGATTGTTTTCTTAATTTCTCCTCCTGTTGTTTCATTATTAGTCTATAGAAGCACAACAGATTGTTTTAGATATGATTTTGCATTCTGTACATTTACTGAATTCATTTATTGGTTCTAATAGTTTTTTGATTTAGTCTTTAGGACCTTCTATGTGTAGTATCATGTCATCTGCAAATAGTGAAAGTTTTATTTATTTCTTACCAATTTGGATGTCTATTCTTTTTCTTGTGTGACTGCTGTGGCTAGGACTTTCAGTATTATGGTGAATAAAAATGGTGAGAGCGGCCATCCTTGTCTTGTTCTTGACTTTAGAGAAACAGCTTTTAGTTTTTCCCCATTGGGGATGATGTTAACTATGAATTTTTTCATTTATGTCCTTTATCATGTTATATTTCCTCTAACTCCACATTGTTGAGAGTTTTTTTTTTTACCATAAATGGATGTTGTATTCTGTCAAATGCTTTTTCCGTATCAAGATGATCATATGGTTTCTATTCTTTTTCATTTTAATGTGATATATCACATTGGTTGATTTGTGAATATACCACCCTTGCAGCCCTGGAATAAATCCTACTTAATTGTGGTGAATGCTTTTTTTTAAAGATTATTTATTTATTTATTCAGGAGAGACACAGAGAGAGAGAGAGAGGGGCAGAAACAAAGCAGGTTCCCCGCAGGTTGCCTGATTAGGAACTAATCCCAGGACCCTGGGATCATGACCTGAGCCAAAGGCAGATGCTCAACCACCGAGCCACCCAGGTACCCAGTGAATGATTCTTTTAATGTATTATCAAATTCAGTTAACTAAATTTTTCTTGAGGATTTTAGCATTTTTGTTCATCAGGGATATTGGTCTGCAGTCCTTCTTGTATCTTTTTCTGGTTTTGGTATCAGGGTAATACTATCCTCATAGAATGAATTTGGAAGCTCTCCTTCTGCTTTAATGTTTTGGAATAGTTTGAGAATAGGTATTAACTCTTTCTTAAGTGGTTGAATTAACCTGTGAAGCTATTTGGTCCTGGACTTTTATTTGTTTTGATTATCAATTCGATGTTGTTACTAGTAATCAATACTAGTTCAAATTTTCTATTTCTTCCTAATTCATCTTTGGAAGATTGTATATTTCTAGGACTTGATGTCAATTTATTGACATAATTTTTCCACAGTATTTGATTATAATTCTTTATACTTCTATGGTGTCAGTTGTTTTTCCTTTTTCATTTCTGATTTATTTATTTGAGTCCTCTTTCTTTTTCTCTTGAATCTGACTAAAGGCTTATCAATTTTATTTATCCTTTCAAAAAAACAGCTTAGTTTCACTGATCTTTTCCATTTTTTTCTCTATTTATTTCTGCTCTGGTTATTATTATTTCCTTCCTTCTACTAGCATTGAGTTTTGTTTGCTCTTCTTTTTCTAGTCCCTTTAGGTGTAAGGTTGCATTGTTTATTTGAGATTTTTATTGTTTCTTGAGTTAGATCTGTATCACTATAAACTTTCCTCTTAGATCTGCTTTTGTTGTGTCCCAAAGATTTGGACCATGGTGTTTTTATTTTCTTTTGTCTCCATGTACTTTTTTTTTTTTTTTTTTTTTTTTTTTTTGTAATCCTTGGTTTCTTTGTTGCTACACTGATTGTTTAGTAGCATGTTGTTTAGCTTCTATGTATATGGGTTTATTCCAGCTTTTTCTTGCAATTGATTTCTCGTTCCATACCATTGTGTTTGGAAAAGATGCTTGATAGGATTTCACTTTTCTTAAATTTACTGAGACTGGTTTTCTGGCCTCACATGTGATCTATCCTGGAGAATGTTTCATGTACACTTGAAAAGAATGTGTGTTCATGAACCTCTTAAACCGATTTTTATTTATTTACTTAAATCCATTAAATCTTTTGGAGGAAGTAAGCTCTTCAAGTATTACCCTGTCCTCTACAAAATGATATTTCTTTTTTTTAATTTCTTTTGAACTGACCTCTCCGAATTCCAAATTGCAGTAATTGTTCCCTATTCCTACTCTTTCAGGTTCTATGAACAAATCATTCTAGTCAGGCCCTCCTGGTTCTCCATCACAGCATTTGATTTATTGTGGGTTCACATTGGTCCTTGCTCAAAGAAGGTAATTTTGCTGGGAAGACCTCAATTCAATGTGGTACCATATCTAGGGCACTCCAGTGCTGAACCAGGTGCTTTCAGAAAGGCTTCAGGGAAGCCTTTCAGAGGGTCTGCGAGGCAGTATATAATGATGTTTCCCTTTGATTAAGGATGTCGCTTTCTCGAAAGAGAAGGGGTGTAAACTGTACAACAGTTTGATTCTTCCAAACCTGCCTCCTGTTGCATTGCATTTCTTCTGTGTTCATTGTTTTCCCACACCTCACCCCAAATAACCCTGATCCGTTTATCCTCCTACAGGCTGGGGCAGGCTCCCTCCCAGTGCCCCTAAGAGCAGGAGCTTCCTTATTGCCTAATTACCTGCCCTACAGAAGCCAGGAGGGGACTTGCCACAGCTAGAGCCCAGCTGTAAGGAGATGGAATATTAAGACATTTTCCTTTCTTCCGAGTCCTTGTTAATTCTTCCTGGTGGTGATTAGCCAGTTATTTTTAGCTCCCTCTAAGCTTCCTGGTTAGTACTCAGGGCTGGTTTAGACAGCACAGAGGCACACTCAACATGTTAATGCTCTGATTCCATTTGGTCTCGTTGAAGTGGCACAAAACCAACTTGCAGGGTGGCCCATCCCCCAGGGTGCAATCTCCCCTGCTGCCCCTTGAACCCTTGGCTCCTGTCCAAAGGGCCTGTCACTCTGGGGCCAGGGACAAAAGTCTTACAGGAGAGAACTGGAAAATGAGCAATGTGGAAGCCAGATGAGGAGATGGAAATAGCACTGCCCTGGGAATGAGGAAACTAAGGTTTTCGTCTGGACTTTGGTGCCAGTTCGCTGTGTGTGTGGCACTGGGCGAGTCACCTGCCACCAGTTGTATGGTGCGGCTGGACCAATTGGCCCTTATGGGCTTTCCAGGATGGAGATCCTATTGATTCAGCAAGTCTGAAACCATAGATGAACATGAAGAAGCCCAAGCCTGTGTGAAAACGTCTTGAAAGTGAGATGCTTATGCCTTTTTCTCTCTTCCTTTGGTCCATCTGGCTCTGCTTTTTGAGAGCTAATTCTTACACGAAGAGTTGCTCTCATACCATGGCCCTGCCTCCTACTCCTTCCCCTCTGCATTAACCCCTGGTGTTCGTTGCCTCCCACAGAACCCCTGGAGGTGCTGGGTGAGCTGGGGAGCCTCTGTAGGATGCAGCAGAAAGCACATCTGAGGAAATTTGGGCCTCAGTGCAGTTGTGAACGAGATGGAGGAAGCCACTTGACTTAAGAGAGCAACCCCATTCTACCCCATTTAACCAGCTGAGGAATGATAAATTCTGAAGTATGGCTCTTACTATACTTCCTCAAGCAAATGTTGACTCTAAGCCAGTTCAAAGGGATGCATCCATGGTCATTTCCCCAGCAGTTCATTTCGATCTTGGTGCAGTGGCAAGGCCAGCCCTCTTGCTGGGATGCCCTTTCTCATTTGTAATGCGGATAAGAGCTGCCAGGCTAGTAGTCATAAGGACTAAATGTTATGAATTCATAGATGTAATCTGGCCCAGAGTCTTGTACATGGTAGGTGTTCCTCTGTTTTTTTTTTTTTATTAGCCCTGGTTTGAAATTAATTAATTAACAATAGCCAACTTTTCCTGAGTGTGCACTCTAGGCCAAGTAGTGTGTGGTGTACAAGTGTGTCCAGTGCTTTACAACAAAGACTGCTACACTCCATTTTATGGACTAAAATTTGAGACCGGCTGGAGGTAAGCCATTTGCACAAGCTCACAATGTAAGTGTGAGACTGGACTTGAACCCAAGCTCTCTGAGGCCAGAGTCTGAGCTCTCTGCCAAACACACACACACACACACACACACACACACCCCTCATACACAGCTCTGAATATGGAGAAAGGACTTTTTTGTACATCCTTGAGGGTTACACTCACTTTTAAAATTCCCATGAGCCCTGCACAGAGTAGATTTTAATAGATATTTTATTGCTCAGTCAGAGCTATGCCCAGTCCCTTCTCATACTTTTAACCCCTTCATAACCAACCACACATCCTGTCATTTCTCTTGTGCAGTCTCATGACAAACTTCTCTACATCCCCAACACAGTTCTGCATTTCCACCATGTCATTTTCCAGTCCATGGGTTGTCATATCTGCACAATTTTTGTGCAAGCCATGTTGGCTATGTACCTCACCAATAACGGTTCGTTGGGTTCTCTTCCAGTCAAAGCCTCAGGCTCTCCTTTGCTGCCCATCTCCCCCATCCCAATCCCTGACCCCCATCCCTCCCACGCTTCATGTTGCTGTTGGGAGCTGGGGTTGCAAGCACTTCTTGGCCTCTCTCATAGTCTTCCTTGAGGGCATACCTCTCACTGGACTGCCCTCTGGCTTCTCCATGACCAGATCATAGTATGGAAGTCACTTCTGAAGTCCCTTGAGAGCATAACAGGCAAGGGACAGTCAAGTATTACCGGCCTGTGGTTCTGAGGTGAACACTGGAGTACATGTTCTGCTCACCTTTAAAAGGTTTCCACCTCTTTCTACTAGGGCTGTGTCTCCATTGACTAGTAATCCCTCAGGGGGCAGTTAAGATACCTGTGCTAGGACAAGGACTTCAAGTAAAACAGACTGGCTGCCTCTGCAAGCCTCGGTCAGGCAGGACCAGTCCTCTCCGGCTGGGATCCAGGGTAGCCTTACCGTGCCTTACCTCCCACTTCCTCCCTCTGTACCAAACAGGGGCTCCGCCCAGCTACTGCCAGGGGAAAGATCTTGAAACTGCTGCTGTTTGCACATAGGTCAGGCCAAGCCAAGCCCAATGCATTTTTTAATGATTCTCTCCCTTACTTAAAGGGACCCCAGCTGGTTGACTCTTGCCTCTCCCTCTCTGAGTTTTGGAATGGAAGGAAACTCCTGTAAATCTTCTAATGCTTGGAACTGCTACCTACTTTACTGGAATCGTGAACAGCATACAATGCCACAGCAGGTGCACCTAGGCGTGTGGTTAAATAATAAATGCGGTCTGCTTTGTTTCCTCTTCCCCTAGCCTAGCAGGCCCCTGAGCGGCTGAGGGAGGGGCAGCAGAGCAGAAGCCAAGGGTTGTATTGCTTCAAGAGAATCAGACAGGGAGTGTTCTCACCTTGGACTCAGGGAGTACAGTGTGGGTATTGATGTACACAGTAATTTGTCCACACCTGCATGTTGTGGGGCCCAGTTCAAATACCAGTTTTCTAGCTGTGTGCTCTTGGACAGATGGCTTTACCATTCTGAGTTTGTTTTCTCAACTGTGCAGTGAAAGCACTCGTATTTTAGGGTAATTCTGATGAGTGATTAAATGGAGGGTGCCCGTGCTCCCTCTGTTAGAACTTGGCCCACTTCCCTTAGGGGATGTTGGAAAGTCTGCCTCTGAGGCCTGTCCTGCGTCAGAGAATCCCTGAGGCCAGGGATAAAACAGAGTTATGGATTACCTCACACCCACAAGGAGGGCTTCCTCAGAAAAGCAGGAAAGAAGTATTGACGAGGATGTGGAGACATTGGAACCTGTGTGCACAGTTGGTGAAAACGTGAAGTGTACAGACATCATGGAAAATGGCATGGCAGTTCATCAGAACATTCAGCATAGAATTACTGTATGACCCGGCAATTCTGCTTCTGGGTATGCATGTTTCCCCGCTACCCGAAAGATGTGTTCCTATAAAAACTTTCTTAAGCTGAAATGGCAGAAAGCAAAGAGGTAGTTACCATTAATTTATATGGAAAATTTTGTAGAATTCCCAGATCCAAAAAGTAACCTCTCTTAGGCTCCTCTGATGACTTCAGATACATCTTGCTAACAATGCACAAAATAAATCAAAACAAATCACAGATGCTCATGGACACAGCTCAAGGCTATGGCAGCTTGATGCTGAGATACTGAATGTAGTTCCCGGGGAAGGAGCTCCAAGGGGCCACCCCTGCTCCTTGCAGGTCACCTGCGTCTGTCTATAAAGGCTTATTGTAAAACAAACACTGAATGCTTTTATTCCTCTTTACCTTTTTTCATAAAAGCAAACATCTGGGATGCCTAGGTAGCTCAGTGGTTGAGCGTCTGGCTTTGGCTCGGGTTGTGATCCCAGGGTACTGGGATTGAGTCCCACATCAGGCTCCTTGCAGAGAGCCTGCTTCTCCGTCTGCCTGTGTCTCTGCCTCTCTGTGTGTCTCTCATGAATGATTAAATAAAATCTTTTTTTAAAAAAAGTAAAAAATGCTTGGAGCACCTGGGTGGTTCAGTTGGTTAAGTGTCTTTCTTCAGCTCAGGTCATGATCCCAGGGTCCTGGGATCAAACCCCACGTTGGACTCTCTAGCAGGAAGTCTGCTTTTCCCTCTGCCCTTCCTCCTGCTTATGCCCCCCCAAATTAATTAATTAATTAATTAATTAATTAATTAAAATATTTTAAAAATAAATAAATAAATATAAATAAATAAAAGTCATTCAAAGAAAAGCAAAAATCCTCTTTGGATTTCTTTGGGTTAGCAAAAAACAGGTACTAATGTAGGTCTTTTGTAAAAACCAAGTGGCCTAATATGAAGTTTGAAAAAGTGGGGCATACCTGTATACCCAAAAGAATTGAAATCAGGGTCTTCTTTAAAAAAAGATTTTATTTATTTTTTCATGAGAGACACAAAGAAAAAGGCAGAGACATAGGCAGAGGAAGAAGCAGGCTCCCTGCGGGGAGCTCGATGTGAAACTCAATCCCAGGACCCCAGGATCACAACCTGAGCTACAGGCAGATGCTCAAGCACTGAGCCACCCAGGTGCCCCTGAAATCAGGGTCTTGAAAGATTTGTACACCCATATTCATAGTAGCAGTAGTCATGACAGTCAAAAGGTAGAAGTAATCCAAATGTTGATGATGAATGGATAAACAAAATGTGGCATATGCATACAATGGAATATAAAAAGGAAAGAAATTCTGACACATGATACAGCAAAGATAAATGTAGAGGACATATGTCAAGCAATACGCCAGTTACAAAAAGACAAATATTGTATGATTCCCCTTATAGGATGTACCTTGATCAGTCAAGTAGAATGGTGGTTAGCAGGGGCTGGGGCGGGAAAGAATAGGGAATGGCTTAATTGATACAGAGCTTTAGTTTTGCAGGATGAAAAGAGTTCTCTTGATTGATGTCACAACCATGTGAATGCAGTTAACACAACTGAACTATATGCTTACAAATGGCTAAGGATAATTTCAGTGTTGTGTGTATTTTACCAGAGAAACAGACAGACAGACTGAGTTAACATTATGGAACAAGCTAATAAATACTAGAGCAGAAATAAATGATACAGAAACTAAACAACGACAACAAAAGTGATGGAGAAAAAGGGTCGCGATGGTAGTGACCAGTAACAGGTTCTTCTGGTCAGGATGGGCACATGAGTGAGGTCCTCATCATTCCAAACTGGTGCCGGTGGACTGTGGTCAGTTTTGTTGGCCGAGTTCTGACCTCACCTTCTAGAATCTGCAGACAAAACAGGATGCATGTATGTGTGAAATTATAGATCTTTCATTTGTTTTCTTTTCTCTTCTATTTACTTGAAGATAATCATAGTAATTATAATATTAAATGCTATTAAGCATTAATCTGGACTTTGTACCTATCATCACCTTCAATTTTTCCAGCAATCTAATTAAGTAGGTGTTCTTATCCTCAATTTACAAGTGAGGGATGCAGAGTTCAGGGACCAGGTCCAAATGGCATGTGTTCTGTAATCAGCTAGCTGGTGCTGGGCACATAGCTTTAGCTGTCAAGATGGTGTGCGCCAGGCACTGGGGGCACAGTGTGTCTGGAGCTTCCCTGGGGTCTCTGCAGACATACACAGTGACAGAGGCTCAAAGCAGAGTCTTGAAGTTAGGGAAGGGGCATCACAGAGACTCGGGAGCTCATGAAAAGAGAGGGCACTGAATTGGTAAATTAGGGAGAAGTGAAAGAGGCC
The DNA here is from genome assembly GCF_011100685.1 of Canis lupus familiaris. NCBI lineage: Eukaryota > Metazoa > Chordata > Mammalia > Carnivora > Canidae > Canis > Canis lupus. The sequence continues at coordinate 54,245,868 of NC_049238.1, forward strand.
AAAGCCCTAGGAGACAAGAGGTAAATGGTAGATTTAAATGGAAAAACTGTCTTCGTTATGGGGGAAAGGGAAGAGCAGTCACGAACAAGATTTTCAAATGTGGATAAAAGGTGATCAAGCTGGGGAAACCCTCTGGAGGGACTGCTACCGTAAGCATATTTAAACCCACATAATAAGAGGTAGTATTTATTGAGCCCTGATCGTGTGCCAGAACCCATTCTCAGTTCTTTATGCACAATGGTGCATTTAGTCCTTGCAACCGCTCGATGAGGTAAGTCCTGTCCATTGTGCTCATTTTGTATATGGAAAAATCGAGGCTCTGAGAAGTGAGGTGACTCTAGTCCTCCATCACAGAGCCAGCAGGGCCAGGACCTGAATCTAGATGGTGTGACTCCAGGATGCAAACACCCGGTTCCCACGCTGTGTGGCTTGGTGATACAAAGTAATCATCCAACCCAAATCATTTTATTTAGCCATGGTCGTAAATACCAGTGTTGTTTGGTCAGAAATTTGTATTTCGAGACTGGTTGCTGGCATTCATGTTTGGTGCACCGTACGGGTTGCAGATGAATGCGGGGGCTATGACTGGGGAGGAGGGTGCAAGGCTTGGGATGGTAATGACGCTAACTGTTATTTCAAACAGTAAATCATGACTTCAGCCCTGCCCAGCCTGTATTTACCGCAGAGCCGGCAGACATCATGAGGGCAGCTCACAGAGATCAGAGGGACCTGAATTAGGCAGGAGCGGGTTTGTTTTTAAGTGATGGAAACCCAATGCAAAGTAGCTTAAGCAAAGAAGAAAATCCAGTGGCTCATCCAACAAGCTTCAGGAATGGTCTGGAGCAGAATTAGCTAAAAAAACGCAGGAACGGTCATTGAGACTTCAGGAGGCACCGGTCTCTAATTAAGGCCCTGCACTAACCTTAGGTCACTCTGGCTTAAAATTTGGCCACAGGTCAGTTGCATGAGAATCACTTGGACAGTGAGGCAGAGGAGCATGTTAAAAGTGTAAATTTCTGGAAGGGAAATTTGAGACCTAGGAAATCAGACTCCCTGGGGATGCGGCCCAGGTGACTCTTGCAATTCAAAATTTGAGAACCAGTGGCTAGGTTACAACAGCAACAAAATGTGTCATGTGACCCGTTCCTGTGCCAGAGTGGCCCGTGGAAACCACGCTTCACCATAGTGTGCTTCACTGAAAACCGTTCCCCCCCACCCCCGGACCGTGGGCTTCCTGAGATCAGGAACCACTTCTGTTGGTACAATGCCCTCCATCATACACTCCCATTGGGCTAAACTCAGTGTCTGGTGCATGGTGAGTGCTCAGCAAATATTTATTGAGGGAGTGTGTAAGTGAATGAATGAATGAATGGCTACGATGACTTATGGTCCACCAAGTACTCCCAAGTACTTTGCTCATTTAATCCACACAATGATCCCCCATGAGGGAGGGCAGTGTAGACATTATTATTTCATTTCTCAGGTAAAGGGAGAAAGTGGCTTGCTCAAGTCATGCACAGAGTACATGATCCTCAGCTCTCATCCTGGGGTCATCCAACAGGTTCATTCAGACAGGGCTGTACAGGGTCCCATGGAGCTGGCGGCTCATCACAAAGATGTCCCCAGAAAGGCAGAGGTGCCACTCGCAGTGCCATTCCCCAGCTGATCCATGGGCCTGTTTCCAGGGTGCTCCTTTGAGTTTATTTATCTCTTCCTCGTTCAGCTCAACTTCTATTGCATGAACCCCTCTCTGCAGGGCTCAGGAAAGAAACTCAAAGGAGAAAGTAATCAGTAAGAGAAAGAAAACTCCAGTTGCCCAGAGACCTGTCAACAGGTCTGACCTGCAGATGATGGACAAAGAGCCTCACATGACCCTGAAACATCCCAAGCCCCAGTCTGTGTCCCCCGCCCCCCAGATCGGAGCTACCCCCACATCTAGCAGTGGAGGGGCACCAGCCCATGCTGCCATTATGGGGACAGCAAGTGGCAACAATCATCTGCCCAGAAGAGATGGAACTCCTAGGTGTTCCGTCATTTAAGGTGTCAGAAAGTATCCCCCTGCACCTCTATCCACCTAGCACTTCTCGGGCTCAGCACCTCCCGCGCTCCTAACAATCTGCGGAGCACAGGGGAGGGAAAATGAGAGTATAAGACTCAGAGGCTGGCCCAGAGGAGCACATAGTGTCCTCCGTGTCGGGGATAATGCAAGTTTACGGCACAATAAGAGAAATCAGAGTATGTGTTACATGCTGGTTTTAATGCCGTGGGAGATCAGAAGCGAGCTGTTTGGGCCAGAGGGCAGAGGAAGTGTCATGGAAAATGTGACTGAGTCTGGAGACAGTTGTAATTTTGAAAGGCTGTAGACAAGGGGAACATTCCTGAGGAGGCAAGAATGAGCTTACAGAGGTTCTGGCCGGCAGGAAGAGGTCAGCGAGATGGCTGTGTGCGTGTTCCTTCTACGCTGGGTGGGCTCTGCCCCTCCATAGTTTGTGCTTACATCACCTCTCCTATCGAACGGGAGACTCATGATGACTATAAAAATACTTTGAAGTAATAACCATCTCAATCATCTACTTCGCAGGAGTGTTGTTGTAAGTATTAAATGAGTTAATATAAGGAAAGGGCTTTTATTTTTGAAAGAGAGCGTGCTTGGGCAGGGGGGAGAGGCAGAGGGAGAGGGAGAGAGAGAGAATCTCTCTGAGATTCTCATGAAGCAGGCTCCATGCCCCCGCTGGTTTCGATCTCAGACCCTGAGATCACGACCTGAGCTGAAATCAAGAGTCAGAGGCTAAACCACCCAAGCCACCCAGGTGCCCCAGAAAGAGCTTTTTCGAAGTGCCAGGTTTAAATAAAGAGTAGTGACCATCATTCAACAACATTCCTGGAACATCTGCTCTGCAGCAGGCAGGCAATGTAGGAGGGGTAAGGGACAAGGTCCTTCCTCTAGAAGATCACCCGGGAAGGAGAAGAGAAAGCCAGGTAACCCAAATACGGTACAAATGCAAGCACCAACTACATGACAGAGGAAAGCACAGAGCACTGTGAGACTCAAGGACAGTCACCTCTAAGCCTGCCTAGGGGCATCCTGGGAAGACTCCCCAGAAGAGGTGATGACTCTGGACTCCAAAGTGAGAAGTTTGTCAAAGGAAGATGGGAAGAGGGAATTACCAAATACTAAGAGTACCCGAACGCAGTGCAGAGGCTGTGTGGCATGGGAATTTGACCTGGAGAGTTAGGTCAGTGAGGGTCTGAAGGACCTTGAGTGCCAAGGGAAGTAATTCCAGGGCTTAAGAAGAGGCTGGTGGAGGCTGCATCTGAGCATGCAGTGCCTTCCTGGGCCTAGGTTTTTTTTTTTTTTTAACCCAGGTAGGAAGCTGGGAGAGCCAACCCCTAACTCACTCTGAGAACTGATGAGCATCAAGCATGTGGATTCCCTTCCCACTGTGCTCCCCCACTCTCCCCCTTGCCCACCAGATGTATACAACTGCCAGGCCAGCCACTATGCTGCACAGCTTAATAGACATGTTGTTAAATCCTTTATTTGACACATCTTTATGGAGGACCTGTGATGTGCAGGCAGTGGTGAACAAGGGCAGATGAGGTCCTAAGTGCTGAGCCCAGGCTCCTAAAGATGGGACAAGAAGGGGCCTGCAGAGTGCACGCGGTGGCCCTTGCCTTGCAGCTGAGGCAAAGATAGTACCCACATCTGTGGGCAGAAGGGATGCTGCTGTGTGCAAGGGCATGTGCCTTAGAGTGGGCTGGGGTGGGGTGGGACTGGGGCTCCCTCCCACCCACCCTCTTGTGGAGGTCTGTCTCACCTATCAGCCTTCCTGTGAATAGAGATTTTCACAACTTGCAATGGAAACAGGCATGCAGTGGAGTCTGTGGGCAGAGACCTGGCAGGACGGGTGGGAACCCTGGCATGGCCCCAGGCTCCCACAAGACGGGCAGACTAGCAGCCTCAATAGTTTGTAGAAGTTTAGGTAAATATAAACTCTCTCGTTGCTGGGCTCTAGAAATCCTGATCTATCAGTGCTCTAAAACCAGCCTGCTGGTTTACACGGGCATCGTCCCGTGTAAAGGAGTGCTTTCTCTGTGAAATCTTTTAATCCTGCTGTCTCTTATCTTGCCCACTCCCCCACATTCCCACAGATTCCTAGGGAGCCCTCTCTCTGTTCTGAGGCAGATTTATCCAACCGGAACCAGCTCAGGTCCAGGAACAATTGGAAAGTAATGGGCTGGAGGGGTTGCTGTCATTTGCCCAAAGACAAAAGCTTAACATGGGCAGAGCCTGGCGTCGGGACTAAGTTCCACAGACTGTTCCTGGGGCTGCTGGCTGAGATACCCCATCCTAGCTCTCAGTTGTTCCAAGGACCTGGCCTGTATGAGCTCAGACCCTTGCTTGCCCATCACAAAATTACCCACCAGCTGTAGGTTTGAGGCTATGTGAAAAGTAGGGGGTGACATCTTGCTTGGTAACCTTGGGATTCATCCACTCTTTCTTCCCAGTAGTTTGACCTTCAGTCAACAAAAATGTTGAATATCTACTATATGCATAGGGCTGAGTTAAACACTGTGAGACGTACACCAGAGGTATACTCCACATGCTTTCTACACCTTAATCAATCAACTAAAGAATCAGAAAGTAGGTATTACAGGCTTACTCTGTGCCCAGAATCATCTAGGAACAGTGACAAATTACAATCTGCACAGAGTATGATACCATCTCATCCTCCAAGACTCTTACTCTGAGGAGATAATATATATCACAAGAAAAGGTAAATTATAAAGACCTAATGGTACTTGAGAGAACAAATCCAAAAACCACACGATGTGCACAATTCACTGCTAAATGGTAGGGATGGTCTAGCAGAGAGGAGCACTCAGGCTAGTCTTCTGGGACTCAGGAGGCCAATGGAGAGGTGGGAGTGGGGCTGGGGATCCCCAATTTCATGACTGGGGTTTTGACTGTTGGGGTTGTTGTAGTTGCGGTCCAGAGAAAAGGCTAAATCATGTGGCACGGATCACACTAAAGATCAAAGACGGTGGGGTCTGAAAATTGAATAAGACAACATCTTCTGTCCCTTCGCTGCTGAGCGAGCTGGAACAAGTGACTTAACTTTTGTCTCATTTTCTGCAAGCAAGAATAACAGTAGTTTCTACCTCATGGAGTTAGAAAGATTAAAAAGATATTTTCATATAGACATAAAGTCAGGCACTTACATATCAAGATGTTAGCACTTGTTATTATTGATAATACAAGGAGAAGTTATGGGGACGCCTGGGTGACTCAGTGGTTGAGCGTCTGCTTTCGGCTCAGGGTGTGATCCCGGGGTTCTGGGATCAAGTCCCACATCGGGATCCCCGCAGGGAGCCTGCTTCTCCCTCTGCTTGTGTCTCTGCCTTTCTCTGTGTCTCTCATGAATAAATAATTAAAATCTTAAAAAAAAAAAAGAGAGAGAGAGAAATTATGGTATTGGTTTTCTGGAAATGCAACGCAGCATACTAAGCCTTGAAAGTCCTCTTGTGTGCTAGGAAAGACATAGCAACTGCTACTGTATGTGAATTCAACTTTTTTTTTTTTAATTTTAAAAGATTTTATTTATTTATTCATGAGAGACAGAGAGAGAGATGGAGAGAGAGAGAGAGAGAGGGAGAGAGGCAGACACGAGCAGAGGGAGAAGTAGGCCCCATTCAGGGAGCCTGATGTGGGACTCCATCCTGGGTCTCCAGGATCACGCCCTGGGCTGAAGGCAGTGCTAAACCGCTGAGCCACCTGGGCTGCCCGAATTCAACTTTTTTAAAAATGAGTTTTCTTTTCTTTTCTTTTCTTTTCTTTTCTTTTCTTTTCTTTTCTTTTCTTTTCTTTTCTTTCTTTCTTTCTTTTTTTTTTTTTTTGTGACTTTATTCGATTTGGGCATATAAAACTCAAGCCACTCAAGAGAGGAAAACTGAGTGCTTCATTTATCTTAAAAACCCATTTTCTCCCATCTACCAGGTTCTGGGTAAATACACATGTATGTCCTGGGTCTGCAAGACAGGGCAGCATGGGGCACACCTGCCTTCTCAACCTGGCCGGTCTTGGCCTGGGACCTGACTCCAAGGGGGTGAATTTCAATCCTTCTATTTCTTCTCCTGGCAAGACTTAGCAGAGGAGCTCAAAGAACACTAGGTAGCTGTCTCTTACCCACAGTAAGTGGGAAGGAGCTTAGCAAGGTTACTCAAAATCCGTATTCCGCTTAACCTTCTGCTTAAACAAACTCTTTACTGGGATCTCACAGGCCCTGACACTGATAGCTCTGGAGTTCTCCACCTCTTCCCACACCAGTGGGTGTATCCACAAGAGCCTAAGGGCAGAGGGCGAAGAGGAGGGAGGGAAAGATTGAGGAGGAGGAGGAGGAGAATGTGCAGATTAAACCATTAGTCTCTGAAAAATGGGAGAGTTGCCTCTATTTGAAAATTGATTTTGATAATGGTTTGGCCAGAGTGGGGGCCCCAGAGACTCTTCTAGCCTCATCACCATAACCACGGGACAAAGGACTAGGCATGCAAGGTGCTTTCCTAAATGGCAACAGCTGTTGCTACCATTACCCAGAGGAGGGTGTTTCAGGGGGGCAGTGGCCCCCGTGAGCTCCTCCAGCCATATCGTCATGAGTGGAGAAAGGCTCCGAGTCCAGGGCCCACGCAACCCCCAAGGACAGTGGTCTTCCTCCAATGAGGTCTACCAACACGGGGAGGGACCACTGAGCTGGGCCTTTGGCTAAAAGGTCCTGAATTTTGGAGCCTTGGGAAAGGGTTCGCAGCTTCATTCAGCTTCCTTTTCAATCCTATTTGACAGGCTTTCATGGGAATTAGGATCAGGGCAGGACTGGTATGTGCCGCAGGTAGGGACTCGCCATCTCTCTGCCATGTTGGCACAGAGCCCCCATTGTGAGTGAACCAGAGGGCTGGGTCATATTGCATCCGTGGGGGTGGCAAGCTCAGTCTATCTGAGCACTCAATCTGTGAATTATCTCGAACCCAGGAGTTGTGATGTTCCACGTTGTTCTGTCAACGGAGGGGATCCCCAGTATCTAAAGTCTTTGAGGCTTTGCCCCAAAGGACAAAGAACACTTCCCTGCCTCTGAAAAAGAGCCTCCCCCAATTCAAAGCAAGGGAAGCCATGGGGACCTCCCCTGCCACGACTTGGGAAGGTCAGATCATGAACATTGGGAGAAGACAGCATTTCCCTCAGGCAGCCAGAACCCAAAAACTGAACTCAAGGGATGCCCAGAATGGAGAGCATTCCTTCCAGTCATTTCTCTGGCTGATTTGTGAAAAGCCTAGAATGCAGAGCACATTTAATGGGACAGGTGCTAGGGGCTTGAGGACAGGGTTTGAGAGGGCAGGTGCCTTAGCCCGACTGACCTTCTGGAGAGGGAGCTTTTTTTTTTTTTTTTTTTTTTTTTTTAAAGACTTATTTATTTATTCATGAGAGACACAGAGAGGCAGAGACACAGGCAGAGGGAGAAGCAGGCTCCATGCAGGGAGCCCGATGTGGGACTCTATCCGGGTCCCCAGGATCATGCCCCGGGCTAAAGGCAGACACTAAGCCACTGAGCCACCCAGGGATCCCTGGAGAGGGAGCTTTAAAGAGACAGTGAGTCAGGGCGGGCAGCAAGAACGTCTCCCACTCCCGATGTACCTGAGTGATTGTTTAATTCTTCCAGTTGTTGGGCTTGTGGGTAGCTGTGGCCCTCGGCCAAGAAGAGGCAGGGGGATGAGAACAGAGGGTGTTGCTGAGAGATGTATGGGAAGAGGCGGCCCTTGTGTCCTGCAGGCTGCACAGGGGCCAGATCAGAGCAGCCTCTGCCTGGAGGGTGGCATCAGATGGGCAGTCCGGGCTCCTCCGGCCATAGACCCAGTCCCTTCCCTCTCCCTGAGGTGCTGGGGAGGAGGCAGCCCTTCCTCCAGACCAGACCCCCCTCCCCCGGCTCCCCTTCCCCCGGGGGGTCTGGCTTCCAGGGCTGCCAAAGCAGATGAGCTCATTTCTAGAACCCGAGAGGAGGCTCTGACCCCACCTTGCCGGTTGTTGCTGGCGCCAGGCCGTTGAGCCCGGGCAGGGCATCACGCTGGCACCGGGCCAGCCTGGAATCAGGCGAATCTGCTGACTCATCTCCCTCTTCCAATCAGCCCTGGGAGTTGGCATTCGGGAAGCTGCATGGAGGAGGAGCCTGACGGCTGGTGATGGGGGCCACCGACGAGGAGTGGGGGGGCATCGGCCCTCTGCAGGAGCCGTCACCCACCTGCACCCCAGTCCCACATCCCACTGGCTGCCACTGGGTGGAGGCGGGGGCAAAAATATATGCTCACCCGAGGATCTCGGGGCTTCTTTCTCCAGCAGAAACAAGCAGAACACGGGAGCAATGTTATGCTTTGCATGAGACAGCTGGATTCCTTGTGTTGGATAATCTCCAAAAACTAGGCTTGGTGCAGGGTCAGGCCTGGCAGTGTCTTTAGGGAGAAGGGACACATGGTAGGGCTTGAAAAATTAGCATAGAGAAGTTTGAAGACTAAAACAGACGTGGCCCATCGGCCCCTCTCTGCCACCCCCAGGGAGCATCTAGATGACCGATGAATACAAGCGTTGGATGAGATAATATACGTGTCCAAAAAGGTCCAAAATAAAAGCGAAAACTCTCACCTGCCCCCACCCCCTGCTTATTTTTCTCTCCCCAAAGGCAACCACTTTGAGAACTTTCTTTAGCTTCTCTCTCAGGGGAAGAATGTTTACCGTACAAAACTACATATCCATCGGCGCTTACATGTTTTTAACACCCAAAGAGCCTCAAGATAGCACAACTCTTTGGGACACCAAGCCCGCTGCATTCTTGGGTGCTCCGAGCAAGGGCTGCATTCCCATAGCACAGAACATGCATGGTGCCCACCAGAGTTATGCAATGTGGTAGGAGTGTTGTTTCCACTTTGTAATGTACCCCACAGCTCTTTCCAGATCAACACAGAGATTTATCTCTTAAAAAAAAATCTGACTTCACAGATCCCACACTTAGAGGTACTATAATTTACTCAACCAGTCCCTATAGACGGACAATTTGTTCTTCCCTCCCCCCACCCCAGTGGCAAAAATGCTCCAATTAACATCCTTTGTGAATGTCCACAGAATAAATGCTTATCAGCAGGATTCCTAAACCCACGGGTACATACATTTCAACTTTAAAGATTTTATCTAATCAGTAACTTCTGTAAATAACAGCTACTCCAAAGGCCAAAAGAGTTTTCCTGATTGAATTCCTCCCTGAAATAAGGTGAAAAGGATTGACCGGACATTGGAATAGGACCCCTTATTACTACAAGCCACCCTGAAGGTATGTGTGCGCACAGATTGGGTGAATAAGAGGGAGGTGAACTGGATGAGGGACAAGAATGAAAGAAATCCTCCAGAATTTAAGAAGGGCTGTCATCCTAAGCACTGATAAGGAAAAGACTAGACAAAGGGTTATAAAGGTCTGCAGGTAGAGTCACTGTGCTCTAGCTACGGAGTAGCCCAGAAACAAAGTGAGAGTTCACCTTGGCTGGAGGTTTTTACAGTGTTTGCTAGGATTTCCCCAGAGGTGCCGCCGTTGGATGTGTGATTCAGTTACCAAGTGTAGCTATCTGGAATGATTCATTATTGTCTCTCGTGGTCCTGTGGAATGATGGGGTGCAGCTGGGTGCCGCTCACTTGAGGTGTCCCATGGAGGTGTGCTCGTAGCGGGGTTGTTGTTTCAACTGGAATTGCCCAAAGGACTTTGTGATCTCTCCCAGTTTCTGGTAGGTTACTTACTATCCTCTGGACGAGGGGAACCATCCCTCCTCTGGTTCCTCCAGAGGCTTGGCCATTCCTCTTCTGGTTCCTGAGGGGCCAATCCTCAACTCACAGTGACTTGGAAGAAAAGGAGGATTTATTGACAAAAGTACCTTAACTATCCAAGAGGGTTTCAGGAATAGCTGGATGTGGTTGTTAACAGAATGTTCTTAGGAATTTGTTTCTCTCCATCTCTCAAATTCCCTTTTCTCTCTCTTGATCTCTTTCTCAAATAATGCCACCAAGATCTCCAGGCTTATGGTTAGCAAGAAGCCTTTTTTCTTGCAGCAGCTTCAGCCCCATCCTGAAGCTGTCGTTGGGCTGGCTTGGGTCACAGGCATGTCCCTGAACAGATCACCATGACCAGAGAAGGGACACACTGACCAAGCCTTGATCTCACACCATCCTCTGGGTCTGGGAGGTGGGGTCAGACTTACCCAAATCATGGAGACTGAGACTCAGGCTGAGGATGAATGAGACTGGTTCCTTGAAGTGAAGGTGGGAGAAAGGAGACGTTGGAGACCACCGACTCTAGTGCAGTGATGGAATCCCTTGCATACCACCTGTGTGAACACTTAGGCGTGATCACTGGCAAGAAGCGTGCTCACAGCCTCTGACTGTGTTCCACTGCCCTAACAGCATTCTGTTCCACTATAGGGCAGCTCTGAGTATAAATCATTATAAAGTAAGATAAATACCAGCTTTCTAATGGTCCCTGTGTATCAGGCACTGGGCTGTGCACTTTATATGCACATTTCAGTTTCTTTCTATAACATCCTGTTAAAAGAGTTACTCTTATTGAACCTGCTTCACAGAAGAAGAAATTGAGACCAAAAGCCATTGCATAATTCAGATATTTCAAAGAAAAATCTTCATGGTAAGTCTCCACACGACGAAGGTCTGCCCCACTACAATTTTTACCCCATTGACCTTTTGGAGTTCATTGGCTAAGTTCTTCAAATAACTGTAGATAGATATTCCATATGTCCCCAGATTTCAGGCTTCTCTGGTAAGCATCCCCAGCAGCCTTGTAAATTCGGAATGTGAAATGGTTTGCAAAGATCGTCCTAAACCCGCTTGTCTGGGCATGCTCAGTGTCCCTCAGAAAATGTGCTTAAAACCAACCTACTCCCATTGGGGTCCCACCAGTGTAAAATACTACAGGATCTCCTTCTCAGTTACTGTACATTTGTCCATGCAACCCCAGATTACCCTCAGGACTTAAGGAGCCAGGCCTGCGGGCAATTCAGATCAAGGGTGGAGTCCTCTCCTATCCTCAGGGCTTCATCAAAGCCTCTGGGGAGTCTACTCCCAGATTTTAACAGGGCAGTTAACTTATTGAGCCTCAGGGGCAGGGCTTTACTTTCATCCTTATTCAATCACCCAGTTCGTTTGATTGGTTGTCCCAATCACTTCTGGGAATTCTCATTCTGTCCTTCCACACTTCACTCAACTGTCCCAGTTTAGGTCATTCTGAATCTGAAATTAAAAGAACATTCGACCAAAGAGAGTCATGGAAGGAGAATGCCATTGGAGGCCTTCTTAGGGACATAGTCATTGGTCAACAAATCCCACCAACTATACTCTCTCTCACCTTTAGTTCCTACTTTCTTTATAAGAGTTTAAAAGATTTTGTCAAATACCATGATGAACAAAATACTGATAAGCCATGCCCAAGGATCTAGTACCCTCTTAAAATATTTCATGTGGAAGAGAAATTTGTTTCTCATTCTTTTTTTTTTTTTTTTTTAAAGATTTTACTTATTTATTTTAGAAAAAGAAGCATGAAGTGGGGAGGGCCCAAGGAAGAGGGAGACAGACTCCCCACTGAGCGGGGAGCCTGACTCGGGCTGATTTCAGGACCCTGAGATCATGACCTGAGCCAAAGGCAGACGCTTAACCAACTGAGACACCCAAGTGCTCCTGTTTCTCATTCTTTTGTCCATTCAGTTATCTCGTATTTATTGAGCAAGAGCTCACTCTTGGTTAGCTGAGAAGCTCTGGGCAAGTTGCTTAACCCACCTGCACCTTGATTTTCTAATCTGTTAAAAACAGGGACCCTAGCTTCACAGAGTTGATGTAGAACTTGAATGAGATAACCAAGCTAAGTTGCTTAAAATGGTTCCTGGCATATGATAGATACTCAATAAGTATAAAGAGTCCTGCTATGAACCCATTAATGCTTGCTCTCTCTGGGTTCCCAGATCAGATTCCCTTTCATGTTTGAATTTTGTCCCTTGGCCCTGCTTGCCTACAGACTGCTTGCAAGTACCCTCCCCTCCAGCAATCCGAAGCTCCCGCAGGATGCTTGGCCAGTTCGGATGAAAATCTGTGCCTTCTCTTTTCTCCTCACTTTGGTTATTTGTGGTTTGATAATCTTGGTGGCATTTTTAAGCCCCTCCTGCCAGGCCTCCTGTCAGGGCTGGAAGTCCTTCCTGTCAAGTGCCTGCAGTGGCCCCCTCTGAAGGCTTTATGACAGCTGCCCACAGCCAGAAAAGTGCTTTGCGGTCTCCTGTTGTCAGCAGTGCCCTGAGGAGACTGCCTCACATCATGCAGACTTCTAAATTGGAAACCATAACTCTCCTCTCCCTTGTTTTCTGTAAGCCCTGAATATTAGGATCCAGGAGGCTCTTTCCCATTTCTTTTCTTGCAACTTTTCATGTAAATGGATTTAGGGTCTGAGCATTGGCCCACCCCAGTTCCCTACCCCACTCCCCTTCCCGGACCCACACAAACACACATACCCCTTATAAAAATTGGGGTAATTATATGATCAAAGAAGTTTCCTCTCCACCCCTGTCTTTTCATTCCTTCACATTCTTAAGGCCACCCCAGGGCCGTCATGACACCCAACCCCAGCAGAAGCCATTTCAATAGAATACATGACAAATGGTGACCCCTTGCATTGTGCAACACAGCAATATGGCCCAGCTGTCTCTGGACCTGGGTCCTCCTGTCTTCTATTCCATCTCTTCTGATGGGCTCCTAATTCTTGGTAGCAGAACATGCTGCTAGCTTAGAACAGTGCACTAAGTTACTGATATGGGTAGGTGGGGGAGAAAACCACCTTGCTGTCACAGAGACAATGAAGAAGACAGCACTTGGCATGCCCATTGCTCATTGTGATGCTTGGCCACCTAAGGGGAGGGACAGTAGGATGAACCTAAAGGATCTCTACCCCTTCCCAGCCCAAGAGCCATAGCCTCTTCGGCTCCTGAGCAACATGAGTGAGCAGAAGCCCGTGGCTTCACAGTTGGAAGTCAGGCAGACCACCCCATTTCAAAGAAGAATCTAACAAGGGGAAAGGATGCTGGACATATGTGTGTGATATGGTCGTGTCCAATTCTGAATTAATAGGGCCACCCAAGGTCCTCTCCAGAGAAGTTCTGACTCCCAGATGGCTTGGGGGGGGAGGGGCGCGGTGCGGGGGAAGGACTGGCAGCCATTCAATCTTATATTTCCCAAGTGTTTTGATTGGGCAAAGGGCTGACCCCCCCCAGCCTTGGCTCTCTTGACAGGTTCCTTTCTCGAGAGAATCATGGCCCAGGGATCTGCTCCAGGCACTCCCTCTCTAGTCACCCACTCTGAATTTTCTTTATGGTACTTCCACTGGCTAGAATGTAAGCTTCTAGAAGACAGGCCTCTGCCTCAGAGCCTAGAACAGTGCCTGCCCAACCCAACGTAGCACTCAGGAAAAAGTCTCCGAAGGAATCAGTGAATGGGTGAGGGGGAAATAGCCCAGTCCCACTAAGTGAATTGGAAGCAACTCCAGAGATGGTCTAATCTTTTCCTCTGATTTCTCTTGGAAGGAAACTAGAAGTAGTCCAGAGATTTTAAGTGACTTCTCAGATTTGACACTAGACCTGGATTTTTGCATTTTTCAAGGAGCTCTCAAGGCATACTATCCATATTTGACTTTTTACATACTCTGTGGGGAATGTCATGAGGGTGGAGCGGTGGCTGAGAGAGGCAGAGGCCGCTGCTCAGGGTCACATAGCCAGAATTTAAACCCAGGCATGTCTGACTCGAGATAGGCTGCTTGAAACCGTCAGGTTGGGGATAATGAATATGTTATGTTTGAGGAACCAAGCACAATTAACAGGGCAGGCTCCCGGGGGCCACCATTTTGAGGAGTCTGAGGCTATATCCGAGTTCAGAAGGCAAGAGTGCATGATTGATTAACCACATCTGCCATGAGCAGAGGGGCAGGAGGGCAGGGCCCGCCATCCTCAGGACTGGAAGATGTTGCAATTTTGCAACATTAGGCTCCTTATCCAGGATGCTTTCTCCCTTACTATACTGCTTCTGAAGCCAATATTTCTACAGTTCCTGCCCCAACAATGAGAAGCCTATGAGAAGGCTGTCAAGCCCTGCCAAGTTGGAAGTGAGCTGAGCACTGTTAGAAAGGAACTGAATGCATATGTGGTTATTCCAGAATCTTCTACCCATCCCATAGGGCTCAGTGTTGCCTCCATGGTGGAAGGGCATAAGTACGTTAATGACAGGAGGACAGATCATCCAAAATCACTTGTATCTACTTTTGGAGGGAGTCTGTGACCTTTTGGCCTGTAAAATACCTCACCTCACACCGCCCTGTAACAGGCACAATGATGGGCATCTGCATTGGCTCCCATCTGCCTGGACACGGTCTGCACATGGCTCCTGAGTTCAAGGAGCCTCCACCCCAGGTAGAGAACAGAGGGCAGCATAGCTGTCAGGAAGGCATGCAGTGTGCCCGGGGGCTGCTCCAGTTTTATCTCCCCCATTCTTCACAAACAGCCTATCTGTATACAAAACATATTTTCTTGGACTTCCCCTGATATTTTGGGTTGTCTCACAGCTCCATGCCTTTGCAGCCTCTCCTAGGCTACCTGGCAAACAGCTCTTCATCCTGTCTGTGCCCCTCAGCAGCTCTGAGGACCTGGACAGACTGAATTCTGCACTTCTATATCATAATAATCTCACCTGTAAAAATTAAATGAGTTGATACATAGTAAACACTTTGAAGCATGCTTGGCACTTGAGCCCTGGACATGAGTAGTCAGTGATTATTATTACTCATCCTTCAAGACTCAACTTGAACTCCACCAGGAAGTGTTGCAAAAAATACCCCAAAGACAAAAGATTGCCTGGAAAAGATACTTGAAACACACGATGAGGGACAAAGTTCCTTAGTTTCCAAGGAACAAGTACAAATCTGTATATCATCATTCCATGGAAGAAACGCCCAATAAACAGGAATGTGTGTCACAGAAAAAATATACACGTGGTCAGTAAGCAAGAAAAAATGCTTGGTTTCACTCCTCACGTGCAAGACATTTTTCACACATCAGATTGACAACATTTTTAAAGTTTGAGAACATTCAGTCCTTGTCAGCCAGGGTGGAAAAGCTGACAATTTGCATAGGTTTGAGAGGGCATATTGATTTCTGCAACCATTTTATTCATTTATTTATTTATAACAATTTATTGATTCATTAGAGAGAGAGAGAGAGAGAGAGAGAGAGAGAATGATTGAGGGTCAGGCAGAGGGAGAGAGAATCTCCAACAGACTCTTCTCTGAGCAAGGAGCCTGACAGGGGGCTCAATCTCATAACCCTGAGATCATGACCCGAGCCAAAACCAAGAGTCAGATGCTTAACCCACAGAGCCACGCAGGTGCCCCTGCAGCAATTTTAGCAGACATTCTGAAAATATTTCTCAAAACTAAAACTGCACATTTACTTTAGTCCAGCAATTTTCCCATTGACTTTGGGAACAAAGAACACCCACGTCTGTCACTAGCATATCCTGGGTTCCTAGAACTGTGCCTAGTGTACAGAAATGCTCAATAAGTATTTGTGGAATGGACACAACCAAAATGTTCATTATAGCAATGTTTGTGATAGACAAAAACAATGCAACTCTGCTAGCAGAGTGGACTTTAAGTACATAATTGGAGAAATCTACAGTTGGTAAAGCCAATGTCTTACAGTTGCATATCTGGATTCAGGGAGGTTGCTAAGATATAAGATGAAAAAAAAAAGCCACCTAAAAACATCAAAGTGCAGGGGTGCCTGGGGGGCTCTGTTGGTGAAGCATCTGCCTTCAGCTCAGGTCATGATTTCAGGGTCCTGGGATTCAGCCTCACATGGAGCTCTCTGCTCCATGGGGAGCCTGCTTCTCCTTCTCCTCCTGCCTCTCCCCTTCCTCATGCTCTCTCTCCATCTTTCTCTCAAATAAATAAATAAATATTTTTAAAAAAGAATCAAAGTGCAGAACAATAAACATTGTACAAAATCATTGGTGTTAATGAGAAAGCGTACGCATATATATATATTCAAATATTATAGTGTATGCATTGTTTTCCTTGGAAAGATACCTTGTAATCCGTTTTTAATTCCTTTGTGGAGAAGGATCAGGCACAGGGAGGTGGGAAAGGAGAGAGAATTTTATTTTTTATTTTTTTTAATTATTTATTTATTTATGATAGTCACACACACAGAGAGAGAGAGGCAGAGATATAGGCAGAGGGAGAAGCAGGCTCCAGGCACCGGGAGCCCGATGTGGGATTCGATCCCGGGTCTCCAGGATCGCGCCCTGGGCCAAAGGCAGGCGCCAAACCGCTGCGCCACCCAGGGATCCCAGGAGAGAGAATTTTAGATTCATTCTACATTTTTATATTTGGGTGGCTCAGTTGGTTGGGTGTCTGACTTTTGATTCAGCTCAGGTCATCATCTCGGGGTCATGAGATTGGACCCTGAATCACACTCCCCACTCAGCACAGAATCTGGAGCCGGATTCAGATTCTCTCCCTCTTCATCTGCCTACAGCCCACCTTGCACATGCATGTATGTGCACACATGCATGCTCTCACTCTTAAAAAAAAAAAAAAGAGAAAGAAATGTATTCTGTCTTTCGCTGCATAGATATTATAAATTATTAAAATAAATCAATTTTAAGATTTTATTTATTTATTTGACAGAGAGAGAGAGAGCACAAGCAGAGGGAGGGACAGAGGGAGAGGGAGAAGTGGACCCCCAGTTGAGCAGGGAGCCCGATCCTGAGGGGCTGGATCCAACACCTTGTGATCATGACTTGAGTTGAAGGCAGATGCTTCACTGACTGAGCCATCCAGGTGCCCCAAAATAAATATTTTTAAATATAAATATTTAAATTATAATAAATTACAGGCTAAATCAACGAGTGTGCCTTTTGTCTTGAAGTAGCTGACAGGACTCTCTAAGACCTGCCTTGTCTGTCAGCCTCCTCCCGGCCTCCCGCTCCAGCCTCCTGCTCCAGCACTGCTGGCCCAGGCCACTCCCTGCACATCCTCCACGGGCTAGCAGGCCCCTCTGCCTCCTGTGTTCCCCTTCCTCCACTTACCGTGCTCTTTAGGGCATTACCCCCATACCCCATTCCCAGGTGAGGCTAGTGCCCTTGTGGGGTCCTGCACAGTGCCTCATGCACACATCTATCCCTGTACTTCTCCACTGCCTTGAAATTCATCTGGGAGGGAGCAGTTGGAAGAGATCATCAGGACAGAACCGTACTTCACTGTCTCTGGCCTCTGCTCTCAGCACAGTGCTCCTTACATGTAAGGCTTTCAATCCATGTTGGAAAGATGCATACTGGGGGGAAGAGTCTTGTCTGGAAAATTGTGGAAAAAATCCTCTTAAGCCTTTTAATGACTAACACTAGAGTTCATACATAAGAAGAGGACAGCACTGCTTACAAAGCTGGATATTCAACCAAAGAGACCTGCTTCTCCAATAGTAGCTTTTTGTCAAGAATAATTTTATTTTTCTTTTTATTTATCCATGAGAGAACACAGAGAGAAAGGCAGAGACATAGGCAGAGGGAGAAGCAGGCTCCATGCAGGGAGCCCGATGTGGGATTCGATCCCAGGGCCCTGGAATCACACCCTGAGCCAAAGGCAGACACCCAACCACTGAGCCACCCAGGTGCCCTGTCAGGAATAATTGATCCCAGTGCTAGAAAACTGACCCCCAAATCGAGCAGTGTCTTTCTGGGTCTCCTTTACTTCTGTTGGGCTGTTCTTGCTTCTGTCCACAGGCCCATCCAGGACGGCCCTAGCAAGGTTGCTGAGTCTTAGAGGAGAAAAGGCATCTGTAGTTTATTTGTCCTGTAGCAGTTACATAGTGACAAAACCCCTACCCAGTGGTACCACCCAGGAGGAGCTGGGGGAGGTTAGAAGCTGCCCCGAGAACTGGATGATGCTGGCAAAGAATCTCTAGGTACAAATGGATTTCCAGGGAGGATAACCACTCAAGAGAGGGAGAAGGGACAGCTGGTTAGGATAGAGTGGAAAATGTTTAAGGCCAAAGGTGCAAAAATAATAGAGTTAGTTAAATTTTCAAAGCTGCCCTTAAAGCGATTCCCTGGCAATTTCATGGGACTTTGTTCTTCCATGAAGGGAAAGTCTACAGCATATGGATTGGATGAGTCAGGATTCTGAGGTCCCCAGACATCTGTACATAGATGCAGGTGCTGTAGGAGGAGGGGGGACCAAGGGTAGCGTGTGGGGAATGGGGTGAGGAGGTCAAGTTGAGAAAGGCCTATGGACCTGTCTCTCCATTTTCTTGAGCAATGTGCCATCTTGCCCCAGCTCCCTCCTAGCTCTGTTCTAGCCCTGACTTCTAAACAAAGGTCACTGTGGCTTTGGCACCAACAGCCTGAGTGGATTCAGTCACGTGGCCCAGGTACTCAGTGAGGTGAGGTGTACAGCAACAGTGAAAGCGTGTACCCTAAAGGAAATAAGTCCAACGGCCCCTGATCCCAGCTCTACCGTTCACCTGCCGTGTGACCTTGGGTGGGCAGCTGATCACTCTGTGGGTTAACTCAAAAAACTGTCTCTGAGACTCCTTCTGTGTGAATATTCTCTACCGAATTCTAAACATGACATGTTTTCCAACACTCTGAACTTCCAGAAGTGCTGGAGGTAACCCAGAGAGCATAAAGGTTTGCTGAGTGATGGAAATTCAGCAAATAACATCTTTCATCTCTCACCAGGGATTTTGTAAGCTATAACTGGACCATCTCACCCATAGGTTATGACTTAATCATATGACATTTATTAAAGGCTTGTTATATGTTAAGCAGCTGGGTTAATATTTTGGAACAACCAGTGAAAATAGTAATATTAATAGCCATATGTTGGATACTATTCTGTATGTTACATCAGTTCCAGGGAAGTAGGCATCATCATCCCCATCTCTATAGAAGAAAACAGAAGCTTTAGGAGATTAAGAGTCCTGGCCCAAGGCATACCGTGAATAAACAGCAGGGCCAAGAGAAAAACCCAGTGGTCCGACTCCAGAACCCGAGCACTTTACTAGGATTTACTGACTCTTCTGGAAATAATTATAAGAGGCTTAAG
The DNA here is from genome assembly GCF_011100685.1 of Canis lupus familiaris. Taxonomy (NCBI): domain Eukaryota; kingdom Metazoa; phylum Chordata; class Mammalia; order Carnivora; family Canidae; genus Canis; species Canis lupus. Next base: position 54,265,091 of record NC_049238.1, read on the forward strand.
AAGAATAAATAATTGTTCCATGAACTGACACAACAAATATGCTACTGCTCTAAGCACTGTTCCCTCTTCCCTCACCAGGTTTGTTTTCCAGGCAGACTGGAACTTCCCACCAGCAGCCCCTAACTCGGCTGCTCACCTGATTGCTGTCACACAACTCGTGACAATGGCTGGATGGCCTGCCCATCTGGCAGGTTTGTTTACCCAAATGCCTGACACCATATTCATTCTCTTTATGCAGATTGTTATAAGCAGCCTTTCACAGGAAGGGAAATGGACCCATTTCACAATATTTCCCAGAATTTGCATATCACCTGCTGAGCTCAAGAAACCTGACCAAGAGGCCTCAGTTTTGTTTTGTGGTTGCTGTTTAAAGTCAAGGGCGGGATGAGCACTGGGTGTTATTCTGTATGTTGGCAAATTGAACACCAATAAAAAATAAATTAAAAAAAAATAAAGTCAAGGGCTGCTGAGCTGCTTGATCAGACAACGGGACAGATGACAATTTAACTTCCAAAGGTCTGGGTGCCAGGAACCAGGGAGTTCTTGTCTGAGCCTGGGACCCTGGGATAGAAGGGGAGTCTCAAGCCACGTTGGGTGGCCCTGGAGGCCCGTTGGTCCCTGTAGAAGGCCTGGAAGCCAATAGAGTTAGTTACCTCTTGAGAGCCAAGTGGTGGGGACAGGAGGAGAGAGGTCTGGTTTAGTATCATGAGTTTACAAACTGCTGATCTGAGGCCCCAAAACAACATTCTGCTCACAGATGTGGAGCAAAACAGAAAAGTGTAATTGGTGGAAGCCATTGGTGGTCGTAGGTAACATAGACTTTAACACATGCTCAGGGAATGCAAAGCAGCTCTTGAGAGAGAATAATAGAGTCAAACATAGAGTGGACATAAGGGCAGATCTTGCAGACTGCTGGAAGAGAAGTGCCATCTGGGTTAGTGGCCTCCTAGGAGAGACCCAGGAGTGAGGTGGTAAGGATGTCTACTGAGAGCTACCTGTTCAAGAATTCTAGAATCACCACTACTCAGAGGACCTCAGCCAGGTTCCACATTGCAGATGAGGAAGCTGAGACCCAGGAGAAGTGACTTGCCTGAGGTCACGTAGTGGAAGAGAGACTATTACCAGCCTTCCCAACTGCTGTCTCAATTGCCCTGTCTTCTACCTCCCACAGTCTCAGCACCTGACTGGCTCTCTCTCTGTGGCTTCCAGAAATGGTTTCACAGTTTCTCATTGTTTGTGTATGACTGCGGTGACCATCTTGGTATGCCAGCACTGTGTCCTAGTGATTCCACCTGAGTGGTGGGGACAGAGCTTGTCATGTCACCTGTAAGTTATTTCTCCTGTATGGAGCCGTTAGAGGGCCCATGAAGGTTTCACCTAAAGGAATGAAGGGATCAGACTGACAGGAGGCAAATAGGAGGGTCTCTGCAAGGGACAGGGAGCAGGGAAGGGTGGGCTCCCCTGGCCCCGGATGCACTCAGACAGAAAATAGGACCATCTGCCAGGAGAGGTGCAAGGCGAGCTGCCCATGAGGACAGCACTGGGTGACGTTCCCCCGAAGGTCTCAGCTCCTTCGAGACTTTGTGACAGTTTTTACATGATAAACAAGCCAGGAAACACAAGTGTTACCCCTTTCTAGAATGTAAGGTTCACACAGACAAGGATTTTTGCCGGTTTCCTCTTTCGGCACTGTAAGCCCATGCCCAGCACTGGGGCACAGCTCATGAGCTCAGTTCGGCCTTAGCCCGTTTTTGTAAACAAGGTCTTATTGGAATATAGCCATGTATGGTCAACAACTACTTTCACACGACAATGGCCGAGTTGAATCATCACGAGTGACCATATAGCCCATGAAGCCATCAATATTTACCTTCTGGTCTTTTCTAGGAAAGTTTGACAACCCTTGATCTACAACATTGCCTCCATCAGATTAAGCAGATGCTTAATCAACATTTGGTGAATGAATGAACCATTTTCTCTGTTGGTGTCACAGAGGTGCAGAGACCTTAGTTTAGAACATACAGGTACAGGGATGCCTGGGTGGCTCAGCAGTTGAGCATCTGCCTTTGGCTCAGGACGTGATCCTGGAGGCTCCAGGATCGAGTCCCACATCAGGCTCCCTGTGAGAAGCCTGCTTCTCCCTCTACCTGTGTCTCTCCCTCTCCTCTCTCTGTGTCTCTAATGAATAAATAAATAAAATCTAAAAAAAAAAAAAAAGAATATACAGGTACAAAAGAATGGGCATGGCATTCAGAGCTGATGGATTTGGACTCGAACCCCGGTTCTCCCACCTGAGAGTGGTGTGACCTTAGGCAAATGATTTATTCTCTCTGCGTTTCATGTGCCTTATTTGTAAAAAAGCAATGGCTTTTTTATGATGAGAGTCCAAATCACAGGGCACCTGGGTGGCTCAGTGGTTGAGCATCTGCTGCCTTTGGCTCATGGCGTGATCCCAGGGTCCTGGGATCAAGTCCCACATTGGGCTACACTTAGGGAGCCTGCTTCTTCCTCTGTGTCTCTGCCTCTCTCTCTGTATAAATACATAAAATAAATGTATTTATTTTCTTTCATGAATAAATACATAAAATCTCTCATGAATAAATACATAAAATCTTAAAAAAAAAAAGGGCCAAATCATGGACTGCACAGAAACCAAAAAACCTGATTTGTGTAATTACAGAATATGTTACCTAGTTATTAATAACTTGGAGAGGTCTTCCGAGTGAGAGGCTGACATGTGACCCCGTTGGACCCTGGGGAACAGAGTCAGTCATCAGAAGGCCTGCGCTCACCACAGGATGAGGGGCAAGGGCAAGTTCAGGAATGATTGTCAGGCAGTTCACCATTTAAACTTGCAGGAAGCTACGAGTCAGCCAATTTACACACGATGAGATTTAAGATAGTGAGTGACTCGGCAAGACTTAATTGGTTATAGATTTCAGGTGTTTTTCCAACAGTGAAAAATAATGATCCATCCGCGTTCTCTCATCTAGTTCCCTGATGACCAGTTGCAGACACTCGGCTGGAGGCAGGGCTGGGCGGCCTGAGGTCACGGGCACCCAGACCAGGACCCTCCGCACCGGCTGGCCGTCGAGTTCTCAAGGAGGGACGCATGTTCTCATACAAACACAGGTAGACCCCTTCGTGCGGGGGACGGTGTTATTTTTACCTAGGTCATTTTTTTCTAGCGGGAACTCTTAACGTGCCCGAGGAACTGTGGCAGAGTCTCCAAGCTCTCTGATTCCCCAGGCTACACCAGAAATAAAAGAGTCCCGGGCAAGTGCAGATCCAGCCTCGCAGGAGTGGAGTCAGAGACACGCAGGGACTTAGCACGGAGACTGCCCGTGTCAGTGGTCTGTCTCCCCGATCTTGAGATTTTGCAAATTTGCCCCACACACCCGCTTTCAGTAATACATCAGTACTTGGGTTTTCTTCACTCACATTGAGACACACACGGCAATTTCTACATCCCCTCGGGACTGGCTGGCAGGTGCATGTTCCTGGGGGAGAACTCACCCCTCTTTCTCTTTTGCAGGCATTAAGTCCCGATCCCCAACTCTCATTCAACACTGCTCGTCTCCCCCAGGTAGAATTCGACTACGGGCCTCCCTAGGGTCTGAAAATAGGCTGTGTGTGTGTTCTGAGGAATACGGGTTTAGTGAAAAGGAAGACTGAAGTGGTATCATCCAGATTGACATTTCTTTGTTTTTATCTTCTTATGTATCAGGACCCGGACAGTGTAATCTGCTGAGAGTTTTCTGTCTTCATGGTTTTCTCCTGGGCCATTTCTCTCTGACCTTCAACGGTAAACACCAACTATCAGCTGGTAACTAGACCGCCACCTGCCACCCAGCACATTCCAAAATAGCCACCCATTTTGTGTGTCCCACCATTAATCGAGCATGCTTTTACATCCTTCCAGAAAGCACAACACATGGCCCCGGTACTCCTCTAAATATCCAGAGACCAATTTCAAATCATGTGAGGAGAGCTTGATGGCTGATAGGTAGTGGTAGGAACTTTGGATGAGAAAGTCTGGAGTAGTCCCAGGTTCCACACTCATGTGTGAACCCATGATCTGCATCTTCCTTCAGGGATTCTTTCCATCCTCACGTGGGCCACAGTCCCATCTCCCAAGGAATTGAACTTTGAAGTATCTTATACTTAATATTACAAAGACTTAGCAAAAAACATAGATGACCCCCAATCCAGGAATGCCCTTCGTTAAAAAAAAAAAATCTTCAATTTCTTTACAATGCAATAACGAAGTAGATAGCATTTGTATTTGTCCATGTGAAGAAAGACAAGACAGAGGGCTGGCGAGGACTGGTTCCTCCCCTCTGACTCTACTTGCTCTCAGCCACCCACTGAACCATCTTGAATGTGGACCAAGATCAAAGACATGCTAACTCTTAACAAGAAGGTGGCTTTTCTTCATAAAGTGGGACGTCCCTATACAAGTCTGGAGGGTTTAGTGATAGCATATGGAGTTGCAAGGCTTTACAGAAGCCTCCTGCAATACTTCTCACAAGAGCTGAAGAAGAAATTAGCAGAGCCCTTCTGGATGTAACACTATGCCCTGGACTAGAGGGCTGGCCTCTTCAGTTTCCAAGAAATACCCAAACCTGTGAATCTGAAGGCTTGTTCTGCTTAGCTTGACCCAAACCTAACCAGCCCCACCCTGTCCCTGTCACCACTTCAGTCCAGGCATTGGCCTCATTTTTGGTGGAGTAGAGCTCTTTCTCCCTAGATAACCCACACGGCCCTCCCTGCCCTCTCTTGGTGTCCTCACCTAAATCCAAATTGTGCCTCTCCACTGGTACCTGGATTATGTCCTGGAGCTCTCCTCTGCTTCCAAACTGTCATCTTTTCCCCATTGGCTTGATCCTTTCTGTCCTGGGCTCATTTCCAATAGTTCTCCCAAGTCATCTGGCCAATTCTCTGTGCCCTGCCCTCAGCCAGGTATCCATTTTCCATTCTTCGGCTGCCTCCGGAAACACCTCCTCCCCTCTTAGGCTTTCCTGGGCAGGTGAGAAGACAGGTAAGTATGTTTTCCCTAGTCTACTCCAGCTAATCTCTTAGACTGCACTCCCCACATGGACTTACCTGAGGAAAAAGCCAAAAGAACATAAAGGAATGGGATTGGAGTTGAGAAGGAGTAAGATTGGTAGGAAGGGAGGGAGTATATTTCTGCACCTGCGTCTAGCACCAGAGCCAAGCTACAGGGAGACGGCCTGAGAACTTGGTGAACCTCAGGAGGGCAGGAAACAGATGCACACGTAGCTAGAATGCCCCTCACTTAAATCCACCCATTCATCAAAGAGACCCCAGGAGGGTGATGCTTGATTGTTTTTTTTTTAAGATTTTATTTATTTATTTATTTATTTATTTATTCATTCATTCATTCATTCATTCATTCATTCATTCATTTGTTAGAGAGACAGCACAAGCAGGGGGAGAAGCAGACTCCCCACTAAGCAAAGAGCCCAACATGGGACTGCATTTCAGACCCTGGGATCATGACCTGAGCCAAAGGCAGATGCTTAACTGACTGAGCCACCCAAGTGCCCCTTGATTGGTATTATTATGGTCTTGAGGTGTTGGTCCAGATTGGTTTGTCTGTCTTAGGCTCTAAACCTCTGGAGGACAGGACTGCATTCCCACCTAGCACTGTCCTGTGCTCCATCAGGCATGAAGAACCTATTGCTGGCGACAATGAGCGTAGGCGACTCTCTGTTCATGGGTTTGCTGACTGGCTAAATGACTTGATTCCCAGAACTTGAAGGTGCCACAATACGACACCATGTTTTTTTTTTTTTAATTTTTATTTATTTATGATAGTCACACAGAGAGAGAGAGGCAGAGACATAGGCAGAGGGAGAAGCAGGCTCCATGCACCGGGAGCCCGACGTGAGATTCGATCCCGGGTCTCCAGGATTGCGCCCTGGGCCAAAGGCAGGCGCCAAACTGCTGCGCCACCCAGGGATCCCGACACCGTGTTTTCATTCGTTGTTTTGTGTTTGTCTCCAGAAAGAGCAGAAAAGGCCTGAGCATTATTCATTTTTGTATTTCCAGAACTTAGAACCATTCTAGAATATCATGGGTGCTCCAGAAATATTGATTGAAGGAATGAGTGAGTGTGAGCCTAGAGAGTGGAGTCCAATCCTGCCTCCACCCCCAGAACCCCCTGCCTCCTGCGGCATTCCAGGCAGGTGCCAAGCCTTTGACTAATCGACAATACAGAACTCCCTAACCCCTAGCTCCTGTGGGCATTTGAGTTTGCAACCTCTCAGGTGAATACTATTATAATTCCAATTTTGTGAGTGTTAAAACTGAAACCCAAAACTTTGCAAATCTGGGTCGCTTTGCTAGCAAGAGATAGAGCCAACACTGGTCTCTTAGGACCCAGAACCCATGTTCTTAACTACCAGGTGAATCCCCTACAGGCTTACTAGCTGCAAGACCATCACTTAAGTGTTCAGGCTGAAGCTTCCTCATTTGTAGACATAATAAACCTACTTAGAATAGTTGTGAGGGACGTTTGGGTGGCTCAGCGGTTGAGCGTCTGCCTTTAGCTCAGGGCGTGATCCTGGGGTCCAGGGATCGAGTCCCACATCGGGATCCCTGTGAGAAGCCTGCTTCTCTGCCTGTGTCTCTGCCTCTCTCATGAATAAATAAATAAAATATTTTTAAAAAATTTTTAAAAGTTGTGAGATCCAGATGATATAAATGCAATGATAAGCAGAGAAATGGTAGCTACACTTTCCAAGGGACTGACCCTTAAAATTTGAAGGAAAGAAGCACATGGAGGGTTTTTGTATCTAAAACAACTTAGGTAAGAAGTTATATTCAGGTGGAACCTCCTCCTTGAACTAAAATAATGACCAGTTCTTCATCTACTTACCCTTCGGCAAATATATCCCAAGGGCCTTCCATGTGCCACTTGGTACCAAAGGATGGGAAACCCTCATGGGAAAGTGAGCTTTGAGTTAGAAGGCTTAGCCTGAAGCCTCCCTCATATCTCTACCGGCTGAGTGAATTTGCACAAGTCACTTAATCTGCTTGGCCCTTGGCTTTCTGAATTGTAAAATGGGGATGAGAATAACTAACCTGCACAGCTATGAGGTTTAAATGAGATTTATATTCAAAATATGGCCAGATCCATTGTCTTACAACACACACACACACACACACACACACACACACACACACACACCTATCACATTGTAACTACTATCTCCATCGTTGCCCAGCTAAGGATGGTATCGTGGGAGCAGTCCAGGTAGCTCAACAGCAGCCGTAGCACTGATTTCAACCTCAGATTACCATATTATTTATTAGAGAAGGGAAGAAATATTTCACTACCGATAACCCCTTAGAATTTCCAGCACAGTATAATAATAAAAAAACAAAGCGACTCTTAATCTGTCTGATTATTGTTTTAAATTTCCTCCAGGCAATGCGCTCCTTACGACTGCACATGAAACAGACCACTCCGAGGACCAGCCGTTGGTAAGCAAATGAATTATAACTGTGTGTCAAAGTGTTCAGGTGATAATCCGAATTAATTGGCAGTTATAAACCACATTTATAGTAACTGCATTAGATTCTGTGCATAGAATCAATAGGCTTTGTCAGAAAGCAGTAAACATCTTAGTTAATCCAATCAAAAAGTCCTTGGGCTTTTTTCTATGCTAAAAATTTTGACCAAAGCATCATATAAAGAAAAGGATCATATATCACTCAGCTTGCTGAATTCTCAAAGAGTGCACTCACGTAGCCAAAATCCAGATCAATAAACAGAACATTGCTAGTACTCCAGAAGCCTCTTCATTGCCGCTTCCAGTAACTACCCTTTGCTTTCCTTCAACACCTCAGAGATCTTTCTAGACTGTGAATCTGATCATGTCATCCTTCTCTTTAAACCTTTTGCAAATATTTTCAGTGCCCTTAGATTCAAATCAAAGCTCCTTCACTTGTCTATGTCTCTGCTTCATGATCCAGCCATACCAAACTTCCTTCCTTTTGCTAAATAAACTATGTGCCTCTCTCCCCTTTGTCTTTTCAAAGCTATTATAATAGCACAATTGGGATATAATTCTTATGCTGTGCAATTCACCCATTTAAAGTGTATAATTCAGTGGTTTGTAGTCTATTCATAGGGTTGTGTACCAGTTACCATTCTCAATTATAGAACATTTCCATCACCCCAGAAAGAAATCCAATGCCCATTAGCAGTCACTCTCCATTTTTTCTCAACAGTCCCCCCCCCCCACCGCCGCCCGTAATCTACTTTCTGCCTCTGCAGATTATCTGTTTGGGACATTTCATGCAAATGGAACCATACAACTATGCCTCCTTTGTTTGGATTGGCTTCTTTTCATTTAGTGTAACATTTTCAAGGTTTATCCATGTTGTACCATCTATCAGGACTTTATTCCTTTTTGTTCCTGAATAATATACCACTGTAGCAAGATGCCATATTTTCTTTATCCACTCATCAGTTGACTGACATTTTAATTGTTTCTACTTTTTCACTGTTATGAAAAAGCTGCTATGACTGTTCACGTACAAATTTTTGTGCAGACATATGTCTTTGTTTCTCTTGATTATACACCTAGGAGTGGAATTGCTGGATCATACCGTAACTACCATATGTTTTGACCTTTTGAGGAACTGCCAATCTGTCTTCAGAAGCATTGGCTCCATTTTACATTCCCACCTGCAGTATATCATATTTTCTATAACGCGTGTTATTGCCAGTCCTCTTTATTATAGCCAACCTATTGTGTGTGTGAAGCGGTATCTCATCACGGTTTTGCTTTGCATTTCCCTGATGACTAATGTAATGATGTTAAGCAGCTTTTCATGTGCTTTATTGGCTATTTGTATGTCTTCTTTGGAGAAATATCTATTCAGATCCTTTGCCTATTTTGTAATTGAGTTATTTTTCTTTTTCTTATTGACTTGAAAGAGTTCTTTATGTAGTCTAGATAAAAGCCCTTTGTCAGCTATGTGACTTTCAAATATTTATATAAAATAGAAAAACTGGGGGAGAGATTACTGTGGCTTTTAATTCAATGCCCAGGTGAATCCCAATGTAGTGGGTCACACTTAGAAGAGAAAGGAGTGAGGCCAAGAGCACTCAGGGACATCTTAAAGAAGAGGCTTTCCTGAGATGCACCTTGAAGAATGGGGCAGAGTATAGGATGGGAAGATGCACTGCTGAGGTGCTGAACCTCTTATCACTCAACAGTGGGTCAGACAGACCTTATCATCCATGCCCATCGGGTCCACATTATTTACTGAGGACCCATGCTCTGCCAAGCACTCTTTCAGAAGCAAAAAGAAATAAGACAGTTCCTCTCCTTCAAGGGGTTCACAGCCCAAGTAGATGAGAAAGACACATGAACAGACATCAGAATTTACAATTCAGTGTGCTAAGTACAATTGCAAGTGTTACAGAAGCACAGGAAAGGGAGGTTAGTCTTGACCGCTCTGGACTTTCAGATGATTCGTTCAATCAGGGAGGCTTAGTCTGAGGCCTCTGAATAGAATTCATGGGACTGTTTATTAGGATGAGAAAAAAAAAGCCTTTATTTTTGGGCGCCGGGGTAGCTCAGAGATTAAGTGCTTTTGTTCGGGTTGTGATCTAGCGGTCCTGGGATCGAGTCCTGCATCAGGCTCCCCACAAGGAGCCTGCTTCTCCCTCTGCCTATGTCTCTGTCTCTCTCTTTCTGTCTCTCATGAATAAATAAATAAAATCTTTTTAAAAATCTTTATTTTTAATACCCAGAATTGATATTTGGCATTCTCTCTATTTATGAGTATAAGGAACAAACCATAGTTTTATTCACAGCAACCATGACTTGGTCATTATAAAAAGCACAGATATTTAACAATTCTATTAAATTGTTATTGATCTTGAGGTAATATTTATGCTCATCACTAATTCAAAATCATGATAGTTATTAGACTTACCAGTAGATCTTGTTATTTAACGTGTGAATAAACTATGTAATATGTTATTATAAGCAAATTTGATTTCTTAAGATTTTGATTACTATATTTCAATATAATTGATTTTTCCTTGGTAATCCTGTATGTTTCCTTTTATGTATTTAGGAACTGAGAATGGCTCCATGAGCTTAGTCAAATGCCAGAGGATAGATGGCACAAAAATGTTAAGAAATTTTGTATTAAATAATTCTTCATTGAGGCTGGAGATTGCACTGAGCCCAGAAGAGAGACAGACAAATAGCAGATAATTTCAGTATGGTAGTAAATGTATGACAGAGGTCTAGATAAGGTACTATGGGAGAACAGAGGAAAAAAGGACAAATTCTTTCTAATGCTTTCAAAGAGGGTGACAGGTGACATTTGAGCCCACTCTTGAAAGATGAATAAGGTCGAAGAGCCCCTCATCCATTGGATCCAACCCTACATCCAGCCCTCGAGTCATCTCTATGGCATTGTGTCACATGGGTCCAGCCTCTGCCCAAAACACTTGAACCTGAAGGCATGCATCCAGAGGCTACTATAGTTGGAGGTGGAGGGGAGAGGAGGATAGGAACTTGACAGATGGAGTCACATGGCAAAAGACAGGCTTGTATTTGTGGTACCAAAAGAAGACCAGATGGACAAGAAGAAGTAAGACCACCAGGGACTATGGGCTGGGGTCATGCAGAGAAAAAAAAGAAAAAAATAGACCCTGGCCTTAGGAACCAGTCCAATCAGGATTCTACTCTAAAATGGACAACTAATAACCTGTGTGACCTTAAACAGATTATTTAATCTCTTGGAGCCTCTGCTCTGTCACATGTAGATATGAATTAATACCTATATTTCAGGGTTGTGAGGATCAAGTAATAGAGCATATGGAAAAGTACTTGGCACAGAGAAGGCAATCAATAACTGTCAGAGCCTCTTCCTTTCAGTTTTACCCAAAGCCAGCCTTTGCTACCCTCTTCCCCGCAGATGTTCGTTTGACCTTGATTACTCATTCTCTAGACCCAGTGATGACTAGATTTATTAACTTCTATACTATAGAAGTGCTTAACCTTGTGTTGTACATTGTCTCTTGTCATCCTCACAACATCTTATCAAGGTAGGAACCTCTATTTTACAGATGATGAAATTGAGGTTCAGAGAAATCAAACAATATAATTTGCTCAAGGTCCCACAGGTAGGAAGTGGTAGAACTGGAACTTACACCCAGATATGACTAACATTAAAATCTATGCTACACATTATGCTGCTTCTAGAGAGACATTTGGAGATCCCTCTGTTGGGTTAACCTTTAGTTTGTCTGTCAACATTTGACCAAAGTTCTAGAAAGCCGGGCTTTAAAAACCAATGCCTATAAACACCAAAATCAACAAAAGCCAAAAAGTAGGTTGGACAAGTGAGAATCCTTTAAAGGGAGATAATCTAACTAAATACTTCTAATAATAACAGCAATTTCTTGGGCACTGGAGAATGTCACCATTATTCCCAGACAGCCAAAGGCAACAACTATAAGATTTGAGGTCCTGCAATTGTTCTTTAGGGTCTTGTGATTAGTCACCTGGAACGATGGTAATATCTTCACTCACAAGATTGTGATTGTCCACCCTGACATCAAGGTATGGAGATCCCGATCACAAAGGCCGATATTTGCATAGTGCTTATGGTTTAGTCAACATTCTCATTTACAGGGTTACTTGCTGACACAACCCTAGGAGATACATAGGGCCAGGGTTTTTGTATTCTCAGAATAGGAACCCAAGGCTCAGAGAAGCAAGGTGACTTGCCCAACCAGGGCCAATGGGCTAGTAAGACAGAGTCATGATTTTTTTAAAAAGATTTTTTAATTTATTTATTCATAGAGACACAGAGAGAGAGAGAGAGAGAGAGAGGCAGAGACAGAGGCAGAGGCAGAGACAGAGGCAGAGGCAGAGGCAGAGGCAGAGAGAGAAGCAGGCTCCATGCAGGGAGCCTGACACGGGATCTCCGGGATCACACCCTGGACTGAAGGCGGCGCTAAACCACTGAGCCACCAGGGCTGCCCAGAATCATGATTTAAACTCCATCCTCTGACCCCTTCTCCAGGGCAATTTCCACCTCCACTGGCATCTCCATCTCCAGTCCAAATTAGACAGAAGAATGAGGATATTTGGAAGCACACCTCTAGACTCCTGCAAACTGTTAGATGATGGGTTAGAAGGAAACAGAAGACAGTAATCACAATAAAAGCAAAAATCTAGTGTTTCTTGAAATAACGTTATTGAGAGATACATCACATACCATAAAATTTGTACTTTTAAAATGTATAATTCAATGGTTTTTACTATATTCACAAAGCCTTGTTACCATAACCCACTAATTCCAGAACATTTTTATTACCATAGAAAGAAACCCATAGCCACTGCAGCCACTGGCCATTCCAGATTTTTTCACTCCCTGGAAACCACTTATCTACTGTTTTTATGTATTTATCCTGATGGATATGTCATATTAATACAATCACTCAGTATGTGGCCTTTTGTGTCTGGATTTTGTCACATCATGATGTTTTCATGGTCCACTCACATTGTAGTATGGATGGTACTTCATTCTTTTTGTGGGCCAAATAATATCCCATTGTGTGGATATACCGCATTTTATTTATCCATTTGTCAGTTTACGGACATTTGAGCTGTTTCCACCTTGTGGCTCTTATGAATAAAGAATGAATGCTTCTATGAACATTTGAGTGTAAGCTCTTGCATGGACATACACTTTCGTTTGGGTATATACCGAGGAGTGGAATTGCATAGGTAACTCTGTGTTTAGTTTTTTGAAGAACTGCCAGAATAAGGCAGTTCTTTATTCTATTTTGTCCTTTATTCTTCACCTTACTATTCTATTTACAGCATTTCCAAAGTGGCTGCACCATTTTACACTCCAACCAGTGGTGTATGAAGGGTTCCACTTTTTCCGCTTTCTCTCAATACTTATTAGTATTAGTAGTATATATAACCATCTTAGTGGGTGTGAAATGATATCTAATTGTGGGTTTGATTTGCATTTCCCTCATGACTAATGATATTGGGCATCTTTTCATGTGCTCATTGGCCATTTCTATACCTTCTTTGGACAAATGTTCATTCACATTCTTTGCCAACTTAATTGGGTTGTTTGTTTATTGTTGAATTGTAAGAGTTCCTCATACATTCTAGGTACAAATCTCTTATTGGATATGATTTGCAAATATTTTCACTCATTCATTGGGTCATCTTTTCATTTCCTTGATAATACCCATTTAAGAAACAAATTTTGATTAAGTACAATTTATTTTTTTGGCTTGTATTTTTAATTTCATATCTAAAGAAATTATTGCCTAATCTAAGATCACAATGACTACACATATATTTTCTTTTCAGAGTTTTATACCTTTAGCTTTTGCTTTTTTTTTTTTTTTAAATTTTTTATTTATTTATGATAGTCACAGAGAGAGAGAGAGAGAGGCAGAGACACAGGCAGAGGGAGAAGCAGGCTCCATGCACCGGGAGCCTGATGTGGGATTCGATCCCGGGTCTCCAGGATCGTGCCCTGGGCCAAAGGCAGGCGCCAAACCGCTGCGCCACCCAGGGATCCCCTAGCTTTTGCTTTTAATTCCATGATCCATTGAGTTAATTTTTGTGTACAATGTGAAGTCAGTATCCAAATTCATTCCTCTGCATGTAGATCTCCAGTTGTAGCATCATACTTTGTTAAAGACTAGTCTTTCCCCCATTGAATTGACTTGGCAATCATGTAAAAAATCAATTAACCATAAATGGATGGATTCTCAGTTCTATTTCATTGATCTATATGTTTATCCTTATTGCAGTACTGCACTATTTTGATTACTATAGCTTTGTATTAAGTTTTGAAATTTTGGAGTTTAAGTCATCTAGCTGTGTTCTTATTTTTCAAGATCACTTTGGCTATTCTCAGTCCTTTATATTCCAACATTACACGTTTAGGACCGGCTTATCCATATCTGAAAAAAAAAAAAGGCAGCTAGGATTTTGAATGGGATTGCAATGAATCTGTAGATCAATCTTGGAAGTATTACCATCTTAATAATATTAGTTCTTTCAATCCATGAACCTTGGGTGCCTTTCCATTTATCTAAGACTTCTCTAATTTCTTTCAATGACTTCTGTAGTTTTCAGTATACAGTCTTGATTTGCTTTTGTTAAATTTAGTCCTAAGTATTTTATTCTTTTTTATGCTAATATAAATAGGATTGATTCCTGTGGTATTATGATTTATATGTGAAATATGTATTAGATCCTCATCCCCATTCTTAGCACACAGTTCCTAAACCCTTGTAATTTCCTAAGTTATTAGAGCAATAGTATCATATTTTTTTATAACATTTGGATTTTGTCCTCAGTTTCTGAAACAGCTTCAGAGAAATAAAGATGAAATGGGTATCTTATTATTTATAACAAGCCCCTTTCAACCGCACTTGAGTTTATGTGAATGAGGGGACTTTGGGAAAGCCTCTAAAGATGGGGGCTGGTTTCCAGGGAAACCAACGCTGATTATAGGGTTGGATTTTTCAGTCCCATCTCTCACCCTCTGGGGAGAGGAGAGGAACAGAAGGTTGAATCAATCACCAATGGCCAGTGATTTATTTAATCATGACTATGTACTGAAGCCTCTATAAAACCCCCCTAAAATGAGTTTCAGAGAGCCTCCAAGTTGGTGAATACCTGGGAGTTCTTAGAGAGTGGCAAGCTTAGGAGGGCATGGAAGCTCTGTGCCCTTTCCTCAAACTTAGCCCTTTGCACCACTTCCACCTGGCTATTCCAGAGTTGTATCCTTTCATAATAGGCTGGTGATCTCATAATTAAAATGTTTCCCTGAGTACTGTGAGCCACTCTAGCAAATTAATCAAACCTGAGGAAGAGGTCATGGAAACCTGCAATCTATAGCCAGTTGGTCAGAAGTACAGGTAAATAATGTGGACTTCCAACTGACGTCCAAAGTTGAGGGCAAGGGGAGAGAGGTATAGTTTTGTAGGACTGAACGCCTAACCTATGGGATCTGATGCTATTTCCAAGTATATAGTGTTAGAATTGAGTTAAATTATAGGGCATCTAGCTGGTGTCACAGAATCGTCTGGAGTGCAGAAACCCCCTACATACTCACTTGGTGACCAGAAGTGTCAGAAGTAGTATGGTGCTAGCATGAGAGTAAAGGAGACACGCAGAAGGAGTGTGATTTCCCTTCATACTTCCTTAATTTTATTTTTGGATCATTCATTGCTATTGTTTAGAAATATAATTTATTTCTATATATTAATCTTGTATCCTAACAACTTTGCTGAACTTGTTTCTTAGTTCTAATAATTTGTGGGGCTTCTTTAGGTTTTTATGTACAAGTTTATGCCAACTGCAAATAATAATTTCACTTCTTTCTTTTCTATCTGGATGCCTTCTATTTCTTTTTCTTTCTTAATTGCTCTTGCTAGAACCTCTAGTACAATGTTGAATAGAAGTGGCAAGAACGCTTGCCCTGTTCTCAATCTTAGAAGATCAGCATTTCACTATTAAGTATGATGTTTGTTGTGGGTTTTTCCTAGAAACATTTTAATAGGTCAAAGATGCTCCCTTCTGTTCCTACTTTATTGAGTACTGTTATCAAGAAAGCATGTTGGATTTTGTTAAATGATTTTTCTGCATCTGTTGAGGTAATTATGTAGTTTCTTTCTTTTATTCTATTGATATGGAGTCTTATACTATTTTTTTATATACTAACTTTTTATATGTTAAACCATTTTTGTATTCTTGAGATAAATCCCCCTTGATCATGTGTATGATACTTTTTATGTGGCTAGTTCAATTTGTTAATACTTTGTTCAGGATTTTTGCATCTATATTGATAAGAGATAATGGTCTGTGGTTTTCTTTTCCTGTGATGTCTTAGTTTTAGTATCAATGTAAGACTAGCCTCATAGAATGAGATGTGAAATATTCTCTTCTTTTCTTTTTTTCTTTTTTTTTTTTTAGCGGTGGAGGAAGAGTTTGTGGATGATTTGAGTTAAATTTTCTTTAAAGGTTTGTTAAAATTTACCAGTGAAATCATCTGGGGCTTGGCTTTTTTGTATGGGGAAGTTTTTAAATTAATAATTTAATCTCTTTACTTATAGATCTACTTAGATCATCTGGGTTTTGAGTTTTTTGTTGTTGTTAGTTTCAGTAGTTTGCAACTTTCTAGGAAATTGATAATTTTGTCTTTGTTATCTGATTTTTTGGCATACAATTATTTATAGTATTCCTTAATCCTTTGTATTTCTGTAAGGTTGCTAGTGATGGTCATTCTTTCATTCTTTTTTTAAATAATTTGAGTCTTTTTCTTGCTTAGTCTAGCTATAGTCTTGTCAATTTTCTTGATCCGTTCAAAAAGTCAAATTTTGGTTTGATTGATTTTCTCTAACACTTTTCCATTGTCTTTTTCATTAATTTCTACTCTAGTATTTATTATTTCTTTCCGTTTGTTTTGAGTTTAGCTTGTTCTTTTCCTAGTTTGTTAGGATGGAAGTTTAGGTTATTGATTTGAAATGTTTCCCTTTTTTAATACAGACACTTACATTTATAAATTTCTCTCTAAGCACTGCTTTAGTTGCATTCATAAGTTTTGGTATGTTGTGTGTGGGTTTTTTTTTTTTTTTTTAGATTTTATTTGTTTGAGAGGAGAGAAAGAGAGAGAGAGAGAGAGAATGATGAGAGAGACAGAGGGAGAGGGGGAGAGAATCTCAACCACATTCCACGCTGAGTGCAGAACCCAACACAGGACTCAATCTCATGATCCTGAGATCATGACCTGAACTGGACCAAGATGCTTACTGGTCAGATGCTTAACCAACTGCACCACTCAGGTGCACTGTTATGTTTTCATTTTCACTTACCTCAAAGTATTTTCTAATTTCCTTTGTGATTTATTTGATCCTTTGGGTATTTAGGAGTCTGTTGTTTAATTTTTGTACACTTATGAATTCCCCAAATATCCTTATGTAGTTGACTTCTAATTTTATTCCATTGTTATCAGGGAAATACTTTTTATTGTCTTAATCCTTTTAAATAGATCATGGCTTGTTTTATGGCCTAACACATGGTCTATTCTGAAGAATGTTTCATGTGCACTTGCGAAGCAGGTGTATTCTGCTATTGGTGTTTTAGTGTCTGTTAGACACTAAAATGAATGTTTTATTTTAGAATGTTTTAAATAGAATGTTTTAGTGTCTGTTAGTTCCAGTTGGTTTACACTTTGTTTAACTCTTTTATTTCATTGTCGATCTTCTGCCCAGGTACTTATACATTATTAACAGTGGTGTATTAAGGCTTCTAATCCTTAAATTGTTAATTTCTCCCTTCAATTTGCTCAGTTTTTGCTTTATGTATTTTGAGTCTCTATTGTTAAGTCGATATATGTTTATAATCATTATGTTTTCCTGATGGATTAATCCCCTTATTATTATAAAATGTACTTATTGCCTCTAGTAATAACTAATTTCAAGTCTACTTTGTCTGATATTAATATGGCCACTCCAGCTCTCTTTTGGGCACTGTTTGTGTGATATATCTTTCCCAACCTTTTACTTTCAAGCTATTTATATCTTTGAATGTAAAGTATCTTATAGATGGCATATAGTTAGATGGAGGGTTTTTCTCCATTTTTTCAATCTCTGTTTTTCTGTTGTAGATTTAGTCCATTTACATTTAAGTAGTTACTGATAAGGTAAGATTTAATTTTTCCTTTTGCTACTTTTCCCCCCTGTGTGCCTTATGGATTTTTTTGTTCCTCTATGACTTCATTACTGCCTTCTTTTCTAAATATTTTCTAACATAGAACATTCCCTTGCTCTGTCTTTGTATATACATATATCTATATATATGTGTGTGTGTGTGATGTACATTTATGTGTATTATATATGTATGTGTGCATATATAAATGTATATTTTTTTCTTGGTGGTTGGCCAGAAGATAACAAGATCTTAAAACAATCTAGTTTGGATTTACACCTTGCATTTTTGTAGTACATTTTCATTTACATTTTTTTTTTCATTTAATTCTAAGAAGGGAGAAAGTAAGAAATCTGGGCTAGAAATCCTTTTCTCTACTTTGGCCCTAGGACCTGTTTGGAGCAATGTTACTCATGCATCATGCTCCTCTGGGGGCAAATTATATCCATGTGAGAGAGATCCTTTTCTGATTCCCAGGGTATAGATTTTCAGGGTTATCATAACAACTTTGTATGGACTTTCCAGCTTCCAAAGTGCATTCATATACATCAGTGATTCTCAAAGTGTGGTCTGGGGATCTCTGAATATCCATGAGATGCTTGCAGGAAATCCTCAAGGACAAGACTATTTTCATAATAGTACCAAGATGTTATTTGCCCCCTTTTAGCTCTCATTCCACAAGAGTACAGTAAAATTTTCTAGAGGTTACACAGCATGTGGTATCACCACACATTGAATGCAGAAGTGGATATGAGAAATTAGTGTCTCTGTTAAGCGAGGCATTAAGGAGATTGGCAAAACTGTAAAACAAAAACTTTTTCTCTAAGTTGCTTTTGAAAATTTAGTGGTATTTCACAAAATATGTTGTTTATATGAACATAAGTGGTTTATTATTGTTAATTTTAAATGAGTTATTTTTCTAAATTTCCCAGTTTTATTATATAATGCAGGAAATATTGATATAACATATTTTAACAAAAGCTTGTTTGCATTTTTAATAAACTTTAAGAGTATAAAGGGGTACTAAAACCAAAAATTTTGAGAGCTGCTGACATTTGTTATCTCATTTGACCCTCACAACAGCACCAGATGGAAAGCAGGACAAGTTTACTCACATGCTGCTTTGGCTCCTTGGATGGAGAAACTGGACTGGGTCTAGGACTATACCTGGAAGGACTGGATTTAATAGAAGAGCAGTCTATGATTCTGAGACTAAAGCCAAACAATTAACTGGAGTGACACTTTCTGGGAGTGATAAACTCTTGGTGGCCATTGACATTGTTGGTCTCTCTCATGTTCTGGATACTCTCTCCACACTGGCTTCCATGACAATGTTCTTAGTTTTACAAATGGCTCCTCTTCTTCCACCTGCCCCTTAAGTATTGCTATTACCCCATGTCCTATCCTCAACCCTCTTCTGGTCTCCCTCTAGGGGCTCCCTGGATGCGTTCACCCACCATTATATATGATGATTCCCAAATGTGCGTCTTCAGCTCAGATCTGTCTCTTGAATTTCAAAGCTAAGTACTGGTTGTGTCTACCTAGATATCCCTCAGATGTTTTAAAACGACATTCTCAAAACTCTCTAATCACTAGGCGCATTCAATATATTGTAGTAGGCTCTGTCACATCACCTGTGATGTGACAGTGAGCAACACATAGTTCCTCTTCTTAAGGAAAGAACAATCTAGTAGAGATAACCAGTTTGTCCAAAACCAGCTTTTGTATTGTGGAGTCTGGTTTAGAATTACCACCACTAACCCAGTCACCCAAGACTTCCGCTTCTTCACCATTCCCTCCATCCAGGGAGTCCCCAAGTCATGTGCATTTTGTTTCTGTAATGTCTCTTCAGCCTTTGACTTTCTCTATCACTACTGCACACCTCCCTCAGAAAGATCTTCTAACTCTTGTGAATGATTGCAATAATCTCATAATCACTCTCTTGACCTCCTGTCTCATCTCCATCTAATTCATACTTCGTATTGCTGCATGAGTTGTCATTTTATAACCTCACATCTGCTTTCCTTACTTCCATGCTAAAACTCTTCAATGATTCCCTCTTCTCTGGAAAATAAAATCTGCATTCGTTAGCCTGCCTTGTAAGGCTCTCAAGGAACTGAACTTTGCTTCATTTCCTATCGCTTCTTTGAATGTATCCACGATATTTCAAATGGTGTTTCTGATAGCAAGAATGTCCTCCTTAATTACCTAGTCATCCTTTATGATCTTTCTAAAGTGTAAGGTTTTGTTTTGTTTTTGTTTTTGTTTGTTTGTTTGTTTTTACCTTTTCAAGGAGTCTTGGTTTTTCTCCCTTTTGGTATACCACTAGATCTTGCACAGATCTGTCTTCATTACAATACTTACCAAAATGTATTATAATTTTTTCTTTCCATAGCTATTTGCCTCTCTGGACAGAACACCTCAATGGAGGAAATTATCTGGTTCATCTTGGTATCACAAGTCCTAGCCCAGTACCTGGTATAGAATGGGTACTAAATAAATATTTATTGACTTAATGTTGAAGGTCTATCAAATATGGATCACACTCAAACTTCTTCCTATTTTCTAAATTTAGAATTCCCTTCCCATTTTCCATCCAATCACCCAAGCCAAAACACAGATAACTATTATTAGGGCTCTTCCTTATTCTCTATCTCTAATTAATCACCAGTCCAGCTTATTCCGCTTCTCTAATCTCTCTCCAGCATGTTAGGTGCCTTTCATCACCACCCTTAGAGAAGTCCTCCATCCCTTAAGAATATTGCAACCACATTTTCAACCTCAAAAATTGGGATATAAAATTTTTGTGTCACTTCCAGATATGAGGCATTCTGATAAGCAGAAGTAAGTTCTAAAAGGTTGAAGTTCTCTAAATGTTCCATTGATTTCTAGGGATGGCAGTAGAGAATATTGGAAATCATAATGCCACGAAGAATTTGGGTTGGGTGGTCATTTAGCCTTGGCTGCAAGGTTCATGGGCCTCTATTTTAAGAGTCTCAGGCCTTAAGCTATCTATCATTCAGGTAACAAAGGACAAATGCACAGACAAGAATAACTAAAAATACAATATTGCAAGTACCAAATAAATGAGTAATTAATTGAGGAGAGAAATACAGAGGAGATGTGATCTGAGCTGGGCTTTAGAGTCCTTGTAGGTAGAGGCGTGCCAGCTAACACCTAAAACTGCCCATGCAGAAACACTCAACTCCAGCCCCCACTGAAGGAAATGGATTCTTGTCTACCAGCCAGGGTTGACTGACCAGAGAAAGTTGATTCAAGGGTGTTTCATCCTTGGGCTGTCTGAGATCTGTGACTTGGACCTACATAAGAAGATGAGCTGTGTCAATCAGATTTCTTTCTGGAATCTGAAATCGGGAAACTAAAATAGGAGATCTGGTAGCATAGACTGGCATGGAAAAATTGGCTTCAAGTGTTACCTTCAGGTCAAGTTGGAGCTGGAGAGTCAAGGGCCCACCAAAGTCAAGTGTAAGTCGGAGTCAGGAAGAAATAGAAACCATGAGTAGACAGAGCCAGTTGGTCTGTAAAGGAGCCAACATTCATTATAAGTGGTAACAGCATGAGAAAAAGACCGGGCAACTGAAAAGAGAAACTTGGAGCTGCCAGTCCTCGGATCCACCTCGGAACTTGATGTCTTGCAGCCTCCAGGCTTACAGCCACTCCTAGCCTTCTTTCCTTGGTGAGTGAATGCTGTTCCTTGCAACCTAAGAGCTCAACTGAAACAGATCTGATCAGATGGAGCACAGAGGAAAAGAAGTCCGGGAGCCCAGGCCAGCATAGATGGGTGCTCAGAGACTGAATTTCCCATGGACTACTTAGGGACAGGTAGAAAGGAATTTTTTTTTCTGTGAAGGTAAAAGTGATGGGAACACCTTAAATTTTAAAAGAAGCCAGATTGGTATTTGGCAAGTGACTGATTGCATGCATGCGTGTAGGTTAAGGCCAGAAAGTACACAAGTTTGAATCATAGGATCACAACTGTAGTCTTGATCCCATGGGCAAGGGAACGATGGCAGTTTGCAACAGGAAGAAGATACCATCAGTGTGGAATTCGAAAAATCATGAAGGTCTTGGAAGACATTCCATTTCCCAACCTTGAAGCATGCTTGGCCCAGCCCCGCACAGATGGACTTTGGGTAATGTGTGGTGAAGGAAGCACATGAAAGCAGCCTGTGGTTGTGAAGCAGACCTGCTGATTAGGGTCGCTTCCACTCCAACAGCCTAGAAGCTAGAAAAGACTGCCAGAGACCTCCAGCCTGGCATGCAACCGGGGCAAATGCTGCTGCTCTGACAGATTGGCAAGAGCCTGGGATCAGCAAAGGTCACCTCCATGTGCAAACCCACGCCTGATCAGTTCTAAGTGGGGCCCATCAAGACCAGGGCTGTCTGGGCCCCCAAGGACTTCCATGTAGAGCCCAGATGTCAGCTGTCCTCTCGTCCTCCGAATGGGGCAGTTACAGCAGTTGTCTCTTTCACACCGCATCCACACCGACGCAGCTCTCAGCAACTCTTGAAACGCCCCCCTCCCATTCACATTACAGTAATATTGTCCACTCACATTACAGTAATGCGCCGCGGAGCATCTCCTGACAGTTTCTGGAGGGAGTGAAAGTTGCACAACCCACGGCGAACCATCTCAGACACACAAACAAACAGCCAGACGTGTCTGTTCTGCAAAGCCTTCCTTTGCTGGACAGCCTGCCAGGGCTTTCTTTTCCAACCCAACCCCCCCTCTGCCCCCATCCAGTCTCCGGGATCCTCTTCCTCCTGCCCAGATTCCTTCTGCTCTGTTATGCAGAGTCATTCTGTGGTGCCCTGACTGCTATCCCTAAATTTGCATACCCAAACCCAAACACAGCTTGGACCAGTAAGCTGATCTATACTGGTTCTAGGACCCACCGTGCCCTCCTTAAGGAGACAACTGAGGTTATTTTTTATTTTTTATTTTTTTTTTATTTTTTTATTTTTTTATTTATTTATGATAGACACACAGTGAGAGAGAGAGGCAGAGACATAGGCAGAGGGAGAAGCAGGCTCCACGCACCGGGAGCCCGACGTGGGATTCAATCCGGGGTCTCCAGGATCGCGCCCTGGGCCAAAGGCAGGCGCTAAACCGCTGCGCCACCCAGGGATCCCTGAGGTTATTTTTTTAAAAAGATTTTGTTTATTTATTCATGAGAGACACACAGAGAGAGGCAGAGACACAGGTAGAGGGAGATGCAGGCTCCCTGCAGGGAGCCCGATGTGGGACTGGATCCCAGGACCCAGGATCACGTCCTGAGCCAAAGGCAGACGCTCAACCGCTGAGCCACCCAGGCGTCCCAAGGTTATTTTTTTAAAAAAAGCATTTGGTTGTTGTCCATGAATAGCAATAAGGATACAGTTCAGGCACTGGTGGGTCAGTCTGGGTGAATCCCATCTACCGCCCCGCTCTGTTTGGACTCTCTGTGGAAGGCGAGGCGGGGGTCAGAGAAGCCAGCTATTTAAACTCCAGCTTTGGGGGACTGGGGTGGGGATGGGCATGGAAGGGGGAGGCGGGGCGAAGGGGATGGGGTCTGCAGGCAGGTTCCCAGCGGCAGAGGACATGAGGCGTGGGGCTGCCCGCAGGGCTGGCTGTCCCTCCAGCAGGCACGATGCAGCCCGAATGCAGAGCAAGGCGAGAAATGACTTTGTCTCCGCAGCCGCCCACGCTCTGACTGCATTAAGACTCTCACTAGGCCCATGATGACTTTTTGATGAAGTGGATGCAGCATCCTGCAGGGGCCAACGGCCTTGCCTTACGGAAGGGAAGGGCTCTGCAGAAAGCACACCCAGCATTGCAATATGCTCTTCTCCTGTCTGCCCTCTTCCTTAAAGCACGTTTTTCTGGATGGCGTTTTCATTCTTAGCTCTCCTAGCTTCTCATAAGCAGGGAATGCAACAAATCCAGGAACAGTGACAGCCCAGTAGCT
The DNA here is from genome assembly GCF_011100685.1 of Canis lupus familiaris. Lineage (NCBI taxonomy): Eukaryota > Metazoa > Chordata > Mammalia > Carnivora > Canidae > Canis > Canis lupus. The sequence goes on from NC_049238.1 coordinate 54,288,819, forward strand.
AGTTTCTGTGGGAACACCTATGGATGTCTACTGTATTGGGCAAAAACAGAACAAAGTCACTTTTATCTCCAGCTTTCCTAAAGCCTTTGTGTGCTGTAGAAGCTGGTTATTGTTGCATTATTAAAGGCCCAGCGAGCAGCGCCAAGGCTCAGATACGCTAGAGCTGTCCCAGGCAGCTTCAGCTAGTTCAGACTTTTATCCTGTGACCCAGCGGGGCTCCTGGTTCCCCGGCATCCCAGGGAAGGGGGAGCTGGCATGCAGGAGAGTCCAGGCTCTTCTAGAAGGTGCCCTGGGCTTCTCACCGAACTGGTCTGTCCAGTTCCCAGGAATCATTCTGAGCATGATCCATTTTGCCAATATTGTGTTTCCTAAGGCACTAGCAGTGTAAAGTAGGGGGCAAACTGTTGCATAAGGACATATCTAAAACCAGATTTTCCCGGGTTTCAGCCAGTACCTTGTTCAGGGGAGGCTGAGAGGACCAAGTGTTTGGGTTTCTGTGTGTCTGAGACTGAGGGTTGGTGGTGACTGAGAACTGAGGGTTGGGGTGGGGACAGCCTGGGGCATAGTTTGCTGAGGGTAGGTTTGAACACAGGTTTGATCCAGCTTGTCACAGTGTCCGAGTCACAATACCTGGGAGCTTTGTCAACTGTCCCAACCCCCATTTCACAGAGGAAGAGAGGAAGCCTGAGAGGAAGCCCAGAGAGGCAGGGTGACTCATCCAAGGTCAGTCCCATGAACGGGTGTCCTGCTGAGGTACCCACCACCTGGACATGCTGAGCATGCATGAACATTCACTCTCCACATTTGCAGCCACACAGGCCCTTTAAGAGGCAGGGCCAATTTAATGCTGGTGTGGGGCAGATAAATCCCAGGAAGGCATGGGCTGTATTTTTCACTAGGTTTTATGTGGCACACTGCAGGGCTCAAGCATAGTTAGGAGCTCATGCTTCTTGACCAACCCTGAAAAAAAAAAAGCAAGATCACATCCTCCAATCCGCTCCCCTATGCTTATTCTCCTGTAAATGTGGGAGAAATCTAGCTGGAGAGGGTGCAGCAGGACAGGACAGCCAAGAGCCACCACAAAGGGCTGTGCAGCCCATGCACTTCACAAAGGGCCTGAAAGTGGGCCACGCGGTGGCCAAAACCCAGCCTGGCTTCCACTCACCAGGGCTCAGCCCTAGCAAAGTGCTCCTCATCTTTGTGGTCTCATGTCAAGTCTATCCTTAAGTAGAAAAACCTTTCCTCCCTGCTGGCCCTTCCTCTGTACTTCCCTCCTACTTCATTCCTACTCACTAAAACCTTCCCTTTGTTTGTTTTGTCTTTTTAATGTATGTTTTCAGTTTTACTTTTTAAGCTACAACCACCGAATTAGGGATGACCCCTACCTGCACTGCATGGTTTGAAGCCCCTGAGCCCATCTTCAGGCTGTCTGTTCCACCTTCTGGACATAGCCTCTTCCCATGAGACATCAGACTACCACTGTGCCTGGGCCACTGCTTCCAGGAAATCTTTCCTGACCATTACCTTCTCCCCTAAACATACCACCCCAGGGTGTGAGGCCCATCACCCACAACATCCTAGGCACACCCTATGGAAGCTTTCAATATGTTTTTCAATGTTCTATTTACAAGTCCATGTTGCCCTTTTATCTGCCCTGTCAACTATTTTAGCTGCTGACTCCATGTGGCTACTGAGCCCTTGAACTGTGTCTAGTCTGAATAGAGATGTGTTGAAGTATAAGATGTACACAGGATGCGAAACATTTAGTATGAAAAAAATGATGTGAAATATTTCATCAATCATTTTTATATTGATTACATGTTGGAACGATGATGTTCTAGATTAAACTAAATGTCTGATTAAAATTAATTTCACCTCTCTCTTATGCTTTTTATATGGCTAGAAAAATGTAAATCACATTTGTGGCTTGCATTGGATTTCTGTTGGACTTAGACTATAAGCCTCTACAGGTCAGAGACCATATCTTAATCGTCTCAGCACCCTCCCCGCAGGGATCCCCTCTAACTGCTGACTTTTTAACAAGTCTGCTCCTCATCTTAGAGACTGCTATGCTAGCCTTGGGAGCACCAACCACTATCCATCCCTCTTGCTGGGCCAGCTCCTCTGCTGCTTCCTCTGCCTTAATTCGGGAAGGTCCATCCAGGTTGTTGTAGCTACTCTGCTTTTAACCTGCCTTTAACGTTTCTATACAATCTGTGGTCCCCAAGTAGAATTAAAGCAAGATTAAATTGGGGGCACCTGGGTGGCTCAGTGGTACTGGGATCGAGTCCTGCGTCAGGCTCCCGGCATGGAGCCTGCTTATCCCTCTGCCTGTGTCTCTGCCTCTCTCTCTCTCTCTCTCTATCATAAAAAAAAAAATTTTAAAAAGTCAGCATTTAGAGAAACCATCCTGGGCGATGCAAATAAACACAGGGCAGAGGACAGAGAAATAGAAACTACCATTCACATCAGTATCAGTGAATAGCTCAGCCTGTCCCCTTAGGTATTTGCCAATATGCTGTGAATCTCAACCTTTAAAAATCTTTATATATATGTATATTTCTGAATATAGAAATAAAACTGGCTCACTGTAAAGAAAAGACCAAAAACCACAAAGATTCCTCTGTGATTCCACTCTAAACAGTAACCCAATAACCACTAATAATAGGTTGCTGTTACTTCCAGGCTTTCCCATCATATGGTTACTTTCTTTCTTTTGGCTTTTTTTTTTTTTTTTTTTTTACATAAATGAGATTATATTCTAAACATCGTTCTGCATCTTAGGGTTTTTTTAAAAGATTTTTATTTATTTATTCATGAGAGACACACAGAGAGAGGCAGAGACAGGCAGAGAGAAGCAGGCTCCATGCAGGGAGCCCAGGATCATGACGTTCAACCGCGGAGCCACCCAGATGTCCCTGCATCTTAGTTTTTAAATGTTTAGATATATTGTTGACATTTCTTCGGTCAGGTTGTATAGATCTATTCAATTCTTTTTTAGCTGTAGCAGAATGTTCCACTTATTTAAATAACTCCCTTATTTCTGGACACCAGTAATAAGGATAGATATGTTTTTGCTCTTGCAAACAGGCTGCAGTAAACATCCTCAGGCAGGTCTTTGCAACTTTGGTGTTTCCATAGGAACAAAAACAGTTTCATTCGTGTCCTAATGAAGATGGTGCCACTAATCAGAATGGGACCACCCGTATGTTTAAAAAAAAAAAAAAACAGTTGGGGTGGGGAGTGCCCACCCCCTACCATGCAAGGGGTGGTGATGGTAGCAGTGGATGTTTGGCTTGGTTTGGGGATTTTTGTAATGATGAAAGCAGAAGTCCATTTACGATGAGTCTCATCTTCTAGTCTATAATTCTAAACTATTGCTTTTAAATTTAATCCAAATACTCAATTTTGAATCAGACTGGGCAAAGTTCAAGGACATTACCCTACCTATATACCACTGAGATCTGTAATTGGATACATCCTTTGGTCTGGCATTCACTGGGTCATTTTCCACTTTTTCCTATTGAGGGACTTACGGGTTCTTTAATTACACAGGTAGCTAGTGGTTTGAAATTCAAAACAACAGCATGTCTTTCATAATTCTCCTGAGAAAGAAAAGTCCCAGTGGTAAACAATGCCACTACGGTCTCTCCTCCCCCAGTAGTTGCCTCTAGATGCCTTCCTGGCTCTGCAGTGTAGACAAGTCACTAATCTTTCCCAACTTGTGGAATGGTGCTGCCTACCTTGAATCCTTGTTGTCAAGATTGCAGATAATTTATGTAAAGCACAGAAACAAGGTCCTTGTTCAAATAATGGCAGCTAGCATTAATTTCCACTGAAACTGCTAAGATTAAGTAGCAAGCAAAAGATAGAAAAGTAGAATCCAAGAAATTTAAGCAGTCACTTTGGACATTCTTATTGGCTAATGTCAATCAAGGGAGTACTGTCTGCCAAGTTCTATGCAAATGACTTCATCTACATTGCTCTTAATTCTCATGACAGATTTAAGAGGAAAGTCATCTTTTCCCATTTTACAGACTGGAAAACCGAGACCCGTATTTTATGTTTAAGTGATTTTCTCAGATTTATCAAATGATCAAATGGATAAGCTGATATTAACACTGATCATTTTGTCCCAAACGTATGCTCGTCCAGGTTCCAGACAGCCGTCCAACTGTACCAGGCTGTCTCATGAAGGCTTGGCAGTTTCTGGTCTTCTGCACATCTTTCTTTCCTGACCTCACTCTGATCATGGCAGCAGATCCAGGGCCTGCCTCCTCCTTGCCCTATATGATTCTCTACGGTATCAGTCAGGACTCTCTCAGCTGCAAGTCAAAGAAAGCCACTTAGCACATCAGGAACAAATTGGATCCTGCACATGTAAAGTCTAAAGGTGGACTTGGGTTTCAGGCATGGCAGCACCCAGGAGCTCAGAGAGTGACAACGGACTCTGTCTCTCCTGTCCCTCTGGGTTCTGGGACTGGCTTGACTCTCAAAGGGCTCCCTCCTCCAGCCAGAAAACATATAGCCCATGACCCCAGGTGCATGTGTGGGGAGGGGGGTGAAGAACACCCTTTATCTCTCCTAGTGTCTATATTGTCCACATATAAAATCTTAAGGAAGTCACATGCCCATTCTTTAATCAAACACTGTGGCTTGAGGTGTGGTATCCTGTTGGCCAGACTCCCCTTTCAGACTTACCTCTGTGACTCAGAATTTGGGGGTCAGCCTTACTTGAGTCACAAGGAATGATTCCTGCTAGGATGTATGATTCTATAAAGAAAGGAAGGGCAAAAGCCGCCCTCACTAGACCAAAGCTATGGATGTCCTCTAAGGAATTCTATTTTTCACTCAACAAAAACTCATAAACCCTGTTTTGTGCCTGAGAAAAACTCATACTTTAGATACACAGGGGTTCCATAATGGCTTCTCTTTTAGCATATTTCTCTTGCATTATTATGCATGGTCCCTATATGACATCCACAAATCCCACTGGACATGATGTATCCTGGCCCCCTCTTCCCACAAGATTCGCGTAACAGCACTGTCACTTCTGATGCTTTTAGCTGCAATTACCGAAAGCCCTACTCAAAATAGCTTCAACAAAGGGGAAAATGTCCTTTCCCACACAGAAGGAAGGAAATCCCCGGTAGGGCAGCTCCAGAGTTGCCTGAGTATGGCTTACACTCTTTCCATCACCTCTGCCATCTTCAGTGTGTCAGCTTTGTCCTCACTGTGCTCCTCTAAAGGCTGTGGGATGGCTGCATAGTCCCGGGCATCACACCCAGACATGACAGCATCCTGCAGAAGACAAAACTCTGGCTGCTTGGTATTTCCCCTGCCAAACGTGAGTCACCTGAGTTAGCTGGCCCGCGCTGTCCAATAGATGAGCTCTACTGAAGTTTACGTTTTAATTCATCAGAATCCGAGAAAATCCAAAGGTCCTCAGTCACACTAGTCACATTTCTGTTATCAGAGACACACTTTTCTTGGATACCTCCCTTAACTGATAGCCAGCAAGGAGAAGACAATTACTATGACTGTTAAGAAAACCATCAATAATGGAGTCATCATTGATATTTACCAGGCTCTGGTTTTGTGCCTTGACCTTGCATGGGGCTGGGAATGCAAAGGTAGGACTTGGTTCTTATCCTAAAAAATGTTCTTCATAGAAGGAGCGATAGCCATGTACAGACAACCACAGTGAAGGGTGACTTTCTTTAATGTCGAAAGACCAGAACCACCCAAAGGGCTGAGTGTCTACTCCAGGACAGATCGCTCCTGGGAAAGAGCAGGGAAAGCCATCTCTAGAGCACGTATGTGGCCACAGCATACAGGGGAGACTAGAGGTTGTTACAATTGTTCTGACCAGCAAGAATGAAGCTTAAGAAGGCCTGGAAAACAGACCTTGAAGTATGGTCTGGGCCATACTGCCTTAAAGAACCCGAGTCCAACCCAAAGTTAAAAACCAGAATGACTTTGTGAAAAATCAGAATTTTAGAATATCTTAAACAATTTGTTTTAGGTCTCTTTAAGTTTGTAGTGAAACAAATCATTAGGATACATTGTAAAGGGACTCCCAGCCAACAGCCCTTGGTGTGGGATCTGAACCCTCCAGGAGAATTTTACCTTGCATAAGGCTTTCTTCCTTTGGTCACCAGGCTGTCTCCTGTGTTAGCTGGTGTCTGGGGAACACACATGTTTGTTATGATGCAGTCATCCAAATTTAGATTTGAATGTTATGTTTCAATTGTGACAGATTGGTTTTTAAGGATGTCATTTCAAGGAATTACTAAGTTCCTTTTTTTTTTTTTTTTTTAAGTTCCTTTTCAATTGGGCTCATGAATGGGCTGCGGTGGACCAAAGACATGATCACACCCTATGAGCACCAACTGATCGTTTCTCCCCAGGAACCCAGTGCTTGCTACTGCATGCACCTCTGCTGGACCCCGCTGATGAAACCATTGGCCCTCCCTTAGCCAGGCAGGGTAGACTCCTTGCTTGTCAGTTTGCCCAGACAACACTCCCACCTCCATCCTTGTAGACATGTGCCACACCTTGTCTCTAGTGTTCAGAGCTAGAACTCTCTTTCCTGTGCAGCAGAGACCTCTCTTCTACCACAAAGTCAATGCAGCTTAATCTTCAGGACTCTCATTTGTATCAGCACCTTCCAAGGCCCTGGAGGGTCCTACCAATGTGTTTACATGGTTACCTGTTGTAAAATTTGCAAAAGCGGTACATTTTAATTGCAACGGATTGATAATGCTGCTTCTTTTACTCAGATTCCCACTCTATCACATAACTCTTCAGGTGGGGCAACATTGGAGGGATTTTTGGAATCCAGTTAAGGGGAAGGTAAGTGAAGGATAAGTTTAGGTTGGGCCCAGGAGCACATATTTGTGTAGGTCACAGTCACTTCCGTGTATAGTTCTGTTACTATCATGCTATACTCATCCCAGAGAAGGAATGGCTTTCCAGAACACTCCTATCACCCACTGTACTGACATGTCCACTATCTTAGCATGTGGATACAGGGCCCGGGATTATACATGAGCATACCCTGTAGCCCCTCCACCAGGTATATATGAGGAGTGGGAGAGAAATGAAGTTTGAAATTATGAAGTCAGAGATAATATATGGAAAATTCTTCCCAACGTCAGATATGGAAAATTGTTAAGTGAATGGTTCAGTTTGACAGCACTGACTCAGACAGGAAGCCCTCTCTCATCAGAAAGATGTGTGATACTGTAGTGTCTACAATTACAAAAAAATCCCCTTCTGTTGCTGTTATTTTTATTTTTTATTTATTTTATTTTTTAAAAGATTTTATTTATTTATTCATGAGACACACACAGAAAGAGAGAGAGAGAGAGAGAGAGGCAGAAACACAGGCAGAGGGAGAAGCAGGCTCCCTCCCTTCAGGGAGCCTGATGCGGGACTCCATCCCAGGACCCAGTGATCACAACCTGAGCTGAAGGCAGACGCTCAACCTCTGAGCCACCCAGGTGCTCCTTGTTGTCTTTTTAAAATGAGAATTTTGGGTTAGGTGAGCTAAAAGTTCCTTTCCATGTTTCTGATTTTAACAGCTAAGTCTTCCTAAGTGAAGGTATTCCATGACTTGCTGTGGAGAACTCAGAAGGATGACATGAATTTTTAATCTGCAAATGGCTGCTGCTAACTTTGTGAAACCTGATTGTTCTCATATGTAGGTTAAACATATCCCTCATGTATTATTTGCATTGTTCAATTATTTAATGCATCCTTTTTTCATAACAGTGCAAAAGTAAACTTTTGCACTGACCCTTCTATATAGTCACAAATTCTGCTTAAGTAAAATCCAAAGCACTGATGCTTTCCTATTAAAACTATACCACCATCTTCATTTTTGTTTATAAATATGATTATATAAATAGTATAACTACATATAATTATATAATAAATCATATAAGCTCTTATATAAATATATTTATAAAGATTATTCATTCTAATTTTTGTGCTATCCTTATATGTGATTCTACTTTATCTCCATCAAATTCTTAGTGGGTACATGGAGCAAGGGACAATTATCTCCATTTAACATGTTTGAAAACTGAGACAGAAAGAGGCAAAATCATTTTACTATTGGCTTTAGTTGACCAGAGACAGAAACAACAGGAATCAGGTCCCCTGATGCCCACTCCTGGTATCAAGGTCAACATATAAAATATATAGAAATAAAAGTCTGGGACAAAGAGGAGGACACTGCTTATCAGTTCCTGGCTTATATTAGCCAAAAGGTGTGTGTTTTCATGACAATCGGAATGTGGGTAGCAGTGGAAAGGCCATGCAATGTGGGCATGGTATTGATCTATTGTTGAGGGGCAGATCTGGAATTCACTTTAAATACTAGAGAAAAGGCAAGTGAGACTAGCCAGTCCTGGAGGTAAGTGAAACATTGCCCTGAACCCCCTGCTGGCCCCAGGGCATAGCTGAATGTGCTGGCCAGGCTACGAGAACCATCAGATAGCTCCAAGTCTGTAGAACAAGATAGCACGTCTGGGCACAGGCTGGCTGGCTGGCATGGGCCCCTCCTTGCCGACGTGTTCTCCACTGGGTGCTTGAGATTAGGCAGTGTGTTCTAGCATTAGAGAGGCCACATGAAGGCGAGGACGTGGGCACTTTCTGCAACTGTGCACCTCACCAGGAGCACCTGCTCAGGGGCCTCTGTTCAAATATTGATGACCAGGAGCTTCATCACAATGGTATACAGCCAGTGCCTCTCTGCTCCACCCTCTCCGTGAAACGGGAGTCCCCACTGAAATGCAGGCCACTAGGGAGACAGCAGTTTCTAAGAGGTGGCCCTCTGAGAGCTCAGCTTGCAAGGTAGGACAGCTCAGGTGTGTGTATGTGCACAAGAGCCTTCGAGATGAGTTTGGTGATTGGTTGTCTTGTAAGAGTTGCCAGCTGTTTCTTTTCATGTCCGTATATATTCGAAACCAAACTCATTCTCATCTTGTGGGTGATACAGAATGCGACCCTGGGCCTGAGCCTATCAGTCCACAAGGCCTGTGGTTACCAGGACTCACACTTTCATGGGGCCTGTCCAACCTAAGTGAATGGTCTCTGTCCTTCACGGCTACCTCAGGCCACTGGGGATGCTTGAAGTTACCCGTGCAATCACAATTTCAGCCATTAACACAAATAAAATCCAAACCTAGTTAAAACAGGAAACTGCAGTATCTAATTGACGATTCTGGCTTCTCAGAGTTTTTTTTCTTTTTTAAGATTTTATTTATTTATTCATGAGAGACACAGAGAGAGAGAGAGAGAGAGAGAGAGAGAGACACAGGCAGAGGGAGAAGTAGGCTCCATGCAGGGAGCCCAACATGGGACTCGATCTGGGGTCTCCATGATCAGGCCCTGGACTGAAGGTGGCTCTAAACCGCTGAGCCACCGGGGCTGTCCTTCTCAGAGTTTTTAAGGGAGGAAAACACATCTTGGTTTTATTATCTACCCAGACACTGATGTGTAAGGTCTCTTCCTACCTGACATCTAATAGCACTGGTAAAATTATATTTTTGTGTGTTTTCTGTACATCTCTGCCATTCCCTGGCCTTTGTGACAGATCATCGACAGCCATGAGAAAGGAGGACAGGGATGGTGTAGGAAAAGAATCGCATACTTGAAGAACACCATCTGAATGGCGAGGTGTGTACAATGTGTATGTCTGATATCTCCCTACAACCTTAGGAGGGCAATATCTGAATCCCCATTATATAGATGCATATACCGAGGCTCTTACACATTAGATGATCCACTCAAGGTCGCTCAGAGAATGGATACTGGCCTGCTCAACCCCTAAGACCTACCTCCAAGTGCCCAAATCTGTGAGCCGTGTTTATGACAGCTAACAATTTGTCAACTCAACAATTTGTCAAGGACTCTTTGTCCTTCAGCAAATGAAATCCATATGCATATGTGAGGTGCTTAAATGTTCACAAGTCTGATACGCCACCACGTAAAATGTTTGATGTGGCAAAACTGCTGATAAAGGCTGATCTTTGGGACAAGACCTGAAGAACAGGCAGGCCATTATTTTTCTAACTGTTCCTTAACATTAATGGACTTTGGTCAATGTCTCAATATAAAGCATCTGGGAATTTAAACCAAAAAACTTGCTCTTCAACTCGATTATAAGGTGATCTTAGTTTTAGCATTCCACTCTGCTCTGTCCTACTACCTTCTTTATCTATAAAATAAGCACGATAAATTGCACTAAAGGTGTAATGAGACCGTATATATTCATGAAAGCTCTCTTCAAAACTATTACTCGGGCCGCTCAGATTTTGCCTAAGAAATAGAAGCAAGATGTAAACTAGACGCACAGTTGATGAATTGCCAACGTTCATTGATTTCTCTCTGTGTGCTGGCATTGTGCTTAGCCTTATGGCCATCATTTTTCCTAATCCTCCCAGCACTACAAAATGAGGTCTAGTGTTTCCCCATTTTGCAGATGAGGAAAACAAGGCACATAAAAGTAAGAAACCTTTCAAGAAAGTGATGGAGTCATGTGAGATTCCATTGCCATCTTGGTATGTTGGCCATCTTGTATCTTCAGTACCTCATATCACCCATATCCAAACATGTCCACAGCAAGTCCTTGAAAACTGCTAGACAATGGGAACTTGGATTGGATCCCAGAACAGATAAGGACATTATAATGGAAAAATAGGTGGAATCCAAATAGTCTATAGGTAGGTTAATAGCATTGCACCAACTTGAATTTCCTGGTTTTGATCAACAACCATAGTTATGTAAGAGAACCTCGAGGAAGCTGGGTGAAGGTTATATGGGGACTCTGTACTACATCTTTGCCACTCTTCTATAAATCTAAAATCATTTCAAAATAAAAAGCTAAAAAGTTTTAAAAATCAAGCATTAGATGACTTTGTGGCATAGTGTTTAAGGCCACCCTTTTGGGGTCAGACAGACCTAAGTTAAAATCCAAATTCCAACTGATTTACTACACATCCTTTGTGATCTTAGGCACATTGGAGTCTGAATCTCATTGTTAAATGGCCATAGTGCAAACAGTCAATAAATGATGGTTGTGTTGCAATAAGTATTATATTCATAATAACAACATGTTATTGCTATAAGAATATGTTAAGAGGAATTGCCCGAACTTTCCTTTTCAAACTTACTCCCACTGTACACATCCCAGCATCCTGATGTGTACCCTATACTGAAGCTACATTGTCTACTCAACAGATATGACTGAGTGTTCTTGCCATTGTTCTGACACTGAGATCCAGCAATGAGCAAAACCGACAAGAATTGCTGCTGTAGGGGGGGCACTTGACGGGATGAGCACTGGGTGTTATTCTGTATGTTGGCAAATTGAACACCAATAAAAAATAAATTTATTGTAAAAAAAAAAGAATTGCTGCTGTACGCCACTTACATTCTAGTAGAGATAGGCAATAAATAGTAAGATTCAGAATGCACTGGTTCTCAGAGCCTCCAGACCAGAGGCATCAGCATCACGTGGAAACTTGTTAGAAATGCACATTATCAAGCCCCAGCCCAGACTTACTGCATCAGAGACCTTGGGATAGTGCCCGGCAGTTTCAACAAACTTTCCAGGTGATTCTAGTAACTACTCAGGTTTAAGCACCACTAATATAGCATGTCAGTGACAGTAAATATTTTTTAAAAATTAAAGTAGAAAAAAAAATTAAAGTAGAAAAATTGGGAGGTGTGCCAGGGTGGGGAAGGGGGGTGCAATTTTAAGAAGGCTTGTCAAAAGCCTTACTCTGAAGGTGACATCCGCTCAGAGACATAAAAAAAGATGAGGGAGTGGGCTTCCAGGATATCCAGGGGAGGAGCGTTTTTAGGCAGAAGGAATGGCAAATGCAAAGGCACTGGGGCAGGAACAGGCCTGGAGTGTGCAAAGAACAGCAAGAGGAGGCCAGTGCAGCTGGATTAGGGTGGGCAAAAGGGAGAAAGCAGAAGAGGCAGGAGAGGTCATGGGCTCCAGACTGCATTGGAACTTGTGAGCCATTGCAAAGAGTTTGACCTTTACATATTGGGCTATTAAAACACTTTACCTTTTCCTATTAGGCTAGAGACCCCCATCCTCACCCCCTAGTCCACTGGTTCTGCTTACCCTTCATGTTCTAACCAATCCCTTCTGTTCCTTAGGCTTCCCCATCCATGCTGTCAGAATGAGCTCTCCCATCCCTAACTTCTACAGCCACATTGATTGATCCCAAGCTATACTATACCATCAATATGGGGTTTGCCTATATTCTGATTGGATTGTGTACACCTGAAGCATAAACTCCAGCCTTTTCCCCCTTTAGTCCCACACCTATCACAATGTCTCTGCTTTGCAATGCTACATAAATATATACTGAATATACTAACTTTCTCTTAAGGCTTCAGGATGGAAACCAACACATTATCGGCACTCAATAAGTATCACAAATGTCGGCAATGATTCTGCAATTCCCATGTCAGAGGTAATAAGAGAAGGAGCTTATAGATTGATTCTCAAACCACTAAAGCATTTTGGATGCATCTGTGGGACCCACCCAGCATGTGACTTAAACCAGCACAGTCATCCAATATCCACAGCCTCTCTCTCTTGGGCCTAATGGCCTAACTACTGTGTTGACTAAGGCTCTGAGTATTACAGAGAGTATTACCAATTTACTCCAGCCTCAGGCCAACATGGACCAAGGTGGGAGGTAGTATGAAAAAAAATTGATTATCGGGATCAATGGAGCTGGGTATGACTTTCTGCTCCACCTTCAGGAGCTCTTCCTTTTCTTTTCTTTTTCTTTTTCTTTTCTTTTTTTTTTACATCATGAATCTAGTAAAGCCCAAGGGCCACTTCCCCATATGAGGTCTTTTTCATGCATGCACTCTAGAAGATGGCAGAGGAAACAAATTTTACTGAACTATAATTGAAATGATGTTCAAAGTTTTAATAATATTTAAAAGTAAATTTGTTGCAGCAATATTTTTGCTTCTTTGTTAGTACATTAAGTAACAAGATCAAGAGGCAAGTTTAATAAGTGCCTAAACTTTGTTGGAATGGTGAATATAGAGGACATTTCCAGATATTCACAATGACCAGAAGATGAGAGGGAATGGTCTGCAACCTCCATTACTGACACATTACTGCCAGACTACAGTGGTTCATGGCTCACAATCATGATTGAAGGAAATGCCAGAACTGGGGATGATTCTGAGTCTGTTCGAGCTTAATGGGGGAAAATAGACTTTTTCCCTCCTATTTTACTCTGTGTGCTATGCCCCAGAATGTAGATTGGGATAAATTGCCTTACCTCTCTAAATATCTGTATCTGTATCTGTAAAATGATGCCTATTAGGTGCCAGTTATTTATTTTGCCTTTTCAAGCAGTGATGATAAATAATGACTCCCCGCATTTGTCTGGAATATACTCGGGGCCACTTCTTTGGCCACAGCCAGAGTCAGATCTCCAAGTTGACCCATTTGGCAGTCTTTTTCAGTTGGGGATTCCTCTTTGCCAAATGTCCCTTGCTGACCTGAAATTTCACCTTTAGAGAAGCTTGCGTGCCATTGGTGCCATAAGGCTTTCAGCTTCAAGAGACTCCTGACACACTGCATTTGTATCTTTGGGGTGATACAGATGCAGTGAAAAGCCGAGACACCTGCACCCCAATGTTTATAGCAGCAATGTCCACAATAGCCAAACTGTGGAAGGAGCCTCGGTGTCCATCGAAAGATGAATGGATAAAGAAGATGTGGTTTATGTATACAGTGGAATATTACTCAGCCATTAGAAAGGACGAATACCCACCATTTGCTTTGACATGGATGGAACTGGAGGGTATTATGCTGAGTGAAGTAAGTCAATTGGAGAGGGACAATCATCCTATGGTTTCACTCATACAGGAAATATAAAAAACTGTGAAAGGGATCATAGGGGAAAGGAGAGAAAATGAGTGGGAAATATCAGAGAGGGTGACAAAACATGAGAGACTCCTAACTCTGAGAAACAAACAAGGGGTGGTGGAAGGGGAGGTGGGTGGGGGGATGAGGTGATGGGCACTGAGGGGGGCACTTGATGGGATGAGCACTGGGTGTTATACTATATGTTGGCAAATCAAACTCCAATAAAAAATATACAAAAAAGAAGCAATAACCATAAATGTAAAAAAAATAAAGTGTACATTTTAATGAAAAAAAAAGAGACTCCTGACAAAGAGTAAGTACCCCTGAACTGTCCCCCAAAGTCCAACTGGACCCCACTCCAGTTCTCTTAGAGAGTTGGATATTTGCTAGCCCAGGGGAGCTGTGGGTGGCTGAAAGAGAGGTGATATCCACTTGGGACAACCTATCCCCACTTCACTCCTTTCCTGGGGATCCTTTAAGACTAAACTGCTAGACAAGATCACATTTGTCTGCAGTCATGGTCTTAAAGAGGATTTTCCTAAAACTCAGCAGTATGTTTAATGTTAACTCACATGGGTTTACTTAATCCTGGTGCTCTAATTCATTCGCCAGGTTATTTCCCTCTTCAAATTATATCTTTACTATCTTTGAGAGGCACTGAGTTGGTTTTCAAGCACTTGAAATAAAGGTGCTCTCCCTTGGGCCAACCCCTTCTAGAATTGCCCTAACTCATAAAACCATGCAATTGCAATGCCTCTCAAACTGCACTGTGCCTTAGAATCACCCGCGAACTCTTGCAAATATTTTGTGTCATCCTGTAGGTTGTCTTTTGGTTTGAGGTGATGGGCATGAAGGAGGGCATGTGATGAGATGAGCACCAGGTGTTATATGCAACTGATGAGTCATTGAACTCTACTTTTGAAACTAATAATACACTGTTAATGAATTGAATTTAAGTAAAATTAAATTTAAAAAAATAATCACCTGAGGACTCCTACAAAGCTAAGTGCTGGGTCCTGCCCCCCGGAGGTTCCAATTCACCTGGCAAGGGATAGAGCTTGAGAATTCGCATTTCTGACCAGCTCCCTGATTTCTTTTCCTCTGTGAGCCCAGTTTCTCTATTTTAAAAAAGATATTATTTATTTATTTCAGAGAGAGAGAGAGGAGAGAGGGCACAAGCATGAAAACAGGGAGAGGGCAGGCTCCCTGCTGAGTAGGGAGCCCTACTTGGGGCTCAACTCAAGCTTGATCCCAGGACCCTGGGATCATGACCTGAGCCAAAGGCAGACCCTACACCAAATGAGCCACCCAGGCACCTCCCAGTTTCCCTATCCTTAAACTAGGGCAATAATGCCTTATTTACAGGGCTGTTGAAAAAAATTAAAAAGATGACATATGTGAATATATTTGGAGTGCCAAGCCCCTACCAGAATTTAATACCTACTAATTCCCATGGTGGGGCATTGTTGTAGAGAGAAGCATTTCTGGAAATGACACCAGAGCAGACTTAAAGAAGCAATAGAAACTAGCAGGGGATGAAGGGAATGAAGGGTGTTCTCGGCATTTACAAAACCTGTCATAACAGTATGTACAGGCTCAGTGCACCAAAAAAAAAAAAAAAAAAAAAAAAGGAGCTAATTCAGAAAGCTTCCAGAAGTGACACTTGGCTGAAGCAAGCTCAAGGATCACATGTACAGATTCAGGGACCTGATGACAAGGGCCTATTGTGCTATACAAGAAAGTTTCAACTCCATTCTGCAGGAGATGGAAAACCACTGAGGCTGCTTGGTGTGCACAGGGACACGAAGGAGAGATGGCACTGGGAGGAGGTGAAGGTTTCACCTCCCGACAGCTACGTTTCTCTCTTGGGTTTATACGTGGCTGATGATGACACACATCCCGCTGGGAGAAATACTACAGAAGAAAACGCTGGCTGGGGGAGGACAAAGAGTTAAATGTCAGATGTGTTAAAGTCGAGGCAAATGTAAGACCCTCCCACATGGAGATGAGAAGGGGCAGGCAGGTATGGGACTCTTGACGTCTGGAAGAAATCTTGAAACGTAGATTTACCAGACCTTCCACACTAAGGTGAAAATTAAATCCATGGGAATAGATGAAATAGCCCAAGGAGCATATAGCTTTAGAGAAATTTTGAGGACCTCATTCTGGAGAATTAACATTTATGAGCAATCTCTAATGGAGCTTGAGTCAAGGTTAATGACAGCGGGCAGGGCCCTTGTTTTCTATTCTCATAATAGCCGAATACAGTCAAACTCTGGCTTAAATGGACATTGAGGTTAGCTTCGGTGAGTGGTGCCCACAACATCCAATGAAACACTGGGGTGGTGGAGCAACGCCAGGACCCCTCAGCAACAGGCCACTGGGAATATGTAGGGAGTTGGTTAGAAGGAATCGTAATTGGGAGGTGAATGTGATCCCAGCACTGCCCCTCCTCATCACTCAGTTGCCACGGTCCCCAGAAAACTGGGTCCAGGAGCAATTGGCCCCATCGGTCATCCTCTAAAGATGGGTCTCTTCTCTAAGAAAGTTTACATAACTGAGATCTCTGAAAATTGTCAAAGCTCAGAAATCATCTGCTGAGAGAAAGCTGTTAGGAACCATGAGTCGTGACAAAAATAAATCTCGTTCCCCTTCTTCCTTAAGACAAACACGACACCCACATGAATCCTATTTCATACTGCCAGAGCCATCCTGCTGGGCTTGGCCAAAGCACCACAAACCAGCAGGATCCTGTACCAGTGCAGCTCTGAGCACTAGCCTTTCCTGCTGCAGGTTCTGAACAATCTGACCCACAATGACAAACACAAAAGTCTGCTCCACAGGCCCAGGTGAGAGGAGAGTTAATGAACCCAGAGAGACAGAAGGGAGTCTAAGCTCTTCCTACATGGGACAGAACAACAAGGAACAACTGGAAAAGTTCATGGGGAAAGGCAAACGTTCCACCTTATGCACGAGGTCTGTGATCAGACCATAGTCCAAGGGCAGCCACGTGTGACCTTGTCACCCATGAGGGAAGCGCAGTGCTTGCAAAAATCCAAACCCATCAGATAAATTGGGGCAATTCCCAATGCATTTTTTGCTTTTCTTTCTCCACTGAAAGAGTGGATTTAAATTTGAGTTCATCCGCTCTCATTCTCAGGAAGACGTGATGCAAAAAATGAGACACGCTTGCTTGCATCCGGGCCGAGCTAACCCCAAATAATTAAAAAGCCTCAGTTATCCTCAAAGCTATTTTCTTTTCTTTCTTTTTTTTTTAAGATTTTATTTATTCATGAGAGACACACAAAGAGAGGCAGAGACACAGGCAGAGGGAGAAGCAGGCTCCCTGTGGGGAGCCCGATGCAGAACTTGATACTTAGGACCCCGGGATCATGACCTGAGCCAAAGGCAGACACTCTTGAGAGGACAGAAGCCCTGTCCTGATGTCATGGAGCTGGGGCCTGAGATGTGGAGGTTCAGGAAGGGGACTGAGGCTTTGGTAGGGTTGTAACAGGCTAGGAAAATACAGGGACTGTATAATCAGAAGGAATGAAAATGTAGTATATGAATAGAAATCTCATCTCCCTGGACCTGTCCTTATTATATAGCTAGGGGTTGGGGAAGCAAGTCTCAAACTGCCAGACTATTGAGACAGAACTGGAATGGGGCAAAAAGCCTTCCTTGAGACAGAAATGGCACTCAGTAAACATCTGTGCCTGGCTAGGAGCTGTGGGATTCAGGCTGGTGAGTACCTTGGGCTGGAACATTCTATTTTCACAGGCTGTACCCGTAAACTTTATGAAAGAAATTGTTCCAATTGCGATGACTCCTTGGATTGTTAAGCTTTGGCCCTGGGTCTGCAGAGATCATCTCCCCAGGCAGTGTCCCATAGCAAAAGAGAAGGGAGAGAAAAGTCATAACTGGCCTGGTTCCCAAGGGAATGAGGGCATTGGGGTCAGGAGTCTCCCTCTCACCTTCATCTCTGAGCTTCCTCCAGAAGTTCGTGGGTGGGTATGACCACCGGTCTTGACCACCTGTTAACACCCGAGCCAAACAGTAAGAAAGGCTTCTCACTGGGTTATTTTACAAAGCAAATATATCTTTACAGAGAAGAACGGCTCTTACAGGTCCCTCTGCCACCTGCTATGGCAGGTGGAACAGAGCCTGCTCTCCTCAGGACGAGATGCTGATTTATTCCCTCTTGGTGGAATTAGGTAAGAATCCCCTTCGGTGGGTGTGGCAGAATTGTTTTATTTGTTTGCCACAGGACATTTTCCTACAGAAAACCTGCACACGGTACAGAAGTCCAGCCTCTCAGGTCCCATCAGAAATAGGCTGGTTCCCTGGCCTGCTCGGTTCCTCCTGCCCTCCTGACGCCCCCTCCCATCTGCAGACCCCAGACTCCTCAGACCTCAGCTGGGAAGCACACTGCAGTCAGTGTTGAGAAGTTAGGGCCCCTGCTTTGGATTCCCAGGCAAGGTAGGGCAGAGCAAGCAGGGTGGCTGGCTTTGCAGCACAGCCTAGCACACTTCAGCTGGTTTGCCAGGGTGCACCTGCTGCTCCTGGTGCCTTCAGACGCCTCTGCTACCAGGCTGGAAGGGAGCCCTTTAGTAAACTGGCAGCTTCCACACCAGCCCAGGGACCTCTTGGTATCTGCGCTGTACAAGCCCCGGACCAGTAAGAGATTCCTCTACTATTCTTTGTCAGGCAGCCTGAATAATACCTAAGTAACAGAATTGCACCATCGGACTAAATTAACCTTCTCTAAAATGAATGTGTCCTTCATACTTGCACCAAAAAAAAAAAAAAATTGCTGCATGCTGATCTGGGAAAGAGAGAAGGTTACCTGCTTTCCAAGCATCTTGTGTCAACAACCCGCTTCAGGTTCCATGCTTGCCATTCCTGAATACTAAAAGTCAAGGTCATACATGTCACTGAAAGTACTTATAATTAACATGCAGGTGTAAGCAGTAGGCTCTCTAAATTCATTCAGATTGTTCTCAAAAGGCGGGTAGGAGAGAGAGAGAGCTCAACCTAATTTTTATTTAGGAAAAACAGCCTTTTGTGTTTTTAGAACATTTCCTTTTAGAAAGAGACCATCACATTTAAGGTAAACTCAGCAATGAAGTGACACAGCAGCCGTCCTATAGCTGGACCTTGCAAGGTTTTGAGACAATAACAATGTCATGACCCACGTGGTAGGTAATGGAAGCAAGTTCCAATATTATCAAATCCTACACCGGCGTCCTTTCTACAAGGAAGGAAATTGAGGTCCAGGTGGTGAGAGAAACTTTATTTCCCGAAGCTAGCCAGCAGGCAGACTGAAACGAGAACCCCCATGTTCATGGCTCCAAATGTGGTACTTTCCCTGCTACCTCGTGGAATAACGGCAAAGCATCCATTCAGCGACCCTCTCTCTGAGTTGCCATGTCACTTACAGTGCAGTTCAGTTGGTGTTGGTCAGACACGGTTGGTTACATGCAGCGAACAAGGCTCCCCTACATCGGTGGTGCCCCGCACACTTTTGTTATGAAAGGAATGATCTGTAGACTTTCAAACGTTGCTCTCATGTGTTGGCCCCTCCGTGGACAAAGTGGCAGGATTGGGCATTTCTGAAAGGCCAGAGAAAGCAGGTGGAAGGCCAGAACCAAGGGGTGGTACTTTAACAGGAAACGGTCAGTATGGTGTCGCCAGGTGGTTCTTGACCCCAGATGCGTTCGCATCACTCCAACGTTTAAAGTACCAATGTTGGGCCGCGCCTCTGCCTCTGGAGATGCTGACTGATTGGCCCCCTCAGGGAGCCCACACGCTTGCACATCACCCAGATTCCTTCGGTGATGCATGTGCGTGTGTGTACACACGCATGCATGGGCAGGGAGGGTTGAGAAGCCCTGCAGAACAAGGCTTTGGTGTCCAGCCCAGGCTAAAAATCCCAAACCCTGACACTTGGAGTACCTATTCTCTTTGAATTTCCCTCATGTGTTGCAGAAAACAGAAAAAAAATCCTATCCCATTGAGCAGCTGTAAGCATTAAATTAGATTAGCATATAAAGCATATAGTAGTTCCTCGATACATTTGACTCTTCTTTCCTTTCGACATTTAGAAATGGCAAGAGCAAAGAAGTCTGAAGTCACCCAGTGAAAGGGCGCAGGTGGTGTGAAAGGTGTTGGGTATGGGATCAGTGTATCTGAATTGTGTGTTGCCTTCTGCTCTCCTTTCTTGCTAGAAAAAAAAAATCTATGTAAATTAATAGCTGGGCACACTTAATCCCCTGGACGTGGTTCTATCCGCTGAATGATTTACATTGCTTTGTTCAGGTTGGGGAGCTTCCATGTACCTTCTGCTTGTATAGGTTTTCTGTTCATGAACATTAAGCCTGCAGGAGAATCTTTTTTTGGGGAGTGGGGTGAATGCAGGACGAAACTGGCTCAGGGAAGACCCATTTCTCCTCCCTGTCAGACACACTGTGTGCCACTTCTACCTGAGTGAGGTGATTCTCTGCCAACCCAACCCCTATAAGAGGCCTCGTTGGTTGTGCAAATAATTCAACATGGTCCTTCCCAGGAGCATCAGATGCCATTTCCTTTCTCATCTCTGAATACACAGCATATGGCAAATTCTGGTGCCACGAGGCAGGGCATGGAGCTAGAGTCTGTACCAGAGCAGTAATTGCTGCCTTTGATTCTTGAAGCCACCCTAGTCACAAAAGCAAAAATCATACTCCAGGCTTTATTCCTCTTGCACTTCACAAGCTGAAGGAAAAAGGAGAAGAAGGAGAAGGAGAAGGAAAAGGAGGAGAAGAAGAAAGAAAAGAGAAGAAAAAAGAAAAAAGTCAGAGCTCTCTCCTCCTGGACACTTGATCCTCTGCTGGCACCTTGCCCCGGCCACCGTTGGGCATCAGCCAATGTCCAGTGGTGGCACAGTTGGGGCACCCCCACACACCAGCCAAGGGGGCTGTCTCTGCTCTGTTGGGGGTGTTGTGTGGCCTTTCATCCTCATGTCTGCCTTTGTGCGGGGCTCCTGCCCAGGCCCTGGTTTCAAGTTCTTTTCCATCACCCACACACTTTGGGCTCCCATTTTTCCCACCCAGGAACTGGGTCTCCTAATGTTCAGGCTACAGGAATCCCAGGCAGGAAGCCTTGTCCTCCCCCAGCATCACAGTCCAGCTCTGGTGGGAGAGACAGACAAGAAGTGCGCTAAGTGGAGGCGATGATGGGCTTTGCTGCAGCCCCTTGGCCAGGGAACTGCCGGGCCACCGTCCGGCTACCTCCCGCTACCAGCTTTATCAGGCACCTCTACCACTGCTGTCCAGAACATTCAAATGGCTGGGAGACTGCAGACAGTCCAGCACAGGCATTCTCCGACCTTCTACCTTCCTCTCTCCCAGATTTCCCAGCCTTTTCCCCTGCAGTCATCAAGCACATGAGCTATTCAAGTGTGCAGCTATTTTTACTAGAGTGTGAAGGATTCTCAGCACAAACTATATTTAACAGGAGGTTAAAGTTCACATTACACAATCAGTGGGGCACAGGATTAAATCATTAAACAGCCTGTTCTGGGCTCTTCCTGCTTTTCTCCTCTACAAGTGGGCTTTCAGTCCTGAACTTTCTTTCAGTTCACCCTGCAGAGACCTCGAGTTCTTGGTTTTCTGTGAGAAAGAAAGTCCTTTTCTTCTTAGGCCTTGACTCCCTCCCTCAGCCACAGAGACAGACTTTCTTATGGTATCAGAACCCCTGATGTAGCAGGAATCTATGAGGAAATGTTAAGGGAAACCTTTCCAGTGTTGAAACACCTAGCCTAGAAATTCTTAAAAACACAACAAGCTATCCACCTAGGGGCTCTGATTCTCACTGACAACCACAGTTGGCTTTTCAGGCCAAGGTATGAAAAAGGAACTGTGGTCAATGGTGTTGATCTCAGCTTGGAAATGAGGAGGAGGGGCTTAAGCTAGCTCACCAGAAAGCTAGCTCCTGGCCTGAGTGTGCAACATGACACACTACGCACATGGTCTTTCAGCTGCTGGTCCTACCCGCAAAGAGCCTCAGCTGTCAGTCTTGGGCAGGAAGGGCCTCAGCTGAAGAGTCACCTCACTCAAGGTGACACCCCCTACCTGGAGCCCCTGGCATCCAAGGACCAGTCAAGGTTGCATTAGAAAGACTTGAGCCCCTGCACTTGAGCTCAGGATGACTGGAAAGCATCATCCCTGCTTCAGAGCTCCCAGGGGGGTTAATAGAGCATCCTGTACGTCCTGCCTGATTCCACTGCCTCTGGCACAGGTGCAGGTCTCAAGAGCGCTTCCCAAAACACTCCTGCATGCAATCTGAGTCTCAGCATCTGCTCCCCAGACAGCCTGACCTGAGACTGTGACCAGAGGATTTAGTAACATGTCTTAATCTGTGTGATATTCCCAGGTCTGCCTTTTTGCATTACCACTGCCAGTGGCAGAAAAGCTCTTCAAATGCTTAAGGGGATGAATGCTCTTGGGCAGACCCAGCAATGGGCATCAGTAGCCCAGGTGAGAGTATCATAAGTGCAGGTGCTCACTCCCCATCCCCGACCAATGCAATGAGAACGTGTATTTTGACAAGATCCTCAGATGACTCATATGTATGTTAATGTTTAGCAAGCACAGCCTACAAGCTACCTGGATGAGAAATGATTGAGCGGAATGTTTACTGGTAGCAAGGCAGTGTCCTGCTCCCTTGTTTTCTGCCCAAGAAGAGTCATCTGGTTTTAGTTCTGAAGGCATTTTTCCTACTAAAAGAACTTAAAACCCCATTACTTTGCCACAGTCCCATTACAAACAAAAGGGCAGAAAATAGAGGCAGATGGTCAGACAGCAAATTGCTCAGGTCAAAGCACCGCGCTGGCATATTGAGCAAACAAGGGGAAAGCATGTGTGTAGAGTCTGTATGCCAAGCAGCAGCACTTCTCAGAGCGCAGAGGAAAGAAGAGCCGCTCCGTGGCCATAGAGTAGACGAGCCTTGAACTTTCCCAAATGACCACACGGAACGTGGCATGAGACAGCCTCCCCAGGGGCAGGCACACGCGCAGGGGGACAGGGAGACACATTCTCACCCCTTCTCTTAGCCACACTGTCTAAAGGATGTCACCAGTTCTTCAAGGAGAAGGAACTGCTTTATACCAGAATGAGCAGAGTCTGTTGTAGGAAACTCGCTGCGGTGTTAAGGTAGCAATGGAGTGTTCCATGGCTCTCATTTCAGAGGAAGGATTCAGTCATTCTCCACAGAGGATGCTGAGGCTCATAACTCACTGCGGTAAGCTGTCTGTCTGGATTTCTTTATAGGTAGATGTCTAGAGTGAGCTTGAGCTGTGCATGTGTCTCCTGATAAGAGTCCTAGAAGGCCAAACAGGCAAGACCAGGCGAGCGGTGCTCAGAAAATGTGGCTTCACCGTGATGGATGGATGCAGCTTTGGCCTGTTTGCATTTAGGGGCAGCAAGAGAGGGGAGCTATGGTCTGATCAGGACCCCAGAAGAAAAGTGTGAGTGTCAGCAGATGCCAAGGGGAGACACAATGGTGGGGGGCCGGCGGTCCAGTTCTGGATGAAATGGAGTCAACGCATTGCAGCCTCTTGGTGAGCTAGAAAACCTGAGCAAAGCATGCAGAGCAGCTTTCGGACGCCCTCGAAAGTAAATGGCAGCAGGTGGGCCGGGGAGAAAGACCAGAAATTGAAGTGCCACGGAACCAGCAGTGAGTTTCCCACTCGTTTTTTGACAGTCCCCCCGGTCTGGATTTGGGGCAGCCCCAAATGTAGAAGTGAACACCCCACATGCAGATAGAAAGAGCTCCCTCTAGTTCTGGTTCCAAGTGTAGTTAACCCTGGGGGGCTGTTCTTTTGCCCTCTTCTCGCCATTCTCTCCTGCACATGGGGTCCCCAGGCGATCAGAGCCATGGCAGGGAGCAGTGGGGCCTGAAGGGCCCACAGAATAGCCTTCCTCTCTGCTCGGAGGACCTGTTCTCCCATTCCTTTTTACTCCTCCTGTTTCTCCCGGACCTGGCCCTGAAGGTGGACACACACATGGGAAGCACACAGCACAGTAAGGCAAACAGAGCACTAGCTCTCTGTCCGGAGGATGGACAAGGACAGCCAGAGTGCTAGAAAGTGCTAGAGAGATCACAAAAAGGGAGCACCTTGGGCAAGCTCTTTAAAAACTCCTGGGCTCAACCCTATGCCGGGCGTGGGCAGATCTGCTCCTAAGCAGCACCGCCAAGACTCTGAGAGCTGACCACCACCCAAGCTCCAGGGTGGCACCCACCTCCCGCCCCCATGCCCCACCCAGGGCACACAGGGCAGGGGTAGGGGAGTGGAAATCATAGTAGCTGCGAAGATTCTGAAAACAAAACCGACATGGAAACTACAGCCCACAGAAGGCTGGCAGATCTCTCAGCCTGAATCCATCTGGGTTGACTGCCTGTTAAAACACAGATACCAACCTTTATATAACGTGGAAACAAATCCCGGGGTCTCAGAGCATATTATTCAGAATATCCAGGATGCAGTCCAGCATTACTCAGTGTATTAGTTTTCAATTGCTGCTGAAACAAATGTCTACAAACTTAGTGGCTTAAAACAATACACTTTTTTTTTTTTTTTTAAAGTTCTGTTAAATCAGAAGTCCAAAATCAGTCTCACTGGGCTAAAGTCCAGGTGTGGGCAGGGCTGGCTCCTTTTGGAGGCTCTGTGGGAGAATTGTTTCCTTTCTTTTCCCAGCTTTGAAAGGCTGCCCACATTCCTTGACTCATGGACCCCTCGCTCCATCTTCAGAGCAAGTGACCTAGCATTTCTCCGACCCTCCTTCCATTGTCCTATCCCCTTCTGACTTGAGCCAGGAAATGTTCTCTGCTTTTACAGATGCTTGTGATTCTATTTGGCCCACCAATAAATCTTTCCATCTCAAGGTCAGCTGATAAGAAATTTTAATTGTGTCTGCAACCTTAATTCCTCCTGCCACATAATGTAACATATTCATGGTTTCCGGGAATCAGAACAAGGACATCTTTGAGGGAGACTTTCTTCTGCCTACCACCCTCAGCATATGAAGAACCATCAAATCTCAGCTCACATGAAAACAGACAATCAACAGATGCCCCACCAAAATGATGCAGATGTTGGCATTTTCTGACAAAGGCTCCAGAGCAGCTATTATGATACATTCCAATATATTCTAAGAACTAAGAAAGAGGAACTCTTGAGATGAATGGAAAGATAGAAAGTCTTAGCAGGGAAATAGAAAGTTTAAAGGATATTCAAATGTAAATTTTAGAATTAAAACATACAACAACTGAAATGTTAAAACCTATTGGCTATACCAATAGAAATTATTCATTCTAAACAACAGAGGAAAAAAAAATTGAAAGAAAGATGAACAGAGCCTCAGGAACCAGTGAGACTGTACCAAAATGTCTTAACTTCTGTGTCATTCCAGTCCCAGAGGAGAAGAAAGAATGCAGGGCAGAAAAACAGACTGGAAAAAGTAATGACTAAATATATAAGTATATATAAATATATACAATATAAAAAGTATTTTAAAAATCCATGTCTGGGCACATCATAATCAAAGCGCTAAAAACCAAGATGAAGACAACTCTTGAAAGCAGCCAGAAAGATGACATAGAACAGAGCAGTTCAAATGACTGTGCATTTCCTAGCAGGAATCAGAACCATGCCAATGTAAACAACTGGCAGATTTTTGCTCATCAGATAAGCAGAAATTTTAAAAATCATTACTATCTGGTATTAGGATGAGAGAACATGTTAGTGGGAAAAGAAATAGGAACACTTATGAAAGGCAATTGGGAGTCATGTATCAAAATTTTAAATCGACACATCTTTCTGGAAGTTCATCCCAAAACAATATTTGTACATGTGCTCCAAGGTATTTATCGTGGCATCACGTGCAGTGGCAAATAAACACATTAACTAATAAAACATTATCCATTATTAACAGATGAATCATATTTAAGTAAATTATAGAACACCATACTATGGGATGTAATGTACCTTTTAGAGCAATTACACTGGAGCCAAGTCTGCTGGCATAGGAAGAGGCTCTGATGTACTGGTAAATGATAAAGACATTTGTCAAATAGAACATCCCCCACCACACACACAAATCAGGTTTTATTAGTGTGCATGTGATAATAATTGATGGCAAACAGAAGATCTGGAAGGATAAAAGCTAAACTGATACCAGCAGTTGCTTCTGAGGAGTAAGATAGGAAGGATGATGGAAAAGTTACTTGCACTTCTTGTTTTATATGTCTGCGCATGTGTATGTGTGCGTGTGTGTGTTCACAAAGAACAAGTATTATTTTGACATTTAAAAAAAATGGTAGAAGGTGTCCCTATGCAAGTTTCATAACAATACCCTCCAATGTCCTGAACCTAGAAATTCACTACCTAGTCTCTGTTTTCTGAGGGTTTGACATTTTATTCACTTCCTTTAAGGAAGCCCAGTCATCTCATTCGGCATCTCCTGGTGTGTCAGTTTCTTACTGCTGCATGATGAGTTACCTCAAGGTTTACCAGCTCAAAACGCCTAAAAAATATCTGGTCTCATTTACTTTCTGAGGCTCAGGAACCCAGGTGCCTCTGGTCAGGGTCCCCATAGGTTCCGGTCAAGATAGTTGCTGGGGCTGCAGTCATCTGGAGGCTTGAGTACGCCTGGAGGATCACATACTAGTCTCTCACCTAACTCCTGGCCAGAGAATTCAGTTCCTCGCTGGCTGGTGGTGAGAAGTCTCAGCTCCTCTTCACACATGCCCCTTTGTAGGCTGCTCGCAGCACGGCGTCCAGCTTTCCCTAGAGTGATTGGCCAAAGAATGAGATAGAGTGGCCAAGATGAAAGCGGCAATGACTTCTATATCCTCACCTTATAGGTGACATACTATCACTTCCCCTGTAGTCTTTTGGTCACACAGACGGACCTTGGTACAACGTGGGGGGAGAATACACAAGAATGTGAATACCAGAAGGCAGAGATCACTGAGGACTATCTGGAAGACTGGCTACCACATTAAATTTTTTCCCGACTCTCATTCTCTTCTGCTTGCCCAAGTTCACAGACTTTCTCAGAACTTGCAAGCTGAAGCTCTACTCTTCCACCATCGCTAGTGCACTTAGAGGTCCGGAAGCATCCAATCCTTCATCAAAAGAAAACCCTATGGACAAATAGGAAATTGCAATTCACAGAGCCCCAGTCTTTTCCTGTGAACAAGAGAATTTTGATTTCCCTCAAGTGTGATGATTAAGGAGTGTTGAGGATACTGCAAATATAAATAACTGATCAAGGAGAAAAAAGCATGGGGAATACATTGGGGTCTCAATGAGAATCTCTTCAAAAAGGACTCGTGTGACTTGTTCCCAACCTGTAGCCCAACCCGTAATCCTCATAAGTCAGGACAATCATTTCATCTCCCAAGTGGAAATTACCACAAGTCATGGAGGCAAGGAAGTAGAAGTGCTTGCCAACTCATAGAACAACATAAAGGCTACTAGAATCATTCATTACTGAGAAAATACTGGAAGGCATTCAATAAAATCTGAGAGTTACAGGATATCTATGTCTCTGCACAAAAACAATATAAAGAACACCAAGGCGTGGCATATTTGAGAATTTGGAAGAGAATTTCCTGACATGTATATGTACCTGATTACAAAAGATGTGTGTTAGATCCCAAGAAGTATAATTGGATGCTATTATTCTATACAGCTTACATTCAGCCAAGCATTCAAGTCTTTCATGATATGCTTGTAGATAGGATGGAGAAATAAGAGTTGATTCATCATAGGTTAAGCAATCCTTATGCAAAGAGTGTCGATTAAATCATTATTGTCAACTTGAAAGAAGTAACGAGCCTCTGGGTTTTGAATTCAGTCATGCCTCACTCAACATTGATATAAACTATTTAGAAAAAGACAAAGAACATGTGCTTATTATGTTTTCAAGTATTATAAAATTAGACAGGAAAGCCAAGAAGTTGGATAATAAAATCAGAATTCCCAGAGGTCTCCAACAGGATGAAATGATAGGCCAGAACTCACTACATGAAAATGAGTGGAAGTGAGCTGCCTAACATCCTGCCCAAGTGCCAAATGGGAGAGCCCCGGCCTGCTCCAGTTAATAGAGCTTTAGGTGAGCTACAGATCTGGTATGAGTCAGCAGTTTGCTGGTGCTGCCAAAAAGGCAATGCCAAAAAACTCAGTCTGCAGTCGTAACAAATGCAGAGCTCGGAACCAGGGAGATCTTGATCTGATGAACCCCACACTGTGAATATCTGGATCCCTAGAATGATTTACAGCATCCTCTGTGACTAGATGTACTTGCTCACTCTCAGATTATACAGTTCTCTGTAGCATTCCCCTAAGTGACCAATCTAGGTATTCTATCCAAACAAACAAACAAACAAACAAACAAACAAAAGGAAATGAGTTTGTTTTACTCTTTACTTGTTCAAACAATATTTATTGAAAAAAAATATTTGCCAGGTACTCTGCTAAAAGCCATTAACACCAAGATGCTTGAGACACATACACCTTCTGGCAGTTATTCATTCAAACGCTAATAAAAAAGTACTGTTGTGGAGAGACTTGGTCAATGTATTTAAGGTTCCAGATCAGTTGATCTTAAGATAGGGAGCTATCTGCTTGGGCCTGACCCAATTGCAGGAGCACTTTAAGAGCTGAGAGTTTTCTCTAGTTGGTAGCAGAACAGTGAGGTGGAGGTTCAAAGCATAAGAAAGACTCCATGCATCATTGCTGTCTTGAAGACAAAGGGGGTCACATGGTAGGAACATGGGTGGCCTCTAGTTGCTGAGAGGGACCCCCAACTGAGAAGTCAGCAAGAAAACAGAGACCTGAGTCCTACAACCAGAAGGCAATTAATTCAGTTATGAGAATTGGCTCACAAGAGGACCCAGAGCCCCAGAGAAGCAGCACAGCTCCAGCCAACACTTGTGCTTGGGCCCAGTGAGCCCCTGAGCACAGAATCCAACCACACCACGCCCAGACTTCTGACCTAAAGAAACCGTGGTAATAAACCTGTATTGTTTTACAATACTTTGGGGCAATTTATTATACAGCAATAGAAGGCTAGCACAGGGGATAAATAAACTACCGCCACACAATGAGGTAAACGCCCTGATGGAGCAAAGTTGCAGTGTACATGGTTGGCTGTTAATTCGGGATTTGTTTCCCCCTTCCCTTCCCTTCCCCTTCCTTTTTTTTTTTTTTTTTTAAGATTTTATTTATCTATTTATGAGAGACACAAAGACAGAGAGAGAGGCAGAGACACAGGCAGAGGGAGAAGCAGGCTCCCTGTGGGGAGCCTGATGCGAGACTGGATCCTAGGATCACGACCTGAGCCAAAGGCAGAGGCTAAACCCCTGAGCCACCCAGGTGCCTCTCCCCTTCTGTTTCCTAAGTGAATCTCAGTTTTGTTCAGTCTGCATCCGTACATGCATATATTGCCACTGACTGCCCTCTAAGCCCCGAATGTTGGGTCAGTTAATCTAAAACAGGGGTTCTCAACTCTGACACTTTACTTTTTGGCCTGGTCTTTATCGTGGGGTGTTTTCCTGGGCATTACAGGATGTTTAACAGCATCTCTGGCCTCTACTTACTAGATGCCAGTGGCACACACTCCCCTGCCTCCCCCCTTCATGATAATCAACTATGTCTCCAGATACTGCCAAGTAATGAGGGTGAGGAGGGATGGGGAGCAAAATCACCCCCAGTTGAGAGCCACTGATCTAAAGTTTCGCTCACCGCCTTGCTAATGATTGGTGCAAGCAGGTATGTGACCATTTTGGGAAAATGAGGTATAAAGAGAGGGCATGGTATAGACAGTGGAGTTCTCACGGTGAGAGGGGTTGCAGGAATGGGGGTGAAGGTGTCCCAGAGGAAGACATCAGTGAGGAGACTTAGATGTTGTATGGTGATGAGCATACAACTGGCTAAGCAGGTGGGCACCAGTGTGGTGCACTTTCATACTGACTACTATTAGGGCCCCATCTGATGAAGCCTAAGGACAGCTGGGTGACATGCATTTAGTAGATGTTCTAAGAGGAAGAAAAATCACCAAAAACTAGGGCTACTCAGCACAAGTTCCAGAATAACTTTAGACTCTAGAAAACAATGGAGGAAAGAAGTACAGAAGAATTAGCAAAGAAGAAAAATGGGGAAAGCCCAAGAAAAGACCCAACTGGAGTGATTTGCTGGAAAAATGAGCTTACATATTTTGGAGTGGTTACGGAGGTGGGTGTATGGAAACCCTTCGACCCTTAGCTCAAAGGCTTGAACTTTTGCCTGGGAAGGGTACTTGTCCTACTCTGTCACTGTTGGTCACCTGAAAGCCAAAGCAGCTTTGCTTGTGGTGCAGCTTGTACAGCCCAAACCCCAAAGACAGAGCCCAGTAAAAACCAGCTTCCCCGGGCTCCATCTGCATCCCTTTTCCTAATGCTGCGGCTCTGTCGGAGTAGGCACAGACCCCTTGCTGCTCCTCCAGTCTTTGTCTCTATTTCTAGAAATGATATCAGCCACCAGGTTTTGACTGCTTACTTGATCAAAGGATCTGGACTGTCCCTGAAGTCCTCGCTTCATCTACGCAGATGCTTCTCTCAAGGTACTGAAGTAACAACCCCCTCCTGTCTTCGTCAACCCAAATCAGAAGCCCTTTGAA
This sequence comes from Canis lupus familiaris, assembly GCF_011100685.1. Taxonomy (NCBI): domain Eukaryota; kingdom Metazoa; phylum Chordata; class Mammalia; order Carnivora; family Canidae; genus Canis; species Canis lupus. Next base: position 54,319,449 of record NC_049238.1, read on the forward strand.
AATGAGCCCATGCAAGTCTGTTCCTCTGGCACCCGGCGTGCAGACACACACTCGGACACACTGCATGTGCTATTACAAATCATGGTTAACCCGTAGTGAGTGCTTGCTGTGTGCCAGACGCTGTTCTAAACACTGCGGTATTAGTAGATTTAACCCTCAAAATGACCCTGCTTTGGTAAGAACGTTTATCATTCCCTATTTCACCGATGAGAAAAAGCAAAACAAAGCAAAGGCACTGGCTGGTTAATTAATATGCCTGAGGTCACGCAGCTAATAAGAGGCAGAGCTAGGATGAGGACACAGGCAGTCTGGTGCCTGACTGAGCCCATGCTCCTGCCACTCTGCTACTGATTGTTGAGTATCTACCATGTTCTCGGGGTGCTGGACTGAGTCATCTGCACACATTTTCTCTCATCTCCTCAGTGTTCCTGCAAGAGAGCTATGTCTCCAGTTTTATAACCGAGGAACCTGAACATCAGAGAGAAGAAATAAACTTGCCAACGATCTTGTTTAGTAAATGTAAGCATCCAGATCCTATCGGGTCCAATGATGCGGCGGAAAGTTATTTGTCTTTTCACACGTGTGGTTTTTCCCTCTAGCCCAAGGAGTTTCCCTAGTCCATCTTCCCCGGATCTCCCTGAGAGCTATAGCTCAGGTCTGTGCTCTGGGCATAGAGAGAAGGAGGAGGGAAATAAAAGAAGGTGGTGGCTGCCAGCTGCTGCTTCCAACAAAATATACCCACATTTACAAAGGCACCAGGGCTGGTTGCCTAGCAACAACTTTCTACCTCCCTAACCTGCTCCACCCCACCCCTAACCCACCGCACATTGCAGAATCCCCGTAGGCCTGCAGTGCCCTCAGAGACATCCCGCTTCGAGGCGGCCTTTGCTCATTTTAACCTGATTTGCTGGGCAAATGCCTGCAGCTTGCAACTTGCAGGGAGTCCAGGAAACACGCAATTCGTGCAGCAGATGGCCCCAGGGCAGGCCGAACAGAGCCGTCCTCCCTGCAAGGCCCAGACCTTGGCGCTCACAGGGTACCTAATGCTGTGGGAAGAAGAAGGTCTCATTTCAGGCTCTTTGTCAGCTCCCTGAAGGTTTAAAAAAAGAGTTTTGTGTTTCACATATGTCAGGTCCTTTAAATAGTTCTTTGAAATAAAAGTTTGATTGGGATAGAACGAAAGTAGACTGTCTGGATTTCTTTTTTCATCTTATCTCCCATGTTTGAAGTTAGAGCCTCTTAAATTTAAACTTATCTTCAGTTCAACCAATCCAAAAGGCCTTTTGGCTATTTTTGTCCTAGAGTCTTAAAGGGAGGTAGGACAAGGCAAAATACACAGTCCTCTGAGCTCTTCTTTCAGGCATAAATGAAAAGGGGCAAGAGTAGTGCAGTCCCCGGGAAGTCCAGAAGTTTCTTACTTCTCGGTGAGGTGACGCTGACCTGGAGAGCTGGGCTGTGTTATCACTCTCGGGGGCTTTAGGCACTTTTGTGATCAAGGGTCCCATCATCCACAAAGAAAGAAAAAAGAATAACAGTTGTATTTTACAACTATATTGGTATAAAGACAAATATGGCCCATGCTGGAATCATTAATATATACCCATTGTTTTCACTGTGCTATGTGCATCCTTTCTCTAATTTCAAATGAAATTAAAATTTCTTTAAAATCTCCCTGGACCCCTGAAAATGTATGGGTCCAAGACACTGCACCTGCTGTGACAAATTGATTAGACGGCCCTGCTGAGAGCAGACCAGCGCATGGCAAACATTACTGAGACACTGGTACCCAACCTGGGCTCAGAGTCACAGGGTTAGGATAACAATAAGATGTGGTGTCTGAATCCAAGAGGCTTCCATCCTGGCTAGGGAGAAAATCAAACGCAACTACCGTGATTACTGAACCATGGAAGCTCAGCTTGGTCACCACCAAGAAAATCATCAAGGCCCCTTTCTTATTTAGTTGCATCACATTCCCATTTGAATAAATAATACACTTGAAAAACAGTGGATCGAGACAAGTCCAGAGAGGTGGGAAGTGGCTCCAGCAAATGTGGTGATGGATTGGATATTGGAACTAAAGAATAGTAAAGGAAGATTTCTGGGTTGGAGTCTTGAGTGGCGTCTTGACAGACAAGAAATATAGAAAGAGATAATGAGTCCGGTGTCGGGCAGGTTGAGTTTGAGATAACTTTGTTAATTAAAGGCAGAGACTAGCACTGTTACTCCCCACTAGAGTCCCATCTTTTTGTAAGTGAGTATCCGTAGAGAAACCTAGTGACTTGCCTGTATGTGTCCGAGGCCCAGAGCAGATACCTGGACTATAGCTAGAGACTGGGGTGTCATAGCAGATGCTGGCGCTTGACATTCACTCTCTACCTGCAGGCAGCTTATGTGAGTACCTGCAAATCCCTGCCTTATTCCAACCTCAGGAATAGATTTGGCTTTTACACAGGATTAGATGGAATTGCGAGAGGGTTAATGTCCTAGAAGCAGCCCTCAGCCAGTGATAGGCAGAGCGTTGGTAATCTATACCCAACTTTGTCAGTTGTCCTCCAGTTGGGGTAACTTTGAGGCAGAGTTGATACTGAATTCCCCCATGAGGTTGAGCTTCTAGAGCCCTGGGTAAGGCTGGAGGCATCCTGGCCAGACCTTTTGGGAGTAAGTGGTTTCTCTGGGTGAAGAAGGGCTATCTAGTCAGCTCCACGACTGTGCGCATCCGAAAAGGAAGGGTTCTTTTTTTTTTTTTAATTTTTTATTTATTTATGATAGTCACAGAGAGAGAGAGAGAGAGAGAGAGAGAGGCAGAGACATAGGCAGAGGGAGAAGCAGGCTCCATGCTGGGAGCCCAATGTGGGATTCGATCCCGGGTCTCCAGGATCGCACCCTGGGCCAAAGGCAGGCGCCAAACCGCTGCGCCACCCAGGGATCCCCCGAAAAGGAAGGGTTCTTAACATTCTTAACAATCACCAACTCCTGGCTGACTATTTCTTGCTTAGAAATAGAGAGCTTGCCAACTCAAAGACAGCCTCTTTGATTTTCAGGTGGATCTGGTTACTAGAAAGTTCTTTCTTAAAATGAAATAACGCATTATGACCTCTACCTTTTAGTTGTTTTTCTTTTCCAAATTAAAAGCTTTCCCTTAATTAAAAAAAAAAAAGTGTATAACCCAGTGGTTTTTCATATGTTCACAGAGTTGTGCAACCACCATCAATTTTCAAACATTTCAACACCTCAGAAGGATACACCATACCCACTGACAATTCTCAGGCTCTCCTAATCCTTCCAGCTCCCTCTTAGTCCTACGTAACCACTAATCTATTTTCATTCTGTATAGATGAACTCATATAATATGTGGTCTTCTTTGAGTGGCTTCTTTCACTTAGCATAATGTGTTCAAGTTTTGTCCGTAGGGTAGATATATTAACACTTCACTCTTTTTTATTGCCAAATAATATTCCATTCTGGATAAATTATATTTTATTTATTCAGTCAGCAATGAATGAACACTCAGGTTGTTTCTACCTTGGGCTATTATTAAACAAGGTTGCTACACACATTTGTGTGCATGTTTTTGTATGGATATGTTTTAATTTGTCTTGAATATATCCGGAAGTGAAATTGCTAGGTCATATGGTAACTCTATGTTTATCTTTTTGAGGAACTGCAGACTGTTTTCCAAAGTGAGGAGCACCATCTTATGTTCCAGTCAGTAGTGAGTGAGGGTTCTTCTTTATCTCCATATTCACCAACAGTTGTTATTTTATTTTCTTTTTATTTACAGTAATCATGGTGACTATAAAGTGGTATCTTGTGGTTTCGATTTGAGTTTCCCAAATGACTGCTAAAGTAAGAATCTTTTCATATACTTATTGGCCATTTATATAACTTTTTTGGAGAATTGTCTATTCAAATCCTTTGCCTATTTTTAATTGAAATATTTGTCTTTATTGTTGAATTGTAAGACTTCCTTATGTACTCTAGATACAAATCCCTCATCAGATAAATGATTTGCAAGTATTTTCTCCCATTCCATGAGTTGTCTTTTGACTTTTCTTGTTTGTTCCTTTTGAAGCACCAGAGTTTTAAATTTTGATAAAAGTCCAATTTATCTATTCATTTGTTGTTTATTCTTTTGGAGTTTTGGAGTTATATCCAAGAAATCATTGTCTGATTCAAAGCCACAAAGATTTATGTCTATGTTTCCTTCTAAGAGCTTTATAATTTTAGTTCTTATATTTAGGTCTATAACCCATTTGAGTTAGTGTTTGTATGTGGTGTGAAGTAAGCGTCCAACTTCATTTTTTTTACATGTGGATATCCAGTTGTCTCAGTACCATTTCTTGAAAAAAAAAAAAAAACAACTATTGCTTCCCTTATTGAATTGTCTTGGCATCCATGGCAAAAATCAACTGACCATAAATGTGAAGGTTTATCTCTAGACTTTCTGTTCTATTCCATTGATCTGTCTATCCCTATATCAGTACCACACTGCGTTAATTACTGTAGTTCTATAGCAAGTTTTGAAATGCAGAAGTGTGAGTGCTACAACTTTGTTCTTCTTTTTCAAGATCACTTTGGCTCTTCTTAGTCTCTTGCCTTTTCATTTCCATATGCAGTTCAGTTAGTCCATATCTGTAAAAACAAAATGAAACAAAATAAAACAAAACAAAAAACCCACAAAGGCATCTGGGATCTTGAGTGGGATTATGCTAGATCTGTAGGTTAATTTTGGGAGTATTGTCATCTTAACAGTATTAAGTCTTCCAATCCAGAAACCTGAGGTGCCTTTCCATTTATTTATGTCTTCTGCTCCTTTTGGTACATTTATTCCTATGTATTTTGTTCTTTTTGGTTGCTGTTATACATGGAAATGTTTTCTTAATTTTATTTCAATTTTTGATTGTTCATTGTTACTATATAGGGAATACAATTCATTTTCGTATATCAATGTTACAGCTGCAATATCACTTATTAATTCCAAAAGTATTTTGGTGGATCCTTGGGTTTTCTACATACAAGATCATAACTTCTGCAGATGGATATAGTTTTGCCTCTTCCTTCCAATCTGGATAACTTTTACTTCCTTTTCTTGCCTAACCGTCCATGTTTAAATCTTCAAAGTTCAACAGTGTTGAATAGAAGTGGCGAGAAGAGACATTCTTGTCTTGTTCCCAATCTTAAAGGAAAGCATACAGTCTTTTGCCATTAAGTATAATGTTAGCTGTTCGTTTCATAGATACTTTTTAACAGATTGAGGAAGTTCCATGCTATTCCTAGTTTGCTAAGTGCTTTTGTCATGAAATGTGATGGATTTTTGTCAAGAGCTTTTTCAACTTTGACTGAGATGATCATGTAGCTTTTGTACTTTATTAATATAGTGTACAAAACCAATTGACTTCTATGTGTGTTTAATGAAGATTGCATTCCTGGATTAAATCTCACCTGGTAATAATGTTGAATTCCTTTGAAGTTGCTGGTTTTGGTTTGCTAATTCTTCATTGATAATTTTTGCTCCTATATTTATGAAATATATTGATCTGCAAGATTTTTTTCATTATCTTTGTCTGGTTTCAGTATTAATGTAATATTGGCCTCATGGTATAAATTGGGAAGAATCCTCTCCTCTTATTTTTTGGAAGAATGTATAAATGATTCACATTAATTCTGCTTTAAACCTTTGGTGTAATTCACCAATAAAGCCATTTAGTCTAGGGTTTTTCTTTGTATGAAGTTGTGAGGGCTTTTCTGTTTTTTTTTTTTTTTCTTTTGTTTTTAACTGATTCTATCTTGTTACTTGTTATAAGTCTACTCAGATTTTCTATTTCTTTATCAGTTTGGTGGTTTGTGCCTTTCTAGGAATTTGTTCGTTTCACCTATGTTATCTAATTTTGGGCATACAATTATTCATTGTATTCTCTTATAATCCTTTGTATTTATAAAAGGTTGGCAGTGATATTCTCTCTTCCATTCCTTATTTTAGTAATTTGAGTCTTTTCTTCCCCTCCTCACCCTGGTTCCTCTAGCTAAAAGTTTGTTAATTTTGTTGATTTTTTTCAAAGAAACAATTTTGGCTTTGTTTATTTTCTCTAATACCTTTCTATTCTTTATTTCATTATTTCCCACTCTAGTCTTTATTATTTGCTTCTTTGAGATTTAGTTTGCTCTTCTTTTTCTAGTTTCTAAGGTGAAAGAATAGATTATTGACTTGAGGTCTTTCTTCTTTCCTACATTTCTGAATTTCTAAACACTGCGTGAGTTGCATCCATGAGTTTGGGTATCTTGTGTTTTCATTTTCCTTCCTCTCCAAGGAAGAAAATTTGCTAAATTCTCTTGTAACTTCTTCATTGATCCACTGGCAACTTAGGGATTTGTTGCTTACTTTCCACATATTTGTGAATTTCCCAAATTTCTCGCTGTTATTTATTTCTAATTTCATCCCATTGTGATTGAAGAACACACTTTACATGATTTGGTTCTTTTCAATTCTTTATGACTTGTTTTATAGTCTAGCAGATGGTCTATCCTGTAGAATATTCCAGAATACTTGAGAAGAATGTGTATTTCTGTGCTTGTTGAGTAGAGTGGTCTCTAGAAGATCTGTTAGGTCTAGTTGATTTTTGTTTTAGTTTTTAAAGATTTTATTTATTTATTCATAAGACACACACAGAGAGAGGCAAAGACACAGGCAGAGGGAGAAGCAGGCTCCCTACAGGGAGACTGATGTGGGTCTTGATCTCGGACCCAGGATCATACCCTGAGCTGAAGGCAGATGCTCAACCGATGAGCCACACAGGAGTCCCAAGTCTAGTTGTTTTATAATGTTGTTCATGTCTTCTGTTTTCTGTTGATTGTCTGCCTAGTTCTTCTATCCATTTTTAAAAGTAGAATATTAAAGTCTCTGATTACTGTTGTTCAATTTCATTTTTCAATTTTGTCCATTTCTGCCTCATTTATTTGGGTGCTCTGTTATACATAGAAAACACACACACATATATGCATGTATATTTATGATGATTGTTATACCTTCCTGATGAACTGAGCTTTTTTCATTATAAAATGTTCCTCTTTATCCCTAGTAACATTTGAAGTTTTCTTTTGTCTGATATTAGTATAATCTCTTGTGTGAGTTTCCTAATGCCTCTCTAAACAAATTACCCCAAATCAGTGGCTTAAACAACACAAATTTATTACCTTACAGTTGCAGGGATAAGAAGGTGTGAAAAACCAGAGTTTGCAGGACTGCATTCCTAATAGAGGCTCTAGGAAGGATCCATTCCCTCCCCTTGTCCAATGTCTCAAGGCTGTCTGTATTCTTTGACCCCTTCCCTCATCCTCATGATCAGTATTTCAATGTCTTCAAATCTTTCTCTCTCCTTCCCCTTCCACACCCTGGCCACCATCTCTTCTGCTTGTCATTGTGTCTCTTCTGTGCCCGATTATCCTGACTCCCTGTTATAGAAACCTTTACTTAGGATTCTATTTGACCAACCTGGATAATCAATCCAGGATAATCTCTTCATCTCAAGATCGTTTACTTAGACACAACTGCAAAATTAATTTTGCCATGTATGTGGCTGTTCACATGATATATCTTTCGGGTTTACTTTTGACATCCAGATATAGAGTTATATGTGCTACTTCTCCTTAACCTTCTCTCCAGATGAACCATTCCGGTGCCCATTGACTATCTTTGAATGCCATGGTATTGGATTTTTCATCATCCTAGGTTTCCCACTCTATGTCCCTTAAAGATATTGGGGTAATAATCACTGTAAATCAGTAATAAATACTGAATGCTTGCTCTGTGTCAACTCTTCTGCTGCCCTCTTTATAGAATTGTTTCATTAATCCTTACGACAAACCTGTGAGACAGATATTATTATCAACACTGGGTATAATTGAAAGGCTGAGGTGTAGAGAAGTTCAAGAACTTGCCAGGGTCTTATAGCGAGCAAGTGGTTCTGATTCAGGAGCCTCTTTTCTTACTTGTCTTGTCTCTTAAAAATAACACTCTTATTTCACTAACATCAAGCAAAATCTGATCTAACGATCGAACTGATAAAAATAGCACATATGGCATAATACAATTGTGCTAAATTATTTCTCTCCCATTACTTATCTCTATCTTCTAATGATTGTCAATGGATATAAAGTGATATCTAGAGTACTGCTTCCCAAGTGTTGACCATGGTTATTTCCAGACAATAGAATTTGGGGATTTTTGTTGGTTTATGTTTTTTGTTATTGTTTTTTGTTACCTTCTCTTAACTTTTTTTTAAAAGATTTTATTTATTCATGAGAGAGAGAGAGAGAGAGAGAGAGAGAGAGGCAGAGACACAGGCAGAGGGAGAAGCAGCTCCATGCAGGGAGCCTGATGTGGGACTCGATCCTGGGTCTCCAGGATCACACCCTGGGCTGAAGGCAGGCGTTAAACCGCTGAGCCACCGGAGGATTCCCCTTCTCTTAACTTTTTATGTTCCTTGAGTTTTTATGATAAACATGTATTACTGCTTTTGTCGTTTTCAATGGCTTTATTATTTATTTTTATTTTTTAAATAGATTCTGTTTATTTATTCACGAGAGACACACAGAGAGATGCAGAGACATAGGCAGAAGGAGAAGCAGGCTCCTCACAGGGAGCCTGAAGCGAAACTCAATCTCTGGACTGCAGGATCATTTCCTGAGCCAAAGGCAGATACTCAACTGCTGAGCCACCCAGGGGTCCCTTTCAATGGCTTTATTGAGATATCATTTGTATACCATGAAGTTCACTCATTTCAAGCATATACTTCAATGCATTTTAGGATATTGACAAAACTGGACAACCATCACAACAACCTAACTTTAGAACATTTCCTTCACCCTGAAAGGAAACCTTGAGCCCATTTATAGTCACTCCCCATTTCCACCTTCAGCCCTATGCAAACACTAGCCTACTCTCTGTCTCTTCATGTTTTCATATTGTAAATGATTTGTGTAAATTAAATCTTACAATACGTGGTATATGGCATCTAGCTTCTTTCACTGAACATGATGTTCTTGAGGTCCACCCATGTTCTACCATGTACTGGAACTTTGGTCCTCTTTATTGACAAGTGGCATTCCATTGTATGGATATATGTACACTCTTTACCCATGCATCAGTTTTTTTAAAAATTAATTTTTCAGCTTTATCGAGTTATAATCAACACATAAAATAGTATGTGATTAAAGTGTACATGATAATTTGACACACATATGCTTTGTGAAATGATTGCCACAATCAAGTTAATTAGCACATCTGTCACCTCACACACTTAGCCTTTTTAAAATTCACTCACCACCTGATGGACATTGCGCCATTTCCATCTTTTGAATAAATAATATCGTTATATATATCTGTAAGCAACTTTTTGCATGGACATGTATTTCTAGTTCTCTTGGATAGGCATCTAGGAGTGGAATTGTTGGGTCCTATATTTATGTTTTACATTCTAAGAAACTGCTAAACTGTTTTTCCAAAGTAATTGTATCATTTTACATTTCCACCATCAATTTATGAATGTTTCCATTTCTCCACATTCTTGCCAACACTTGTTACTGTCATTATTTTTTTATAGCTACTTTAGTGAATGTGAAGTGATATTTCATTATGGTTTTGATTTGCATTTTCTAATAACTAGTGATATAGAACACCTTCTCAATAGGTGCTCATACCAATCATTTATATATATTTTTAGCAGCATGTATCATTTTTATAACAAATGAAGGGTTTTTTTTAGAAGATTTCAATATTGGGATGCCTGGGTGGCTCAGTCGGTTAAGCGTCTGCCTGAGGGTCATGATCCCAGGGTCTTGGGACAGAGCCCTGCATTGGGCTCCCTGCTCTGTGGGAGATGTTTGCTTCTCCCTCTCCCTCTGCCTGTCGCTCCCCCTGCTTGTGCTCTCTCAAATAAATAGAATGTTAAAAAAAAAAAAAGATTTCAATATCTTGCACTGGACACATTGATCCCTTTGATATCTGACCAGCAGAGAGTAGAGTAAGTATGGTTGCCCGCGACTTATACTCTATAGTTATACTAATGCAGGCAAAGCCTTAGGCTAACATTTTTAGCAGACACACTACACGGTAGCCTCAAATTAAGCCTGTGGTCATTGGCAATATCCCAATTCCTGTTCTCATTGATTATTGTAGAGCTAGGTTTTTCCCATTCTCTATTTGGGCAATTGATTTTATTGAGCCTAAATGCTGGAACTAACATTTATCTATGTTGAGTTTTAACTTGTCAGCTGAGACCTAATATTGCCATCTATAAAAATAATATTTTATCTAAGTCTATCACCTCAGTTCACTTACCTGGCAATCCTGTCTTGATGTCAAAATATCCAAGAAGGTAGATTTTTTTTTTAAATCATTATGGTTTTGGGTTTTTTGGAATCAAAATGAATTCGAACACTTACATAAGCAATATGGAGCCTCAGTTACAATGTGTGAAATCTGTTTAAAAAAACCAAGCACCTCCAAAATAAAACTAATATAGGAGACCTACAAAACTCCATATTTTTATTTGTCATAATCAACACAGGGACATATCTCTAGTATATGAAAAGTTGTTAAAAGTAAGTACTGCCATTCAAATCTGCTTCATAGTAACAGGTACTTTTGATGAATTTATGTTTTAAAACTGAAATGGATGAGGGGCACCCGGGTGGCTCAGTCAGTTAACATCTCCCTTGGGCTCAAGTCATGATCCCAGAGTCCTGGGATTGAGGCCTGCATTGGGCTTCCTGCTCAGCGGAGAGCCTGCTTCCCCTTCTCTGTTTGCCCCTCCAACCTGCTTGCACTCTCTGTCTCTGTCTCTCTAATAAATAAATAAATAAAATCTTTAAAAAATGAGATGGAAGAGAAGAGAAAGTATATACAATGTCATGGAAACACAAACATTTTCAGATGTAGGGTATTCTATTACATCTTGAATCTTTCTAATTATACTCTCAGTGGGAATATTTTCTCGAAATGCTGGGAGTGATGTACTGTCATTTTATGTGCTAATTACTATACCCAGAACCCCTTCACATCCCACCTCTTGAAAAATCTTTTGAGTTTTTTTTCAAACCACAAGGATCTTACCCCTTCTCTGAAGTTTCTATGCAGAACAGAATTACTCATTCTTCTCTGTCCATGGTATGTCCTTCTTGGTTTGTGCACATGGGGGTTGATGGGGGTGAGGGTGGGTGACGGGGTGGGAGGATGCACTTTGCTTTCTTTTCTCCCTATCACCCTCATGCTTACTCCTGGTTTCCCTTCCTCTTCCCTAGCACACATTCTGGTGTATTTAATGTACATCCTTCCAGTCCATCCTGTATGTTTGTTCTGAGAAATGTGCAACCATTTTTAAAAGTGTTTTCCAAGTCTATGTTTCAGAATCACATAAATAATATCATGCTATACATGTTATTTCTTTAATCCTCCCCCTTTATGTTTTTGAGAGATACCCATATGCTACACGTAAATCTAGTTTTCACATTTCTGCCTGCTGCATACTATTCTATCAAATGCACACACCAACTGGACTCATCCATGTATTTCAGGATATGCCCTCAAGCTGCTGCCCAAACACTTCTGTGAACATCCACGTAAATTTCCTTGTACTTAAACTGTTCTCCATGCTGGTCAGAGCCACAGTTCCTAGAGGGACTTGTGCAGTTTTTCTTTACAGAAAATTTCTCCCAGGCATGTGCCCAGGAGGGAGATTGCTGAGTCATAGGATCATGAAGACGTAATTTCAATTAAAAAATCGCCAGATTGCTCCCTAGGAGAGCCGCAGTCACTTACCTTCCCACAACCAGTTGCACAATGTTTTGTTTCAACTCATCCTCACCAGCACTTGGTATTGTCAGACTTTACAGTTTTTGCCAATCTGATGTGAAATACAATCTCACTGGGGTTCTGTTGGGCTCTACTCTGACTGCTGGTTGGGCTGAACTTGTCTCTTCACATGATGATCAGCCACTCGGGATTCCCCATTCTATTGAAATGCCTGTGCATAGCCATTGTCCTTTTCTTTCTCTTGTTGTTTCCATTGTATTATTGCTGATTTGCACAATTTCACTTTACATTCCAGCTGTTAACACTCTGAAGTTTTAGGTATTGCAAATACCTTTTAGACTGTCACCAGACACCTGTCACTATTAGCCTCAGGGTGTCCCTCACTGAGCCCAAGCCTTCCATTGTTTATTACTGTCATTCATCAATTGAGCTCAGTATTTGGAGCTGATGAGGTTTTTATTTAACAATTTCTCAATCACCTAAAGGCAAATAAGTATTTTCCAATGTTTTCTTTCATTAGCTTTATAGTTTTACTTGCCCATTTTGAAATGACTGCATTTTAAGGTACTTCTTAATGCATCAAGATTGGGATTCAATTTTATTTTTCTCCATTTAAGAAAGACCGTCTTCTCCAAAATGTTCTAAATAATCTATCCTTTTAGTATATATAGTCATTAAGCTGTCCTTATCATCTGCTTGCTTCTTATAGCTGCATAGTTTTATTTGGGGACTCTTCACTCTTTCCGTTGGTCTATTTGCTGGTTCTGCACATCAGCCTTATACTTGTGGTTTCTACATCTTTCTCAAATGTCTCAGTTTCAAGTAGAATGGTTCTGTCCCTTGGTCCTTCTTTTTCAAAGTTGTTTGGTTACTCAAGAGCCTTTATTCTTCCATATAAAATTTAAAATCAGTTCATCAGAATCCCTGAAATTCTTGCTGTGATTTTGATTGGATTGGTAATGAACTACATAGCAATCTGGGGAGTAGAATCCCAAATACCTAGAATTATCTGTATTCAAATGCGAATGCTGCACATATTTAAAGGTATAGTTGAGATACATAGGACGCTCCCTTTTCGCTTTGTGATTGTTCACTTTTGCCACTGGGCTAGAAATTCCACAGGAGCGGGGATGTGGTCTGTCTTGTTCATGTGCTTAGATTGGTGCCCAGCACAGGACGGACACTCAATAAACACTTTTTGAATGAGCGAAAGGAAGCCAGATCTATCAGAAATGAAGTAATAGCTCCTCTGGTCTCCATACATTACACATTTGCATCCACCAACCTCCGTGGCAGGAAGTCAAGTTACTAGATGAAACATGCTATAAAGTGCTTTGATGGTGCAAACAACTGACCAGTGAGGGGCCGTCTCAAGGGGCACTTTGAACTGATCTGCCTGGAGTTTGAACAATAAGAAGGATGAACCCACATTGCCCTGACCTGGCTTAACCCTTCAGTTCCAGTGAATCCACACATTCCTGAGTTTATCTTTCTGATAAACTGAGTAACCTGAGATATAGAGCCCATGGCAATGGTCTTGAATGAATGAGTAATACAACAAGTTACAAAGTTCTTAAAAGAAGGCTTGAGGATAGCTCTTCCTTGTTCTCCTGGGCTTCTCCAGCCTTTGTGCATTGCATATAGTGGGTGGACCTGGGGGCTAATTTATATAAAGTAATAATCACTTGTTCTGTTTTTCTTTTGTTCCTACTCCTCTCACTTTCTTTTCTTTCTTTCTTTCTTTCTTTCTTTCTTTCTTTCTTTCTTTCTTTCTTTCTTTCTTTCTTTTTGAGGGAGCAAATGAAGAAAATAAGGCTGGAAAGATAGCAGATTTCTAATGAAATCATAATTCTTTCTTTCTTTTTTTCTTTTTTTAAGGAAAATGATAACACTAAAACCATAAGGCAAACCAGTAGGGGGTGTTAAAGATAAAATTACCACTCAGAAGTCAATGGAAATGCAGTTATAGACAATTATTGCATGTTCTCTGTGTCCCTTGTAAGCGAATTGACCTTTAAAAATAAAATTGCTCTTGATTGTTTTTTAAATCTCATTTTCTGTGCTTCTGAGATGGTTTCCAACTGTTATCTTTCTGTTATTTTTAAAATCTCCAAAGGTACCATCATAAATAATAGTGATCAAAATTTCTTGGATTATTAACTTTCCTTTGTATTTAAAAAATACTCCTCTTGCATATCTGACCATGAATAAGCAAATCACAATATTGCCATCAAATGGAATATTATGCAGCCATTAAATAGTATTTTAAAGAATTTTGAGATCTATGGAAATGTTTATTATAAGATCATCTTTTATTAAATAACAATATACAAAACCACATCTAGAGAATATTCTTTATTTGTATTTTTTAATGTTTAAAATAATGATTATGGGATTATAGGTTGGTTTTATTTTCTTATGTGGCTCTTCTATATAATTTCCAAATTCTCTTAATAAATGCCACTCTTATAATCAGGAAAAAATCATATAGATTTTCAGATATTCTTCTGATTGAATTTAATTTGTCTTGAGGGTAACTTTTGACAGGAAATAGACACAATTTTTCTATTTTAAAGTAGATTACTGAGGCATCATGAAGTGCGTTGCCACAAATCACAGAATTCATGACTAAGAACTAGAATCTGAAAGAGAAACCAACTTCTTGGATTTGGTCCTGACCCCACTTACATAAACCTGGTGAGAAATGCAGAGGGCTGGTCCCTTCTCCAAGTCTCTTGGTGGCTGGTTCTCAGGACATCCTTCCTCCCTGTTCAGACTATATGTGGAGGAGACCCAGAGACAATGCTGAGGCTCCCCTTCCCAGGTCAACTCCCTCCAGCCTTCTGCCAAGAGAAGGGAAGAATCCTGAAACATATCTCTCGATTATCACAATTTCCAAGTAACTGGCTCTATCTGATTGAGATTACTTCAGATACAAATACTATTGTCAGCAAAGAACAACATTTCCATTTTCCTAAATTACCAGAAGCCTAACTTTAGACACATTGTGCCCTTCTCTCCTTGAACACTTAAGAACAGAGACCGTATCTATTCTTTTCCAAAGGCTCCTAGCCAAATTCCCAATACAGAGACGTTACACTTGTCGTGTAATCTTGCTAAATACTCGTTAACTCATTAACCATTGGCCTTAGAACATTGTACCTTGAGGGCACTAATTCAAATTCAGACCTGGTGGACAGTGTATAACGTCTTATTACCTTGCTAGGATGACTCATTCATCAGCGTGGGAGCTCTAAGTTTCCATTCGGAGAATCGATAAATCTTATGACGTACTTTCAAGTGGCTCTTTTAATTTTTTGAAGTGTCAAATGACAATTATTTCTTTCTTTTGGTCACAGTTCTTGATATATCAACAACAAAAAAAAATGATTCCCTGGGCTCACCTATAGAGATTTCACTGCAACTGATCCCCAGTGGAGCCCAGGCATTCGTATTTTTTTTAATCTACTTTGATAATTCTAATGCTGAGCCAGGGTTGAGACTATTAATTTAAACTCTGAATTTTTGACTCTATGACATATTTAGAATCTACGATTTATTGGATGGCAAGTCTTTGGTCAAGAATGCAACATCCAATTATAACACAGATCCCACGGGTAAGATCAGATTTAGGATTTTCCATGTGGTTTCCAGAAATGTATTGCAGCAACAATCAAGTATTGTTGGATACTTTATATTTGTCTGGTACCCTCAAAAGAAGCACTCTCGAAGAGAAATGTGTTTTCTTAAATCTATAGTTCAAGCTAGGGAGAATGACTTATTTTGCAATCTTGAGTCTTCCAAACCATGAACAATCTTTCTTCTTGAATTTACTTAGGTCTTGTATCAGTCAGGGTTCAGTGAAGAGACAGAAACCAGACCCGTCATTTGCATAGGGAAACTTTAATATAAAAATGTGTGACTTCATACAACCAGTAAAAAGATAGAAATCTATTTAAAAGGGTAGAGGATGACTCTGAAGGGAACAGAAGGAGCAATTGCCGAAAGCAACGACTCCCTCTGGATTGTGGGGATAAGTGATAATATGGGATAAGTGGGGATAGTGGGATAAGTGAATAAGTGAAGACCCTTGGAAATGTAAAAGGGTCCCCTTCCCCACCACCAAGGCTGAGATTCAGCCCTCCCTGGAGGAGTGAGGAGGTGTGGCTGCCATGGGAACCTGCCATCCACCAGTGATAGAGAAACACGGAGAGCTGGGCTGAGCTGACTTGCAGGAGTGGCCAAGTACAGCACAGAGGAGGAAGTTACCTGAGGGCACGGGCTGAGCAGCTGACTGGGCAGGACCGGACCTCTGCAAAAGTGGGTGGGCATGGCTATCAGTCACTCACTCCCTGCCTCAGAGAAAACTGCCAATATTTCACCAGATCTGTTTTCTTCGTGTTTTTAGAGGCTGGGGACAACATATAGGAAAAATCATGAAGCAGGCCTCTTATAAAAAGCCAAGCCTTTGTTATCAGTGGGAGATGATTACGGCAAGAAGGGCAGCCTTTAAGAAGGAAAATGCAGTTACCAGAGGAATCTCTGACACCTGTGTTTAAAGGGAAGCATTTTTCTGCTGAGGCCAGCAACCCTCACCCTCAGGGCGCTAGGGCTCCCAGGTGCCTCCAGCCTCCCTACAACAGGATCTAGAATCAGCACTTCTCTACCACCAGCCCTCTCTTCCGCAGTGTGGGGATCTCATCTTCTGCACATCATGCATGGATCCAGATGCTGGAAGATGGAGTCTTTTCTGAGTAGTTTTCAGAGGAGCCAGGGGCAGAGGCTGTTCTGTGTAAAGGCGGAGACGTAGCAGCAGAGAGAGAAATGAGAGTGGGTGAAGGAGCAAGGAGATTTGAGACATTGTCCTTTTGGCAAGAAAGGGGGGCGTAAAAAGATGATAATACTTCAGGGGCTGTAAACTATTTATGATTCTAGGTCAATATCAAAAGAGCCCTCTCAGAAACTAGTTTGGAAGAGGAAATTGGTGAACTTAGCTACTTCAGGACAGGATATTGTGGATAAAATAATCTTATGGCACCTTTTCAGATTTAGGCAAGCGCCATGTGAGTGGATTAAGTAAAGAGATCTGAAGCCAAAGGCATATAAGTGAGCCTGCTGGGAACTGGAACAGGCTACTTGAGGCTGCCTTGACACCTCAAACGCCCTCACTCCACACTCAGTTCCTGGCCCCTAGATACCGGCCTCCATATTCTCTTCAGAATTTTCCTCCTCTGTCAGCCGGCAGAGGGAGAAGAAAAGTCCTAGGACATTGGAGCCCATATGGCCATGAAGTGTTGCTGGGCGACATCACCTCGTAGCTTGAGGAGACCCCACACAGGTGCGGCACAGGGCTCAAGGGACTGTCACTGGAGAAAGAAGAGACCTCCCACGAAAGAAATAGAGGGGGCTCTTCTGGAGCTAAGAGGCCTGCAAGAGATTTTATTTGAATGTTCCCTCGGCGCCATTTTGCAAAAGGGAAGAAGCTTCCTTGAATTCTCTGAAATTCCAAACAGTTACTGTGAGGATGTGGGTTTGTACACGTGTGTGCACGTGTATACATCTCTGTGAGGGTTTGTGCGTATGTGTGTGCTCAGCTACGGCTCCCTTGAGAAAAGGAGGAAAAGAGGTCAAGTGGGGTTTGTAAGATGAACCCATATGAGTACCCAGGGCACCATGGAGAACTCTATTTTGAAAGGGCTGTTCCTTTAAATTACATGTTTGGGATAACCCTCATTTTTTGTTTTGTTTGTTTGTTTGGAAGAAAAACATTTCTGTTCTTAGAGGTGACTCTTCTAGCGGTCCTCAGCCTTGAGAAACAGCACAGTGTGGCAGCAGTGGAATGGGCTGGGGTTCTGCTTTGATGTCAGAGCGGGAGCCCTGTGAGGCTGGGAAGGCACACACACCCTCCCAGCCTCAATTCCACTCTGTAAAAGAGGAGGTCAGACCAGGTTATTTCTGGTGGAGAATTTTCATCCCTAAGCTCAGTGGCCTTTGGAAAACCCAGACAGCCTGTAAGCAAGAACCCTATCCACTGCGTTGCTCCTCCACCAACTCAAGAACCAAATGTTGCTCAGTTGCTCTCAGTTCTGTTGTCGACATTTCAGATATGTGGGAAACAGGCTCAGGAAAGTCCAGGGACTTGCTCAAGACCACCCCAAGTTCCCAGTGGTTCTGTGTCTTCCCATATCTGGTCCTTGCCAGCCCTGCCCCTTAACACCAGCTCTGTCTCTGCACATAGAGGACACAGTTGGCCCATAGGGCCCTGGCCTCAAGGTGCATGCAGTGCTCCTGCTTCTTTTTCTCTTGGTATGCAGGGGTCTAAGGTTGGGGAATAGGACTGCGACTCAACGGTGTCCTCCCCCTTTGGGGAATAAAAGTGGCTAGCAAATCAGAAAGCTGCAGAGAAGGATAAGATGTGGCATGGGGCCCATAGGTAGACGCTGGGCTTTGCTCCCAGGCTGTACACCCCTCTCTCCACCATCTGAGGAGTTGGGAGCAGTCTCCTGAGTCCTCCAGGAGAACAAGGTGATTTCGGTCACACATATTTCAATGACACGGATGTCCAAACAGGAAACCAAAGGGAACAGGCTTTTCGGTTTTTGTTTTGTCAAGGCAGCATGGGGTGGGGATAGACCAGACCAATGATACCGCTGTAATTTCAAATGTCTGCAGCCCCAGAAATCCACCATGCATTGAGGTAACCTGATATAAAACGACTTGCACTATTTAGAAAGCAGCGCTTCCGCACTGTGCCTGGACTGTGGGCCTGCGTTTAGAAGTCAGTGCGGGACCTTAGCTGACACTTCCATACCTGCCAGGAGTTGCTGATGTGAACCAGGTGGCCTGCTTCAAGCAGAATTCAATTACCCAGATGGCAACTGTTTCTTAATTCAAAACTTTAACAACATGGCCTTCTTTTTATTTTTTTTCCATTATGAAAAATGAGAGGGGGAGAAAATACATTGAGTTTGAGCACTTCTGGTTTATGAGATTAGAGGCATGATAGGGAAGTGGATCCCTGGCCGGTGCCAGCTCCCCGCAGCGCTGGCTTGCAGCACAGAGCCTGGCTGACTCGGCTGCTTATTCCAGGAACAGGAGTGATGGTCCTGAAGCCCTGCCTCCTCCTGGGTCTGTTCTTTTTTTTTTTTTTTCCCCGGGTCTGTTCTTAGCAAGCTATAAGAACTCTCCTTTGCTAATTAGCGAGTGCATTAGCAGATGGTATCTTTCTCTCTCTCTCTTTTTTGTTTTGTTTTGTTTTTGTTTTAAGGAAAAAGGAAAAATAAGAAAAGGAAAATTGCATTTGGAGACAATGCCTTCTTTTTTCCTAAGGAGGCTATGCTGTATCAGTCCCTGCAGCTCAGAGCATGGTTATTCAGGCTTATTATTCTGATGGTGAAAATGTCCCTGCGGGGCTGGTGCTACCATGTGTTAGTGGGCTCATTTGCTGGTCCTCACCTGTGGTTTGGGGGGTAGCCAATTCAGGCAGGTGGAGTGGTGACTGACCCCCTCCCGCCCCACTCCTGCACTCTGGTTGCTGCCACAGGCTGGCTGTGCATCAGCAGACAGGCCTGTTATTGGGTAAATGAGGTGGGCAGGGGAAAGAGAAAAGCCAGCATCAAATAGCTTTTGTTCTCACTCCCTTCTCGTCTCAGCAAATTTTTAAGGATGTCTTCATCCTTCTTTAGGTCTTGTTTCTCCCAGACTGAATAGGAATTTGAAATCAGGACAATTCCATATGTTTTGAACAGTTACTATGTGGCGGGCAATGTTTTAATCATTTAAGTTTCATGTCAAATGAGCCTTGTGGCAGCCTAGTGATAACAGTTACTGATACAAAGATTTCAAAAGTTTCATGTGAACAAGGAAAATGTTGTTGCTTAGAAGAGGCATTTGATGGGGTCCTGTTTTCTCATCAACTTTCTTGATCTAGCACCTCTATCATCTTGCCAAGTGCCCCACCACCACCACTACCTCCCCTCCACCACCTCCAGTACTCAACTCTTCTCCTGCCATGTCCACTACCAGATGCTAAATGTCAGATGGACAGATCTGTGCAAAAAAAGTATAAAGAGCTGAGATTCGTTTATACAGGAACATCTTTTACTTGAATTATCTGGACAATGGAAGCCAAAGCTTTCATTAACTTGGCCTTTTTCACTGTTCTCTTTATCTTCTCTTGTATCCATCTCTACATGTGGCATTGGGAGCCAGGTAGCTTAACTTTTCTTTAGTCTGGGGAATTGTTCCAAGAACTGGTCTATGACAGGGGCACCTGGGTGGCTCAGGTGGTGACCCTGGGTCCTGGGATCGAGTTCTGCATTGGGCCCCCCACAGGGAGCCTGTGTCTCTGCCTCTCTCTCTGTGTCTCTCGCGAAGAAATAAATAAAATCTAAAAAAAAAAAAAAAAAAAAAAGAACTGGTCTGGACAGAAGTGGAAGCCAAGCAAGTCCTCGGCTTATTTGGAGTTCAAATTTACAAAAGCCACTAGGAAAACGGAGTGAGATGCCTGCACCTTCCCAGCTAAATGAGGTATCTTCCAGGGTTGGGTTGTCGTGTGCTAAGAGATTGTTAGAATTATGTCCAAATCCCAGTTTTTGTCATATCCAGCAATTTTAAAGTTCCGGTTTGGGGGGGAAGTGGTGGATAATGGGAAGTATTATGGGAATTAAGCATGCATATGTGTGCACAAACAGGAAAGAAAATAAAATTAGTGTGCCATCTCAACAATATATGGGGAGACATAGATGTCTTGGAAATCTGAATTCAATAATACAATCAGAAGAGCTTTGAGAAATGGCCTGATTGTGAAGGCTTATCCCAGTGTCCTGGGGCTGCCAGAGAAATCTTTCCAAAGCACAAATCTGATCATGCCACTTCCCTGCTCCAAACCCTGCAGTATCTCCCCATGGTCTACAGGATAAAGTCCAGGCCCTTAGACTGGCGTCTAAGTCCTCCAGAGTCTGGACCCTGCTCACCCTCCAGGCTGCTCTCCGGCTGCCGTCTCCCTCACTACCCATGCTCTAGCCATTTTAAACTACAGGCCTCCAACATACTAAGTTCGTGTCCCAAAGGGTTTTTGCCTATGCTGCTGCTTTGCTTGGAACCACCCTCCTACATCCACCCCCATCCTCCCCAACACATACTGCTCCACTTCCTGAACTCCTCCCCATCTTCAAGAGCCAGCCAGAGTAGCCTTTCCACCTCTGCAGATAGACCTGACCACTTCTTCCCTGATAGATACATGCCGCCCCCCCACCCCCCCATACACAGATAGGGCACCTCTCACCGTGTTACTAATATCTCTGTGTGTCTTTATTTTATGGCAGTTGGTGAACTATTTGAGGGTAGGGAATGTGTCTTGGTCATCTTTAGACATGAGCACCAGTCACAGTGCTGGGCTCAGAGTAGATGCCCAATAAGGGTTAATCCGGGTGTTTTCATGAACTAGCTCTTTCTTTGGTTAAACAGTGTAAACAAGGTAGCAGGCCAGAGGTAGGGGCTGGGAGGGATTCTTTGTGAGATGGGGAGAAAGAGAGGAAAACCTGCTTAGGAGCTTTTCTGTGGGAGTCCACATGTGGAGGTCACCCATCAACCAATATGGCAGCCTCTAGAGTAAAGCCTGAGCTGCTAAAAATGAATTAAGCTAGTTACTATTTTTGTACCTGACCTACTTTTTTGGTTACTTTCTACTGCTGTAGAAAAACTCTGGAAGTTCTTGTAAATGAACCAAACTACTTTTCGATGGCCTTATATTCTTCCCTTTTCACTCTACTGTAAGGAAAATCTGCCAAGTCCCTGAAACCCAGTTCTTAGGCCAAAGCATCTAAGGAAGAGTATTGTTCTCAGTAGAACCATCTTCCGAAGAACTTTCTCAATTGTTTTTCACGGGAAGACTTAAAGGCCAGGAATAGCAAATCTGTCCACCCCAATGATAGCGCTTGTGACTGTATCCCCCTGAGAACAAGTAGAGTTACACAGCAGTGATCTCCTGCTGCCTCCTCTGGGGCGGGCTTGCCCACACTGGTTTGTAAGCCTGCCGAATGCCACAGCTCTGCTGTTTCAGTGCAGATGGGACTCGGCAATTGGATATTTTCCGGTCTAGATCCTTCCTCTGTTGCCATTTTTTTGCAATGCCCCAGTGATTGTTGATTTTGTCAGGATATTGTAACAGTCAGTAGGTTTTTGCATTGGAGTGAGGGGACAGATGTGTATGGGGAGTGGACGCTGAATTTCAGGATTCTGTGTAAAAGCCACGGAAACCAGTTAGCATCCTACTTACAAAGACTGCTTCATAAGAACCACTGATTTAAATGGCAGTCGAATGAAAGGGATGCTGAAGGGGAAGAATGAGGATTTGATGCTGCGTGGTTGATCATAGCTCCCAGGACAAGCACCAAGGAAATGCTGACTTTTCTGAATTTCCAGAAGCAAATTTTTGAGGGCTTCAAAAATCATTAACAGAAGGAAGTCTGTTCAGGAGAGTACTAAAGAGCCTTAAAAGGAAATTAAGAGATGAGCAGAAAACAGAGGCCGGGAGGAAAAAAAGTTGAGGGGGGAGGGTGGTCAGATGTATTTAACCTAGAGATTGCAGATGTTGGTCATGTGCACAGAACTGTGCTTTAAAAGGAGGAGGTAGGGGTGCCTGGGTGGCTCAGTTGTTGAGCATCTGCCTTTGGCTCAGGTCGTGATCCCAGGGTCCTGGGATCGAGTCCAGCATCAGGCTCCCTGCAGGGAGCCTGCTTCTCCCTCTGCCTGTCTCTGCCGCTCACTCTCTGTCTCTCATAATAAATAAATAAAATCTTAAAAAGAAAAAAGCCAGGAGATAATCCGCTGCTGGGCAGGAGAAAGCAGATGTGCAATAGTGGGACAGACATGGTCTAGGAGGAACTTTGGGACAGTGAGAAGGGTTGGCTTTAATGTAGTGACAGTGGCAGTGGTGGCTAAGTGGCTTTCTAGGGGGACCTAGGAAATAGTGAGAGATGAAGATGCATGCTCACGATTGTTTCCACACTGGCTCTATAGTGCAAGCTGAGCCAAAAAGCCTTGTCCTTCCAGATCCGTGGCTCATTGATCTACCCCAATTTCTGCTCCCTGTGGAAAATGCTAACTTGGTGTAGGCTCCAACTCATGTTCTAAAGCCCTTAATTGCAATGGTGTGTTTATTCAATTCAGCAAGTGCTTGTTCAAAGCGCTAGCATTCTTGGCTCAAAATACCCACTTGCATCATATTTTTCATACATCTGCTGACTCGATTCACAATGGCTGGGCCAAGCCTCCATGGTTGTGTCAAATCCTCCTCGAGGCCATCCGCACTTGGCAGCCTTGGGTCTGTGCAGGCTGAGTCTCTGGGCTGATCAGTTTAATTATGTCCTGAGCTGGGAGCTTAAACAGAGCTGATAGGACAAGAGGCAGATAGAATAGAGAGTCAGAACTTGCCCCGCCCTCTCTTCTGGAAGTATTGTTTATCTGCCGCACTGCTCTGGGAGCTGGAAAAGGTGCACAAAATTCAGCTGCTCTCCCAGGACTGTCCAGTGTCAATGACTCCCTGGGCCTTGGGTTCTAAAAAATGAGTGGAGTGTTCGATCTCTAAGATTCCGTTCAGAATCCTCTCCCAAGAGGAAAAAAGAAGGCTTTCCCAAGGAAAGGACTCTTCCCCTCTTAGTCACCTATGTTTGACGACACCTCTCTGAAATCTGAGCTGCCTACACCTCAGCCCTGCTATGCCGGCCGTTTGTCTTCATTCCATCAGCCTGTCCAGGGCTCCATATTACAACCAGGCAGGTATTCCTTCCCTCGCTCTTTCCCATTAGACATCTGCAACTCTTGCCTCTTGACCATATTTTTTCCCTTCACCTCTTAAAATTAGCCATCAACCCGTGGCAATAACCTTTACTCTGAAAAACACCCCTGAAGACTGCCCAGAAGTCCCTAGACCACAGTACTTGGGAGTGGTCACCCAAGTTAAGAAAAGCACCAACTTTAGAGGAGTCATAGTGAAGCCATTCCTGACATTCTGAAATTGTTTTATTGGATTATGTTTCTTTTAACAAGACTGCAATGGAAGATGACACTATCAAATACCTGGAAGATGGAATAGGATTTGCCTCTGGTGGGGGATCAGGCGGGTCAGAACAGGGGTGGGGGGTGGCATGTGTTGACCTACATAGGGCATTTCTACAGAATAATGGTTCTCTGCCTTAGATGCCACCCAGCGGACTATAGAGGAGTGAGGCTGGGGGAGAAAAGGCTCTAGGGGAGGTCTTCTTGGTTGCAAGAGGAGAAGCATGTAGAAAGTGTGAGGATAGCAGTGTTGGAAGCAATTGCTCTTCCCCCACTGTTAACTTCCTTGGTTCTCTGCTCAGAAGTAGGAAGATGGCTCCCGTTTTGCAATTTTGAGCCAGGCTCCCTCAGACATTAACTGAATGGCTTTGTGAGAAGGAAGTCCCTGAGCCTCCAGTTTCCAACTCTGTAAAGTATACCTAGAACCTTTTACCCTCCAGACGTGTGACAGTCCAATGGGCTGTGATATGGAAAGGTGCTTTGTGAAGGCAAGGCAAGGCAACCTACAGATTTTAGTTAACATTTCTTATATTTGTATGCCTTTTCCCCTACTCTGGAAGACAGCTAGAACTTTGAGGCCCTCCTGGAGGGATCTTCAGCAATATTCCAGCGGCCAAATAAACAGGTCTAGAGACAAAGAGAAATGCGTTGACCTATTGAGGTTATATTCTTGAATGGGGGAAAAAAAAAGGTAATTTTACTTAGGAAGGGAGAGAAAGGAGATTCACTGGCAAGAAAAATCTACAGTGTTCAGATTTTTCCTTTCTACAATGTGTTATTTTGCTGCACTTTTTCCATTCAGACCAGGGCCTTAGAGATGATTAATCTTAAACAAGTCAAGGGATCTTTAGCAAGCAAAGGCTTTCTAGGGGTTAGCAGTAATGAGGGTGCTATAAGGGATCTTGAGCGAACCACTTTCTAGACCCCTGGAGCAGAGCCCTGATAACACCCTGCAACTGTCTTTGAATTAGCAGCATAGGGAACTCTGATCTGGACTCAAAGGCTCTTTCCCCAGCAGTCATGAACTTGAATCCAGGTTACAATTCCTCTGCTTTTCGTCACCTGGAGTGATGTAACAAAGCCTGAAGATGGCTGGAGGAGGCACTAGCCTCTAACAATGCATTCTGGGGAGAGAGGAAGAGACTCATGTAAGAAACAGTATCTTTTGGGAATAAGAATTACCCGAACGTTTGAACTGATAATAATACACTTGCTATTTCTTTTCTTTTCTTTTCTTTTTTCTTTTCTTTTCTTCTTTCTTTTCTTTTTTCTTTCTTCTTTTCTTCTTTCTTTCTTCTTTCTTTCTTTTCTTTCTTTCTTTTCTTTCTTTCTTTCTTTCTTTCTTTCTTTCTTTCTTTCTTTCTTTCTTTCTTTCTTTCTTTCTTCTTTCTTTCTTCTTTCTTTCTTTTTTTCTTTCCTTCCCTCCCTCCCTATGTCTTTTAAGCTTTGTATCTTTATTTGTTCAATTTATTTATTTATTTATTTATTTATTTATTTATTTAGTTAGTTAGTTCATGTTAATACTTGAGAGTTCACAGGGTCGGCTTTAACTTGCTTAGACAATTAATATTTTCCTTGTTTCTTGTAGGAATTCCCAGAGACTCCTAGTGACTTTCTTCTGCGAATCTCGTGCTTTCCCAGAGTATATCTGACTTCCTGAAAGCATTGTTAATAATAATAATACTTTGCTTTCTAAATGCCCTTCAACCACAGCAGCCTCTGCTAAGAAGCTGTAACGGGAGGGAAGACCCACATGGCAGCCAGGCCGGGGCTCTCTGCGGGCTCCCGGGCTTATCATCACACAGCAGGCCCAGAGTCCCCCAGAGCACCCAAGGCTGCGCTGGCAGGTCAGGTGGGAGGCACCGACAGGCTCCAGACGGGTCCTCGGACATCTCCCCGTCAAGTCAAACCCTTTTGCTAAAGACAGGGTTTTATTCACACAGTAGCGTGAATAAATTCATTGGAAGTCCTGTGAGGGGTCATCAGGGTCACGAAGAGAAGCAGGCGAAGGGCGCCGGGGACCTTCCTCAGGCCGGCTCAGACCCATTCTTCCTGGGGCCCGAGCGGGAAGTGGATCACGCGGATCCAGCCCAGAGGAGGCATCCGGGAGGCGCCGGCGACCGGGGAGCCCATCCGCAGGTGGGCGCCGGGCGGGGACTGCGCAGGGAGGCGGAGCCGTCCCGGGGGCGCGGGCTGCCGCCAGGCCGCACCCCCACCCCACCCCCCCCACCCCACCCCCACCCCCCCACCCCACCCCCACCCCGGCGCGCCCCTCAGCCCCCGGAGGAGCTCGCGGACACGCTGCCAAGGCCCCTCCGCGCCCGGTTCCCGTCCCCGGGCCGCGGAGATTGGGGAGCCCCGCTCCGAAGCGTCCCCGCACCCACCGCAGCCCCCGCGCGGCCACGGGGCGGGCCGGTCACGCAGGGCGGCGGGAGGAGGGGCGCGGGAGCCGCACGGCCGCGGCCTCCCGGGGCTTGGGCACGCGCGCCCCGGCCGGCGCCCTCCCGCCCCGAGCCGCGACTGGCCGGGGCCGGGGCCGGGGCCGGGGCCGGGGCGGGGGCCGGGGCCGGGGGCGGGGCCGGGCGGGGGCGGAGCCCGGCCCGCGGCCGGTGTCAGGTTGCTCCGGTAACGGTGACGTGCCGCGGCGTGGGCGGGGCGAGCACGCAGGTTGCATATTTTAGGAAGTGAGGAGGAGGCGCGGGCTCGAGCTGCGGCTGGGTCTGGGGCGCGGAGCAGCGGCGGGAGGAGGCGGACACGTGGCAGCAGCAGCAGCGGTAGCAGCCCCAGCCCCGGCCCCGGCCCCGGCCCCGGCCCCAGCCCCAGCCCCAGCCCCAGCCCCAGCGGCGGCGTCGGCCCGGGCCGCCGGCCGCTCGCCCTCCCGCCCGCCCGCCCGCCCGCCCCGCGGCAGCCCCAGCTCCGTGCTCCGCGCTCCCCGGCCGGGAGCTGCTCCGTCCTTGCCTCCCTGGTCTCCGGCGACGGCACCGGGCGCCGGGCACGGACCTCCGCCACCATGGGGAAAGGGGTGAGTGCGCGGGAGCCCGGGCGCGGGGCGCGGGGCGCGGGGCGCGGGGCGCGGGGCGCGGGGCGGGGAGGAGGGGAGGAAGTCGGGAGGCGGCGGCGGAGGAAGCGGCTCGGCGCGGGCGGGCGGGCGGGCTTCACGGACGACGCACTCTGGAAATGGAGGGAGCGCGGCGGCGGCGGCGGGGGCCGGCCGGCCGGCGGGGGAGGGGCGCGGACCCCGGGGCGGCCCCGGCGCGCTGCGGGCCGGGGGGCTCCTGGCGGCGGGCTCGGGAGGCGCGGGCCCGGGGCGCCCGGGAAGGAGCTGCCGGCGGCGCCGCATCCCCGGAGCCGGCTCCCCCGCCCCCCCCGCGCCCCCTCCGCCCGCCCTCACCTCCCCATCTCTCGCCTTCCCTTTTCCTTCCGCCCTCCGTGCCCGGAGGAAAGGCGTGCTCCTCCCCTTCCCCCGGGGCGCGCCGCCGGGGCCCCTCCCGGGCTGCCTCCCCGCCGCCGCCGGGGTCCGGGCGCCCGCGGGGGATCCGACGCGGGGGGGACCCGGGGGCTGCGGCTCCCGCTCCCGGAGGCGCTGGGGCCGAGCCAGGTCCCCGCAGCGCCCGCCGCCCTCCCCTAAAGGAGGAAAAAAAAAAAAAGCTGGCTTCCCTTCACTGCGGAGCCGGTCGTGCTGGCTGGTGCCAGAAAGGGTGTGTCTTCACCGCCCTAAGATGGCCTTTAAGGTATACTTTTGCGAGCTTTCATGGGACGCTTTCCGTGAGCACTGGATGCGCCCTGGGGCGGCTGGAGTGGTCATTTCCCTGCTGGGGAGGGGTGTGTAGAGGGTTTTGGGTTTTTTTGTTTTGTTTTGTTTTGCTTTTTGAGGGATGAGCCTGGAAGGAGGACAGGCTGACCCACCGGGGCCTCAGGGCGCAATAAACCCGAAAGAGGACTGCAGGCGGCGGGCAGTTCGCGGTGGTGGGGAGCGCCGCGCCGCGGGGTCCCCGGGCAGGGGAGGGGCAGGGGAGGGGCAGGCCCCGGCCCCGGGAACGCCGGGGAGCACCGGAGCCGCTGCTCGCCCCTGTGCTTCTGTGACCCGTAGCCGCAGCCCAGGACCGGGTCTCAGACCCTGATGGAGCCCAAGTCAAGTTGAGAAAAGTTTATACACGATAAACCGCCCCCCAACCCCCGCACACACACCCCCGTATCAATTCGTGGGAGAAAATGACCAGGCCGGAGGACCCGGGTAGGAGAGAGGCCGCCCCGTTATGTCCAGGGCTTGCACAGTGCGGGCTTCCAGGAGGTCTTTGGAGGTTTTCAGGGCTCCGCAGTGTGGCCTGAGTGGTAGGGGAGGAGGCAGGGTGCGTCTCTGGGGATTCTGAATTTTGGATTTTGAGGGAGGTCATAGGAAAGGCTTGGGCCCGGTAGGGAGAGTGGCGAGAAGTGGAATGCACCCTGGTATCTTTTAAAAAGCCCAGATCGTGGAGGGCTGCTCCGGGTTACAGAGCCAAAGGCGAAGAGCTGAGTGCCAGTGCCAGCCTCTACTCCCGATATAAAAGTGGGTTAGTGGCCTGTGCTTGTACCACACCATCAAACCCGAGGTCATTCCCATAAAGAAGCCCTTTAAGCTCACCCCTTCATCTCCCCTCCCTCAAAAAGGGAAAAAGTTGATAATCCAGAGCTGGACATTCCTGCTTTCGGGGGTGTAGTGATCACAGCTACTTCCCCCGAGGCCTAGGAAGGTGAAGTGACTTGCTCAAGGTCAAATGGTTGGTAAGTGACACACCAGACAGGCTTGACTCCTGAACAGCCTGTGGTCTCCCTGGCCTGAACACTCACTCCCTTAGCATCACCTTATATGTAGAACTCCAGCCTTATTCTTCAGATGAAACTGGGGTATTTGTGATATTGAATTAGTGGAACCGAGAGATGTTTGAGTAAGTTCCTTCCACATGTCTGTATGTGTCTTTCATAACCGAACACACGCGTGAGAGTGGTGAAAGATCTCACACACCTGGGTTGTGGAGGCTCAACCAGCCTGTCCTACGGATCCTTAATAAAACGCCAGTGGCTGGCAAACACAAAATTGAGTTATGGCTGGTTCACAGGAGGATATGCTCTTGTCTGCTGGGTCATAGTTAGTGTTTTGGGGACTCTGATAAATTGAACATTAAGGGGGGAGATAGATGTGTGCGTGGCGATTCTGCTAGGATAAAGTTATATCCCCTTTGTCCCCAGTGACTTACTGTGATGGTCCAAACGTTCAGAAGGAAATTTTATGCTGAAATGTTGGGATTTTTCCACATGGGGATTAAAATGTGGGTGGAGTGGTGACTAAAGCCCTGCTGATAATTGGTTAACCAGGAAGCCTGTGCTGGCAGCTAATTTTTTAAGGTCATTGTTAATTTTTTCCCCCCCTCTTCCCACTGCCTTGGGGGCCTAGGTTTTGATGCTATTTCAGGTGATTTTATTGCTCCCTAAAAAGTCTAGTTCCTAAGCTCTTGCTAAGAAAATGAAAGAACAGCTCCTGCTGAATCATTCCTGGGTGAAATAGGATTTTGTGCCTTTTTTTCACATTGGGTGTTGCTGCCAGTGACTTGGCTTAAATCTGCAACCCGCCTGCCACCCACAACTATTTGGTTCACCAAAGGTACACAAAATTTCTCTTTTCTCAAGTTTACAAAAGCTGGGGGGGGGGGGGGAGGGAGGGAAAGGATATCACCAGGTCGTTCTGTGCGATTCTCCATTGTTTGAATATTAACTTAGTTACCTAGAAAATAAATCCTAGCCTATGGGTGATGATTTCAAGAGGAGCCGAGGGAAAAAGATTGAAGTGAAGGTTACAAGGGATCCGCATGTCAGCAGAAATCCTGTTCCTATGGGAATGTTATCAACTGCCCTATTGGAGTTCAACTTGAAAGTGTGACTAAATCTCCTCTGGCTGCTATAAAGCTCTAGTACTTTAGACTGAAAACACTATAAGGCAGAGTCCTCAAGGGTGGAAAGTTGCCCAGGCCTGGCCAGGAGCAAGTGGAGCACTGACAGGAGGAACTGTAGACCAGCCCTGGGGCCGGACCAGAGGACCCGGATTGCATCACACTCTTCTTGCCTGTGGAAGTGTTCAGTGTGTGAGCGTGACAGTTCCCCGGCCCAGGGTTCTTTCTGTACCCGGTTCTGAGGGTGTATCCTCTTTTGGTAACTTTCTGTTTGTTAATTTGTAGTGTTCCCTGCCAGTAAGTTTGTAACACTCTAGTGACTCACCTTTAGGGTGGGAGGGTAGGAAAGGGGGAGGTGTGTCTCATCCATCTGAGAAGGCTGAGAATAGGCCAACCCCTGCCGCCCTCCCCCTCATCAGGGGAGATGATAACAAATTGGGTAAACGTTCATCCAGGTGAGGGCTGAGACTTAAAACCTGCAGACCTCTGGACGTGTCACTGCTAAATTGCCTTAAAAAAAATAAAAAGTGACCTCAAGATTATAAAGCACAATAGACCTGGTACCCAGGCCCACTCCATCCAAGTCTTTGGTTCCTGATTATTTTAGCAACAAATTAGGTTGGGTGACTTCCTGCCCAAATCAGCTGTGTTCTCTCAAATATATCCCAACCTAAGAACGAGAAGAAAGCTTTAACTATTGCAAGGGATTTGTATGCAAAAGTATGTAAAATTAGTTTGTTCGTTTAAGAACAAAAAGGTTTTAAAAAGTTTCTCTTTTTAAGAAGAGAAGATTCTCAGGTTCTCAGCTGCAGGTTCTCACTCAGCTGGCCCTTCGGTAGACTGAGGACCAAGGGAAGTCACCTCTGTTCTGTCCAAAGTGTGTGTGATGCAAGCAAACCTCACAGCTCTGGGCAGGCTTCCCAAGGATTTGGCACTGAGGGAAAATCAGATCTTTAGAACCTGTAGGTTTCCTGTTCATCAGTTAGTCTTCAACACTTGAAAACTGGAGAATTTTTCTTTCACCTGAAAAACCGTTGAGGATTGAAAATAATAGGAAATACTATTAATTACCCTCCAGAGGAAAGCCAAGTGGACGTATCCCTTGACATCACTGACCTCCTAACTTAATTGCATCTTTGAGGTTTCATCTACTTTCACTTTTCATCTTTTATTTTTCTTTAAAGTCTTTGTAAAAGTCTTGCGGGGGGGGGGGGGGGGGAGGAAAGGTGCATGGTTAAGTAGGGGGGATGCTTTTCAGCCCTCCGATGGGAGGGAGTGTGAACATTTGTGCTGCGGTGCCTTCTAGCTGCCCAGGGCTCTCTGCCAGCTAGCAGGCCAGAAGAAGAAACACGAGTGTCACATCAGATGGGCTCACAGTAATCAGAGTGGCTGCGTTTGGACAGCACAACACTGGGCAGAACGTTTCCCCATCCCTGCCAGAGCTGTCCAGTTCTGGGTGACTCTGAAAAGACATGGCCAGTAAGTGATAATGTGAAGTAAAGAGAATTTGAAAGTCCACTGGCTTTTTTTTTTTTTTTTTTTTTTTACACTCTTTTCATTTCTATATTTTTGGAAAAGGAGATGTGACCAAGTCAGGTTTGAACTTTCTCACGTTGCTATGAATTGAGTTTATGAGAGGAAGTGTATTCTTTGGCTGGAATCTCAGAGAGACTGTTCTTTGCATATGACTCACCTCATTAGTTGTGCTGAAATCTGTTGTCAGGAATCCACAAGAAGTTCTTCGCGTTTATTTGACTGATGTTTGGGTAGCAAATTCTATCTGTGAGAATAGAGCCCCCATCCACCCACCCACCCACCTGCAGTTTTTCTCCCTGGTTTCATTTGCATCCTGAGCTGTGGGAATTGGGGCCAGTACACCTCATTCCTTGGTTCCTTTGTGACTCTACAATGAATTGTATCTGAACATTAATTATCTCTGTATTTGATTTTATTCAAACTCTGCTTAGTAACAACTGCTAGGTATTTTCTGTTCATGATCCAAAGAGTCGATTCTTGGTGGCTTGGCACTGTGTCTTTGGGGCTTCTATTGTTTGGGGGCCTGATAGTGAAGAGTGTCAGGTGTGGGAGTAAGTGGGTCTTGGTGTTGGATGTCTCTTTCCAGGCTGTTATCATGGCCAGGGCCCTCATGCACTTCGGGGCCATATCCTTCTGTGTTTTTCTTTTATCTTCCATGTGATGCTTCCACGGGGCCATATCTGTTTTATTGTTTCCATTCAGGGGACCTCTGTGTTGAGGGGCCTTATGCTCTCTTTGTCCCCTTCAGCCTACCAGCTGGTTTACTTTGTACCCTATGCTTCAGGGTACCAACTGAGGAGGGATGAGGGTTGGGAATCGATTCAGTCCCCTTGCAGCGCTGGTGCCAGATAGTAATCCTTCATCTCTCAAACTGACATCTTTTGAGTAGCACTAGACAAAGAGTGGTCTGGCAAAAGGAGAAAAGGGGTGAGGTGGGCAGCAGATGGAGGGAACAGGCAGAAAGTTTTAACTCTAAATAGCCCGGGGGCCCTAATGATAGAGGTAGAATTAACCCCAGTGAAAAAAACAAGCTTGGAGGTTTTCTTTTTTGTTTTTTCAAAAACTGGAAAAACAGCGTATTTTAAAAGATGTAGTGAATCTGAAGTATATCGGTTGTTTAGACATTCTAGAATTGTCTTTGATCATGAGTGTACATCATTGCAGGTAGTGTGGGCTGGCACACTCCTTTAGAATTTACTTCCCAGCAGATTGTGGAGGAAGGTTAAACCTACTTCGGTTTGGGCTGAGGGAACCCTCTGGATAGAGCTGGAACTGTTTGCCCCCCACTGGCTGGATGGGCTACAGCCAAAGTATGGAGGTCTTGAGCTGGCCTCACAAAGGGACCGGTTGCTCTGGCTTTGCCACATGACCTTCTTTCTACAGCCTTGCTGCATGTTCAGGTGAGTGACAAGGAGTACAAAGGCCCGGTGGTCCCGTGGGTCACGTCCTCTGCAGAAGAAAGCTGGTCATTCCTTAACTGCCCTAAATGTTGCTCCAGGCCGCAGAGCAGCTGCAGTATTAAGGCCGCGCGTGTCCTCCCTCAACCTCGGCCGTCTCAGGGCCCTCAGATCCCCTGGCTAGAAAATTCCTTGCACGTAAACTAAACCACTTAGTCATTTAGGTGCAACTGATGATGTATGAACCGGGCTTGATCATTTCTGATATTTTCTTTCAGTTTTCATTGATGAGATGAAATAAAAATACCCCAAATGGGTTGGGGGGTACCTTGATGAAAGGTTGAAAGGGGTTTTCTTAGTAAGTGAGGAATAGCACTAATTTCTATGTTAATTCAAACCCAGGCTTAATAATAACCCTGGTGCAGTGCTGTGCAGAGTACCTTTACATACACGGTTGTTGTGTGACAATAATTTACTAAGACAGGATCCTAGGAAGATGGGAAAAAGCCCATCCTCCCTCCCTCTCCCCCCCCCCCCCCACTTGAAGGAAGGTGTAGTGCTCCCTCTGGCCCCTCTTGCTAGTCCAAAGCTTTTGTTTGTGTGTGGGTTTTAGGTGTTTTGTTTTCAGACTTGACGGCAGCCCTTGATGAATCAGATGATCAGAATGCCTTCTGGACTCTTCAGTCCTCAGGCCAAGGGTTGACTGCCATCTGAGGGACAGGCAGCTGAGGCTGACTGTGCAGGGTCCCGCAGCCAGCCAGGATGACTGGGGGCTTACTTACCCCCTAGGTTTCTTCAGCCATTGCAAAAGTCTGAAAAAACTCTGAGCTCCCACTGCTCCCAGGGCCATCTGTTGTTGGGTAGGAACCGACACGATGGCCAGCACGTCCCAAAGTCCCTAATGCACTAATGCCAGGTGGAGCCCTGAAGTATGGAGGCCTCTGTGGCTGCTTCACTGTCCGCAGACTTCAAGTGATCTCACTCTGGGATGGAAGCTTATCTCCCAGATGCCATGGCAGCTTTCTGTGTGTGCCTTTGTAAATTTGGGGATTTTTTTTTTTTTTTAAGATTGTATTTATTTATTTACTCATGAGAGACCCAGAGAGGCAGAGAGACACAGGCAGAGGGAGAAGCAGTCTCCCTGTGGGGAGCCCAGTGCCGGACCTGATCCCAGGACCCCAGCATCACGACCTGAGCCAAAGGCAGAGAGGCTCAACCTCTGAGCCACCTGGGTGCCCCAGGAATAATTTTACCTGCCCGCTGTGTCCCCCACTGCACCCCCTTGACCTGGTTAACTACTGATGGAGAGGGAGGAGCACATCTGGGGAGCAGTCCATGTTTTAAGATGAGTGAACCTTGTTACTTGTGTTAACCTTGGTTTCTTCTGTCAAGAGTTTTCTCTTCCCATTTCCAGGGCACCTTTTCCCTCTGCCCAGATCCAACAGTAGCAAAATTCCCAGGGCATCTTCAAGAGGATGGAATCCCTGGGAAGCACAGGATGAAGTAATGACCCATTTTCAGCTGTGTCACATTGGGCAAGCCCCTGCCCTCATTGTGACCTCCCACTTCCTAAATTAGAATGGGGAAAAAAAAAAAGACAACGTACAAATCAGAACTGAACTTACTTCATCGTTTTCACCAGTGGCCCATTTGTGAAGGGCCTTGAGCTTCCATTGTAGCTTCCCTCAGAGACCTCAGGGGGTGCGTGAGGGGTGCCATCATGGATCATGGGAAACATGGTGGGTGTGGGAGAAGTGATCAGGGTAGCAGTGTGTGCCCAGTGCCCGGAGGAGCAGGAAGGTTCCTGTAGGTGACTGGAGAAACCATGTTTCTCTCTCGCCATCACCTTTGTTTCTCCCTGTGTTTAGCATTGTTCCCCGATCCCACCCTGCACTCTTTCCACCCCAAACACACACACACACACACACACACACACACACACACACACTTTCTGCTTTGAATCTGTGATAGTCAAGACCTATAGGGACTTAGGGAATATTTAGTTCCTGTCACAATAAGCGAATATTAAATCATTGTTTTACTTATAGGGAAGAACTGAATTGTAAAAGCCATCTGGTCTTCTGGACAAACATTGCCTATTGAAAAAATTAAAATCTTGAAGGAGAAGAAATTCCACATGTTAATCCTTCCCATGTCTCTTTCACAAATGTCCTCACTTAAAACTACGCTTTATGTAGCATGAATTGAGGAAAGGGCGCAGGCTATTAGGAGATCAAACTCCCAGCCAGCTTAACCATTGATAACTGTGAGGCTGGAGGCAACATACTTCTCTGTAAAAGGGGCTACAATTTGGAACCTGTCCAGGGCCTAGCTCAGCTCTCTTATCATTCTCCCTCTTTTTTGGAGTGGAAAATACTGACAGTCTGAGGATAAAGCATATAGCTGGTGAGGCAGAGAGATTTTTTTAAATCTGATTTTCATATATGTATATTTTTCCTTTAAAGGTTTTACTTATTTGAGAGGGAGGGTGAGAGAGAGCGGGAGAGTGCAAAGGCAGGGGAAAGGAGAAGCAGACACCCCCTGAGCACATACACCCCCCTCCCCCATCATGACCTGAGCCAAAGACAGATATACTCAATCCACTGAGCCACCCAGTCGCCCCTGATTTTCATGCATTTAAATTAAACTTATTTTAATGATATTTTTGCTTAAAGTGAAATTGTGGACTGTATTTTAAAAATCAATACAAACCAACCACATAGTCTTTTAGAGATTCCCTAGTCAATACCTTTAAAATGATTTTTGAAGTGACGTGCTTTCCCATTAAAAGAAATTCCACTTTAGACTGTGGTTCTTGTGGAAGCCCTGTCCTTTCTTTTTGTTTTGTGTGTTTGCTTTCGTGTGTGATTATTTTCCATTTTAACTCTGGCACCAAGGGGCTCTACGCAAAGAGGCACTTATAAATGTGGTTGCTCCACAGTGGAGAGAATTTCAAGAATGTCGACTATCTTTAGACCTGCTTCATTCTTAACAGATAAGATAGAAACAAAAGAACTCCACTCTGTTGGGAGAAGTTAATCAAGGAACACTGCAGAAGTAACCACCAGGAGTTGAACAACATGAATAATATAAATGTCTCTGCCTGTGGGCAACACCAGTTCCTTTGGGGCAGGATTTCTCTTTAGAGTCTTAAGAGACAGTGTTTTAAATTTCAGTGAATATTATCTTTATTTGCAACTATCTTAGCAATGACTGAAATCCACCTATCTCCTTTGATTTTATTTTATTTTTTAATTTGATTTTTAGCCTAGTAAAATTTTGTTCTGGACACAGGTTCTCACTTAACTGCTTTAACGGCTGGCAGTGTGCTTCTGAAAGTTAGAAGTGAGTAAAGAAGAGCGACAAAATAATATAGTAATAGCACTATATATCCATTTTGAAGAAAAATGCTACCGTCTGTCTCCTTCCCCTGCCCTTCTCAGGGAGAGGGTGGTTGCGGAGGCAGTTTGAGGGCTGGCGGTGTCTGGAGTGAAGGCCTCCTCTCCGCCAGACCAAGGTCTGGAGCACCAAGTTCAGGCTGTGTGTAGATAAGCTGAAGCATTTTAAACGGAGCAGGGGGAGGGGTATCCAGAGCAATCTAAATTTAAACTATAGAATCAACATTTTCTCCAAAAATTGTTCCAGTTTTCAAGAGGCGTAGGTGGATCCTGTGAATTGTGTGCTAATGCACATGCTTTTCCTACACTCTGCTTATGTCAAAACATTTCCAGTGACTTTGATTCAGGAGTTTATTTTCAGGCTATAGACTGGAGAGAGGACTTTTGTGGGGGCGGGGGGAGGTCTTTTAAATGATTTTAAGGATTCTTAGGCTGATTTTTTTTTTTATTTTTAAATAAAAGATGAACAGGTCACTGTTCTTATGTAAGCCTTAAAAATACTTAACCTTGATCCCCAATTGGCTTCTTTGCAAAGCTAAGAATTTAAACATAATAATAAAAGTAACTTGGCATTTTACGTGTCTTGTTTAATTTAGCATTTGGTTCTCCCAGAAAATACTACCTGGAAGTAGGCACAATTATTCTCTCTGTGCTGGGGCAGAAAAAAAAAAGAAAGCTTAATACTTAGTGACTTACCCAAGGATACATAGCTGATAAGTGGTAGAGTGCAGGAGTCTAACTCAGACTTGTCTGGTTCAGAGTACAAAGGACTGAGCACTATATTCTCAGTTAATAATGTAAAGATGATTTCATTCTCTCAGTGGAGAAGATGGAAGGTTGTGATATAGAGATTTGACAGCACAGCCCCCTCCCTGTTCACCCCAAATGGAAATGACTGGCAGGACCATTCTGTGGTTGCCATGAGTTCTCTACGGGTCTTATTGCCCTCGGGTGCAGGTGGCATGTCTTGAGCTTCTGATAGTTGGGATAGTAGGGTCACTTTCGTTTAGCTTCTGGTGTATGCATGTTTATTTCTGCGATTATTGTCCCATTGAATATTCAAAATGTTGGATGTGCTAAAAACTGCTAAAATCCCCTGCTCCAAAATCTTCTGTTTGTTCATAATATACAACCTCACCTCTCCCACGTTTTCCTTTAGGTCGGACGTGATAAATATGAACCTGCGGCCGTTTCAGAGCATGGCGACAAAAAAAAGGCCAAGAAAGAAAGGGATATGGATGAACTGAAGAAAGAAGTTTCTATGGTAAGTATTAGGAGGCAGGTTGCTTTTTGTTCTCCTTATAAATTAATTCTATCCTATCTGTTGGCTGTTTAATTCCCCCCACCCTCTAATCCTTCAGTCAGAGGCTTAATTTATTTTAAAAGTAAAAGCAGTTATTGTGGTTATCATCTAGATCTTACTGAATGGTAGAAGAAAAAAAAATTCACTTTCCAGGCTGTTAGAGCATTGGGAAAGTTATTCGCACTGCCCTCCCTCCCCATCCCCAATCCCTGGCATAACCAAAGGTCCACAGAAGCAACTGTGGTTGATATTAGAGCCTTTGCTTTTCTGTTTCTGGATTCTACCAAACATAGGGAGAACCCTGAGCCTCTCCAGCTGTGGAGGCTCCCACAGACAGAGCTTGTCTAGAACCTGCCTGGTCATCAGAGAAGGCAGATAAGGTTCTACTCCACCTCCGAGACTGCTGGGCTTTTTTGAAGTCATGAGGCAGGCAGCAAGGGGCTTCATCCCACAGCTTTCACTGTCCTCCAGGAACGGGCTCTCAGCACCAGGCTGTGTGGTTGCTGAGCCATTAGGCAACTGGGAGGAAGAAGTCTACCACCTTCCGCACTGAAGGAAAGCCCGTTTTCTGAGCCTTGGTAGTACTAGTGATGAATGACATCAGTGCTTTCTCCTAATCTTTTTTCATGGTCCTGTGTTCAATTCTTATTTCTCTCTCCCCTTAGGATGACCATAAACTGAGCCTTGATGAACTTCATCGCAAATATGGAACAGACCTGAGTCGAGTATGTTGTCATTTCACACTTGTACAGAGTCCTGTTTCCCGTAGGCATCTCCCTGTGTCACAGGCCTAGCCCTGGAGCCCCTGGGAGGAGAATGATGACAGGCACCATCTGAGTAACTAATGTGTGCCACATGGAGAGCTTGGGCTTTTGTGTGCTGCTTTAGTACATTGTTTGCCCCTGAAACTTTGACAGTAGACGGTATTTTCCCCATTTTAGAATAGGTGAGATCCAATAAGGGGAAGCACCAGGATTTGAAATTGAATGGTTCCATAGCCATGCTCCTTCCCTGACTTTTGATTACACATCTTTGTCTTTATTCCTCTATGTTCATGAAATTGAGTTGAATATTTCAATGAGCTGAATCTTCAGCACATCAGCTTTTGCACTTTGACCCGCCAGCTCCTTTGCAGTATCTCAGAGCCTTGATTATTCTAGTAGCATTTATTTGAAACTTGTTTTTTTACACAACTGAAATCTCTCAATCAAGTATGTGTTCTATATCCTTGTAATCTGGGGGGAGTTGGGTATAAATTGGCCACACAAACAATATAAAAGGAAACGGGGGAGGGCACAGTTGGTTATTTCTGTGCATAAAGTAAAAAGTCTGGGGAAAAACTTGAGTGGTAGCCAGTGAGTGTATAGCCATTATTTCAGTAAATGATCAAGACATTGTAAGTAAGAAGCGTGCTGGCATGGGTGCCCTGGGCTCCAAGGGGAGGCATGAGTCCCACATTGAGCTGACCATCACCGTTGCCTGAGCACAGCATCCTCTCATTTTTAGTAATACCTTAAAGGGGTTGTCGTGAGAATGAAGGTAACTCGTGGGAAGCACTGGACTCAGTGCCTAGCAGGTAGAGCGCACTCAGATGTTGGGTGTCAGTTCTACTTTAGGGGAGGGTTACATAAGGGGCTTGAGGAGGGGCCTGAGTCCTCATTTCTCCCTTAACTGCCTGGTTTTCTTCTCACTATTCCCCATAGTCCCTGTGTAATTCAGATATTTAAAATAACATGAATACAAACTACATATTAATGGTTACTTTGGACAAAAATTAGTTTTGTCGTTGTTTTTTCTACTCTGACTTGAGTATTTTGATAATATGAAAGTAATTACATTTTCCCCCTTGTAATGGGAGCCTTGTATCTACTGTGTACTGTCCATGTATCTTGGTCTTAAGGCCCATTTAGAGAAGTGCAAGGCGTTGGTACTGTGGAGTTTTTCAGTGAATATTTTTAAGTTGGCAGGTTCCTGTGGTGAGCTGGAATATGCACCTGTGTGAACCCTCCCAGCCACATAGTCCTTTCACTTACCACCCATAGGATAGAGTTCTATACTGAAAACTTGGCTCTTAAACCATTCACAGGTTTGATTCCTACAGGGATTTTTTTTTTCCTTTTTTGACGTATAGAGAGGGTTTCTTCCCCTCCCTGACAGATCCAATATACAAAA
Organism: Canis lupus familiaris; assembly: GCF_011100685.1. Classification (NCBI taxonomy): domain Eukaryota; kingdom Metazoa; phylum Chordata; class Mammalia; order Carnivora; family Canidae; genus Canis; species Canis lupus. The sequence continues at coordinate 54,359,048 of NC_049238.1, forward strand.
AAAAACCCTCAAAGCTCTTAATTTGCAAAGCTGACTCGATGAGTTAACATTGCTGAGTTCTGGCAAAAATGCAGTTTGGCATGAGTCCCTTACCTCAGCTTAGATCAGACTGGTTTCTGATCTGTCCATTGGTCCATTTAATATATATTTCAGTCTGGATGTTGTGGGCTCCTTGGGAAGTTTGGGCAGCTGTGTGCCTGGACCAGGAAGGGGGCTTCTTCATCAGAACTTGCCAGGTTTCATAGGCTGTCTAGCATGGGGAATTTTTTTTCCTCCTGAACCCATTACTGTGGCCCTCCAGCTATCAAGGTGTATTTGCTTGTGTGTTCTGGGGCAATGTGTCTTACTTATATTCCTCTGCTTTTCAGGGCCTAACAACCGCTCGAGCTGCTGAGATCCTGGCTCGAGATGGTCCCAATGCCCTCACCCCACCTCCCACCACTCCCGAATGGGTCAAGTTCTGTCGGCAGCTGTTTGGAGGTTTCTCGATGTTACTGTGGATTGGAGCGATTCTTTGTTTCTTAGCTTATGGCATCCAAGCTGCCACGGAAGAGGAACCTCAAAATGATAATGTGAGTTCTGTAGTTGCTAACTTAGATTACCAAGTATGTGTAAGGTGTCCTCCTGGTCTTTGCTACCCACTTATTTGCCACTAGTTACCACTGGTTAGCTGATGGTTTTAAACAATAGGGAAAGGGATGTGTGGGTGGCTCAGTTGGTTGAGCATCCCAACTCCTGATTTCGGCTCAGGTTACCATCTCAGGGTCATAAGTTCGAGCCCCCTGTTGGGCTCCGTGCTCAATGAATTTTGCTGCTTTCTCTCAAAAAATCTTTAAAGGTAAACAAACACAAGGGGAAGGCACTGTCAGTAACCATTGCCTTCAAGGCCCATCCATTCTTCCTTCTTCGTTTCCAGTTTCTCTCTCCATCTCCCACTTTCTAGATGCTCTTCCATGCCGATGTCCAGCCTTTCTGTCCCTGCTGTGAATGGGCAGCTCCACTCAGGTCCTGGCCCAGGGCCAGCCACCACCCAGATGGCAGAGCACAGCGTTTAATGTTGGCCCCTAATGTACAGCCAGAAATGGAGCCATTCTTCAGAAGTCACAAATTGTTTTGAAAATGTCTTTGTTTTAATAAAGTGGGATTCATCTAGAACATTTCCAAAAGTCCATCAAAGTGTTATGACCAAGGGTCTCTGTGACCTCATCCCTGACCCTCCTATACACGGTCTCTAGAAAGATACATTCAAAGACATGAGTCCTATATTTATTTTTGAAGCCTTGACCTGTCAAAAATTAACTGAATGTTTTCAACTCCTTACTGAGAGCCCGTGGCTCTAACCTGTTTGTTGTCTTCCAGCTATATCTTGGTGTGGTACTATCAGCTGTTGTCATCATTACTGGCTGTTTCTCCTACTATCAAGAAGCTAAAAGTTCAAAGATCATGGAATCCTTCAAAAACATGGTTCCTCAGGTACCTTTCGCTTTGCCCTTCTCCATTGACAGCCCCAAATGAGAGTGTGAAGCTGAGGTTTCCGAGTCAATGGGAACAAGAGGGCCACCTCTAACATAACTCCCAACAAGCTTTTGTAACTTGTATAAATAGAATAATCCTTCTGGTCGTGCTCTCAGATAATTCACATTAGAGATCCTTTTATAATTTGGTTTTCTTGTTTGAACACTACCCGATCCTTGTCTGTAACCACTTTTCTCTAATTGAATGATGTAAACTGTTTTCTGCTTCCAAAGCAAGCACTTGTGATTCGAAATGGTGAAAAAATGAGCATCAACGCAGAGGAGGTTGTAGTCGGGGACTTGGTGGAAGTGAAAGGAGGAGACCGAATCCCTGCTGATCTCAGAATCATATCTGCCAACGGCTGCAAGGTGGGTTCAGCAGGGATGCCCCCTGTGGCTCAGGCACAGTGCGCAGAGCAGCCCGGTGTCCACATACACGCGGCTCAGGCACAGTGCGCAGAGCAGCCCGGTGTCCACATACACAGCCCTCTTTCTTGTCTCATGGACAGGTGGATAACTCCTCGCTCACTGGTGAATCAGAGCCCCAGACTAGATCTCCAGACTTCACAAATGAAAACCCCCTGGAAACGAGGAATATTGCCTTCTTCTCAACGAACTGCGTGGAAGGTAGACCATTTAACGGCACTACTCATATAGCATGCTGTTTATCTTGGGCATTAGCAACAATGATGAAAACCGTAGACCTAATTTCTGTTCTCGTTTTATTGGCTCCTTGTCTGACAACTGTGGTCAAGCACGGCAGATGCGGTCAACTCCCTGGCAGGAAGGCTCAGAAAGCCTGTGGGTTCTCAGTCTGCTTCCCCCCACCCCCGCCTCCGACATGCCTCTTCTGTTGGCTTTGCTGACCTGCCAGTGGCATTTGGAGCTGCTGTCCTCCTGGATAGAAAGCCCTTCACCAGTCTCTCTGGTTTAAAACAGCATATACCCCACAAAAGCGCTGGCCCCTAAAAACATGCGGTTTGTCTCTTTTTTAACCATGCCAGGCAACTGCAAGTTCTGTGACTTCTTTGATAAAACGAGGTACAATTTCCTCTCCTTCCCTTTCTTAAGGCACTGCGCGCGGCATTGTTGTATACACTGGGGATCGCACTGTCATGGGAAGAATTGCCACACTTGCTTCTGGGCTGGAAGGAGGCCAGACTCCCATCGCTGCAGAAATTGAACATTTTATCCATATCATCACGGGTGTGGCTGTGTTTCTGGGCGTGTCCTTCTTTATCCTTTCTTTGATCCTTGAGTATACTTGGCTTGAGGCCGTCATCTTTCTCATCGGAATCATCGTAGCCAATGTGCCGGAAGGTCTGCTGGCCACTGTCACGGTAAGCAGCTTGGCGACATCAGTGTTCGCTCTTAGTAAATCAGCCTGCACGTGGGACTCCACCACTGTGCTCTCCAGAGCGGCTGCCAGCTCAGGTGTGATCGCCCTCGCTTGCATGGGGTTAGATAGCAAGGAGGCTGAGCATGTCTTTTACATGGAAGATGGTCATCCCAAAGCCCGAATAAGCCTAGATTTTGATCTTATTGCATGATCCACAACAGTGTGACCAAGGGGGAGAATTTGGGGGTGAGCCGGGGAAACACAATGTGGTAAATCCTGGCTATTTTCAATTTTTCTTTATCTCTTACTTTATGGGAGGAGGGAAGGCCCTCTATCCACATTCTGGTCATGATTCAGACTTTGGAGGATGATTGGACAGGTTTAATTTTAGACCAGCTTCTTCCATGTTTAGGAGGTAGCCAGAGTCTGTATACAATGCTGAGATTGAGGTAATCTGGTCCCTAATGGTTTTTAGGTATGTCTGACCCTCACTGCCAAACGCATGGCAAGGAAAAACTGCTTAGTGAAGAACTTAGAAGCTGTGGAGACCTTGGGATCCACGTCCACCATCTGCTCAGATAAAACTGGAACTCTGACTCAGAACCGGATGACCGTTGCCCACATGTGGTTCGACAATCAAATCCACGAAGCCGACACGACAGAGAATCAGAGTGGTGAGGCCAGGTCCCACCCCATACCTCAACCTCACCTGCTCACATTGCTTCCTGTTTTTTTTTTTTTTTTTAAGTTGTTTTTTGTGTTTGTCTTTATCATTTGGTAAAAGAGTTAAGGGTATGGGGTTTTAGATTTCTCTTGACTTTGCCCTGAAACCTGATTCGTTTCATTAGCTGGGAAATGAGATGTATCCTTTCACTTTGGATGGGACCTTAATACCAAGTTCAATGCATTATTTTCCTATCTTTTTTTTTTTCTTTTCTTCTGCTTCCATCAGGTGTCTCGTTCGATAAGAGTTCAGCCACCTGGCTCGCTCTGTCCAGAATTGCGGGTCTTTGTAACAGGGCGGTGTTTCAGGCTAACCAGGAAAACCTGCCTATCCTTAAGGTATGCCTAGGAATTCCTGTTAGCCATTAGGCCACCTTCGGGGGTGTAGGTACACACAAGAACCACCACCTGAGTGTTCTCCCTAGAGAGCATGTGCTCTCTGCGTTCGGATCCAGTCCTCGTAGCACACCCTTCATGTGATGCTCTGTGTATGTAGCTTGTGTTGCCCAGGGATCCCAGAGCACTTAAGATTACCTTGTGGTCCATATAGGTCAGAAAAAAGGGCTTATACAGTAAAAACTGACCAGAGGTGGGAGGCAGTCTTCACCGTGAGAAACCTAATGAATAAAACCCGGTTTTGCCACTCTGAGTGTATGATACTCCTCTAACCCAGCAGACGGTGAGGGCTGCTTTTGTGACTCGATAATCGTATTTGCATATTAGGATACAGTAGATTCCAGTAAATCCCTTAAGCCATTTATTTTCTTAAAATAGCTCAGCTATTTCTCTTATCTTATTTGTTCTCTACTTGCTTACTAATGATGCAAAAATAAGCTCAGCCTCATGGAATTCATGTGAACTGACTGAGGTTTCACTGTGCTGTCCGGTGGAGACAGTCTCAGAAAGGTCATAGCTACCCAGGGTTGTTTAGGATGAGGAAGATGTGTGTGAGGCCCTCTGGGCTCGCTTGTTCTCGGTGAGGCTGCTGGGGGTGGTTCTGGGTAGAAACCGAGCTGTCAGAGCAAGAAGGCTCCTATAGAGGGAACTGCGGTGGCTTCTCCTGTGAAGATGGGACCCTTGTATCCTTTAAAGGAAGAGTTCTTGGCATCGAATTGGTGTTCATTTGAGGAGGATGTTATGTATCCTGGGATAAAACTTGAGATGCCTATTTTTATGTATTTCCTTACCTCAAAATGGAAATCTTCTAGGCTTTCAGCATAGGGCTCAACAGGTATCAAATCTTTCCTGATTTAAAAGTGCCAGAAAGGGAGCGTGGGGTGTATTTCTGAGTATGGGGGGGGGGGGGGCATGTCAGTAGCAACACTACTGTTCCCTTCTCTCAAAAGGCATGCAACTATCCTACTTTAATAACCGGGCTTTGTTAAAAATGATTCCACTTATTTCACATTTCTTACCAAACCTGGCCACCTTTCTTATTAAACAGAACTACTTTGTTGGTGAGCATTAATTTTCTCTTCTGCATGTCAGAATTCTAAAAGTGTTTATATAAAAGTTGGCTACAGCTAAAAATGTTCTTAGTATGTCCTACTATATTTCACAAAATAGAAGTATGTGTTACCTCAAGTGTGGGCTGTAACTTAAAATGTTAGCTGATTATATGACTGCTGGAGCTAATAATAGCTTTCAGTTCACACCAATCAGGCCCAGATAATTTTGCACAATTGAATTATGTCTAAAGCCGTCTACTTTGCCCTTGACACAGACAGTTTGCCCCCAGTCCTGGGAACCTAAGGGATTTTCTTTTAAATTGTAGCTGCTGTAAATATTTGGACTCTCACTTGGTATTTTCAGATTCATAATCAGAAATATGTCCTTGGGAATAGTGTTGGCTTTGAGACTTTGCAACAGGGGGGAAGATTAAAAATAAATAGGCTAAAGTAGGTTAGAAGAGTGTGTTGTGCTCTTCCCAAGAGTGAGTGACCCCTTCAGGCACCCTTCTTATTCCAGAAGCTGGATGTGTGGGGTAGAGGAGGAGGAAGAGGCAGAGGGAGGCTTGCTTCCTCTTCACCCACCCTGTCTTCCACTTCTGATGAGACCAGAATATGTCTGGGTGACTTCCCAGTTTTTCGTTGGTGCCTGGGTGAAGCGTTTCAGGCTGATTAACAGATAGATGTCTCTGTTGACAGCGGGCAGTTGCAGGTGACGCCTCAGAGTCCGCACTCTTAAAATGCATCGAGCTGTGCTGTGGTTCTGTGAAGGAGATGAGAGATCGATATGCCAAGATTGTGGAGATCCCCTTCAACTCTACCAACAAGTACCAGGTGGCTTGGCGGTGGCAAGGGTGGGCCGGGGGCAGGCGGGGAGGAGTGGAAGCTGGAAGGAGAGCTGTTTTCCTGTTTGAAATATTATAAGCTTAAGTGGGTTTCTTGGTAGCATTCAAAGTAATGCTACAAAGTGAGACACCAAAGTTCAGAAATGGGAGACCTTGGTGGTTTTTATGACATGTACTAAGGAGTAAGTGAGCTGAGCTACCCACTCGGATTGCCACGCTCAGCCACTGGCATTCACACCTCCACATCCTTTACAGCTGTCCATCCACAAGAACCCTAACACGTCTGAACCCCGACACCTGTTGGTGATGAAGGGTGCTCCGGAAAGGATCCTGGACCGCTGCAGCTCCATCCTCCTGCACGGCAAGGAGCAGCCTCTGGATGAGGAGCTGAAGGATGCCTTTCAGAATGCCTACCTGGAGCTGGGCGGCCTCGGAGAGCGAGTGCTGGGTATGTGAACGGCCAGCAGCACGGCCAGCAGTCTGGTACACATCTGCATGGTGTCCTTACCTCTCCTAAACCTTCCGGAAGAATTCTCCTCGATCTGCCCCCTCTCCTGGAAAGAGTAAGGACTGGAGAGGTGTTTGGTGTTTTGGGCCCATGAGCAACAGAATCCTGTTGGTTTGCTTCTGATTCATACTTAGATCTTTGGTCTCATGCTGGTCAGTTCTGTTTGCCTGGGTGAAAAAAAAAAACCGGGGAGAAGAACTTTATTATCAACCCTTTGTTGCTATGACTATGACCTACAGACTTAATGAAATTAAAATTAATTCCCAGGGCTTCAAGAGTAAAACCATTTCCTGACTGGCACAGAATGGCTGTGAATTCACACCGGAGCTCATGCGTCAGTTCACAAATGACATTAACAGTAAACTTTGCATCTAGGGAGCTGCTTGTCCTTCCCAGTATGTCAGTCCCTGCAGAGGAGAGGTGCATTACACTCACTGTATAATGTAATTGAGAAAGTGGCCTTCGTGATATTTTGCAGGCAGGCAGATAAAAAGACATTATTGATGTAATTCTTCTGTTCCACTTAGCTTACTGACTCAGAACTGATTGCCTGGTTCCATACTTTGGCTCATACCTGCTCCCTCCTCTAATCTGAAGTACTCTGTCCACTGAAAAATCCCTGTCAAGTGTTGCTTCCCCATGTCTACCAGTCCACAATAGGAGCATTCTCTCTCCCTGAATCCATGTACCACCTCCTACCACTTTAAAGAACATCGTAACCTTCCTACAGCATTGCAAGAACATCCTGAATGTCATGATCCTGGTGGTAATGATACTATGTGATAAGCCCCTTGGGCAGAATGTGTCTGCTTTGTATTTATCCTCAGAGTACTTTGCATGATGGGCCTCCCTGCTACCCAGTAATGTATTTTGGGTAAATGAATAGTGAGCAGAGATGATGGGGACTCGGTTTTTCCAAAGAAAGAAGCAGAGATAAATACAGTTCCATGATTTGCCAGTTCTAAGTACCCTAGTAGGCAGGTCTAGAACCCTGAGGTCCTGATGCTCAGAAGCCCTGGCCTTCCTTGGAGGCGTGGTGATGGCTTCTGTCACTAGTGTGGGTTTTCCTGATTCCATAGCATCTATACATGTTAAATAAAGCCTCACTGTTTTAAAACTAGACTTTTAAGAAATACTCCCAAAGTAACCGTGGAGCCCGAGGTAATCAATCCAAAGAACCAGCTACTGTTTCCTGTACCACCTGCATCACCAAGCTCACAGACGCCGTGCTTTCCTTGCAGGTTTCTGCCACCTTTTCCTGCCAGATGAACAGTTTCCTGAAGGGTTCCAGTTTGACACTGATGATGTGAATTTCCCTGTTGAGAACCTCTGCTTTGTTGGGCTCATCTCCATGATTGACCCTCCACGGGCTGCTGTTCCTGACGCTGTGGGCAAATGCCGAAGTGCTGGAATTAAGGTAGTGCCTGGTCCTTGGCATCATCTTAGTGCCTTGGGGTACCCTGCTTAGTCATGTGGCCCCATGGGAGTCCCATAGCCAGCTTATTTACTCACCTGGAGGGTTAGTTTCTTATCACTACAGCTTTGGTTACCACCAGAAAAAGGCCACATGGTACTAAAATGTTGGCATAAGCAGCAGATGAGGGGTTTAAAAGAAAACACATTTTGGGAAAGGAAATGGGAACATAAACAATAACTGAAAAGGGCAAAAAAAGACTTGGCATAAGGTTTTAGATTTGAAATTCTTGCATTCTAAATTGATTCACTTCGTGCAGTGAGTAGCATTCTTCTCCATTTTCACTTAACTGGTTTTTTAATGAATGTTTGGTGTCCTCTGCATCTATCTTTTTAAGTCATGGAACATTGTTCAAATGCACTGATAACGGGGCGGTTGTTTAGCCTCCCTTGGTGCTAGCTGTCTGATTTGTTTCCACTTTCTCATCCTCGTTAGTAACAGTGCCCTGAAGAGCTTTGCAAAAATTATTATTCGCTTTGACTCTCTTCTTAAGTGTAGTCTTCTGAATATAATCATTGGCTCAAAAAAGTAGTAACAAGATTTTTAATTCTTTTTACATACTCAGTGCTTTCCCAAATTAGGCCAGTTTGGGAGTGCTGACCAACAATATGTGGCACCTTTGCCCTCTAGTGTGGTCAGCATCACATTTTTACCTTTTCTTTTTGCCAGTTTTGGTAAATTTGAGTTTTCTTCTATGACTGTGTAAAAGGAAAAGTAGGTGCAATGTGTCTTACATGATTGTATACTAAGATAAAATCTGGAGGTTGCTTTCTGTAAACAGGCATTTATGTTTTTAGTTAATGTTTATCAGTTTTTAGGTTTGCATTTCTGTCCTTTGTTATTCCAAGATGAATTATCCTTAATATTTACTCTTGCCTCCTGAGGCAGCTGCATTCACTAAATTGCCCTGTTTTTTATTCCAGGTCATTATGGTCACTGGAGACCATCCGATCACAGCCAAAGCCATTGCCAAAGGTGTAGGCATCATCTCAGAAGGCAATGAGACCGTGGAAGACATTGCTGCCCGTCTCAACATCCCAGTGAGCCAGGTGAACCCCAGGTAAGACAAGGAAGCTCAAAAGCTGGTCTGCCTTGAATGTGCAAATGGTGGTAGTTGAGAGTCATCAGCTTGGCTCTCTGATGGTTTGCTTCTAGGCTTGCTCTGAATGGGGAATGCTCCTACAGTTCCAGAAGGCAACCTTGTCCTTCCAGGGGACAGGTTCAATGAGAGCAAGTCATCATTGCCAACACTTAGATGTGCTCACATAGTCTAAGCACTTGATGCGCTAACCTGCTAAGGGAGGTGGTGGTCCCACTTTGCAGAGCTGAGAAGCTGAGCCTTTGTCATACGCTCTGCAGTCGAGCGTCCAATTTCATGCTGTCAGCCACAAAGAATACAACCTAACACCTAGCACCGAGTCCATTTCCAGGGCTTGTCCAGGTAGTGCAGACCAAAAATGAATTTTGACAGTAAAGTAAAATAGGTAACAAAAACCAAGAAGTATTGTTTTTTGCTAAAGTTGGGGGCGGCTCACCCACTTTGGGGCTATCAGAGGGTTGGGTCTATTCTTTGAAACTTGGTCCTGGTATTTCAGTGTGTTTTCTCTAAAGATCGAGAAAGATGACAGGTACGCTGCCTGCAGGTGGTTGTGAGTCTTTGGATGAGACCTATGAACGTGCTTTGTAACCTGTAGGATACTGCGGAGATGATAGCGATAGCTCTTACATGAGAGGAAAAACTTCCTCTGGCTTTGTGTTGTTTACAAAGTGTTCTGTGTAAAACAGCCCCTCTTGGAGATAAGCATCATGCTGGTGAAGCCATGGGTGACCTTTTTCCCATCCTGATCCTAGAGACGCCAAGGCCTGTGTGGTACATGGAAGCGACCTGAAAGACATGACCTCCGAGCAGCTGGATGACATTCTGAAGTACCACACGGAGATCGTGTTTGCCAGGACCTCTCCTCAGCAGAAGCTTATCATTGTGGAAGGCTGCCAGAGACAGGTTAGCGGGCGACCAGGGCCAGGCTCTTTCAGGCACTGGTGACCTCTGTGATCACAGTGCCAGTGAAAACACAGCGCCGGTGTTGGACACGTGGCCCAGCTTTTCTGAGACTCACTGCATATGTGCCAGTAAGAAGCTCCAGAGGGAGGAGGAACTTGATAATGGCTTAGCAGAGCCACACACTTGACAACACACGTCTTCACCATCTCCCAGAGTCTGAGGCTCCATGCTTACCTGGAATAGCAGTGCAGGCTCCTAATGTCTACACTGGGGATGTGAATAGCTGGGAGACTGTCATCCCATCCCTTGAAAAGACCTTACAGGAATGGGGCTGTACAGAGGTCCACTCACCAAAGTCATGGCTTTGAGGAGCCCTTGTTTGTAACGGGAGGGGATATGTTTATCATCAGTCCTTAATTCTGTGGTCAGATAGTACCTGGGTGGCTTCTTAGCTGAGTCGGTTCTGAGCCTGCGGAGAATCTCCTAGGAAAGGGGCGGGGTCTGTAGTGAGGAGAGGCAAGTTGAGGCCTGTGTCTCCACCCCTGGACGGAGTGGCTCTTACAGACCCATCCCCCTTCTTCTGGCAGGGGGCTATTGTGGCTGTAACTGGTGATGGCGTGAATGACTCTCCAGCCTTGAAGAAGGCAGACATTGGGGTTGCCATGGGGATTGCTGGCTCCGACGTGTCTAAGCAAGCTGCCGACATGATTCTTCTAGATGACAACTTTGCGTCAATTGTGACTGGAGTAGAAGAAGGTGAGAGAGCACTGTGTTCAAAGCGTTCGCTAAAAACTCATCCCAATACTTCCCATCTGTATCTACTTCTTAGCCTGCCCATCCCCTTTAGCTCTGTAGTAAAAAACAAACACAAAACCAAAATCTTGCTTTCCCAGGTCGTCTGATCTTTGATAACTTGAAGAAATCCATTGCCTACACCCTGACCAGTAACATTCCAGAGATCACCCCCTTCCTGATATTTATTATTGCAAACATTCCACTACCACTGGGGACTGTCACCATCCTCTGCATTGACTTGGGCACAGACATGGTAAGTGACTGGCAGGGCTTCAGGCCCTCACTCACCCGCCGCTGCGACACCTGGTCAGACCGGGTTTAGTGGCACCCGGTGTGCGTCACAGCTTCAGCCCCCAGGAAGCAGCATTCTTAGTCTTTAGGGCAACTGTCAATACTTGTCAGATAGCAGCATATGAAAGGGAAGATTTTTTTTTTTTTTCCTTTTTAATAGGACTGGTAATAGCATCTCATGGTATGAAAAACAGTTTTAAAAGGGAAAGGGCGGGACGCCTGGGTGGCTGAGCGGTTAAGCATCTGCCTTGGGCTCAAGGCATGATCCTGGAGTCCCAGGATCGAGTCCCTCATCCGCTCCCTGCATGGAGCCTGCTTCTCCCTCTGCCTGTGTCCCTGCTACTCCCTCTGCCTGTGTCTCTGCCTCTCTCTAGTATCTCTCATGAATAAATAACATCTTTAAAAAGTAAGAAAATAAAGGGGGAAAGGGCAAGGACTTTATAATGGAAGGTTCACAGTGTCAGCTTCCTGGTATCTGACAACTTTTATACTCCTGCCTCTCGTCCCCAGGTTCCTGCTATCTCCCTGGCTTATGAGCAAGCTGAGAGCGACATCATGAAGAGACAGCCCAGAAACCCCAAAACGGACAAGCTTGTGAATGAGCGGCTGATCAGCATGGCCTATGGACAGATCGGTAAGCTGCTGCTGGTGACCTTGCACCCCAACTCTCTCCACCCCCAGGGCTTGGTTCCTGCTCTATCAGCAGTGGAACATGACCTCTAACAGGTGGGCAGTGAAAATGCCCTTTGATCCTAAATGCTCTGCCTACTGGCCTTCAGGAGAAGCCGGCAAGGCCACTGTGAGCAGCCCAGGCCTTTGGATTAATAGGTTGTAGTACTGTGAACACTTGGGTAAAATGGAACAGATAAGAACGTTGTAGAAATAGGACAGAGACTTGTCGACAGTTGCTGAGAAGAGGTTGGCTACTGGCCGGGAAGACCTAAGTTTAACAAGGAAGACTAGGTCCAGAGCATAGGACGAAATCTTGCCCTGAGGAATTCAGGATAGTGTGGTGTGGGATCAGAGGCCAGAGGAGAAGCGTCCTGAAAGTGGTAGGAGGAGGAGAAGGGTTGGGTCAGAAAATTCACTTATTTTGAATGTGTGAAAACTGAGATGGGAAAATAGTCGTGTTGTATCAGAGATTAAAAAATAGGGATGCGTTTTTCCCCCCTAAAAAGGCTCTGCCCCCATAGAGATACATGACCATGTAATAGCAGTGGGTGTTTCGGGGGTTTCAGAGTAAGGCCTGTGTGTCTTCCCCTTTTAAAGCTCTAAAAAGTGATTCAAAAAGAGAAGAGGGCACCGAGTGAGGGCTATGTCCCTGGGATCCTCCATCCTTCTAGTCCTCTCTCAACCAGTGACAGCCGCCCCTAAGTCCCCTCCCAGGCTTCCTGCAGCACTCAGATGAAGTATGTGCAGATGCCCTGGAATCAGGTTAGAATTGTTTTTCCACCCCTGCAGGTATGATCCAGGCCTTGGGGGGCTTCTTCACTTACTTTGTGATTCTGGCTGAGAACGGCTTCCTCCCGACCCACCTGCTGGGCCTCCGAGTGGACTGGGATGACCGCTGGATCAACGACGTGGAGGACAGCTATGGGCAGCAGTGGGTGAGTGAGGGCCCAAACAGTGGGAGCTCCTTAGGCCCCCCGAGGACAGTGGCCACTCAGCCTCTGGCCATGCAGGCCAAGAGCCGGCTCACCTGTCTGCCTTCTGTGTTTCAGACCTACGAACAGAGGAAAATCGTGGAGTTCACTTGCCACACGGCCTTCTTCGTCAGTATCGTGGTGGTGCAGTGGGCTGACTTGGTCATCTGTAAGACCAGGAGGAACTCAGTCTTCCAGCAGGGGATGAAGTGAGTAGAGGACACTCAGGGCCCTCACGGGAGGCATCTTGGTGATCTCTAAACTCCCCGAACCCAATACATGGCAGTTTCTGGAAAATCCCCTCTTTTGGAACAGATTTAGGAAGCAAGATGTGATTCTCCGGGTTTTTTTTTTCATCTGCCCGCAAGTTCCTAAGTACAACTGACACATAAAGACCTTGATCTGTCTTTTAACACATAGCATTAGAAGAGAAACATCTGATTGCATTCTTAAGCTTTTTCTTCCCTTGATTTTAGGAACAAGATCCTAATATTTGGCCTCTTTGAAGAGACGGCCCTTGCTGCTTTCCTGTCCTACTGCCCTGGAATGGGTGTTGCCCTGAGGATGTACCCCCTCAAGTAAGTTGCTCCTCTTCCAGCTCCGCAAAGTGTGAGAGAAAAGTGGAACTTCTCTCATGATGTGCACTAGTAACTATTACTGTTAGGAATTTGGGGTGGCACATCCAAGAATTTCTCTGGCTGGAAATTAGGAAGGATTGACCAGTGTCCTTAGGCTTTACCTGGGATCAGGCCAGACAGGCTCTGGTACCTTGGGATTGCTCACCAGCTAACTGCATCAGTGCTCAGGCCACCTTCAGCAACTGTCTAGTTGTCATTAGAGGCAGACCAGAGAGGCCTAGGGCTTGGAATGGGTTCAAATCTTGATTTACCTGCCTAGTTCCTGTGTGTCCTATCACAGGCCCCCGCCTTTGGGCCTCGGAATCCTCTGTTTTCAAAGGAAGAAGGTGGGAGAAGCAGGCTTGAAGTAGATCACAGTAGAGTAGACCAAAGGAAGCTGACCACTAAGTCTTTGCTCAGGATCAGACTAGCCTTTTTTTAAACACAGTGAAGGACTCTGTGGTAGACCCTGTATGTGAAAAATTCAGGTTTATCACAAGTGCAAATTCCAGTAGTTTTTTTTTTTTTTTTTTTAAGATTTTATTTATTTATTCATGAGAGACACAGAAAGAGAGGCAGAGACACAGTCAGAGGGAGAAGCAGGCTCCATGCAGGGAGCCTAATGTGGGACTCAATCCCAGGACCCCAGGGTCATGCCCTGAGCTGAAGGCAGATGCTCAACCACTGAGCCACCCAGGCGTCCCTCCAGTAGCTTTTTGAAACAAAAGAGTGTGGTGGTATCTGCTAGCTGGTTGAGGTTAAACAGTTGTAACTTGATTAAAAGATGCTAAAGTACAAAATATGGCACCCCTGTAACATGACCTTTTGATTCAAAAGTCTCAAAAAAAAAAAAAAAAAGAAAAGAAAAAAAGTCTCCCCACCCTTGGGGCGCCTAGGTGGCTTAGTTGGTTAGTTGTCTGACTCTTGATTTCAGGTCATGGTCTCAGGGTCATGGGATCAAGCCCCACATAGGGCTCTGTGCTCAGCAAGGAGTCTGCTTGAGATTCTCCCTCTCTCACTGTGCCCACACCCCCCATCCCCCAACCCACACATACACCCCAAAACTCTTAAAAAAAAATTCTCCCCAGCCTTGCTCTCAGATCCATCCTACCTGGCTGGTAGCCATCACCTCCTTCCACTGACCCCATCCCTGAAGTAGCCAAGCCCCATGAGCCTCCCTGGCATCTTGTTGGGTCTGTACAGATATCCCCTGTGTGCAAGGGTAGCCTGGCATCTAGGGTCTCTCACTATTGTCCAAATGGTCTTTCTAGCCTTCTCTTGTAGCCATCCAAGCTTCTGTTGGGTGAATTCAGTATTCTTTCCCCGCATACATATTTTGGTAAGGATGCTTCCTCCCACCCCACTAGTTTGGATAATCCTTCAGGACTGGTTTCCCGGGAGCTTGTCCCATGTGGTCTCACCCTCCTGGATTGGTGTACTTGCACCCCTTCTTTGGTATTACTTGTCATTTCTGTTCCCCACTAGCTTATAATCTTTAAGGCATGGGCTATAGGAATTTTTTTTTTTTCTTACTGTGTAGCCCAGGCCCCTTACACAGAGCTGGTATACAATAAGGGGCAAAGCCTTGTCCAAGTTGGATTCTATCAGGTTGAGCCACTGTTTGTCAAGAGGAGGGTAGGAGAACCACCTAGCTGTCTAAAAGGCTGAGATGGAGCATGACCCTGAAATGGAATAGTGCCTCAGGACATGTTTTGCTAGGACCAGATCACTTGTTCCCAACAGGTTCTACCCAATTTGGAAGGTGGGTTAGTTACTTCGGGTGGCTGAGTCAGATGAGGTCGTATCTTAGCTGCGGAGGAGATCGCCTAGCGCCAGGAAGAGGAGGAGAGGGCCAGGCTTCTGCCCTGGGACAGCCGCCCTCACGTGTTGACTGCAGACGTTGGTAGTCAGGGAAGCAGAGCCCTCCACCAAGGCTGCCTGGGGCACCTGTCTCCAGGCTGGGGGCTGAAGCGGCAGCTCGCTACATTCCCAAAGGCCTCCACTCTCTGTTAGGTCCCGGCGTTATTCATTCCCTGGCGCTGGGATTCAGTACACAGGTGACTGAATTCAAGGGGTGGATAAACCTGGTAGTTCTTGACCTTCAAGTGCCAGGACATAGATACATTGCACACTCAAGCTTCTTAAACTTTAGAAAGGGAGGAAAGGAAATGTCCGTTTGCTGTCGGATGGTCAACAAAAAAATCTCAACTCACGCTACAGATTATAAAAAGCAAACTGAAGGTGGGAAGGGGCTTCCTTCATGAAGTCCCTCTAGGCCCTGAGCACAGGGAGCCACATTCTGTTCTTAAGACCATTCTGTGTGTTCCATGCTAACGGCTCAGTAGTTAGCGGTGACTGTATGTGGCTCCTCCTCCCAGGCTTAGTTCATCATCTCTTTCCTTCGAATTCTGTTCATAAGTAAATTGCTACCTGCTTCTGTTTCCAGACCTACCTGGTGGTTCTGTGCCTTTCCCTACTCTCTTCTCATCTTCGTGTACGACGAAGTCCGAAAACTCATCATCAGGCGACGCCCTGGCGGTAATTACAGACCTTTTTAGCTTTAGCAGGGGTGTGGGAGAGGCCGTAGTTCTGTGGCTTCTATTTCCTCTGAAGTGTCTGGGCTCCCTCTGTGATCAGTCTGGTTGGCTAAGGCCACTGGCCTGGCCAGCTGGAAACTGGGTCCAGCCAGTCTCATCCCCAGAGTAAAGATCTCAATTAAGGTTTCAGAACCAATCATATTTTAGGCTAAACTACAAATCCAATAGGATACGGTGGAAAGTTGGTCAGAAACCTCAACCATCTTCCCAACTAATACATTCTTTCTAAAAACATTTAAATAACAGTTGAGGTCCAGTATTGAATTTGGGTGAACCATCCCCCTTCCCTGGACTTTGTCACCCCCAAGTCGTTCCTTGTCACTATCATTCCCACTGTGACTAGAGCCAGGAGGACTCACTGCACTGTGTCTTGTCTCTCTTTGCTGCATACAGGCTGGGTAGAGAAAGAAACCTACTACTAGACCCCCGTGTCCTGCACGTCGTGGAGCATCATGCCACACACTTTGCACCCACCACCCACCCCCTCTTTGTGTACTTCAGTCTTGGAATTCGGAACTCTACCCTGGTAGGAAAGCACCGAAGCATGTGGGGGAAGCAAGACGTCCTGGAATGAAGCATGTAGCTATATGGGGGGGAGGGGGGAGGGCTGCCTGAAAAACATCGTCTATGGGAATGACAGTGGGGATGGTTTTTATGTGCCTTTTTGTTTTTGTAAAAAGGAAAACTTGGAAAGACTGAAAGAATACATTTTATATCTGGATTTTTACAAATAAAGATGGCTATTATAATGGAATCTGTCT
This sequence comes from Canis lupus familiaris, assembly GCF_011100685.1. NCBI lineage: Eukaryota > Metazoa > Chordata > Mammalia > Carnivora > Canidae > Canis > Canis lupus. Next base: position 54,375,605 of record NC_049238.1, read on the forward strand.
CATGGCCTCATCACTTCTGTTGCCCAGATGTTTGTTCTGAGTGCGCATCCCGGTGCTGGCAGCTTCCTCAGCACCAACCAGGAACTTCTGAGCCTGGCAAACTCAGACCTGCTGAACCAAAGCTAACCAACCGGCCATCTGGTTTAATCAGCTCTCTAGGCTATTTGGAGACACATTCATGTCTGTGAACCAGTGTTCAGAGGAAACTGCCCAGACCCTCTTTTTCTAGTAGAGGAACTTACCTGACCCATTCTCCTGTGGGCCACCTCTGGGTGAGTGGTCTACCTGCTGCCTAGCATCTACTTTTAAAAACATTTTATTTATGAAGTATATTTTTACTATATTTAAATTCAATTTGGCAACATATCTAGCACCTGTTTCTTGATGGCAAAATACGTGCTGTGAAAGATTCAGTTGCTTGGTTGAGATAAAACTCTCACCAGTCTGGTCCCAGCCTGCAGGCCACTCGCCATTTCTCAGGTCCCCACGACAACAGCCTCAAGCTTCCCTAGACTTAGGTTTGTCTGAGCAGCAGAACCTACATCTGTAGTCTCATGGCATGTGTATCATAGAGTGCTTCCCTTTCACATAGCTTGTTCCTAATGTAGCATCAAATAGCTCCATTTCAGAAAGTGGTTATGTGCCAGAGGCACTTAAAAAAAAAGGTAAGAGATCTGTTTACTTCGGGGGCAAGTCTGAGAATGCCTGCTTTCAATGAGTGAGTGTAAAATGCCCACCCCACCCCCCCTCGGTCTCCTGGTTCAGTAACAGCCTGAGTGCTGTTAACTAGCCATGCTCCAAGGCTGTCCTTGCTTCAAGCAGGCAACAATCCAGAGTCCTTACTGCTAGCACCAGAGTGATTGTGGTTTGCAGGTGATCATAGAATGAGTATTTTTTTCCTCTGAAAGTTTAATTCATTGCCTGTGCCTCTTGCCTGCCACTCCCTTCTTTTTATTATTATTTTTATTTATTTTTACAGTTTTTTCATTTAAATTCAATTTGCCTGACAAATTGAATTCACTTCTAAGCTACACAGGTGGGAGGGGAAGGGAGATGGCATTCCCACATATGGGCTGTCACTGTAATACCCCCTCCAGCTGGAGGAACTGGGAGAGCTGGGTGGTCTGCCCTTAGTCTAACCTACCAGTTCTTTCTTCCTCAGGGCACTTTCCCCTGGGGTGATCTCTGCACTGGTACACAAGTCATCTTTAAAGAGAGCCATCTGCTCAGCCCGACAGAAGGGAACTAGGATGAAAATGAAGAGAAAGTTGTCAGGATTATTGGACCATGAGACAGGTGGTAACTGGCTGCTTGAGGACATGTTGCACATCACTGCTGTGATGGCAGTAACAGGGTCCTTGCCATGTGCTTAAACTGACACAGCACTGTCAAGATTGGCTGCCCCCATCCATATTCCCTGTATGTCTGCTTTCTGGGACCCCCGGAGAATTGACCGCTGAGCACACACTACTATGATGAAGGTCAGCAGCCTGACACAGTAGATGGGGCTGACCCCAGCTGGCTGCCAGACCAGGGCTTTTCACAGCTCTTAGCAGCCCCAGACTTCAAAACACACAGAGTAGGGTAGAGCAGGACCAGGGGAGGATTGAACCTTCTTTCCCCTTCCCACCAAAAGAGTTCTACCTCCTGACAATTCTCTAAATAAAAAGTTTTAGGGCCAAAACTTCCTGCTCTACAGGAAGCAGCTAAGTGATGCATCCAACTGGTACCAAAACCAGACCTAATGGGCTAGATCTTTCTGAGCTTTCTAAAAGCAAGACTGAATGCCTGGGCTCAGTTCTACTTCACATGCAGATTCTCCTGTTAGCTCTTTCTGTGGAGCTAAGTATGGCTCCAGAAAAATGATAGAAACAGCTCCTGAATACTGACCCCTCCACCACCTCTTGTTCCTTTAACACCATCCTCTAAAGTCCTGTTTGAGATCGCCACTGACCTGATTATGAAGTCTGGCAGCACATCCCAGCCCTTACTTGGCCTCTGCAGCATCTATGCCTCCATCACACGCTTCCTGAAATCAGACCTCTTCTCTTTCCACGATCATCGCTGCCTACTCCTTAGCTTTCAGCTTCCTCTTCACATGCTCCCTGACTGTTCATTTCCTCAGGAAGTTCCCCGTACCCTTCCCTCTGCCTGCTTCATATTCCTGGGGTGTCATAACGTCACCCACATGATGCTTTTAGGCTGGTCCTCTCTCCTGGGCCCCCAGTTATCTATCGGATATCTATATTTGTTCAGAAAGCCTAACACACTAAACTCCAAATACAAACCCAAGTTTGAGGTCTCAAAATGAACATGTTCTAGGCAATGACCTCCACCACCCTGTTGCCTAAGTCAGAAAGCTGGAAGTCACAGGAAGTTTTGGTCTCCCTTACTTGCCGTGGCCCCACCAGCACGCAGCCAATCACCAAGTACTGTCAATTCCAGTGTGGCTGAAAACAGGCTTTGTCTCCGCCTAGATATGGTCACTTACTGGCCATAGACACAGAATTTTGCCTCTCTGCACTTCCTTTACTCTAGAATAAGGGTGACATTTGGGAATTGTTGAAAGGACTGCGATTATATGTGGAGACCAGAGCAGTGGCTAGTGCTCGCTCAATAATAAATCCCTTTCTCTCCTGGCACTGCCCTTCTACCCCTTCACAGAATTCACAATGCTGTTATTCAGTTATGTAATTATTAATTTAATACCCATTTCCCCCTGCTAACCTGTAAGTTCTGTGTGGTCCAGGAGCCTGTCTTTTCCGTTTTATCCCTCATGCTCAACTCAGTGCCTTAAAAAGAGAAGTTGGCATTCAGCAGTTAGCCAGTACTCCCTATGTTAAGGAGAAAGGCATGTTCCAGTTCAAGATGGCATCCTAGGAAGATCCTGAACTTACCTCTTTCCACAGACATGTGAAATCTACAGCTGTATATGGAACAACTTCTGGAAGAAAACCCTAGAAACTAGAGTGATGCCTGCACATCAGGCAAATAAGAAAAACTCCCATTGCAGCAGATGTGAGAGAATGAAACACCATCTTGCCATTAACCCCGCCTGTGGCACGAGCGCCCACAACTGGAGGGAACTCAAAACCTGGAGCTTTTCTCTGAGAGAAACAAAGGCTTTGTACTCCACACTAGGCACTCCAGCTTTTTTTTTTTTTTTTTTTTTTTTTTTAGATTTCATTTATTTACTCATGAGAGACACACACAGAGAGAGAGAGGCAGAGACACAGGCAGAGGGAGAAGCAGGCTCCATGCAGGGAGCCCGACGTGGGACTCGATCCCAGGTCTCCAGGATCAGGCCTTGGGCTGAAGGCAGCGCTAAACCGCTGAGCCCCCCGGGCTGCCCACACTCCAGCTTTTAAGACCTTCACCTGAGACGCAAGTCCCCAAAACATTTAGCGTTGAGAACCAATGAAGTTTATGCTATAATAGCAAACTGAAAAACAGCTCTTAAAAAGCCTGTGCACAGACTTACTTGCTCCCAACAACCAGCACAGAAGCAGCTGATTGAGAACCATCCAGACTTTATGTGTAAGAGGCTTATTTACTGATTTTAGAGCATCAGCCTGAGGGACCAGCTTCTAATGAAGCACACAGTCAAAGCCTCACTGTCATCCTTTCCAGAGACCTCAGAAAGTGGGTGCTATCCTCTCGCTTTCCCTCTGCCACACTCCAGAGTGCCAGTATCTCCTGGAGAGGAGATTCTACATGTGTCTGATGCCCCAGCTTTTATTGCTGTCACTCAGGGGATTGCCCATAGATCATCTGGCACTTGGTGACCAGCAGCTTTGTGTTTATGGATCCCATGGGACTACAATTCAGGGGATGGTTCTTGGCTGGTTGTCACCTCCAGGGCACTACACAGACGACAGACTGAAAGACACACCAAGTTTTTCTGTGACAGGTCTATCTGCTTGTTCAGGAGCTTTAGCCTGAGGGGCAGGCTTCTGGTTTGGTACCTATTAAGATGCACTTTGGGGATGGAGGCCAGTAGACACCATCTTTGCCCTGTCCCTCTGCCTTGCTCCAGATTGCAAGTATCTCCCAGAACGGAATTCATACATTTGTCTGGCACTGTAATTTATGTGACTACTACCCAGAGGCTACCTCAAGATTGCCTGGCTCTGGTGTCCAGTGGGACTTAAGCTTGCAGTCCCACAGTGCTGTATATATTTGCATTCTTTAAAAGTTGCTGCCTAAAGGTCTAGCTTCCAATCAGCCTGAACCTAGGTGCTGACTGAAGTCCCCCTTGGGTCACTGACAGATCTTGGCACACCCTCAATTACTGGAAGCCACCAAAAATAATGCTTGGACAATCACAAAGGTTCAAGATAACCCAAAGCTAGGGCAGGGTTGAACTAAGGTTCATTTCCTTCATAAGGCCACACCTTAAAGATGGGGAGAGGGGTTGTTTTATCTAACGTGTAGAAACCAAGACAAGAAGCCAAGGAAAATGAAGAAAATGAAATATGTTCCAAATGAAAGAACAAGATAAAACCCTGAAAAAGTACTTGATGAAACAGAAATAAATGACTCATTTGATAAAGAGTTCAAAATAATGGTCAAAAAGATGCTCACCAAAATCAAGAAAAGAATGTATGAACACAGTGAAAATTTCACAAAAGAGATAGAAAATATAAGAAAGTACCAAATATAAAAAATAGAAATCTCACTGGTATATATATAGTACAATTTAGAATAATCTAATATTGTAAAGACAGTGGATCAATCAATTTAAAGCTGGTGTGGAGGTTAAAAGACTATGACAGTTAACAGATGCACAAGATAAATGGATATATAATGTGACATTAAAAACATAAACTGTGGGAGTGGGGAGGGGATAAAAATGTAGAGCCTTAGAATGCATTCAAACTTAAGTTCTTACCAACTTAAATATGCTGTTATATCAGTTACTACGTGTAAGCCTCAAAGCAAAAGCAAAAAGCAAAGCCACAAAGCAAAAACTTATAGAATATACACCAAAGATAGTCTAAGCATACCACTAAAGAGACTCATCAGATCACAAAAGAAAGTCTCAAAAACAAAATAGCCAGAAAACAATTAACAAAATGGTAGTAAATATATATCTATCAATAATTAGACAGTGGCTGAAACCATTAAAAAAAAATAAGGACCCATTTATTGCTGCCTACAAGAGATTCACTTCAAACGTACCGACACACACACAGACTGAAAGTGAAAGAATGGAAAAAGATATTCCATATTCCATGCAAATGGAAACCAAAAGAAAGTTAGTGTAGCTATACTTGTAGGCAACCAATAGACTTTGAAACAATGACTGCAGTAAGAGACAAAGAAGGGCATTATAATAATGCTAAGGGGTCAATCTGACAAGATGATTTAATAGTTGTAAATATTTATACACCCAATGTAGGAGCACCTAAATATATGAAGCAAATATTAGCAGACCTAAAGGGAGACACAGATAGCAATATTGTAACAGTAGGGAAATTCAATACTGCACTTCCATCAATGGATATAGATCATCCAGACAAAATCAATAAGGAAGCATCAGCCTTATATGATACATTACGTATCTGTTAAATTTATCTGATCTATAGAATATACCATCCAAAAGCAACAGAATACATATTCTTTTCAAGTGTACATTGTTGCTATAAACATTGGGGTGCAGATGCGCCTTCAGATGACTACATTTGTATCTTTGAGGTAAATACCTAGTAGCAATTATATGCCAATAAATTTGACAATGTAGAAGAAATGGATAAATTCCTAGAAACAGAACTACCAAGACTGAATCATAAAGAAATAGAAAATCTGAATAGACCAGTTGCTAGTAAGATTGAATCAGTAATTAAAAACCTCCCAAAGAACAAAGTCCAGGACCCAATGGCTTCACTGGTGAATTCTAGCAAACATTTAAAGAAGAATTAACGCTAATTCCTCTGAAACCTTTCCAAAAAATAGAAAGGGAGAGAACGCTTCCAAATGTATTTTATGAATCCAGCAATACCCTGATACCTAAACCAAACAGAGGTGCCACCCGAAAAGAAATTTACAAGTCAATACTCCTAATGAACATAGGTACAAAAATCAACAAAATATTAGCAAACAATAATTAATATACATAACATATGTTAAATAGAATGTATTACATTAAATACATCATACACCATAGTCGAACGGGATTCATTCCAGGGAAGCAAAGATGGTATAAAACCTACAATCAGTCAGCATGATGCACCACATTAACAGATAAAAATCTTATGACCATCTCAATAGACACAGAAAAGCATCTGACAAAATTTAACATCCAGTTATGATTTAAAAAAAAAAACCCTTGACCAAGCGGGTACAGAGAGAATATACCTCAGCACGATAAAGGCCATATATGACAAACACACAGCAAATACCACACTGGGTGAAAAGATGAAAGTTTTTCATCTAAGATCAGCAACAAGACAAGGATTCCCACTCTCATCACTTTTATTCAACATAGTATTTGGGGATCCCTGGGTGGCGCAGCGGTTTAGCGCCTGCCTTTGGCCCAGGGCGCGATCCTGGAGACCCGGGATCGAATCCCACGTCAGGCTCCCGGTGCATGGAGCCTGCTTCTTCCTCTGCCTGTGCTCTGCCTGTCTCTCTCACTGTGTGCCTATCATAAATAAATAAAAAAATTTAAAAAAAAATACTTTAAAAAAAAAAAAAAAAAAAACATAGTATTTGAAGTCCTGGCCACAGTAATTAAGAAAAAGAAGCAAGATTAATTCCAGTCTAAGATGATGACATAGAAGACCCAGAAGTCACCTCCTCCACAAACACACCAAATCTACACATACTTATAGAGCAATTCCCCTGAAAAAGAACTGAAGGCTGACCAAACAGCTCCTGCACAACTATAGAGAGACCACACAGAGAATGGCAAGAGAGATGGAGACATGGTAACAAAAGGAACTTCCACCCCCAGCACTGTGAATTGTAGTAGGGAGGGATAACACCGAGGGACCATGAGCAGAATTGTCTACTCTGGGGCACAGGAAAAAAAGCCATCGTTTAAAAGTATAATTAGAATATAAAGAAATCAGCCTAGAACCTCAAAAAATGGTAGGGGAGCTCCTGGAACTTCCTGTGGGCCAGAGGGGCTGGCAAACACTATGGGCTATATTCCCCTTCCACCTTGATTACATGGACAGGAGCAGGTTTCAGGCACCTTAGCTGGCCTGCCACTTTAGTGAGCCCCAGTTCCTAGCCCACACAAGCCCCAGGTGTCCCACTTCTAAGATGGTCTCAGTACAGTGCACACCAGGATATCCTTCGTCAGTGCTTACTACAGCTCCAGCTGTCTCATCAAGGTGACACAGACACAAAGCACCCTGGAACATCCAAGGCCTATACCACTTCAACTCCAAATGACTTGTCAGAGCAGCCCCCAGCATAGAGAGCCTCAGGAACCCCTGGCTCACACCTGCCTCAGATCCAACTGCCCCACCAGTGTACCCCTGTGTGGAGAACCCCAGGGCCCCCTGGCTTGCACCCACTGTAGCTTCAGCTATTCTGACAGAGTGTCTCCTACACAGAGCCCTGGAACTTCCCTGGCCCATGCCCACTTCAGCTCCAGCCATCCCATCAGGGCAGCTCCAACACAGTGCTGCAGGACCCTCAGGCCATGCCAGCCACATCTCTAACCATCCACCCAGCCAAAGTTATTGGGCATACACAGTCTATACAGGGGATGACCACAATAGGAGCATTCCGTCAAATTTAGAAGAAGTAGCCGTTCCACCTAACGCATAAAAACAAACCCAGAAAGTCAAGCAAAATTAGGAGACCAGGGGCTATGCTCCAAATGAAAGAACAAGACAAAACCTCAGAAAAAGAACTAAATGAAATGGAGATAACCAATCTATCTAATAGAATTCAAGCAGTTGATGTTCACCAGACTGGAGAGAAGAGTAGATGAACTCAGAACTCACAACTTCAAGAAAGAAATAAGAAATATAAAAAAACAACCAATCAGAGTTGAATAATACAAAAACTGAAATGAAAAATACAACAGAAGGAAGCAACAGTAGATTATAGGATGCAGAAGAATTATTCAATGATCTGGAAAACAAGGGAACAGAGAGCACTCACACTGAACAGCAAAAAGAAAAAAGAGTTTTTAAAAAATGAGGATAAGTTAAGTGATCCCTTGGATAACATCAAGTAAGCAGATATTCACATTATAGGAATCCCAGAAGGAGAAGAGAGAGACAAAGGGACAGAAGACTTATTTGAATAAATAATACCAGAGGGTGGCTCAGCGTTTGCTGGCATGATCCCAGAGTCTGGGGATGGAGTCCCACACACATCGGGTTCCCTGCATGGAGCCTGCTCCTCCTTCTACCTGTGTCTCTTCCTCTCTCTCTGTGTGTGTCTCATGAATAAATAAATAAAAATCTTTAATAATAAAAAAAGAAATAATAGCTGAAAACTTCCCTAACCTGGGGAAGGAAATAGACATCCAGGTCCAGCAAGTACAGAGAGGACCGAGAAAGATGAACTTAAGGAGTTCTGTACCATAACACATACTAAGTCAAATGTCAAGAAATAAAGAGAATTTTTAAAGCAGCAAGATAAAGGTAAGTGGTTACATACAAAGGAAATGCCATAAAGCTTTCAGCTGATTTTCTTTTTAAATCAGAAACTTGGTGAGCAGGACACCTGGGTGGCTCAGCAGTTGAGTGTCTGACTTTGACTCAGGGCATGATCCCAGGGTCCTGGATTGGGCAGGCTCCTGCGGAGAGCCAGCTTCTCCCTCTGCCTATGTCTCAGCCTCTCTCTCTGTCTTTCATGAATAAATAAATAAAATCTTAAAAAAAGACACTTGGTGAGCCATGATATAGTTGAAATACTGAAAGGGTCAGGAGGGAACCCCACAACCAAAAATACTCTACCTGGGAAAGTTATCATTCAGAATTGAAGGAGAAATAAAGAATTCTTCCAAACAAACATTAAATAAATACATCACCATTAAAATGGACTTATAAGAAATGTAAAAAGTATTACTTTAAGTAGAAAAGACCATAACTGAAAGTAAATTAGAAAGGAAAAAAGTTCGTGAGTAAAAGCAAACACAGAGTAAAGGTAGCAGAGCAATCATTTATAAGCTAGTAAAAAGATTTTTAAAAAGTAAAAATTATATATAAAAATTTAGCTAAACTCACAAAATAAAAGATGTAAAATATGATAATAAATACATAAAATGTAGAGGGGGCATAAAAATAAAGTTCTTCTAGAATGTGTTCTAACTTCAGTGATAATATGGACTGCTATGTACCTAGGATGTTATGTATGACCCTTAGGGCAATCACAAACCTATAATAGATACACACACACAAAAAAAGAGAAAGAAAGCCAAGCAAAGCCAAGCATAGCTTCAAAGTCATCATTCAGAAGGAAAGAGAACAAGAAAGGAACAGAGAAGAACTACCAAAACAACCAGAAAACAATTAATAAAATGGCAATAAGTAAATCCTATTAATTACTTTACAAGTAAATAGTCTAAATGCTCCAATAAGAAGACATAAGGTGACTTATCCTCTTCTTGGGATAAAAAAAAACCCAAGAGCTATCTGTACACTGCCATATATACATAATGGTAAAAGGATCAATCCAACATATTGTAAATATTTATGGAACTAACATTGGGGCACTGAAATACATAAAGCAAATATTAACAGACAGAAAGGGAGAAATTGACAGGAGTACAAAAACAGTGACTTTTCTAGCCCACTTACATCAATAGATCAATCATCCAGGTAGAAAATCAATAAGGAAAGTGTCTTTGAATGATACATTAGACCAGGTGGACTTAACAGATACATACAGAATATTCTGTCATTCAAAAACAAGAGAATACATATTCTTTTCAAGTGCACATGGAACATTCATTAGAATAAATCACATGTTAAGCCACAAAACAAGTCTCAATAAATTAAAGAAAATTGGAATCATATCAAGCATCTTTTCTGAACACAACAATATAAAACCAGAAATCAATTACGAGAAGAAAAAACTGGAAAAAACAGAAACACATGGAGGCTAAGCAACATACTAATAAACAACCAATGGGTCAACAATGAAATCAAAGAGTAAATAAAAACATACAAAAGATAAATGAAAATGACAACATAATGGTCCCAATCCGTGGGACACAGCAGAGGCAGTTCTAAGGGCGAAAATTATAGTAATTCAGGTCTGCCTCAAGAACTGAGAAAAATCTCAAATAAACAATCTGACCTCACAAGTAAAGGAATTAGAAAAAGAAGAACAAAGCCCAAAGATAGTAGAAAAAAGGAAATAATAAAGATCAAGGGGGAAATAAATGAAATAGAGACTTAAAAAACAATATAAGAGATGCATGGACCTAAGAGCTGGTTCTTTGAAAGGATAAACAAAATGGGTAAACCTTTAGCCAGACTCTTCAAGAAAAAAAAAAGAGTATCCAAATAAATAAAATCAGAAATGAAAAAGTAACAATACTACAGAAACACAAAGATTAGAAGAGATTGCTATGAAAGATTATATGCCAACAAATTGGATAACATAGAAGAAATGGATAACTACTAGAAATATATAACCTCCCAAAACTGAATCAGGAAGAAATAGAAAATCTAAATTGACCAATTCCCAACAATTAAATTGAATCAGTAATCAAAAGACTCCCAACAAACAGAAGTCCATGATGAAAAGGATTCACAGAAGAATTCTACCAAACATTTAAAGAAGAGTTAATATCTATTCTCTTCAAACTATTCAAAAAAAAAAAATAGAACAGGACAGAAAGCTTCCAAATACATTTTATGAGGCCAGCATCACCCTGATACCAAAACCAGACAAAGACACTATAAAGAAATAAATCTACAGATCAAGATTCTTTATGAACATCGTGTCAAAACTGTTCAACATAATATTAGCAAACTGCATTTAACAAAACATTAAAAGGATCCATTCAGCACAATCAAATGGGATTTATTATGGGGATGCAAGGATGGCTCAATATCCACAAATCAATCAATACAATACACCACATAAATAAAATGAAGGATAAAAATAATAGGATCATTTCATTAGATGCAAAAAACAGCATTTGACAAAATTCAACATCTGTTCATGATAAAAACTCTCAATAAAGTGGGTTCAGAAGGAACATACACCAAACATAATAAAGGCCATATTTGACAAACTCACAGCCAATATCATCCTTGATGATAAAATCCTGAAAGCTGTTCCTCTAAGATCAGGAATAAGAATGTCCACTTTTACCCATCATACTGAAAGTGTTGTCCAGAGAGATCACCCAAGGGAAAGGAATGAAAGTCATTCAAACTGGTAAGGAAGAAGGAAAATTGTCACTGTTTGAAAATGACCTAAGACTATACATAGAAAATCCTAAGGGCAGGATCCCTGGGTGGCGCAGCGGTTTGGCGCCTGCCTTTGGCCCAGGGCGCGATCCTGGAGACCTGGGATCGAGTCCCACGTCGGGCTCCCGGTGCATGGAGCCTGCTTCTCCCTCTGGCTGTGTCTCTGCCTCTCTCTCTCTCTCTCTCTCTGTGACTATCATAAATAAATTAAAAAAAAAAGAAAACCCTAAGGGCTCCAGCAATAAACTATTAGGATCAATGAATTCAGTAAAGTTGCAGGATATAAAATTAATATACAGAAATCAGTTGCATTGCTCCTAGATACTAATGATGAAGTAGCAGAAAGAGAAATTAAGAAAACAATTCCATTCACAACTGCACCAAAAAGAATAAAATACCTAGGGATAAGCTTAACCAAGGAGGTAAAAGACCTGTACTCTGAAAACTATAAAACACTGATGAAAGAAATTAAAAATGACACAAACAAATGGAAAGATAGTCTATGCTCATGGGTTGGAAGAATATCATTAAAATGTCCACACTACCCAAAGCAATTTACAGATTCAATACAATCTCTAGCAAAATATCAACAACATTTTTCACAGAATGAGAACAAAATTCCTAAAATTTCTTTGTAACTACAAAAGATCCTAAATAGCCAAATCAATCTTGAGAAATAAGAACAAAGCTGGAGAAAACCAATCCCAGATTTCAAGATATACTACAAAGCTGTAGTAATCAAAATAGTATGGTACTGGCACAAAAATAGACATACAGATCAATGGAACAGGATAGAGAGCCCAGAAATAAACCCATGCAGATATGGTCAATAAATGTATGACAAAGAAAGCAAAAATATACAATGAGGAAAAGACATTCTTTTTAATAAATGGTATTGTGAAAAGTGGATAGCAACATGCAAACAATGAAACTGGACTTTTCTTACACCATACACAAAAGTAAACTCAAAATGGATTAAATATCTAACTGTGAGATCTCCATATTGTTTTCTGCAGTGGCTGCATCAATTTGCATTCCCACCAACATCCTTGCACCACATCCACGGAAACACCTGTTGTTTCTTGTGTTGTTGATTTTAGCTATTCTAACAGGTATGAGGTGATGTCTCATTGCAATTTTGATTTGCATTTCCCTGATGATAAGTGATGTTGGGCATCTTCTTTCATGTGTCTGTTGGCTGTCTGTATGTCTTCTTTGGAAAATGTCTATTCATGTCTTCTGTCCATATTTAATTGAATCATTTATTTTTTGGGTCTTGAGTTTTATAAGTTCTTTATATATTTTGAATACTAACTGTTTATTGGATATTGTCATTTGCAAATATCTTTGCCCATTCCATAAGTTGCCTTTTCTGAATATACAGTTTTCCAAAGACATACAGATGGCCAATAGACACATGAAAAGATGCTCAATCAACATCACTCACCATCTGGGACATGCAAATCAAAATTACAATGAGATGTCACCTCACACTTGTCAGAACAGCTAATATCAAAAAGATAAGAAATAGCAAGTGATGGTGAGGATGTGGAAAAAAAAGAACCCTGTGCACTATTCATGGAAATATAAGTTGGTAAACCTACTGTGCAAAACCTATGGAGGTTCCACAAAAAATTAAAAATATAATTACCATATGATCCAGTAATTCCACTACCGGTTATTTTTAAATGAAAACGCTAATTCCAAAAGATATATGCACCCCTATGTTTGTTACAGAATTATTTACAATAGCTAAGATATGGAAGCAACCCAAGTATTCATCAATAGATGAATGGATAAAGAAGATGTAGTGTATATATACAATGGAACATTACTCGGCCATAAAAAAGAGTGAAATCTTGCCATTTGTGACAACACGGGTGGTTCTAGAGGGCATTATGCTAAGTGAAATAAGTCAGAGAGAGAAAGACAAACACCATATGCTTTCACTGATATGAGGAATCTAAAAAGCAAAATTATCAGACTCTTAAATACAGAGAATACACTGGTAGTTGCCAGCAGGAGGTGGGTGATGATGATGAGCAAAATAAAATAAGGGGATTAAGAGGTGCCAGTTTCAGTTATGAAATAACTCTCAGTTATGAAAAGTATGGCACACAGAATATAGGCAAGAATATTGTAAGAGCACTGTACAGTGACAGATGAGGGCTCCACTTCTCCTGGTGAGCACTGACTAATGTATATAATTATCAAATCAGTATGCCATATACCTGAAACTAATATACCATCGTTGTTATACTTCAATTAAAAAAATAAAATAAAACAGACATTGAGATCAATGGAACAGAATAGAGAACCAAGAAATAAATTCATGTATATATAGTCAGTTAGTTTATGACAATGGAGTCAAGAATATACAATAGAGACAGTTTCCTCAATGAATGGTGTTGGGAAAACAGGACAGCGACCTATAAAAGAATGAAACTGAAGTACTATCTTATACTACACACAAAAATGAACTCAAAATAGATTTAAAAAAAACTTGAATGTAAGACCTGAAACCATAAAACTAGAAGAAAACCTAGGCAATAAGCTCCTTGACATCAGTCTTGAAGATGATTCTTTGGATTTGACACCAAAAGCAAAAGAAGCAGAAGCAAAAATGAAGTGGGGCTATATTAAACTCTAAGCTTCTACACAGCAAAGAAAGCCATCAGCAAAATAAAAACGTAACCTACAAAATGGGAAAAAGTATTTTCAAATTACATATCTGATAAGGAGTTAATGTCTAAAATATATAAAGAACTCACATAATTTAATAGTAAAAATAAATAATCCGGTTTAAAAATGAGCAGAAGATCTGAATAGTTTTCCAAAGAATACATACAATGGCCAAAAGGTACATAAAAAAAGATGGTCAACATCACTTATCATCAGAGAAATGCAAATCAAAATCACAATGAGGTATCACCTCATACCTGTTAGAATGCCAATTACCCCAAAGACAAGTGTTGGCTAGGATGTAAAGAAAAGAGAACATGTGTGCTGTTGGTGAGACTATAAATTGATTCAACCACTTTGGAAAAGTTTGGAGGTTCCTTGGAAAGCTAAAGCTAGAACTACCATACAATCCAGCAATTTGAGTTCTGAGTATTTATTTATTTATTTTTATTTTTAAAAATGATTTTATTTATTTATTCATGAGAGATAGAGAGAGAGAGAGAGAGAGGCAGAGACATAGGCAGAGGGAGTAGCAGGCTCCATGCAGACAGCCTGATGCAAGACTCGATCCCAGGACTCCGGGATCATGCCCTGAGCCAAAGGCAGACGCTTAACCACTGAGCCATCTAGGCATCCCAGTTCTGAGTATTTATCTAAGCAAAACGAAAACAAGAACTTAAAAAGCTATCTGTGCCCGCATGTCATCGCAGCATTATTTATAAGAGCTAAAATATGGAAATCACCAAAATGTCCATCAAATGATTGAATGAATAAAGATGATGTGGTGTATGATGGAATATTATTTGGCCATAAAGTAATGAGATCTTGCCACTTGTGACCCCATGAATAGAACATGAGAGCATTTCTGTAAGACATAAGTCAGAGAAAGACAAATACTGTATGATCTGACATATACAAGGATTCTAAAACAAATAAGCTCATAGATACAGAGAACATATTGGTGGTTGCCCGAGGAAGGGGTTAAGGGGTGGGCAAAATGCGTGAAGGAGTTCAAGAGGTGCAAGCTTCCAGTTATAAAATAAATAAGCCCTGGGGATGTAATGTACAGCATGGTGACGACAATTAATAATACTGCACTGCACATTTGAAAGTGGCTCAGAGAGTAAATCTTAAAAGTCCTCATCAGAAAAATTAACTATGTATGGGGAGAGATATCCACTAGACTTCTGATTATTTTGAAACAAAAATAAATGTTGTACACCTGAAACTAATATGTAATTCAATTATACCTCAATTTTTAAAAAGTGACGATAAAATCACTTGTTTTTTTTTTTGAGGGCTTTTGTTTCCTGCCCTCCTGGAGGCAGACCCCTATGTGCAGAGCTTCAGAGGCTTGCAGGGTGGAGGGCCTCCTGGCCAGGCTCAGGCTCGCTGCGGGGCTGCGTGGGCCCACAGGGTTTTCTGCATGGGGTTCCATTTCCACTCCTCAGTCCCCCTCACCTCATGTGCCTGGAGAGCAGCGGTCTCAGCAGTGGTCTGGGAAGGCTGCTTCCTCAGATTAATAGGAAGGCAATCTGGGCAAGGCATTTACATTCTCCAAGCCTGTCTGTCTGCAAAACGGAGGGGATTGCCATACCTCCCTTATGAGGTACTGTGAAGATTAAGTGAAGTCAAACATGGAAAGGGCTTGGCGTTGCGCCTGGCTCTTCCTAAGGGCTCATTAACGGGTGGTCCACTTCTTACACCCGTCTCTACACACATCTCCACCACAGCTGTGCTCCAAGTGTCCCCTGAAGATAAACCTAGGAGAGCGTACACAGTGTTCCCCCACCACAGAAATAGCCATTTGTGCCCGGCAATGTCCTAAACCACAGTCATGTACAAATGAGAAAAGCAAGGCTCAGCCAAGTGAAGTAACTTGCCTGAAGTCACACAGCTAGCAAGTGGCAGAAATGGGGGAGGCTGCCTCAGACCCAGGCAGTTGAGCTTCAAGTCCAGGCTCCTCAAACTTTGTACCTGGTACTTACAAGCAAGTGCCAGGGAAGCACTGGCAACACGGTGGAGGGCGAATGCTGGTGTCAAGAATCAGAGAAAGGCAGTGGTTTTATGAAAAACAACAGGGAAGATTAGAGTATGTTAAAACATACGATCACAGAAATTTTCTTGGAAATTAGGCACCTGCTGTTGAGCAGTTATTCAAATGGATTTGCCCCCAGGAATTGCTGGGTGACCGAGCTGTAGCTTGTGTAACTGGGAAGCGCGAAGGCTGGTGGCTCTAATCCAGGCCAGCTCTGTGGTGGCTTTCCCAGGTCTGCTTCCCAGGCAGTGACAGGGCTGTGAGCTGGAGGGTAGCAAGTCCCTTACCTCCTGCAGCCTCAGTGTTAATGACTGCTCTTAGTGGCCAGGGATTCTAACGCTGTCCTTCCTGGCACTGCCTTCTATAGGGAGCAAAGATCCCCCCACCTCCTGCAGTCAGGACTGCCTTGGTGTAATTTGTGCATTGGAAAGTGGAATTGTTGAAAGAAGTAGTTTAGTAATGTAAAGGATCTTCTTGTAGTATAAATAATTGCTCCATTTAAAACTAGTTGCAAGGTCTTAAATTTTTCCTAAAATGACAGACATCTGAGGATGTTAATGCCAACTAAATATTGTCCCAGAAACACAGTTTCATCCTCTACTACAGTGAGAATCGGCCAGGTGTGGGTCCCTTCTCTCCCAAAGAACAGACAGCAGAACACTGAAAGCCAGCTAGTCCTTAGCCAGCATACTCGGCTCTTCATGCATGTGCCAAGAGAGAAGCCCAGAGTCTATGTGGGTCATCCACTCCAGTTCCCTGAGCTCTGGTGCCAACAGGGCAATTTCTTCTGAGGGAAAGGGAACCGACATTGGTGCAACATGTACTGTGTGTGCCTGCCTACAACACTCTCTTTGCAGCCTCATGCTTATTTCATTTACTCCTATGAAGTAGATAGAAGTAGAAATTAGGGCAGCCTGGGTGGCTCAGCCGTTTAGCGCTGCCTTCAGTCCAGGGCATAATCCTGGAGACCCGGGATCAAGCCCCACATCAGGTTCCCCGCATGGAGCCTGCTTCTCCCTCTGCCTGTGTCTCTGCCTCTCTCTCTCTCTCTCTCTCTCTCTCTCTCTCTCTCTCTGTGTCTCTCATGAATAAATAAATAAAATATTTTTTTTTAAAAAAAGTAGAAATTATTCCCTCTTTACAGAGGGGAAACTGAGACTTGGAGAGATTAGTAATTTGTAAAAGGTAATGCAGGAAGAGGTTGAGCACAGATCTGCAAGACTTGGTTTTTCCCACCACATCAAGCTGCCTCCCTCTAGGGATTCAAATACATCCTATGTGTTGCCACTGCTAGTTTTTTTTTTTTTTTTAACTCCACACACTCACCCTAAAGCCAGCAACTCCCACACACTCACAGACTCATCGACACTTGTGTGACCACACACATGGGCATCCATCTTGGGTACAACTGCTTCAAAGTCATAGTTAGGGATAAGTATAGCAGCAACTCGCTAGTTGTTCAACAAAAACTGTGCCCCCTTTCCACCCAAGTGCCCAGGAAGACCATATTTCCTGGCCTTCTGCTGTGAGATGCAGCCATGCAATGCGATGGGAGCTGATAAACAGATCGTCTCCAGGCCTGGCCCATAAGCCTTCCCATAAAGTTTGCATTCGCTTTCTACATCCATCTGCTGAATGCAAAAAGGTATAGTGAGGCCCTTAAGGCAGTGGTTCACGTCTTGGCTGTATATTGAGATCACCCGGGGAAACTTCCTATCTATCTCCACACCTGGGCTGCCTCCTAGACCAATTAGATCAGGATGTCAGAACACGGAACCCGGCCATCAGGAGTTGCTAAAGCTCTCCAGATGATTCCAATGTGGCTCTCAGCAGGTGTGCCCTGTCCACCAGCATCACTTAGGGACTTGTGAGAAAAGGCCCATTGCCAGCCCTCCTCACCACCCCCTCCCAGCTGCTGAATCAGGGCCCTGGGGAATTGAGTGTCCACCCTCTAGCAGATTCTGATGCATGCTGAAGGGCGAGAGCCACTGCTTCCCCAAAGGAAGGTAAGCTACAAGTTAGAAGGAGCGTGGGTCCCGAGCTGCCTGGAGGACGACATAGGAGAGCTGTATCAGAAACACCCATGTTGGATGGGTGAGGAATAAATTGTTAAACATTGTGAAGACAGAATATGGAAGATCAGAAGGTGGGTCTAAGCAGTGGTGTGTGAGAGCCGGCTCCTGCCAGCTCGTCTGATTGTTCAATTTTCAGGTATTTTGCAAGCCAACCGCCCTCCCACAGGTAGCTTGAAATTGGCCAGGGTTGGAGTATTTACAGCATGGAAACGATCAAACACTGAAACTGGGGCTTGTTTTCCCAGAGGTGGTTGTTAAACACTAACCAGGCCCAAGAATCAGAGAGCGGGAAGGCAGCATGGTGCGACAGTCCTGAACTGTAAGGAACCATCAGAGGAGAGGATGCCACCAACACACCAAACTCCCAGGGCCCGGCCAGTGTTCAGGCTTCTTCTGACAACATGAAGTCTTTGCCAAGTCCTTACATTTAGTGCTTCTGGAAGCTGAGACAGGAGGACTAGAGGAAGAGAAGGGGTGAATGGTCAGAAGTATCTTACAGGCTAAGAGCAATTTACAGGTTTAAAGCAGGGTTTCCCGTTCTTGGCACTGTTGACATTTGGGGCTGGATAATTCTTTGTTTTGGGTGGGGCTTTGTTGTCCCGTGTGCATTGTAGCGTGTTTAGCAGCACCCTTGACCTCTACCCACTAGATGCCATTCATCACCCTTCCCTCTCTGGACATTGCCAAATGATCCCCGAGGGCAAAACCACCCCCGGGGGTGAGAACCACAGATTGCAAACTATTAGAAGGGAAGACAGAAACCATCGGGGAGGGCTGGGTCTCAGCCACCAGCTTTAGCCCTGTACAATTTAGGGAAAGTGTTCTTGGATTCCGTCACATGCTGGCCTCCTGTGGCTGTCGGTAGCAAGCTCCTTTCCTTTGTTTCCCATCTCCCTGATCACACCATTTCCTTCTCAACCATGCTCTCAACACCAGAGCCTGTGCCACCCCCTTTGGCTCTGGGTTTGGGAGTACCTGCTGGTGCTCTCAAAATGCTTCAGGTATGTTAGCTTCTCCTCTCGACATTGGGGGCTGCAATCCCTTCCTCAGGACAGTATAGTACAGTGACAGCATTTGGGTTCTCACGGCAGAACGTCTGACTGGATCCTGGCTCTGCCATGCTTTAGCTGTGTGACTTTGAGCAAGTCTCTTAACCTCTCTGAGCCTCCACTGCCTTCCTGATCAAATGGGGAAAGTACTACTTCCCACCTCACAGAGTTGTGGGAATAGAATGAGATAATGCTCAATAAGCCTTGGCTACTGCTTTCCATTAAACAGACTTTATGGAGTGCATCCAATGTGGTGGACACTGTGCCACACCCTGGGCATGTACTGTTGCGCAAAACACAACACACAGTCCCAGGCCCTGTTACTCACATCTGGTGGGGAAGATGGTGTGGTAAGACACTGTGAAGTAAATGCCAGAATCAGAGAGCCCCCAGTGCTGCAGAAACCGACTAGAGGAGCCTAACCACGCCCTGAGGATCAGAAGGAGGCTCCTGGAGGAAATAAAGGTGGGCACTGAGCAGATCTCAATGGCCTACAAATGCTGTGTGCTTCTTCATCCCATGGTCCAAGGGAGGCCAACAGCCATCCTGAGTCTTCTTAGCCTTCCACATGGGACATCAAAGATTTTCTCTTTTTTCCCTTTTAATTGCCATAACCATCTTCCATTGTGTTGTTCTACTTTATGGGTACCACTTTAATGTGCATGTTTTTATTTCAATATATTCTTACAGCACAGGCATTGCCCTCAGAGTGCTGTTTTAAGCTTTTGTCATGAAAAATCTGTAAGGTATGAAAAAGTAGAGACAATATAGCAAAGATCCACATAGCCACCACCAGGCTTGAACAATTACAAACAGTCATCAAATTTGTTTCCTCTAATCTCCCTTCCTCATGCTCACCTACTTCTTTCAGGAATATTTTCACACAAATTCCAGACATCATGTCATTTCACCCAGAAATGCTACAGTTTGTGTCTACAACAACAAAAAAACAACCTTTAAAAAATTCGTAACTAAGTAGATTCTTTAAAAAAAAAAACAAAACAAAAAACACTTGGTTTTTAAGATCTATCCATGTTGCCATAGGTACTTCTAATAGATCACCCCTAGGTGATGCGTAGTGCTTTGTTGGTGTATCCATCACATCTGACCTTTTCCTTCTCAGTGATGGAGAGCAGAACTGTGGACAACACCTCTCCACCACAGATAAAGCTTCAAGGAACATCGTCACACATGTCCCATGTGGCCTTTGTTAGAGCTTCCCTGGGAGCAGAATCACTGGTCACATAGTATATGCGTTTGCATCACTTGACAAGACCAGAATGGCTATACCAATCCACCTTCTCATGAGCAATGTTTGGGTTGCCAACAACTGGAGTTACCCCGTTTTCTAATTGTTAATCTAATGAGTATACAGCCCCATTTAAATCACATTTCTTTGGTGATTAATAATGACTGGGTATCTTGTCAAGTTTGTTAGCTTTTAGGATTAACTCTTCCATAAATATTGCATATCTTTTGCCTATTTTTTCTGTTGGGGTTGCTCTCTTTTTCTTGACTCATAGGAATTTCTTGGGTATTCTAGCCCTCAGTCACTTGTCAGTTTTAGACATTGAAATTATCTTCTCCCATTTAGCCTTCTAGTACATGGCCAGAACCCTATTTCTGATCAAATATGCCTCCTTCCATCCCGGCCCCAGCTCTAGCGGGATATCCTGCTCAGTCTCATCTATTTGTGGGAGTCATACACTCCTTGCCAGTGATGGGTCTGAGACTAGAGTTGTGAATGATTCTCCATTGACAGAGAGAAGGCAGCCGGAGGGCTTACAGGAAGGATTTCCTCACTCTTTAGAGACACAAGACAGCCACTCTCTCCTCTCTGTCGATGTTCTCTGGATGCGAGGTGGAGCTTCTACAGCCACCTTGCTACCAGCCTGAGGCTAAAACCCATCACAAAGGCCTGGCCTCCTTGGCAGCATGGTGAAGCCTGTATCAATGACCCTGGGGCCTGCTCCATCTCTAAACTTCCTTTTATGTGATAAAATAAATGCCCTTCCTGTCTAAAATAGACTGAGCAAGGGTTTCTGATGCTGTAATAAGAAGAACAGGGACAGAGTTAACTTCTAAACCAGAAGCTTTCCTTTTTTTTTTTTTTAACCACGATCACCAAGAAGAATTAATCTCATACACATAACTGAAACAACGCATACTTTATCATATCTGATATGCTTGAATAAACTACTTTATTCTTCATCCTTTTTTGAAATGCTGGGTGTGAGCCACTACATGGATGACACAAGCTACTAATGGTCATGACCCCCAGTCTGAAAAATTCTGCTCTAGGTCTCAGACCTCCGAATTGAAGTCTGAAAGAAAAATAAGCTTTGGTCAAGCAAGACAGGGGACAGGGAGGGTGGTGAGGAGAATGCTCTAGAAGGCAAGGGGCCAATCAGATACCTCCCTCCCCCAAAGATGACCACAGAGCGAACCTGTGATAAACCCTTGCTGACTGGCTGTCCCCTCCCACAGTTCTCTCCCAACAATGCCTCTCTGGAGCCATATTCTGTGAACAGATGAGGTTAGAGCTCTTATCTCACCTTTGCCTGGCCCTCAAGATGCTTGGGCCCCAAAGCCTGCTAATTAGAGATGGCTGGGAGGATTACCAGGGCCCTGGTCTGGCAGCTGTGCCCAGCTCTAAATTCAATATCCAGTGGCCCACAGGGTAAGGGCTCACCTTGATAAACCCCCAAGACAAAGCGGGGAGACAGACCGGGCTTGTTCTCAACAGAGCACTCTCTCTCTGAATACAGTTTTTGTTTGAGCCCCGAGGCTGGGAACATTCCACAGCCTGGCGAGCTCCCTGTCTTCTCAAGGTCAGACCTTCCTCAGCATTCCTCTTTGGAAACATCTCCCACGGCTGGCCGGGCTCCTGCCCCCTGGCTTTGGGGGCAGTTATGTAACTCTTAGGAAGACCTAGAAATGCCAGCATATGGTGTCCTCAATTCCCGGCATTGACTGGCTGCTTCACATTTTTAGCTGGTGCTGAGAGACTGGCTTCACACACAGGCGAGCACACACGTACACATCCCTGACTCATAACCACATTTCTGCTGCAGAATTTTTGTTAATTAAATCCAACATCTGAAGCCACAGAAAGGTGAAAGCATAGGACGTTCTGTCCCAATAACTTGCAGGGAAGGGGAAGTGCATTCATTAGAACAGGTGGATGGAAAGGTCTCTGAGGCAAGACCCAAGGAGGCCATATCATGAAGCCACTACTACGGCACATCCAAGGTCCTCGCACCCTTGGATTTTGCTCTGAGAGTCTGGCCGGGCAGCAAGTGGCTTTCAGCTGACTTCCCTACGCAAAGTCGGCTAAACCCACTGCTGAGCTTACAAAGTCAGCCCACATTTATGATGTGCTTACAGTGAATAAGAGGTTAGTGAAGGAAGCCTGGTTGAGGGGGAGGGGAGGCGAACTGAAAATGTGCTCTGAGAAATGCTTTATTACAGGCCCTGAAAATTAAGGTCCAGGGGAAAGCATTTTACTTAAAGCAGAAAATATAGGTAAGTATCTAGTGTCATGTAGTCATTATTATTTTTTTTGAAGAGATAAGAGATCTTTATTTTCACCTCCAACGTAGTGTAGTTATTAAGAGCTTACTGTTTGAAGTCAAGATCAACCCAGATTCACAATTCTGGCTCTGCTGCTTTCTCGCCGTGACTTACAACAAGCCTCTCAAACTCTGAGTCCTAGCTTTCCCAAAGGCAAAGTGGACAGAACATCCTGAGGTTGGCTGCCTGGATTAAGTGAGATTACAGAGCACTTAGTACAATGAGTGTAAAGTGAAAGAGCTGCATAAACAGAGCCGGTACGATTCACTTTAAATGCAGGTGAAACCCCTTCATCTGGACAACAGAATGAAGGCATGCCAACCTGCTTTTCTGCAGTACTGTGCAAGGCCTGGTTTACTGAAGACCGGAGGGTGGGAGGGCCTGGGCAGGCCCCTGAATCCGCTCTTTCCCAGAAGCTACCCCGGAGGGCCTCACTGGCCCGGGGACTGCAGGACCTTCCACCTGCTGGCTGCGGGGACACTGCTAGGAGTGTGTGCTGCGCTGCCTTTGCTGTCAGGACAGGCTGGCCTTGCGGGCTGGCCTCAGGGCGCGGGCGCCGCAACTGCGGGAACTGCGGCCCGAAACAGCAGGCGGGCCAGGGTGCAGGGTGCAGACAGGCCACCCGCGGGCCCGGCGCTGCCTGCCTGGGTGTGCTGGCTCCCTCGGGCTCCCCACCCTGCCCACCAGCACCCCAGGCAGCAGGTGTGCGTGTGCGGAGGTGCAGCTTGTAGATGGATCACCGTAGCGAGGAAGGAACTGCTACCACTTCCCGAGGCCTAATGAAGTGCAGCTAAGAACTCCTCCTTGGGGGGCACTGGGTGGCCCAGGGCTTGATCCCGGGGTTCTGGGATCGAGTCCCACATCGGGCTCCCTGCATGGAGCATGCTTCTCCCTCAGCCTGTGTCTCTGCCTCTCTCTCTCTCTCTGTGACTATCATAAAGAAAAAAAAAAAAACAGTGCCTTACGGAAGAAGTATTATAGAGCCATCACATATTTTGAAAATATTATATATTTTATTTATTTTATTTTACTTTATTTTATTTTACTTTATTTTATGTTATTTATTCGTGAGAGACACGGAGACAGAGACAGAGACAGAGGCAGAGGGAGAAGCAGGCTCCCCGAGGAGACCAATGCGGGATTCGATCCAGGGAGTTTTGAAAATCTTGAGGACCATAAAATGACTTTAGGAACTCTAGTTTTACCACCGAGCAAATCACTATTACTATTTGCATATATTGGGTTTCATTCCTTTTGCATGCATAGGGATTTATTTTTACAAAGCTATATGATAAAATGCACATACAAATGTGAATGCAATTGGGTTTTATTTTTTAAAATATTTTTATTTATTTATTCATGAGAGACACACAGAGAGAGGCAGAGACACAGGTAGAGGGAGAAGCAGCTTTTTGCGGGGACCCGGATGCAGGACTTGATCCCAGGACCCCAGGATCACACCCTGAGCCAAAGGCAGACGCTCAACCGTTGAGCCACCCAGGTGTCCCTCAGTTGAGTTTTATAACACACATGTTTCTGACATACAAACTCCCTACCATTTTTAATGACAGGATATTTTTTGCACTGTGTAGATACACTAGTATTTACCAGGGCATTTTCAAAAGTTTAGCATTCAAGTGGTTCCTATGAAATGTAATTAAAGGCATCTTCATTAAAGGGGAGGGTGAAGCGGAGAAGGCGAGGCTGGAAGGCGGAGTGGGTACCACTCAGGTCAGTTACAGGAAGACTGGTCAATTATAGACTCCCATAGAAGAACTGTCTGCAGGCAAGAGCCATCCATTACGGGTCCCAGCAGGAAGAGGTGTGGGTTGTGTCTCTGCAAGAGCTGAACTGCCCTGAAACTCGGGCAGTGAGAAACTGTCATCACCCTGGACTTGTGCTTTCCTGCAGTGGACTTTTCTTCAGAATAATCCCTCCCAACTTCCTCCTCTTCTCCATAAAACAACTGTTTCTTTCCTTTGTTGGATTTGCCTATCGTTTTATCATAGCTTGCATGTCCTGAATTGCAATGCTCTCTTGATCCTGAATAAGCCCATTTTTGCTGGCGAAATAACTGACCTTTAAGGTTAACATTCCCAAATTTACACCATTATAAATTATTCTGTGACAAACATTCTTGTGTCCAAAGTCCTATTGGTATTTAGACCAATTTCTTTAGGTTATATGCACAGGAATAGAGTTACTAGGTCAAAGGGTGTGAATGTTTGTAAGGGCTTTTAGTGCTATTGCCAAATAGCTTTACATGGGAGCGTTTTAGCACTTGGAATGCCACAGCTTGGGTTTTGGTACTTGGAACAGTACCACTTACATCCCAGGATTTTCTTTCAGGAAAACTTCTGAAATGTGCTTCTACTGAGACGTAGTTACCCCCCCTCTTTTTTTAAAGAGATTTTATTTATTCATTCATGAGAGACAGAGAGAGAGGCAGAGACATAGGCAGAGGGAGAAGATCCCAGGACTCCAGGATCATGACCTGAGCCAAAGGCAGATGCTCAACCACTGAGCCACCCAGGCACCCCTAGTTACCCTTTCTGAGAGCATCTATACTTAAACCAGGACCGGAGTTTGAAATGAAAAGGCCTAATGTTGGGCCTTCAGGCATCCAAAGGGCAAGTTAGGGAAGCTCTCTGGGGATAAGAGAATTTCTCTGGTGACCTTGAGTAGGTGGCCACTTATCCTGCCTATGCCTAAGGCTAATCTTGACTCCTAGCCACTGCAGAGAGTTCTGATGGAGTCCAAGGGTCACAAGGTCTATGGGAGACAGTTCACTTTGGGAGAAGTGAAATAATTCACAGATCCACAAACTATCAATAACCACATCCTTCCTCTTACAGATGACAAGATAACAGAGAGTAATAACGTGTGATCATGGGATAATGCCCCCAAACAGCCACCATGTGCACCAGCTGCTAAGGCACACATAAATATTGCTGAGTTGACTCTGGTGTCAGTGTGTGGGTCTCTGGAGTGAGAAATCAAGCCAAAGTTCAGGGAAGCTTCTTGTTTACTCCGTAAAAATCTACTCATTGCTCAGAATCTTCAGACCAATGTCACCACCACTTGTTCTATCTATCTCCAGTGGAACTGGAGGTGACTAGCAGACAAGCTGTCCCTCAGTGGGCAGGGAGCCTAAGGGTCTTAGAGAAATAGGGGTGTGGAAAGGCAATGAGAAACATCCCTTCTGAATTGATTCTGTGCCTGGCTGGGCAAATCCCTATATCTCTTCTTACACGCACTCTCCCTATTCTCAGGCCTTGGAGAGTCTCTTCTGGTTCACTGATAACAGCCCCACACTAGATAGAGTCCTCAGTCTAGCCATAGTGGGCATTGTGATATACCACCCAAATCCCCCCCTCCCCCCAGAACTAGCAGACTTACTTGCTAGCTGTTACAGATGGCCCTAGGGTATCAGACCTCTCTAGGAAGTCCCTCTGGGTAGTGAGAGGTCTCAAGTTCACACCCCCTTTTCCAGGGCATCCAACGACTGGCCAACATGAGTATAAAAGCTGGTCAATTCCACCTTCAAAGTTCCCTAGAAGATTAGCTGAGGCCTTTGTTGAGACTGTTTTGCAAACCAACTTCTCTCTCTGCCCAAAACATCTTTCTCACTTCCCTTTCCTTCCAAAGATGTTGATCCCCAAAGCACTCTATAATAAATAACCTTCGTGGAAACCTCTGTCATCTAGGGGAGTCCGACCTGTGACCTCAATCCCCCATGAAATACTCGCTTGCTACTCTCTGGGTCCCTTGTGTAATAGACATCATCTAGCAATAATATGGGGATAAGCCATAACTCAGAATAGGCTGATTTACAGCTCTGTGGTTACTTTTGTATCACTTCTCCTTCTTACCCTCACAAGACCTGTCCCACTCTGACACCTATGTCCAGGTTTGGCCCCCACAGAGGTCTGTATCCTAATACCTGGAATCTGTGACTATATAATTACAGGGCAAAGAGGAATTAAGATTGATATTCAAATAAAGATTATACTTGATTATACTGGAATTATCTGGAAGATTATACTGGATTATCTTACCAGGCTCAATGTCATCACTCAGATCCTTAAAAGTGGAAGGAGGAGGCAGAGGAAGAGGATCAGAGAGGTGTGGCTATGGAAAACGATCAGAGAAATGTAATGTGAAAGGTATTCATTTCACCCAATGTTAGCTTTGAAGGAAGGGGCTACAAGCCAAGGAATATAGGTGGCCCCCAGAAACTGGAAAAGGTAAGGAAATATATTGTCCCCTACAGACTCCAGAAAGAGATGTAGCCATGCCAACACCTTAATTTTAACCCAGAAAAGCCCATATCAGATTTCTAGCCAACAAAATTATAAAATAATACATTTATATAGTTCTAAGCTATTGACTTTAGAGTAATTTGTCAACAGCAGCCATAAGGGAACTCATACACTAGGCAATTCCCCTTCCTTAGCAATCCCAAAGGGTCACTTACCAGGGAGGCAGAACTCAACAGCAATGACAAAGAGGAAGCCACTGGTACAACTTATCATGCAAATCACCCTTGGTCCTAGTTATAGACTGTGTCTCCCTAAAATTCTTTTTATTTATTTATTTATTTATTTATTTATTTATTTATTTATTTATTATAGTCACACAGAGAGAGAGAGAGGCAGAGACACAGGCAGAGGGAGAAGCAGGCTCCATGCACCAGGAGCCCGACGTGGGATTCGATCCCGGGTCTCCAGGATCGCGCCCTGGGCCAAAGGCAGGCGCCAAACCGCTGCACCACCCAGGGATCCCTCCCTAAAATTCTTAAAAGTTGAACTCCTAATGTAATGGTATTAGGAGTTGGGGGTCTTTGGGATATAATTAGGTCATTGTTGTTTGAGGCCTCATGAATAAGGTTAGTGTCCTTAAAAAAGGGACTCCAGAGAGCTATCTCACCCTCTTTCTGCCATGTGAGGATAGAAGTTGATCTGTGACCTGGAAGGGGACCCTCACCAGCACCCAACCATGCTGGCACCTCGATCCAGGTGGGTTCATTCTCCAGCACTGTAGAAATACATTTCTGTTGTTTATAAGCCACCCAGTTTATGATACTTGGTTATAGCAGCCTGAATGGACTGGAACATTGTCTTGATGCTGCACTGGTCTTGTCTTGATGCTGCTCTCTAAGGACAAATATTCTACTGTTTCTCTATAACTTACATTTTGGAGTGAAATAATAAGTCTGAAGATTTGGGCTGTAGAAGAGAGTGTGGGGTTTGTCTCTAGCAATGATTTTCAAGCTTTCTTTTAGCAGAAAAACGTTTCTTTTTTTCAATAGGAAACCACAGGCATCCAATATCCAAGGCAGGTTAAAGTGGAGCTGTTCAGATTGAAGCCCAAGTCCTGTGTCTATCCCACATCTAAGGGGCTTGAGCTCTGAGGACAAAGTTTGAAAATCACAGGCCTAGATCACTGAGCTTCTGGGCTGGAACGCAGCAGAGCAAAAACATAGAGATGGACCATGGGCTCTTCTCAGAACACTCCATGTGGATAGGCTTTCTCTGCCTTCTCTGATCAATGAGACTTATATGGTGTTAGAGAACATCTGTGGATTTCCTGCAGTGGGCAGATCTGCTCCTTCATTTACATGCTTTTATGTTTACATCTTATTTTCTTGTTATATACTAGGTCTTCCCACCCAAAGTCACTCTGTAGATGGAACAGGCAGCTTACTACACAGTAGGATTTGTGTAGCAACAAAATCACCCCCTGACTCCAACATCTTGCCTCACCAATCTGCCAAGATAATTGATACTCCATCACTGGAGTCACTAAGGCATTGCCTCCAGAAGGCTCCCTTCAAAAATCAAATGCCACATTTCATTGATTCCAGGGGTCACAGAGTCTCATACTTAAACACCTTTATTTTTATTTTTATTTTTATTTTTATTTTTATTTTTATTTTTAGTAGGCTCTGTGCCCAATGTGGGGCTTGAACTTATAATGCTGAGATCAAGAATCACACACTCCACCAACTGAGCCAGCCAGGCACCCCCTTTAAACATCTTTAAAATCATAATGTAACTTTAAAGTTCTGGGTTTTTGCAATTACAGTAGTTTTTTTTTTTTTTAATGGTACACCAAATAATGGAACATCTTGCAATCAATGACATCTTAGATCTGAAGAAATATGATATGTGATTTAGGAAGATGAGAAATAAATTAGCCCATTAGCACCCTTGAAAGCTGGAGCAGAGATCAGAGTCCATAAAGAATGGATAACCTCACAGAGAAACTCAAGTAAGAGAGAGAATAGCAAGGGGGTGCCTGGGTGGCTCAGTCAATTAGGCGTCCAACTCCTGATTTCAGCTCAGGTTATGATCTCAGGGTCATGAGATTGAGCCTTGTGTTGGGCTCTGTGCTCAGTGCTAAGTCTACTGAGATTCTCTCCTTCACCCTCTACCCTTCTCCTGCTCATGCTCTCTCTCTTTCTAATAAATAAATAAAATATTTTTTAAAAAAGAGAGAAAGAAAAGAAGGGAAGTTTCTTTTTTTAAATAATAAATTTATTTTTATTGGTGTTCAATTTGCCAACATACAGAATAACACCCAGTGCTCATCCCGTCAAGTGCCCCCCTCAGTGCCCGTCACCCATTCACCCCTACCCCCCTGCCCTCCTCCCCTTCCACCACCCCTAGTTCGTTTCCCAATGTTAGGAGTCTTCATATTCTGTCCCCCTTTCTGATATTTCCTACCCATTTCTTCTCCCTTCCCTTCTATTCCCTTTCACTATTATTTATATTCAGAAGGGAAGTTTCTATGTGTAAATAGGACTATGTGTACATGCATGTGTGCACATGTGTGTGCAAAATAGTCTCTACTCCAAAGTAAAATACAACACATCTGAGAAACCAAGAACAACGGACATGATAGGGGTTCTGTAGGGCTATATAAAGTTTATATCCTGTCATAAGAAATTAGGTAAATTAAGATCCTCATTTGTTCTTGGAAGCAAATGAGATTCCTAGAATTTATGTTACAATGACATTCCCAATTTTAGAATCTGTAATTAATCAAGTAAGCATAAAATATATAGTTTTAAGCATAAATGTTACTTCACTGCACAAATGGATGTACTTACCATTTCTGTGTACTGACTAAAGGCAAGATGACAGCTAATGTCAACCATAGGAGTAACAATAAGTCCACTGGATTTCTGTTTGGTCTTCCAGGTCATTAGGTTAAATGAACTATTAATTCATTTAGCCAGACTCTTCTGTCTTAATCAAAAGTAAAGGCCCCAACACACTTGTCAATGCCAGGATGACATTTAAGATTTAAAAACCAAAAATATGTTTTGAAATACAGACATACTTTCATTAACTACTAATTATGAGCTAGACAGGAGTTTGTTATTTAAACAATTTTGTTTTGGAACAGAAGGAGAAACCAAAATTGTAGTTCAGGGATTTGTTATTTCGTCTTCCCTGCTGCAAAAATTAGCTATCACTTGGTGTCCGGCCAAGGCCAGGAAGTCCCACTTTGCTTGTCTTTCATTATAAATTTGGAGATGTGCTCCTCTGGAAAATAAACAGGCACCAACACGTAATAAAATTCTGTGCAAAAGGGCAATAGACCTTTAAAAATCACATGGAAGAGAACAACAGTTTTCTACTAAAAGATTCAACGTGTTATTCTCTGCAATTCACCAATATGAAGGCAAATGGTTGGGATACTTTTGTATTTGGCAGAAAAGCATGAAGGTCTAAAGAAGAAATATCACTGATGGCTTAAATGAACAGAACATAATGAACTAAAAATCTCCTAGCTTCGGCAACTCCCTCTCCACTCCTTCCAGCACTCACAGTGGTGTGCAAACCTGTTCCCAACATGCTCTGCAGAAGCTGCCGGCATTTAGCAATGTACGAGCCAATCTGAGGGAAGGTACAGGGAGATGTCCCAGAAGTGACCAGTGAACATAGCCCTATGTGAACAAAAGAGCAGAGGGAGCTGAAAATTCTGTCAACAGTTTCCATCTGTGAAATCAGTTTCCTAAATTTCAGGCTGGTTAATGATGAATTCCTGTATGCTGAGTTTCTGCAGAACACAGCCCACCCAGTTAGAAAAATACCATACCATAATTCAGCAGCCGTATCCCGAGGGCATGCTCTGTGTGAGGCATTGCATTGGGCACCAGGGAGCATAAATATTGGCATCATAAAGAAATCCCAGTCCTCAAGGAGATCACCATCCAGATATGTCCACATAAGGCAGATGAGGTGGTCCTGTCACCTAGCCACGAAGGATAACAAGGGGTTACAGAGGAGTGGGGGTCACAGACGAGGGGGTGATGCATTCTGTTGCTGAGTGGTAAGAGGAAAGCAGATGGTATGGGAATGCATGGTAGGTGGAGGGAAGTGCATTTGGTCCAGATCTTGCAGATACCATAGATGAAGTGGGATTCTAAGAGGGAACGATGGAGAAAGGGCACCAGAGCAGAGGAAACACTGTGAACTGATGGACAAAGACCAGAAAATATGGGGGTGTTTGGAAGAAGGGTGAGTTGCTTGGAATTATAGTGGTGGCACAAGGGAGACCAGAGCTGAATTGCACTGGGCAACACAGTGTTCTCTTGTAGGACTGACGACACTGGGTAGCAGTGGAACAAAGGGGTATCTTATCAGGTCGTACCATCTGTTTTTGCCACTAGTCCCATACTTCAAGGGCCCTGCAGAGGGAGAAGCGAATGCCTATTGCAGCCTAGACTTTCTAGCAATTCAAGGAATCATTACCTTGCGCACGGTCTAACTTCACATTTCAGCCTTGGTCTGCAAAAATTAAGGCTTTGTTGTAGTCTATCAATCACTACAATAAGTTGCTTGGAGTCAGCTACACCTTGGGCCTCCAAATAATGAGGGCAGAGCTCTGCCAACTGATTGATGATCCTACCCACCCCAACATGGAGCTGGATTCTCAGAGATAGAACCCCATTCCCTCCTGCACCATAATTAAATTTAAAACATTTTTACCACCCCTAAAGGAAATCCTGCTTCCCTTAGCCATCATCTCTCAGCCCTTCCTACCATCTCGTCAACCCTAGGCCATCACTAGTCTGCTTTTTATTTAGAAATCTATAGAGATTTGCCTATTCTGGGCATCTCATGAAAAGTGGAATCATGCAGTGAGAACTTCTGGATCCAGTTTCTTTCACTTAGTATAATGTTTTTGAAGTTCATCCATGCTGTAGCACTACTAATTCTCTATTCCTTTTTTTAAGGCAATCTCTACACCCAATGTGGGGCCCAAACTCACAACCTCAAGATCAAGAGTTACACGCTCTACCAGCTGAGCCAGCCAGGCACCCCCTCTATTCCTTTTTAATGGCCAAATTATATTCCACTGTAGATGTACCACATTTTATTTATCCATTCATCAGTTGATGGACATTTGGGTTGTTAGCACTTTTTGGCTATTGTGAATAACACTGCTAAGTACATTCATGTACCAGCTTTTGTGCTGACATATGTTTTCAGTGCTCTTGGGTAGATACCAAGGAGTGGAACTGTTGTTTCTTAATCATTTCCCTTTCTCCTAGAAACTAACATGAATAAGTAACTGCTGAATGAATGAATAACAGTATCTCATTTTCTTAGAAGATTTTTTTGGATTACCAAAAAATACACCAACGTTAACAACTACTGTTGGCAGTTAAACCTTGTCCCAGTTCTCTTCTTGGCTTGCTTAGGTTGAGGTAAGCCTGGGGTCCATCCGCTTGCCTCGCCTTCATGAGAAGCTAAGGAAACTGAGGAGAGGGGAGTGTGAGTGTGCACCTCCCCCAGTCACCTAGAAAATGGAGGCTTGTCCTGACCCAGCAGATTCTTAGAACAGTGAAGACTCTACAATCAGCAGACTCAGTCCAAGAGATGGAGCTGCCAGGAGCCCCACTAGCCGAGTTGGGGCTTCATAGGTACTATATTACACTAACCCACTAATCTAAGGAATGTTCAGGAATATAAGGGTATGGATGTGTGTGTAAGG
Source organism: Canis lupus familiaris (assembly GCF_011100685.1). NCBI lineage: Eukaryota > Metazoa > Chordata > Mammalia > Carnivora > Canidae > Canis > Canis lupus. The sequence goes on from NC_049238.1 coordinate 54,408,426, forward strand.
GGGTAGGGGCCGGGGTGCATGCATCCTTGTGTACTCTCAGTACTCTAGTGAGTACTAAGTACTTATTAGTACTAAGTACAAATACCCAAGGGTATTATCAGTAATATCTCCCATAACAGCTTTCCTGAAACCTTTACAATGCAGCCCCCAATTTAGAAATCAGCAGAAACATTTTCCCTGTTCCATGAAGTCATGGTCATCTGACAGCCACATCCACAAGCATAGCCTTACTCAGAGCCTCTGTGGGTTGTCTCACAGCTAGCCAATATTTCATGTCTAAATAGTATTTGAGCATTTTATTTAAAATGTAGCACATGTTCAATGTAGAAAAAATTTTAAATGTCATACAGAGAGAAACAAAAACCATCCATAACCTATATCCCGAAGTAACTCCCAGAAAATGTTAATGCAGATTCTGTTAGTTTTCTGTTTATGTTTCTTTTTTCAAAATTGACATCATAATGCACATGCTGTTTTACAACCTGCTTAACATGTGAATATAACATAATGCCATTAATTACTTTTCTGCAATTTCAATGGCTGTACCATATTCTATCACATGAACTTAATGTATTTTACTTAATCAATACTCAATTGTTCCTTCTATTAAAAGCTTGCTTTCTTTTTGTCTTTCTTTCTTTCTTTCTTTCTTTCTTTCTTTCTTTCTTTCTTTCTTTCTTTCAGAGAGAGAAAGAATAAGAGCTGAGGGAGGGTCAGAAGGAGAGAGAAAAGTAGACTACCTGCTGAGTGGGGAGCCTGACATAGGGCTCCATTCCAGGACCCCAGGATCATGACCTGAGCTGAAGGCACACTTAACTAAGTCACCCAGGTGCCCCTATTGACTGCTTTCAATTTCCAAACTCCTAAATCATGTCATAATAAATAATCTTGTACAGCAATATTTTTGAAGCCTTCTGAATGTTTTCTTAGATTTTTAGATGAGATTGTGGGATCAAAAATGATGAACATTTTTAAAGCTTGTGAAACTTACTGCCTAATTGCTCCTCCAGAGGGTTGTAGCAACTTACATCCTAACTGGAATTGCCACTAACAATTTTTTTTTAAAGATTTTATTTATTTATTCACGAGAGACACACACAGAGAGAGGCAGGGATACAGGCAGAGGGAGAAGCAGGCTCCATGCAGGGAGTACGACATGGGACTCGATCCTGGGTCTCCAGGATCATGCCCTGGGCTGAAGGCGGCGCTAAGCCACTGAGCCACCCAAGCTGCCCGCCACTAACAATTTGTAATAAGCCTTACTACTGACTGGAAGCTTCAAAAGGGATGCCTGGGTGGCTCGGGTAGTTAACTGTCCAACTCATGATTTGGGGTCAGGTCATGACCTGAGGGTCCTAGGATTGAGCCCAGTGTTGGGCTCCATGCTTGGTGTGGAGTCTGCTTGGGACTCTCTCCCCTCTCTCCCCCTGTCCCTCCCCCATCCCCAGCATGCACTCTCTCTAAATAAATAAATATATTTAAAAATCTTCAAAAAAATATGAAGAGAACACAGGACTTCAATATGTAGGCCCAGTGATATCAAAAAGCAAAGCAAGAAAAACTAATAAAACAGGTACATTTCTGGGCAGAACAGAAACATGTGCATTCACAAAGGTACCTTTATTCATCGTGAAAATGTTATATCACACTGCCATTCCCCTTCCCCCCTGTCCTCAGCTTCAAAGGGCAGGAAAGTGAATATGTTTTTGGAAGAGCTCCTTCTAGCCATCACAAAGGCAAATGTCCTTTCAGTGGTAATGTGGCATAGTGGAGCAAGGGGGACCCTTGGTGTCAGAAATCTCAAGGCCCTGTTCACCTGCCAGCCCCACAGAAACATATGGAGCCAGCCTTCTCTGGACCTCAGTCTCTTCGTTTGAAATTAAGAAGACTATGAAGACTGGGACACCTGGGTGGCTCAGCAGTTAAGTGTCTGCCTTTGGCTCAGGTCATGATCCTGGAGTTCTGGGATCAAGTCCTACATTGGGCTCCCTGTGGAGAGCCTGCTTCTCCCTCTGCCTGTGTCTGCCTCTCTCTGCATCTCTCATGAATAAATAAAGTCTTAGGGAAAAAAATGGTCACACATTGGTCAAGTTTGTGTAAAAAAAAAAAAATTAAGACTGTGAGGACCTACCCAATGGGGTTCACATAAGCACCAACAAGGTAAAGTATGTCACTATACTTGACAATCAAGTGCCGCCTGACTTCTGAGACTGAGCACTTGAAGGAGTAAGTACTGTTCTCCTCAGTGGGAGGTATCTTTCCCTGGAGATCCCAGAAAAATAGAGCACTACAGTCATTCCCTCCTATTCCCACAGTACCTAAGAACACAGCAGCTGCCCATTGGCACATTCTTTCAACACTGAGGAGATGGCATAAGAACTTATTTCTGTGAGTTGCAGAAGAAGGAAAGAAAGGTCTTCTGCTATTTAAATTCTGGCCCATAAGATTTTGCTCTAGACACAGCCACCTCAAGGTTTTTCTTGGTTCTTCACGTCATGGGACTTTAACTGCTCTACATTCGTCGGAAGCTTAATTGGCTCCGTTGCTAGAGGATCTGCTCCTGCCATTTTCTTTTGCATTCGTGGCAGGCCTCAGAGGAGAAGCTGGAAATAATCATGTCCCAAGGTGAAATGAGGCTATATGCCAGAAATAGCTTGAAGAGCATAAAGTGCTATGCAAAGGTGAGGTCTAACCCTCACTCCGCCGTGATAAAGACACCAGCTATGAGAGTCTGCCTAGCACAGAGTCAGGAAGGTGAGCTTTGGTGAAGATAAGTATGGTATCAAGCCCTGGCTTTGTCCCCTTTGTGACCTTGGGCACATGATTCAATCCTTTCCAGCCTCATTTTCTCCTCCTCACAGCACCTTTGACTCTCTGAGAGTATCCTCTTTATCATGTGTGTTTGTTGTCAGCTTCTCTCTACTAGAATGTAAACTTTGTGGGTGCAGAGCTATATTCAGTCTTGTTCACTGTTAAGGAATAGAAGAGTCGCATTTCCAAAAGGCTTTGACGAATGAGTGAATCTGACATTCCCTTGGGACGCCATGTCTAGGCATTCTGCTTCATTCCTCCAACCACTTGAAGGACAGCTTAATACCTGGAACAAGGTGACAAATCAGGGGTGGCAGGAGGGGAAAGGAGGGAGCACCAGTGGAAAAAGAATTTACCTACATGAACATAATAGCGTCTTCCTCTAGGAAATGACTTCCACAGATCTTTTTGCAAAAAAAATGTAACTGGTGAAGACATTATGATTCTAGCATATTCTAAGTCCCAATAGGCAGTAATTGCTCCTAAAGGAGACCATTAATTTGATTAGAAGACACTCCTTGCCTTTCAAGTGTATATACTCAGTAAAGATGATTTTCTCACCCCTAATCAGGAAGGAAGGGAGGATAGAAGAAAAAAAGAAAGGAGAAGAGAAGAGAGGTTATCAACAAACTTAAAGCCAGAAATCACATTGTGGCCCAGTACAGGCCAAGGCATTCTCTTTCTTAGGATAGGGCTTCCTTCTACATGCCTTTCTTCACCTCCTATCCAGGGCTGCCTGCCTCACCTATACCTCCAGCAGAAAGCAGCCAGCTGTGACAGGATGAGGTGTATAGAGGGGCCTGCCTCCCCAGAGAGAAAAGTCAGGGGCTTGTGTTCTACCACCCTGCTGGCTCTCCCACTAGAACCAGGAGCTTCCCATGGGGTGGGGAGGGCTCAGGACCACATTTACATCCCTCGAGAGACATGTTGAATGAATGATGGAAGAGAAGTGGGCATAAATGAATGAGTGAATGTATGAATATGTAGTGAGGGCTATCCATGTGCCAAGTACTGTGGGAGGCACTGTCATCTGTTTCTCTTCCATCATTGTGGAGATGGAAGGATCAAGGTGAGGACACTGGGGCAGTTTGCCAGAAAACCAACTCAGTACTCAAATTATGCTTTGGAGCTCACAGATAGCTGATTAAAATTCAGTTTATGACTTTACGTATAGGGAGTTCATACGTAATTTCAAATCTTTTTTTTTTTTTTTTTTTTTTTTTGAAGTGGCAGTGGCTGGGTTTTAGCAGGATTATCTTGATCTAGAGAGGGTCTCTTGGCACTACCTTGCTTGGTCCTAAGCAAATCAACACCTGCAGTGAAGACTTAGAGCATGTACTGTGGGATCTGTAGTAAGAAAACTTGAAAGAGGTAGTTCTACTAAAGGAAAGGATCAGGATCCAGATGATCTTGAAGGTTTAAATGAGGAGCCAGACTATAAATGAGGTGCTCCTCCCAACTTATTCAATTAAAAATATTGAGCCAATTCATTTAAAGACTTGACAGATTCATAAACCCAACTTTCTAAGGAGGGAGGGGAGAACTGGTTCAGTAGTGATTCCTGTAGTCAATTGGCTGTGCTAGGGCACTTACCCTATTGTATGCTAATTACTGAGAAGAGGGAGGGGCAGGAAGTGGTTGTATTCAAAGTGTAGGGAATGAACCTCACCTTAGGGAAGAGCCTGGGCCAGCTGTCCAAACTACCACATATTTCTCACTTACTAGGTGCCCAGAGGAAATTATAGAGGTTATATGGGGATAATTACAGTTCTTACTGCTGAAAATAGTTGTTCTTATCTTATAGAGACATGGTGAGGATTAGATGAAATGATAAAGAATTTAATTATGCTCAGTACCTAATAAACACATAATGAATATTAGCCATTTGCTAGTACTTCCAACTTCTCCATATTACAAATTTCTGTGATGTACGTTGTCATTTATATGAAATGTTTTCATTTTCAGGTTTATTTCCTTTAACTAGGTTCCCAAAAGTGAAATTCCCAAATCAAAGAGCTCTTGAATCTTCTATACTTAGATATCTTCATATTTCATAAATATTATCAAACGATGTTCCTAAAGAACTGTAACAAAGCCTCCATGACCAGCAACAAGAAAACCAGATTTTCAGTATCATTACTAGTGCTGGGAATTATTGGTTTTTATAATAATTAAATTGATCTTTAGAGTTGATGCTTCTGCAAATATCCATCCAGAGAAAGAGTGATCTGGGTTTGGCTGAGAACAGGGAGGGCCAAGCAACTGAGCTGGAATGAACCCAAAGGCAGAAAAGGGCCTCTAAGGTAAGGTGGAGGAAGGCAGAGATAAGGAAACCAACAAAGGCATGAATGTTTCCAGTTGCTCATGGCTAGAAGGAATGGGGCTGCAGGATGTACATTGACCCTCCAGGAATGCTGCAGATAAGCACAGATAAGACAAGAAATCCCTGAGTATCTGGTGCTAGGAGAAGAAAGGAAGGACAGATGACAGGTGGGAAAGGTTCATGGGAGCCCGGCCCATGGAAACTGGCAATAGGTGCATGTAAAATGATTAAAGGAAAGGTCCCCAAGCACACCTTCCCATAGGATAATGAGGAAAAGAAATCTGTTGGGAGATTCAGAGTCCCTACATCCTCATAAGGAAGCACTATTCCAGGACTGGAGAGATGTGGTGTTGTACACTGTTCAGAGACAGAAAGGAAAACACTGAAATTCCTAGGTGAGTGGGTTCCAAGAAATTCTACACCTGGTGTATTCTTTTGGAGAAAGGTGACATGTAAGCACCTGTGCTTGGCTAGACCAGGTCTCTCAGAGCTCAGTATGAAAGTCTGTGGTCCTCACTCCATCATTTTTAATCCAGACTCTGAGACACAAACTCTGATATACAGGTTCATTCCCAGCAGAATGATGCAAGCTATTTGAAATTCAAAAATCGGAGTGCCCAAGAATAGTGTGTGTATGTGTTTGTGTGCGTGTGTATGCGTGTTAAAGTGTCTTGGTGGGTTAAATGCCAATTCTTAGGCCGTCCATCAGAGATTGAGTTTGGGTAGGTCTGAGATGGAGTCCAGAGAGCTGTATTTTGAACAAACATTCCTCATCAGGAGGTGACCACTTCTGCTGCAAGTGGTCAATGGGCTATACTTTGAGAGTCATCTGTGTTCTGGGGTGGTGTGTTTGGTCTCTGTGAGATCTCTAAATAGTCTGGTAACCCTAAAACCTGAGTTTGACACTCACACAAACCTGGCATAGAGCTCCCAGGGTGGGGACATGGCCATTTCCAAAGAATCAGGGCCATAGGTGATTTGAAGAGGCCATGTCTATAGCTGGCCCTAAGAATGTAGCTTGTAGTCTTCCAGCTACAGAGAGCATAATTAACCAAGGGTCACAGCTACCACACTTGAAACCCATAGCTGTGAGTGCACCAAGCTACCCTCTTCCCAACTACTCCCATGTAGTGACTGAACATGGCAGGAGTACTAAGGCAGACCCAGTCCGGGGAAACCCAGACTTCTCTGACTGCTGACTGGTCGGAGGACCCCCTGGGGGCTGTACTGAACCTTCCTTAGACTGTAAAACTGTCTAGGATGCTCCCTTCTCCCTCACCTTCACTTGGGTCAGGCATGAGAAGAATCTGATACCTCCCCAGCCTCATCGGACTCCCAACCCATTTTAGTTCCCATAGATAGGCATTTCCCCTGGTACATTGCTTGCAATGTAACCCTGTCTTGCCATCTGCTTCTCAGAGGACCTGCACTAACACGATGGCCCAAAACATTCCTCCTAAAATATGTGCCCTGTGGATACTACCAGGTCAGAGAATGGGCCACCTTTGCAGAAGGCTTAGGTGGCTTGACCTGTATAAAGGAGGCCCATGGTATAACAGATCATGTTATTTCTATCATATGGCCCTGAGCCCTTGAGTTGAAAGGGTCAACTAGGGGGTAGGCGTGCTCTAGTGTCAGGCCCTGGGAAGCCTGTAGGAGGGACGTTCTATATTCCTGGGACACCCCCAGAATGATGAGAGGGCTCTCCAGGTTATCCACCTGGATGGATAACCTCAGGCCCTCAGATAAAGATACAACTTTCCCAAACTCACAGGAGGAGCTCTGGGAAAATAGAGCTTGAGCCTTGGCCCATCTCACACATTCCTTCCCCTTCCCCCACCTGCCAGGTAACTGGGCCCCAGGAACAGATGGGCATTGGAGGGTCACAATCTCCATAGCCTCCTCCTCTATCACTCTACATGACAATACAGACAACGGATGTTTTCTCAACCACACATGAAAGCAATTTAGGGAAACTGTTCCTTTTGTATGTGACAGGCCATCCTGTGTGCTTATTGCATCAATGCCAACCACTGTCCCTGGCACAGATGGGCAGATTGGGTGAGCTTCCAGCCACACTAGGGGGTAATGACAGGCTTGCCAGACTCTATGGCAGTCAGGGAAACATACCTCTGCCTCCTGTGGGTTTCAGCTGTACTTACTCTGAGAATGATCACTCCTAAAGAAATCCAGTGCCGATACCTGTGTGTGCATGTGCATGCACGGGTGCACGCGTGCTTTCCAGCAATCTCCCAGCTACGGGAGGACCTCCGAGGGAGTGCCCACACTCAAAGGCTTGGAGAAGGAGGAAGAAGGGCGGTACATGGCTACCTCCAAGAGCATGGGCTTCCTCAAGGAGAGGGGACTGCAGGAGAAGCGAGAAGAAGGTGCCCCAGGGGAGTGAGGCAAGGAGCTGGGGTGGACACATGAAATTCTTGGGCAGAGTTTTAAGTCTTGGGGGGTGTGCTCAGCTCTAAGGGGGAAACTGCACTTGGTGGCAGTTCAGAAATTTCCCCCAGTACACTGCAACCCCTTCTGGGTTTTCTGCACATGGTGACAGTGCAGTGAAGAATGGTAAGGCAGCCAGGGGGAGGGAGGCTCCTGGCACTGGGCCCCCTGGACTCCATAGGGCCAGCTCTGCCCTCCCCAGCAATGTGGCCAGGGCCAGTGCTGTGAGCAGAGGCAGGGAGGGCTTTGGCCTGTGACAGAGCAGGGAGCAGCAGCCAGGAGTACAACTCAGGGAGGACACCCACATGAGAAGAAAACTCACCTCTGGAGAGACAGGTCATCCTTTTAAAATCTAAGTCCCAGAGTTCCCATCTTCTCCACCCAAGGCCCTCAGATGACTCCCACATCACTCAGACAAAAAGCTGAGGTCTTTTTAGTGGCCCTCAGGGTTGCTATGGGTTAAACTGTATCCCTCAAAAAAAGATAAGCTGAAGTCCTAACCCCCTACCCAGTACCTCAGAATGTGGCTTTATTTGGAGACAGGGTCCTTATAGAGGTCATTAGTTAAAATGAGGTCATTACAATAAAATAAAATAAATAAAATAAAATAAAATAAAATAAAATAAAATAAAATAAGGTCATTAGAGTAGGCCCTAATAAAGGGCGGCCAGGGCGGGGGTAGGCGGGTTGGGGGTGGATTTGGACATAGACACATGAACAGAGAGAATGCCCTATGAGGACAGAGGAAGCCAAGGAACTGCAGGAGCCAAGAGAGGGCCCTGGAACATGGCTCTCCCCCCCCCACCCTCCCTAGCACAGACACCCCTTCCCTCCTACAGATTCACCAGGCACCCCTCCCGTTCATGGGCTTTGCAGAGCTGTTGCCTCTGCTTGGAATGCTCTTCCCCTGGGGAATCTGCCTGGCTCCCTTTCTCACCTCCCTCCAGTCTCTCCATAAGTGTGGCCCTCCGGATGTAGCCTTTCCTTGCCATCTTGTGAACAACTGAAACCTTCCCCTGCCTTGCACCTTCTGTTCCTCTTACTCTGCTCTGTCTGCCCCATAGCTCTGACCACCTTCTAACGTACTATGGGCTCTCCCTACCTATTAGTTTTATTGCTTCTTGTCTTCTTGTCTGTCTCCCCCCATGAGAAATTGCAATCTACCAGGCAGGGGGTTTAGTCTCTTGTTCATTGGTTCTCCCTAATTGTCTGGCATAGTGCCTGGCACACAGAAGTCATTCAAAACTATAAATACACAAATAAAATGACCTTGAGTGGCTGATGCATGGTGGGTGGCTGTGGGGGTGGGTGGGTATGTGTTTCAGGGCTTACTAATATGTCCCCCCATGCTCAGCAATGCTTGACACCTGTAGAATGCTCTCCACACCACATGATCCTTATTTTACATAAATGAGGAAAGTCACACAGAGGTTAGGAACCTCATCTATGCTACTGTAACCCCGGCTTTCTGACTCTGATGCCACACTGGCTCCCTGCTGGGTGTTGGCAGGGACTCCATCCAGAAGAGAGCATCCCTTGTCCGGTTTCCTAGGGATTGGGGTGGTGGGCCAGGGCAGCTGCTGCTCCACCGCTTAAGCAAAGTGTTTTTCGAGTGACCCTCCGCCCGGGCAGGCCACTACCCAGCTGGGTATCTCTCAGACTTCCAGGCTTGGCTCCCTGGTGATCAGCTGGGTCCAGATCACCCTGGATCTGCCACTCACACATGTGCCGGGGAGGGCGAGAGAAAGGGAAGACGAGAGAGGGCAGTAAATGAGGGCAGGGAGACGCAGGCTATTGAAATTCTAGACTTGCCCAGAGCCAAGTGGGCCGGGAGGCTGGTGCTGCTGGCTGTGCTCAGCAGGCACCCAGTGGGCAGAAATCCCATTGCCCCGCTCTCCTGGGGTGGGGGTAGAAGGGCAGACTGGAACTCTGTAGTCGTATTGTGATGGCAAAGGAGGAAACAAGAGCAGCTGATCCGGCCTGGATCGGAGTGCCCACGTGTGCACAGATAGGCCTTTGTGTCCTGGGCCCAGACAACAGGCCGCATTCTTCCCCCACCTCGGTGACGTCCTTCGTGGACATGTCCCCAGAGCACATTTGCAAAGGATTAATCAGCTATGGATCAGATGACACGGCATTCCCTCTGCTACCCTCTCTTTGCCTTCTCTTTGCTGTCTTTGGGCACAGAGCGGTGGCTGACCCCAGCCCTGCTCTTGGGCTGCTTATGGTGCCCCCACCCCCCAGGACAGATAGATGTGTCATAATCTTGCAGGGTGGGGAGGGAGGTAGAAACCTCAAAACATGGGAGGTAGACATGGTAAGAGCCAGCCCAGCCCATGCGTTTTCCCAGAGAGTCAGTGGTGCAGCCATCACTAGGATCCAGGGCTCCTGCCCTCAGAGCTGTGACCTCAGGGATCTGGCTGTCACAAGGCCCAGACCACCTCCCAGAACAGCCTGAGGGGGAAGGGTTCTTCCTGAAGACATGCTTGTCTCCCATTAGGTTGACTCCCTGTCCTGCCTGATTGGTTTCCAAAACAAATGGTTTATTTGCCCCGGCCAAGGCAGGAGACAGGAAGCTCCCTGTGATGCCACTTGTTCTGCTGTACCACACTCTGGGACCGTGAGGCATCAGTGCCAAGTGAGGAGCCAGTCTTTCTGGATGTAGAAGACATCCCTCAAATATTATAATAGGACCACCACTGTGGACTGAATGTGTTCCTCCCAGGTTCTTCTACTGAAGCCCTAATTCCCAACCTCATGATTTTGGAGGTTGGGCCTGTGGGAGGTGATGAGGCTTAGAATAGGTCATGAGGTGGGGTTCCCGTGATAGGGTCAGTACCCTTATAAGAAGAGGAGACAGGAGTGCCCTCTCTCTCCACCATATGAGGGTGCAGCTGGAAGGCGGCCACCTGCAAGTCAGGAAGATTCTTCACCCTGAATCTGCGGGCACCTTGGTGTCAGCCATCCAGCCTCCAGAACCGAGAGAAAGAAACATCTGTTGTTTACGGTCCAGTCTGCGGTCTCGGGCTGTAGCAGCCCAAGTGGACTAAGAGTCACCTCCCCTGGCTTCTCTAGGCCATGCTTTCTAAGGAAGAAGACCTGGGGTCTCCTCCCAGGTATGGAGAGTTCAAACCGCAAGGTCTTGGAAAAGGAGGCACCCTCCCTCACCCTTGGTGTTGTCCCTGTAAAGTGGGGCTTACAAACTCTGCCCTTGCCCCTCACAGACCACTAGGAGGACCAAATAAAACAATCATGTGAAATACTACTCCAATGACGATAACTACCACTATTACAGTTGCAACTGCCACTGTCACTACTACTATTACTACTGCTGCCACTATTACCATGGTGGCTACTATTACTACGACAGTTACTACTGCTGCTATTATTACTACTGCTATTACTACTACTACCGTTATGGCTACTATTACTACTACTATCGCTACTGCGGCTGTTATTACCACTACTATTATTACTACCATGACTATTGCCACTATGGCTACTATCACTATTGCCGTTGTTATTACTACTATTACTACTACTACCATTATGACTATGGCTACTGTTACTTCTATGGTTACTATTGCTGCTGTTACTACCACTACTATTTCTTCTTTGTCTCATTATTTTCTTCCTCTACTACTACCACTACTACTTTTGCCACTCCTTCTACTTCTACTCTACTACTTCTACTACTACTACTATTACTACTACTAGTACTACTACTATTCTACCCCTACTACTTCTACTTCCACAACTACTACTTAACAGTTGTCAAATGCCAAGCAGCTACTTGATGTACCAGATATTGTCTCAGTTATTTCTAATACTTGCAAATATAAAGGACTTCAAGTATATACTAGTATATTACTTTCAAGTATAAAAGTTCTTTATACTTGAAAATATCTACAAGCTAATTTTCAATTACATATTTTTATTCTATGGGTCACGACATGTTTACACACATTTTTAAGCAGTTATACAACCATGTTCAAAGCCTACAGTTTATTTTCTACAGAAAATGCTTGCATTCCTTCTAGATTGCTAGGCCTCCTACAATAAGTCTAGGTTCTCTCATTCCATTTCAGCCTCAAAATAACCCTGTGATGTGGGTAGTAGTCCCACTTTATAAATAAAATAATGAGGATCAGCAAGATCACACACCTAATAAATGGTGGAGCCAAGACACAATACCCTACTGTCTGGCTCCACATTTTATGTTCTTCCCCCTGTGCTACATTGAACACCTTCCAAACTGATAGGGTGAAGCAAATCTAAACTGCTGTTATTATCCAACTAAACTCACCTAAACTCTGTAAAGAACAAATGAGCTGCATATGTTATTAATTTTTTCTTGATTATATTCTTTGATTATATATGTTTAAAATTGCCTCTCCTTTTTGGTGTATAAGTCTATGAACTTTAATACGTATATAGATTCACGTAACCTCCACCACAAGCAGAGTGCCAAATGGTCCCATCACCCAAAAAAACTCCCTGGTACTTTGCCTTCATAGTCACCCCCTCACCTTCTTCTAGCTCCTGACAACTACTGAGCTGTTTTCAATCTCCATGGCTTTGTCTCTTCCAGAATGTCCTATAAATGGAGCGAGACAATATGTAAACTTGTTTTACATTAAATTTTTTATTTTGAGATAAATGTGGATTCATGCAGTGGTAAAGATTAACACAGAGATCCTGTGTACCCTTTTTCTACTTTCCATTAATGGTAATAGCTTGCAAAACCATAGTACAATACCACAGCCAGAAAGAATACTGACATGATAGAGTCAAGTTATAGACATTTCCAAAACCACAGCAATCTCTCCTATTACCCCTTATAGCCACACCCACTTCTCTCCCACCATGTGACAACCACCAATCTGTTCTCCATTTCTAAAATTTTGTCATTTGAAGAATGTTATATTAAAGAAATCTAATAGTTGATGATGTTGAGCAAATTTTCATGTGCTTATTTGCCATTTGTATTTCTTCTTCAGTAAATATATATTTGTGTGTCTTCTGCCTATGGTCTAATTAGATTGCTTTCATTTTCACCACTGAGTGTTGAGAGTTCTTTATACATTTTAGATGCTAGTTCTTTGTTGGATATCTAGTTAGCAAATATCCCGTCCCATTCTATAGCTTGTCTTTTTAGCTTCTTAACAGGAGCAAAGCAACCATTTTAAATTGTTATTAAGTTCTACTTATCGAGTTTTCCCTCCATGGGTTCGGCTTTTGGTGTCAAGTCTAAGAACTCTGTGCCTATTTGTAAACCTTAAAGATTTTGTATTTTTTTGTGTCAAACTTCTGTAATTTAATGCTGTACATTTAAGTCCATGATCCATTTTTTAAAAATATTTTTTTATTTATCCATGAGAGACACAGAGAGAGGCAGAGACATAGGCAGGCGGAGAAGCAGGCTCCCTGCAGGGAGCCCTATGAGGGGCTCAATCCCAGGACCACGGGATCATGACCTGAGCTGAAGGCAGACACTCAACCACTGAACCACCCAGGTGCCCTCCATGATCCATTTTAATTTCCTCAAAAGGTGTGAGACTTAACATTGAGGTTCCTTTTTTCCTTTTTTTTTTTTTCTATTTTTGCCTACAGATGTCCTTTTGTGCCAGAATCATTTGTTACAAAAAATTTCCTTCTTCCATTGAATTGTTCTTGCACCTTGTCATTAATCAGGTGGGCATGATATGTCCAAAACAGGCAAATTTAGCACATAGTACTAGCAGGGGGTATTGAGGGGAGTTGGGGAAATATGGGGGTGACTGATAAAGGATACAGGGGTTTTTGGAAATGATAAGAGTGATCTAATATTGACTGTGGTGATGATAGCCCAACTCCGAGAATATACTGAAAACTCTTCAATTTTACATTTTAAGTAAGTTAATTGTATAGTATGTTAACTATATCCCAATAAAGTTATTATACAAAAAATCAACTGGACATATTTGTGTGGGCCAATTTTTGAATTCTCTATTCTCCCTTTATCTAGGTGTATATTCCCTTATTAATACTAGATAGTCATGCTAAGTGTAAGAATATAATATGCCCTGAATTTGGGCAGATGTATTCCTCCCACTTTATTTTTCTTTTTCAAAATTGTTTTAGCTAGTCAAGTTCCTTTGCCTTTCTACAGAGTTTTTAGAATAATCCTGTTTATATGTACAGAATAAATCTTACAGGGATTTTAACAGGTATTGTATTATATATAGCAGTATATAGATTGTTTATATATATCTATATAGTATTTGTAAAATATATAAATTGTATCAATTTAGGGAGAATGGACATCTTTACTATATTGAATTTTACAATTTATGAGCATGGTATGTCTCTCCGTTTATTTAGATCTTGCTTGATTTCTTTCATTAACATCATGTGGTTTTTCTGAATACAAGTCCAATACACCTTTTGTTAAATTTACACCTATGTATTTTTCTTTTTTTTATATATATTTTTTAGTGGAGTTCGATTTGCCAACATTTAGCATAACACCTAGTGCTCATCCCGTCAAGCGCCCCCTTAGGGCCCGTCACCCAGTCACCCCAACCCCCGCCCACCTCACTTTCCACTATCCCTTGTTCGTTTCCCAGAGTTAGGAGTCTCTCAGGTTCTGTCACCCTCTCTGATATTTCCCACTCATTTTCTCTCCTTTCCCCTTTATTCCCTTTCACTATTTTTTATATTCCCCGAATGAATGAGACCATATAATGTTTGTCCTTCTCTGACTGGTTTACTTCACTGAGCATAATACCCTCCAGTTCTATCCACGTTGAAGCAAATGTGGGTATTTGTCATTTCTAATGGCATTTCCATTGATATAGAATAGAACCTATGTATTTTTGTAAAGCAATTGTGAATGGTATTGCACTTCTAATTTCAGCATTCAAGCATTCATTGCTAGATATACAATTGATTTTTGTATGTTTATGTTATATCCTGTGACCTTGCTGTATTTACTCATTAGTTCAGGGAGGGTTTTTGTAGATCACTTGGAATTTTTGTGTAGAAAAACAAGTCACCTGAAAATAAGGACTGCTTTATTTATTCCTTTATGGTTTGTATGACTTTCCTTTTTCCTGCCTTATTGCACTTGGCAGAACTCCAGCACTATATTGAAAAAGAGTGATGATAGAGACATCCTTGTCTAGTTCCTGATATTAGCAAGAAAGCATTCAGTCTTTCATAAATAAGTATAATATTAACTCCAGGTTTTTTATAGATGCTCCTTATCAAGTTAAGGAAGTTCCCCTCTATTTCAATTTTCCAAGTTTTTATCATGAATAGGTATTGAATTTTGTTGAATGTGTTTTCTATGTTGACTGATACATATGTCTTTTTAAATTCTATTTTTTTCTGGAGAAGATTTTGTAGAATTAGTATTAATTCTTCTTTAATTATTTGATAAAATTCTCCAAAGATGCCATCTGGGCATGGATATTTCTTTGTTGGATTTTTTTTTCACTATCCATTCAATTAATAGTTCTGAAGCTATTTAAATTACCTGTTTCATATTGGATGAGTTGTGATAGCTTGTGTTTTTTGATGAATTGATCCATTCTGTTTAAGTTATCAAATTCATTTATGTAGACTTACTCATAGTATTCCCTTATAATCCTTTTGATGTCTGCAGGGTCTGTAGTAATAACCTCTGTTTGATACCTAATACTGGTCATTTGTGTCTTCTTTCCTGTTTTTTGGTGAGTCTTGCTAGAGGTTTGTTGACTTTATTGATCTTTTCAAAGAACCAGCTCTTTGTTTCATTGATTTTCTCTACTAATTTTTGTTTGTTTTAAACTTCACTGATAAATGTTGTTAACTTTATTATTTCCTACTACTTGCTTTGGATTTATTTTGTTCTTTTTCTACGTTCTTGAGATGGGACCTTAGATTACTGATTTGAGATTTTGCTCTTTTCTAATGTATGCATTAGAGCTAAAAATTTCCCTCTCAACACTGCTTTAGCTATATCCTACAAATTGTTTTGTTGCATTTCAATTTACATTTAGTTTGACATATTTTTTTTTAATTTCCCTTGGAAATTTCTCTCTGACTTATGGATTATATAGTTTAATTTCCTAGTGTTCAGGCATTCTCCTCATATCTTTTGGTATTGATAACTAGTTTGAATGAATTGTGATTAGAGAATATACACTCAATTATTTTAAATTTTTTGAGATTTGTTTTCCAGCCCAGAATACAACGTATCTTGGTATATGTTTCACAAATGCTCAAGAAGAACATGTATTCTGATGTTGTTGTGTGGAGTGTTATAAATGCTGATTAGATTCTGTTTTTTGTGGGGTGGTGGTGAGTTTTATATCTCTGCTGATTTTTACATCTAGTTGTTTTCTCAATTCTTGAGAGAAGGCTATTGAAATCTTCAACTCTAAGTGTGAATTTGTTCATTTCTTCTTTCAATTCTATCAATTCTTGCTTCATGTAGTTTCTAGCTAGGTTGTTTGGTGTATATACGTTTAGGATTTTTTTGTCTTCTTGATAGATTGACCCTCTTCTCATTGGGCAATGTGCCTCTCTGAATCTGCTTTTTTAACGCATACTTGCATGACAAATATTTTTCTCACAGTTTTGTTTTCAGCCTGCTTGTATTGTATTGCTATATTTGAAGTGGGTTTCTTGTAGACAGCATATAATTGGCTCTTTTTCACTCCATGTATGTTTAATGTAATTATTTTTTGCCTATCTTTAAAATTGAAGTATAATTAACATACAGTGTTGTGTTAGTTTCAGGCATACAACATATTGATTCAACAATTTTACATCTTAATGCTCACCACAATAAAGTGTAGTTACCATCTGTCACTGTACGACAGTATTACAATATTATTGACTGTATTCCCTATGCTGTACTTTTCATCCCCATGACTTATTTATTTTATAACTGGAAGTTAGTAGCTTTTCATACCCTTTTATTTTACCCATCCCCCACACCATCAGTTTGATTTCTGTATTTCAGAGTCTGGGTTTTGGGGAGTTTGTTTGTTTTGTTTTTTAGATTCCACATATAAGTAAGGTCATATGGCATTTGTCTTTCTCTGTCTGACTTATTCCACTTAGCATGATACCCTCTAGGTTCATCCATGTTGTTGTAAGTAGCAAGATCTCATTCTTTTTAATGGCTTAGTAAATGCCATTAAGTGTGTGTTGTGTGTGTGTATCACACTTTTTTTGTCCATTCATCTATCAGTGGAGTCTTGGGTTGCTTCTATAGCTTGGCTATTGTAAATAATGTTGCAATAAACATAGTGGTTCATGTATCTTTTTGAATTAGTGATTTGTTTTCTTTGGGTAAATACTCAGTGATAGAATTACTGGATCATATGGTATTTCTATTTTTAATTTCTGAGGAAACTCCATATTACTTTCCACAATGGTGGCACCAATTTACATTCCTGCTAATAGCACATGAGGGTTACTTTTCTTCCACACCCTTGCTAACACTTGTTATTTCTTGCCTTTTTGATACTGACTATTCTGACTGGTGTGAGGTGGTATCTCATGGTGGTTTTGATCTACAGTTCCCTGATGATTATGATGTTGAGCATTTTTTCATGTGTCAATTAGTCATCTCTATGTCTTCTTTGGAAAAATGTCTATTCAAGACCTCTGCCCATGTTTAACTGGATTACCTGGGGGGTTTTGGTGTAGAGTTATACAAGTTCTTTATAGATTCTGGATATTAACCCCTTATCAGATATATCACTTGCAAAAATTAAAATGGTATTTACTGGGGTGCTTTTTGTTTTGTTGATGGTTTCCTTTGCTGCGCAAATAAAATAAAGCTTTTTATTTTGGTGTAATCCCGATAGTTTATTTTTGCTTTTGTTTCCCTTGCCTGAGGAAACATATCCATAAATAGGTTGCTAAGGGTGATTTTCAAGGTATTACTACCAATGTTCTCTTTTAGGTGTTTCATGGTTTCAAGTCTCACATTTAGGTCTTTGATCCATTTTAGTTTATTTTTTTTGTATGATATAAGAAAGTGGTGTGATTTCATTCTTTTGCATATAGCTGTTCATTGTAATTACTAATGTGTAAGGAATTCAGTATTCCATTTTACTTTTTGTTTTCTGTTTGTTCTGTTTTTCATTTCTCTGTTTTCTTTTTCCTGCATTCCTGTGCATTACTTAAGCATTTTTTAGAATTCTACCTTTATTTACCCATACTGCTGTTTGGTATTTTGTTTGTTTGGTTTTGGTTTTGTGGGTTTTTTAAAAAAAGATTTTATTTATTTATGTATTTATTTAAGAGGGAGAAAGCAGAGCAAGAGAGAGCATGAACTGGAGGGAGGGGTAAGGGGAAAGGGAGAGAGAGTCAAGCATACTCCACCTGGGCTTAATCTCACAACCTTGAGATCACAACCTGAACCAAAACCAAGAGTCAGACACTTAACCCATTGCACCATCCAGATGCCTCAACTTTTTATCCTGTTTGGGGCTTACTCAGCTTCTCAAATCTGTAGGTTTTTGTATTTTGCCAAATTTGGGAAATTTTCAGCCATTATTTCTTTGAGTACTTTTTCAGCCTTGCCCTTTTCCTCCTCTCCATCTGAGATGCCAATGACACAAGTTGCATCCTCTGTTATGGTCCCACTAATCCTGAGGTTCTGTTCATTTTTTTTCAGTGTATTTTCCCTCTGTTGTTTAGACAGATGGTAATTTGGATAGTTTCTACTTTATTTTCAAGCTCACTGGTTCTTTTCTCTTTCCCTTCTATTTTCTCCTTGAATTCATTTATTGAGTATTTAGTTTTAATTATTGTATTTCTTAATTCTAAAATTACCATTTGATTCATCTTTAAACCTTCTATTTCTTCACTGAGATTTTCTATTTTTTTCTGAGACTCTATATTTTCATTTGTTTTAATGCATGTTCACAATTGCCTATTTGTGAGAGCTGCTTTATATTTTTTAAACAATCCTTTTCTTTTAAATATTTTATTTATATATTCATGAGAAACATAGAGAGAGGGGCAAAGATATAGGCAGAGGGAGAAGAAGGGGTTCCCCTGGAGAGCCTGATACAGAACTCGATCCCAGGACCCTGGGATCACAACCTGAGCCAAAGGCAGACGCTCAACCACTGAGCCACCCAGATGTCCCTGATGGCTGCTTTAAAATCTTTTTTTGATAATTCAAAATTTCTTTCATCTTAGTGTTGGCATCTACTGATTGTCTTTTGTCATTCAATTTGAAATTCTCATGGTTCTTGGTATAATGAATAACTTTCTGTTGAAACCTAGACACTTGAGGCATTAAGTTATAAAATTCAGGACCTTATTTAAGCCTTCTGTTTTTACCTGGTTTTCTCTGACACTGCTCCAGGATGGAAAGGAGTGGAAAGAGAGAAGGGGCTCCACTGCATTATAGTTAGGTAGAAATAGAAAACTAGTTTCCCATTTTGCCTTGGCCGAAGTGGAATGCTTTTCATTACTGTAGAGCAGAGGTAGGGGTTCTAGCTCCCAACTATGCCTCCACAGATACTTTCCTGGCTGGGAAGAATAGAGTTGCTTCATGACTGCTCCCGTGTGGCCACCATAGACATCATGGGGATGGATGACTCTTTACCATCGGTTAGTGATGAAAATCCTGACTGCACTATTTCTGATCCAATGAAAATCAGGAGGGGAACTTTGTTATAGCCTGTTGGACATGAGATTTTAGGCTCCCCATCTGACCTTCACTGGTGTAGGAGCTCTAGTTTTCCCCATAGTCCTTGTCTAAAGTAGAGCAGTTAAATTTTCTATTTCATGAGGTTTCCTTTTACCTGACCATTTGGCTAGAAATTGCAGGCTTTTGTTAGGATTTTTGGATCCTACACCCATTGACATTTCTAGATTGCCAGCTTCTCCAATATCTATTCTTGGATATTTGAGCCCCCCACCCCCCCAAAAAAAATCCTAGAGTGTTCAACTTGTTTGTCGTCTCAAGGTCCATAGCTGGTTTGCTTCTTTCAACTCTCAGAGTCTTCTTATGTTTGTTTTTATAATTTCCAGGTTAATTCCCTAGAGGAATAGGAAAAAATATATCTACTCTTTCTAGATGTGAAAGTCCCTATGTAACCTTTGAGATTGGCTTCTTCCACTCAACATAATGCCTTCAAGATTCATCTATGCTATAGTGTGTATCAGTAGCTTGTTCCTTTTTACTGCTGAATATTCCATTAAATGTATGTTTGTTTATATAATCATCTGTTTGAGAAAATTTTGGGGTTTTTTTCTAGTTTGGGGGACTATAAGTAGAGCTGCTATAAACATTTATGTACAGGTTTTTGCAGAAACTTATATTTTTAATTCTCTATAGCAAACACCCAGAGGTAGAATTCCCAGATTATATGATAAGTGTATGTTTAAACTTTATAAGAAATGGCTTAACTCTTTTCCAGAATAGCTGTGTCATCTTGCATTTTCATCAGTAGTGATGACAGTTCCTGTTACTCCACATCCTCTCCCACCCTTGGTAATTTTAGTATTTTTTATTTTAGCCATTCTAATAGGTGTATGCTGATATCTCTTTGTAATTTAATTTTCATTTCTCTAATAGCTAATGATGTTAACACCTCCTCATGTGCTTAATTGCAATCTATATGTCCTCTTCAATGAATTGTCTGTTCAAATCTTTTGTCCATTTTTTAAATTGGCTGGTTTTTCTTCCTGTTGAACTTTGAGTATTCTTTATATACTCTGGATGCATAAACAACTTTTTCATATTATAAAACTCAAGTAAAGATAGAGAAAGAAGAGAGGAATAAACCAATATAATACAATCAGCTGTTACTCCATAGCAATCTGCTTGTTGAGTACTTCTGAGATTCAAACACACAACGTTGACCACATTGGAACTACAATCTTCTGCCAAAAAAAGTCACAGACCACTTAAAGCTTGGGCTCCTAAAAGCAGAATCTCTTCCCTCTCTCCATTCTCTCCATGTCTTGAATAATCCAATAAAGTAGAACACTGGCTTGGGTATTTGAAAGGTATTTGTTTTCAGTTGTGATCTAGATAGCAAGGACTATGTATACTTCATTTTGGGTTTTTCCCCCTAGGACCTAGATCTTTTATGCATTCATTAAAAAATATTTATTTAGTTCCTAGTATGTGCCACGCACTGCACTCAGTCCTGAGAATACAATGATGAATAAAACAGAAGTTGTTTGTGGACTCATGGCATTTACAGAATAGAGCCAAGAATACAGTAGTTGCCCAAGCCATGCTTATTTTTTCATTTCCTTTTGTGTTATAAATGTTCTTTATGGAGTTGATTGCTTTTTTAAAAAAATTTAGCCTATTTCCACTATTGCTTCTTTCAATTAAATCCTCTAATAATTCTACCAAATTCCTATCAATATTTTTCATGTGCTCAAAAAAATCTATTCCATTTTTTCCCCTTGGATACTTCCTAGTCCTTTTGGAAGTCCTCTGTATGTTTTTCCAAACTGTACTAGTTCTCCAGGACTATGGCATGGTTGTTTCCCTAGGACTTCCTTTCAATGCTCCCCTATGTTATAGCCCAAGTTCTTAGATGTCAAATTCTATTCTTTTTAATTGACTCATTTTTTTTGAAGTGCATTCTCTAGTACCTTCTTCAAAAAGGATATGTGAAGTTATTTTTAAATACATGCATGTCCCAAAATGAATTACTGTATTCTCATATTTGATTAATAGTTTAGCCGGATGTGGAATTCTAGATTAAAAATAATTTTCCCCTCAGGTTTTTAATGCATTTTTTTCATTATAGTCTAGACTCTAGTGTTGCTGTTGAGAAGTCTGATAATTTTCTGATTCTTGATCTTTTGTGTGGACTTCTCTTTCTCTCCAGAAAATATAGGACTTCTTTATCCACAGTGTTCTGAAATTTAGCAACATGAAGTGCCTTGACATGGGATTTTGTTCATTTACTGTAACACAGTCTATGTCATTTCATTCTGAAGACATGTGCTTGAGTTTGGGGAAATATTCTTGTGATACTTTTTATGACCTCTCCTCTAGTTTAATCTTGTTCTCTTTCAGAAAGTCCTATTGGCCTGATATTGGACCTTTGGGGCTAATTCTCTAAATTTGTTATTTTTCTCCTGTTTTCTATTTTTCTTGTCCTTTTGTTCATTTGAGTTTCTATGAGATTTATTTAACTTTATCTTCTAATCCTTTTTTCTTTTTAAAGTTTTATTTATTCATTGGAGACACACACACAGAGAGGCAGAGACACAGGCAGAGGGACAAGCAGGCTCTCTGAAGGGAGCCTGATGCGGGACCGATCCCTGGACCCTGGGATCATGACCTGAGCCGAAGGCAAACACTCAACCACTGAGCCACCCAGGTGCCCCTATCTTCTAATCTTTCAAGCAAATCTTTTAATGTCATGTTTTTAATTTGTAAGAGACTTTAATTCTATCATCTTTCTCTTTTTTTTTTAAAGATTGTATTTATTTATTCATAGAGACAGAGAGAGAGAGAGAGAGGCAGAGACACAGGCAGAGGGAGAAGCAGGCACCATACAGAGAGCCTGATGTGGGATTCGATCCAGGTTCTCCAGGATCACGCCCTGGGCTGCAGACTGCGCCAAACCACTGCACCACCGGGGCTGCCCCCTATCATCTTTCTCTTGTTTCATGGTTATAAACCTCTAATTCCCCTGAGAAATCTAAACTTAACCATTTTAAATTGTAGTAATTTCTTCCAAGTCCCTTTTGTTTTCTTGTTTGTTTTGGTCTTTTTTTTTTTTTTTTTTTTTTTTTTTTTCATGTCTTAGTATTTGCTCAAATGTCCGGTTATCTCTGACTTTCCTTTCATATTACCAAGTGAGGCAACTAAGACAATGAGAGGCTGGGAAATCATTCCAAAATCATGGCAATGAAAAAGACATAAAAAAATACAATGTATGACCCTAGATTGGCACCTAGACCAGGGGAAAAATGGCTTTAAATGCCATTATTTGAATAATTATGAAAACTGAATGTATGGGCTATAGATTTTGCAATACATCATCACTGCATATAACATTAACTGGAGGGTATTAATGCTGAGTGAAATAAGTCAATTGGAGAAGGACAAACATTATATGGTCTCATTCATTTGGGCAATATAAAAAATAGTGAAAGGGGGATCCCTGGGTGGCGCAGCGGTTTGGCGCCAGACTTTGGCCCAGGGCGCGATCCTGGAGACCCGGGATCGAATCCCACGTCAGGCTCCCGGTGCATGGAGCCTGCTTCTCCCTCTGCCTGTGTCTCTGCCTCTCTCTCTCTCACTGTGTGCCTATCATGAATAAATAAAAAAAATAGTGAAAGGGAATAAAGGGGAAAGGAGAAAAATGAGTGGGAAATATCAGAAAGGGAGACAACATGAGAGACTCCTAACTCTGGGAAACAAACTAGGGGTGGTGGAACGGGAAGTGGGTGGGGGGTGGGGATGACTGGGTGACGGGCACTGAGGGGGGCACTTGACGGGATGAGCACTGGGTGTTATGCTATATGTTGGCAAATTGAACACCAATAAAAAATAAATTTATTAAAAAAACCAGAAAAATAACAAAATTTAAAAAAGCATTAAAACATTATGCTATAGGAAGTCCTTGTTCTTTGAAAGTACATAGAAAAGCATTTATGAATATAAGGGCATAAAATCTACAAATTGCTTTCAAATGGTTAATACATATAATGTCATCAAGTTTTCCAGAAACCCAGCCAAACACTCAGGTTGAACTACCTCCTTATGCTGCCTCTGTAAAGGTTGGCTAATTTGTTTCCTGGAGATAAATGCTTGACCTTGTCCAGACTATACATACAGGGGGAAAGATTATGAAATTAATCATATTTGGGGGAAAGATTATGAAATTAATCATATTTGTGCCCATAAACCTTACCTTGTGAAGAAATGTGGTATGTAAATTATTCCCTACTCATAGCTGAAATGTCACATTAAAGATTCATTTCTCTAGCTCACAAATATGTTGGGGAGATGTAACTGCTTCTAAGCTCTCAGGAAGAGTCAATGCTCATTGATTGAGAATACAAACACCAAAAAAAGTTAACATCTTCCCAAAGACTATGTAGGTAGTAGGTAGTAGAGCTGGATTTTGAACCTGTTTTGTCTGATGGGTTCTCAACTGAAATATGCTCAAAGACCATGATTACCTAACTCCTGGGGATTTTTGTTTATCAGACTGATTTACAACCTTGACGAGGTAACAGAGAAGAGTGAAGCACAACATTAATTTGACCCAGGTTAAATATGTGGAGGAGCTAGGAGACAGGGCCAAGAGAGAAAACAACTAAGGAATGAGAAAATGCCCCAAGAAAATTCACATGCTTGGCAGTATTCCTTTAGCACCAGCCCTCTTGGCCCCTGGCTTCTGGGAGATTTATAGAGTTTCCATCTTCCTCCATAGTTAAATATTTCCTGCTAGTTCTGCAGCAAGCCCAGTGCGTGGGGCTCCCCAGACTGCCGTGAACTCCCAAAGACAGGCCATGTCATCCATGCTCATGGGCTCAATTGTGTTCAGTGACATCCATATTTTCCCGTCCCCAAAGAGCTTCTGCATTTCTGTTTCAACTGAAGTTCTGCTAATGAGACTCCTGGAACTAGACCACTTGTCACCAATCACATTTCAGAGTCCTCATGACAGGGACACGATCCCATTCTTATCCTTCCAAGTAAGCAGGTCCTGAGCCATTTAGCACTCATGATTGTCCTCCACATTCTGTCTCTCCAATCCAACCATTCTTTGTCTCAATCATTTCACTTATTTTTTCCATTAGTACTGAAAAATAATGCACCATTGTTTCATTGATCAATGTACTTGCCCATTCTTTTTCTTCTCTTTTTAAATTCTGGATGCTTCCTTGTATGTTGCCAGAATCTCACGCATAGTGTTCTCTGCTTTCCCCAAAGCTGTAGAAGCTCTCTCATTGCACACACGAGCAACTTGAAAGTTTAGGCATTTAATACCCTCTGGGCACTCCTCCACTACTGGGCTACAGGCATCCTTGGGTAAATGCCACAGCCTCTCTGTCCTCTGGTGGGACATTCTACACAATTGCTTAGATGGTCCCTGCTTCCTGTGATCACATCTCCAATAAAATCCAAGTCCTTATCTCTGGTTCTGCTTTCAGAGCTATCCAAACCCAGATACCTCTTCCATTCTCAGATCCAGACATTCTTGGTATTTCAGTTAAACAGAACTACTTTGGGTTTATTGAATATGGAATGCTCTTTTCATGTCTCTGAAACTTTTTCTCAGTCTGAAATGACTTCCATCTTGATCTGTCTGGCCAAATCATTCATCCTTCAAGACTCACCTCAAATACCACCAAGTACCACTTTCTCTGAAAGACTCCCTGAAATCTCCCAGCCTAATTTACCAATTGTACATTACACACACACACACACACACACACACACACACACACATCTTATCATTTTACAAGTTTGTTTTTCTAACTGGCTTCAAGCTAGAGGGTCTGGCCATTGCTTATTCATCTCTGAATCCCCCATACACCAAATAAATGTGTGGTAAATGAGTGAATTCATTAATTCATCCAGGTATCTAGAGAGTGCTGCATACTTCCATTCAATTTTCTTGCAAGAGAATAGTAAGGAGATGATAATCAGAATTCGCATCACTGTCTAGCACTCTGGAGTTTACAGGGACATTTAACATACATTATCTCATTTGATCATAACAGCCCTGTAGACAAGACAAGGAAATCACTATTATCTTCATTTTATTGAGAAAATAGGGTTGCAGAGAAGAGAACTGACTTCCTCAAGATCAAATAGCCCTAGAAGTTAGGACCCAAGCCTTCTGGTCAAGTGTTCATTCTACTGCATATATTCAAGGTCAGGCCCACCATGTCTGCCCTCTGCCTCAGAGCCATCCTCTGGGCTCTTCAGGTCACCTCCACTCCATTGTCTGTGCTGTTCTCCAACCATTTGTTCTTGGCAGGCAAACTTCCTTGGCATTTTGGCAAATCCTTCCCCAAATATTCTGCAGCCCCCTCTGAACTTTATCCAGTGCCATGGTCCTGGACTGTCTTACTTTCTTCTTCTCTAAACTCATTCCCAACTTTCTCAAGCAGCTGCTTGACACTTTTGTATGCTTGGGAACCTTCCATGATTATTCTGAAGAAGGGGAACTACACAGCCTCTCTGGCTCCCTGCTCTCACTCATCCCATGGGACTCTTGAATATCATTGCATCTGGGAAGTTCCTCCACCTCAACTTCCCAAACTGTATTAGGTCCTCCTACTATGCTATTCTTTTCCTTCATAGCATTACCACAACTTTTAGTAATTATTTGTTTGTTAATTTCTTCCAATAATGATAACAACAGTTAACATTCACTGAGTACTTCTTGTGCCAAGTGTCTACATTATTGCCCTTAATTCTCATAGTCCCTTAGGGTCAGGTAGGAAATAAACTTTTTAGCCACTAGTATATTCTTAACTCCTAACATAATGCCTGGCACAGGGACATAGTGGATGTTAAAAATATATTTGTTAAGTGAGTAAATTAACTCCCTTTGGCACCATATCACTGACACCCGCTGCTCTAAAGACACATATTCCACAAAATTCTCTAGTCATGTTGACTGCGATTGACTTTGGAGAAAAACCATCTTAAAATCTGCTGTTCATCTACTCATTCAATACCTATTTGTTGAGTTCCTACTGGGTGCCAGGTATTTTCTAGGTGTCCAGGCCTACCCCTAGGTGAGAGCTCCATATAACTCAAGGTGAAGTTGGGGGCATAGTTCTACTTTGGGTCTCCTGGAAGGGCCAGAGGATGTGGGAGCCCATGATGAGATTCAGATTGTGCTCCCCAACCCACCCAGATGCTAATACTTCGGTTCAGATATAATCGAGATAATGAGCCAGCCCCAGTCTTAGGCCCAGTCTAGGCCCAGTTCAGCCCCACTGATGTTACCTTGGTTTTGGATTTGTGCAGAGAAAGGACACAGCATGCCAGCAGATCAGATCCTGGCTGGCTTACCTCTTTCTCCCTCCATTCCCCATTGTTTTCCTGAGTCACTGTTCACAACAACTATTTCAAAGTAGAAGTTACAGCTGCCCCAGCCTCATGGCTTGATGTCAGATTTGTCTAGTTCAGATGATGCAAACATTTGTACTGCCATCCTTTGATCTTCTGATCATCTCATTAGGCTTTTCTTTAGGATATGTTCCATTTAAGCATCCTAACTTTTCAGAGTGTGCTGAGAGAATCCTTTTTCCAGGAGTCAGTGTGAGTGGGGGCTGGGGAAGTGTATCCTCAGTGGCCTGCTGTGATGGGGACCAGCAGGAGATTTTGTCTGGAAGGGGGCAGAGGCAAGAAAGGGTACCCTTTCTATGGGGCCATCATGTCTTTCTGCTCCTCTGCAAGGTGGCCCCCAGACTATAAGTTTGGATAAAGAGTCCTGGCCCTTTTGAAAACAGAAGGTCAGCACTCATTATTAAAAATTACTCTGTGTGCCTGCTGGTAATGTGGATGCTGAGATTTTCTTTGATTTTCCCTTCTTCCCACCTCAAAGTGATCTCTCTTACTTTGCAGATTGCATGTGGATAAGGAAATATATGCTAATTCTTGACTCCATTTCTAGATTTGCACAGTCTAAATCAACACATGAAGGAGAACTCAACATATGACTTCAACATATCTGCTCCTAACAACCTGAGGCATATCTGAGCAAAAATTCTAGAAAAGCTAGGCAGTGCTTTCCTGTCAACGTGGCCTGTCCTTGGCCTGTAGGAGACTCTCCAGCAACGCAACACCCAAACTCAGTCAGATCCTAAACCTCACCTGCAGCCCAATTCCAACAATAGAATATTCAGAGGCAGCTTACAGAACCATGGGTCATGCTTGGGATAGGCAGAGCTTCCTTCAGCGGCTGAGCTGCATGTGGTCACAGGCCAGGGCCATAGAGAAAGGCTTATTTCTACTCAGCTGGCTTTGCTGTTTGCTTGCTATTCAACCTTGAGCCAAATAACAAACCACTCAGAGCCTCAGTTTCTCCATGTGAAAATGAGGGAATCTATCTTTCTAAATTTGGGGTCACAGCGAGTCACATGATCCAGCTTGAATCTTCACATTATAATTATTAGCTGCTGTGTGCCTGAAGGTGAATTATTCACTTCCTGTGAGAATACCTTTCCTTATGTGTACAAATATAGATAATAAATACAATAAATACAGAGTTGCTATGAGGAATGGAGTAGCACTGGAGGCTCTTAACATAAGGTTAAAATAATCCTTATTACCTATCACTGGATGGTTCTTCTGTCCCTCCCCCTTCTCCCTGCCACATAGCTAACTCATATGTACTCGTCTGGGATCTAACCTAACATATGACTGTTTCCTGGCATATATTTAGTGAATTGAAAGGAAAACACAGTTCCCATACTTTTTCCGAAACACTAACAGTGAACTCTCAATATTTTGTATCCTTTTGATTCTGTCTTTTAAATGTGACTCAGTGCTTGGAACATGTCAGATATATGTTTGGCATTTAAAACATATTTGCTGAATGAATAAATGGTTT
The DNA here is from genome assembly GCF_011100685.1 of Canis lupus familiaris. Taxonomy (NCBI): domain Eukaryota; kingdom Metazoa; phylum Chordata; class Mammalia; order Carnivora; family Canidae; genus Canis; species Canis lupus. The sequence goes on from NC_049238.1 coordinate 54,436,572, forward strand.
AAGAAGGTAGGTAGAGAAATTGGGTGAAGTTATAGATGAATGAATCAGAAAAAAATATGATATTATTGTTTTTTTTCTGCCCCCCAAATTTGTTCATGTCCATGGAGTAGCTGCAAACCAGAAATCTGGTAACTTCTTGGGTCTTCCCACTCACCTTCCATGTACAGTTGATCAACATATCTGGTTCATTCTGCTTCCTAACTATCTCTTAAGGTTGCTCTTTCCACTCTAAACCCCTTTCCCATATCCCGGAGCAAGCCAAGGCATCTCTTACCATCTGGCATTGTCAAATGGCAAGACAATGTACATCACCCTTCAAAACTCAACTCCCACTATCTTACTGAAACCCCTACAGTGGCTCCCCATACTCTATAAAGTGGCCTCCAAACTTAGCTAATTATGAGAATCATCCAGGAGGAACTTTAAAAATCTCAAATCCCTGATGGTGGGTTCTAGGATACGTATGCTTTAAAAGTTGCCCAGGAGACTTTGCTGGGCAGCCAGATTCGGGATCACAGATTCTCAGACGAAAATCCCAACTCCTCTGCATGGTAGGGAAGGCCCTCCATGGTCTATGTCAACATGCCTTCCTCTCCATGCCTCTCTGCCCCTTGAATTTTATGCTGTAACAGTGCTAAAGGCTGACAGTTTTCCCACACGATGTTGTTCCATCTCTCTGCTTTGAGCATACTATCCCCTCCTTCCCACAGTGCCCTTCCCTGCCTGCTGCTGATGGATTCCTATCTATTCTCACAGCTTTATCTCAGTCACCAAGGAGTTTAGGCAGAATGGTTCCATTTATTGAACGGTTACACAGGTTTATAAAAATTTTAGCTCGAACAGGCCAATGCTTTAGGAATCAGGAGAGTGAGAGAGTGGCAACCCCTTGAACCCAGGGAGAGAGAGAGGCTGGTGACCAGGAGATAAAAGCAGGCCTTCTGAGGTGTTATCATGTTTCCTGATTTGGGTGCTGGTTACACAGGTTTATTCCAATTTGTGAAAACCAATTAACCTGTACAGTTATGACACATGCAGTTCTTTGTAGGCCGAATCAGCTCAGCTCACATGATGCTTCCTTCCTCCAGGAAGCCTCTATGGATATCCTCCCTTTGAGCTAATCCTGCACCTTTCCTGTGGTCACTTGGCCTAGTTCAATCTGCTTTTCTGGTATTTAACATCTGGACAATCAATCCTTTATTGACATATCTATCTCCCCAGCTAGACTGTGAGCTAGTAGAGGACAAGATCTGAGAGTCCCCAGCACCTTTCCAACACTCTCAGCCAGGGCCCAGTGAAGGGATACAGGCTGGAAGAATGAACAGATAAAGAAAAAACAAGCTTTGGTATGTTTACTCCTTTTATGTTTCTTTTTTTTTTTTTTTTTCCTTTTATGTTTCTTCCTGTTGAGAAGATGCAATGCTCTTCTATCAGTCTGTGCTGACCAACCAGGCCAAGAAAGGTAAGTGATCTCTAGCCACACCTCAGGGTCTCTGTCAGAAGGACTCACTGTCGGGGCTCCAGTTTCCACTGTGGTGCTCTCTGGACATTCAGGGCTCCCAAGCCAGCAGCAACCTTTCTGATCTCATCCTGTATAAACAGCACAGCCCACAAAGGTTCCCATGGGATTACTGAGTTGGCATTTGCTCACTGTCTTCCATTATTGCTTAGCTGGAGAAAACATTCTGCTGCCTAGGAATGTCATAAAACAACAACAACAACAACAAAATTTTTTCAAAGGCTTTTAGGACTAGGAGGGGTTCCTGTAGCCACTTATGAGCTACCAGTAGACTCACCCCTTGGCAAGAATCCTAGGTCCTAGGCCCTTTTTCATACCAGCAGGACTAGGTTTGGGAATAATGGCCACTTTGAGCTCAGTGTATGCATCTGGGTAAGTCAGAGTGGTTCTGCCATAGAGAAAGAGCTCTGGACTTGGAACCATAAAATTTGGGGTTTGGTTCTCTCTCTGTCGCCCCTCTCCTTGGACAAGTCATTGTAACTCTCCTGCCCTCAGTCTCTTTATATTTAAACCAAGATATGAACAGGACATACCCCAGAGCATTCAGGATGAGATAAGGTGATGCAGATGACATACACACTAAAAAGCTCCATGCAAATGTAAGAAGTGTTCAGGAAATATGAACTAAAGCCCAACTTTTCCAGGAGTAGTTGCACTGTAAACCTTATCCTTAAAAGAATTTCAAATATCACTGACCAAGCAAGGTAGAGGGACATGTAGGTCAGGCGGCTTTCTGGTAGGAGCGCGCCCTATCAGAGGGGCTGTATTTCCACGCCCTGAGCATCCTGCCTCACTGATTTTTGACATGCTCAGACCTGAGGGCACAGGACCCCTTCCCTATGTATGAAGGCCTATTCCCCAAAACTGACTGAGGCTCCAGTCTCATTTAGTGGACACCACTGGTGGCCCATCTCTGCCGGCTGTCCCTTTGGGAGATTGTGTGATTTCCTGTAAGTATCTATAACATAGGTGGCTGGACCCAAGCCAGGTGGGCAGGCAAACACGCACAACTCTATCAATACCTGACATCACTGGGGCTGAATGGCGAAACTGAGTTTTGAGAAGCCGCAGGACTTCTCAAAGCTAAGGGCCTTCCTCTCATCAGAGAGAACAAAACGAAAAAGAAACAAGCAAACAATAACCCCAAAGAAACCTAGCACCTAATTTTGACAGGTTCAACACAAGATGCTCTGTGCCTCTGTCAGAGTGAACCCCTATATGGTGTATATAGGGTGCGCGCAGGGAATCCCAGATGAACTCGAATGTAATTGCCTAAGAATATCAGATGGTGGGAGGACTGGGATACATTCCTGTGACATGGCCCTGCTTGTCCCTTAAGCATTCGGGGAAGCTGGAGATGTTTATCCTTGGATGCTCATAACCATTGTCCCAGTGACAGCCCAGTTATAGGACAGCAGCTACAATCGGAAGCTTTGGTGTTTGATGGGCTTAGGATGGGGTCCTGGTTCTGTCACTTATTACCATGTGACCCTGGGAAAATCGACAAGTCCGTTTCCGCATACTGTTTCTTCATCTGCAAAATAGGAATTGAAACACTTACCTCGTAGTGGCACTTTGTGAAGTAAAGGAAGACGATGCATGCAAAGTGTTTCCCTGTGGCTGACAGGGGAAAACTCAGTAAATGGTAGTGATTCTAAAATTCTGCTTCAGAATTAATTTTCCAGCAAATGGTTCTTTACACAAAGAGCCAGACGTTGGTAAAATACAAGTATAGTTAAATTCCATTTCCTTCCTTTCAAGATCCACTAGGAGAGAGGGAGGATATCCAGGCGAAAGCTGATTGAAGAGAGGTGGGTTCTTTTTTTTTTTTTTTTTTAAGATTTTATTAATTCATGAGAGACACAGGGAGAGAGAGAGGGGTAGAGACACAGGCAGAGTGAGAAGCAGGCTCCATGCAGGGACCCCGATGTGGGATTCGATCCTCGGTCTCCAGGATCACACCCCAGGCTGAAGGCGGCGCTAAACCGCTAAGCCACTAGGGCTGCCCGAGATGTGGGCTCTTAACACTCCATTCAGGGTTGTGTACAAGCTGAAGGTGAAAAGTATTTATGGGGGTTCTTCCCAATAGCCTAATGAGTCTCACCCAGAAATACCAGATTCTTCCGAGGGGAAAGAACAGAACTTCTAAAGATTGACCCCACCTAAGTCACCTACACCAGATAGAGAGGTGTCTGAAATTTCAACCGTCTCATGAAATGGTCACAATGCTCATCTCTCATTGGGTTTCATCTGGATTCTTACGGAGAATGACCAGTCATTCAGACACTGGGCTGCCCACACACAAACGACTCTCCAAACTTTCAAAAACATTTAGCTAAAGGAAAATCGGGCTTTGTGAGGCACCTAAGTGGCTCAGTTGGTTAAGTGTCCAACTCATGATTTCAGCTCAGGTCATGATCCCAGAGTGGTGGGATCGAGCCCCAAGTGGTGCTCTGCACTCAGTGAGGAGTTTTCCTGGGAATTTTCTCTCCCTCTGTCCCTTCCTCTGCTCTCTTTACAAAATAAATAAATAAATATTTTAAAAAGAGAGAAAATTGGGCATTTATATTTCAACCACAACATAGGCACCTAATTCCACCTACCAAATTATAATCACTTTGCATCAGCCTATTAGTATTATGTCTACAAGTTTCAAACACTTTAAGCAACAGATAATAAAGAAGGACGGTGTTTTTATAAAGTGGGCATGGCTAAGGAGCTTCCAGCCCAGAAGAGGGATTATCCTGCAAGAACCTCTATTATAGTACATAGTCCATAAATATTTACTAAGCCACTGACTGGTTCATAGTGGCTTAGTAAATATTTATTTATTCAGAAAATGTATGCATTTATTCAGAAAATGTAATTAATTAATTACATTAATTAATTCAGAAAATGTATGCAATTCATTGCATTATTAATTCATTTATTCAGAAAATGTATGCAAATTACTTATTTCTGCAAGGCTCAAAGGCCAGAGATGAGTAAAACAGTCCCTGATCTGAATAAACTTAAAACCCAGTGGAAGATTATGAAAAGCTGGCTCTCATAGCAGGAAGAATGCAATGGGTGCTTACGATAAGCTGCAGGCCAATTGTTGTGGTGTGTTCAGAGAGAGAGGTTGCCCGGCACAGGAAACACCCAATGTGGATACGTGAAGGTGACATGCTGGGTCCCCAGACAGGGTCTGCAAGCAGGCTCTGTTGGCCCACTCCACAGCTGTGCCCCCTCTGCCTGCCTGATGCCTGAGGCGGTGCAGTGGGCTCTGCCCTGAAGCAAGCCAGGTGTGAGAATCGGGTACCCCTCTCTGCTCCCCCAGCATTCTCGGTCCTGCCTCTCTCTGCTGAATTCAGAGAATATCTGCCAAGCACTGATATTTCTGCAGTGCCAACATGTCAGACCATTCTGCAAAGCTGGCATCTTATGGGCTCAGTGAGCAACCCCCAGTGGATCTTTGGCAGGAGTTGCAGCCTGCAGGAAAATCAGTTCCCTTCTGAGCCCTGTTGTGATGAATCTCCTCCACCATTTATTAGATGAGGATCTTGTCAGTTTGAAAGCTTCGTTTGTTCTGCCTAGGAAGTAGGAGAGAGAGAGAGAGAGAGAGAGAGACCAGAGGGCAAAAGATGAAGGAATGAGATATATAGCGGCGTCAAGAATCTTGTCAAGAGACATAGAAGTGCCCAGCAGTTGACAAGTTCCCTGTTGAACAAACGGAACGGCTTGATGACTTAATACAATGAAATCCCAGTGGGATCCTGCAATTTTTCATAATCTTAATGTCTTTGACTTGTCAGTTCTGCAGTTCCCCAAGTGTTAGCTTGATGGCAAGGTGGAGCCTTTGGAAGATGCGACCTCAATAGCCTGGAGGCTGCTCTGGGTCAGGGCACAGGAGTGGTCCAGGAGATGGCGAGGGTGCAGCAGCCCATGCAGCACCATCAATGGCAGAGGGAGGACCGAGATCCTGGCTCTCCCGTCACTGGAAACGGAGCCTCAGACAAATCACTCGACCTTTGTGAATCTCAGTTTTCCTGTCTTAAAAATGGGGGGTATTCATATCTAGTTTGACAACACGGGCCAAATATTTAACACCCATGAAATTATTTTCCAAAAAACAGAAATCAGCATAAGGACGGTTTAGATTATAGTGAATTTGTAGGTCAAAGACCACAAATCAAGAATAGGGTTAACACACATCTGCTTTTTTCTTTCTCCTTCTTCTTCTTTTTTTTTTTTTTTGAGTTGAATATTCCCCATCTCATAAGACTTCCAGCTCTCTAAAACAATAATTAATTCTATTAGCTACTTTTCGAGCACTCGCTCTGTGCCAGACTAGCTCTGTTTTAACCTCTTTATGGTTTCTATTTCATGGAATGCTCACAACATTCCTATGAGATAGGAATTTTATAGAAAAAGAAGTAGAGTCAGAGAGGGAAGTAATTTGCCCAAATTGGTCACACAGTTAGAGGCAGAGACAGGATTTGCACCCAGAGCTAACCCTTCCTCAGGGCTGACATTGGTTCTGAAAATAACCGACCAGGAAGTTGGCTAATTTTGAAACAGTGTGACTGTCTTAGACCCTAGAGAATAGAATTCTAAAGGACCCTCACCAGAGGACGAGTGGAGAAACTAAACTTTAAGCTTATAGCGTCCAGTCCTTTTATTGATACCATGGCACAATGCTACACCAGCCACAGGCCATAATAGTAATTACCATTCCAGCAGCCACCGGTATGGAGCAGATGCTCCCTATGCTCAATACTTAGCCCTCATCTCATTTAGCCTGTTTATTCCACTGTAAAACTTACCCCAACATGGCAAATGTGCAAACAGATCAATAGAGATAAATGTTCCACTTTCCAAGTTCTACACTGTGAAGCCACGTGACTCTGCTTGACTCTGCTCCTTTTTCTAGAGACCTGAGCCTGTGAATTATGTAAACGTTGCCTTGGAGGCCCAACCCGTGTCCATAATCGTAACCATGGAAGGGAGCTGGTTTCTGGAAACTCATCAAGGGTAGCCTGCAGAATATCTTGAACTTGCATCTGTCTTTTCAGATTGCTTTGAGACGAGCTGAATTCTGATTCCCCTGACCTAGTGTGGGGCTAGCAGTGTCGGGAGAGGAATGGAAGAGAAGGAAAGATAAGTGGTTTTCTCCCATCTGGGAGTGGGCCGGAATCAATCATGGCTAAGTAGACACGGAGGCCTCACAGCCTGCTTTGAGGCCATGGAAGCATCTCTCCATCATGACAGATTCACTCACTCAGCAGAGTCCTGAGATTCCACGTGGGGCTTGTTGTGAGAACCATCCTGCTGGCCTCTCAGGCCAGGCTGCCCCAGGGCACCCCTCACTGCTTCCTGAAGAGCCCTGGGCGTGGGCCACTGCACTCACTCTACTTGGATGCTTGTTTGGGCTCAGCCCTCGGTGTGGACAAACAGGGCAAGAAGCACTGAAGTGGGGGAGGAGACAGGAAGGAAGGAAGGTCAGGAAGCAAAACCAGAAGCCATATGCAGATGTCTGATCTGTGTGTCTAGACAGGGTCAGAGTCTGGGCCTGCCATGTATCTCTGAAGCCCAGGATGGGTAGGCATGATTGATTTCCACCTCCAACTCCTAGTGAGAGAAAACCATTTACCTTTCCTTCTATTCCATTATTTTTTTAAAGGTTTTATTTATTTATTCATGAGAGGCACAAAGAAAGAGGCAGAGACATAGGCAGAGGGAGGAGCGGGCTCCCCATGGGGAGCTCGATGCCAGACTTGATCCTAGGACCCTGGGATCACACCCTGAGTGAAAGGCAGATGCTCAACTGCTGAGCCACCCCAGCATACCTCCTGCCACCACCACCATAACCACACCAAGCAATTCCAGAGGGATGAGTCTTTCATATAGTCAGAAATGGAATTGGCAGGCCTTAGACCAGGCTCCAGGCCCAAACAGAGAAGGATGAGAGTCTCAAGCCCAGGTTCAAAGCTGGGAGGGTCCAGATGCTGAGAGCCTTTGTGTGAGGAGGTTGGAACATGGTGAAGAAGCAAGACCAAAGCACAGAACTTCCCTGAGAAGGTCTTCCTGTGGAACACGGGCCTGGGCAGTGTTGTGCCCTGAGGAGAAGCCAGCAGCTTCTCTCATGGCCTCCTCCTGCTCCTGCCAACTGCTCCTTAGAGTGGGTCCATTGGAGGCCCCAGGCCAAAGAGCCCCCAATTCTTTTCTCCAGGAACTGAAGGAGGAGCACACTCCATTACTCTCCATCCATTCTGCAGAAATGTCACAGAGAGGATCCTTCTCTGGGCCCCGGCCTACAGTGGACTCTCAGATCCCCAGAGCCTGCTTGTGACACCTCCCTAAACTGGCCTGTCCCAAAGGGACATTTAGGGCCATGCCTACAGGGCTACTCACTAGTAGGAGTATGTGTATTTTAGATCTCATACTTTATCTCATATCCATGCTCAAACAGAAATAAAATAAATTCTGAAGTTATGTGAAAGCAAACAAACAAAAACAGAGACCCAGAGTTCCCGTGGTTGGTTATTTTAGTCAAAACAAACAATCCTTGTTTACTGCTCACGGACCACAGTATGGTCTTAAGCAACATGGTTGAATGTTGTCCTCAGCCTTGTTCCCTCCCACCTAACCTCCACACACCAACCCACCCTTGGCAGCGTTCACTCTCTACCTTCACACTGGTGACTGCCCAAAAGCCACACACTGCTCCAGCCACCCAAGATGCTCCACCCTACACAGTCCCCCATGTTCCAGATTTTCCAAACCCCTACCCACTCCTACCAAAATTAATCCAAGCCTCCCCACCCCTACTCCCATAACTCATATTCTGACAGCCCAACTGAAAGCTCTTGAGAAGGGAAAAAATATTAACTGAGTAACTAGTACATTCCAGCCATTACAATAAGCTCTTTACAAATGTTCTATCATCAATCCTTACAACAACCCTTTGGAGTAGTCGTTGATACTACCATTTTGTAAGTAAGAACCTGAAGCTCAGAGAAGTTAAATAGCATGCTTATACCGGAAAAAAGTACCTGTGCCAATATCTTTCAAAACTTTTTTATTTGGCTTCTCCAAGGTTTAAAGGTTTCCTAACAACCATACCATGTTAAACGGAGCAGGCTTTATTTACTTTTGTATGCCCAAGAGCTAGTCTAGTCCCTGGCAAGGTACAGGTGCCAAATACATGCTATTGAATAAATGAGTGGATGGATGGATGGATGGATGGATGGATGGATGGATGGAGAAGAGAAATGGATATGATGATGACCATAAATTAAAAGGTTAGTCTCAGATAACATCCTTACATATGTGTATTCTGGAGACAGCTCTGAAGTAACAGTCTCACTTTAAATTGTGCCTTCCTTATCAGTTCTAGAAAAGCTGGAGCTTGTTCAGAGGAAATCAGAAGGATTGAGAGGACGTCTCAGTACTTATCATGAGGAATGAGTATGGGGACCCAGAGAAGAGAATATTCTGTGTTCATATATTTGAAGGCTAGGGAGAGGGTACAGAGAAGAGGAGGAGAGCTTGCTCTGCATTTCTGCAGGCCATTAGACTAGGGTCAAGACTGAAATAATCATGGCGGAGCTGATTTCTCATCAACATATTCTATTCTGTGCATATACTCAACAAGTGCTTTTTGGGTATCTCAGGTGAATGAGGCACAATAGAAGCCATCTAAAGAACCATATGTAAACTTCTATGCCTTCTCAAGAAAAAGAGTATGAAATGACTAGGAATTCTCCTAGGGCCTTGAAAAAGATCTGTACATCCAAGGGGTCCTGAAGCTTAAGCTTTAAAACCTTTATAGTCAGTCTACCTGCAGTTCAAAATCTCCTCTCCCCTGTCCACTCTCTCCTCCATTGGTAATTTTTAAATTTTATTTCATGATGTATGCCATTTAAAAAACAAGCACGCATGTGTAAATATTCATATCCCCCCTTGGATAAAGAATAAAATGTAATATATCTTTTTCCAACTTAAGCTAACACTGGATCCCGGAGATTACTATGTCACAGTATATAGAATTGCCCTTTATGCCTTTTTACAGCTGTATAATACTCCGTTGTATGAAAATACCAGAGTTCATTCAATCAGTTCCCTACTGATGGACATTTGATTACTTTTCAGTCTTTTGCTTTCTACATAATGATTCAATGAACAGCCTTGAGTATCATCCTTTTATATTCTTGCCAATATATCTTTGAGATAGTTTTAGAAGCGAGATTGCGGAGTCAAAGGCTCAACGTATCTCTAATTTTGTTAGATATTATCAAGTTCTTTGCCATAGGAGTGGTTGCTCAGGATTCTCAATACCAGCCTCTCCTCCCACCTGCTGCTTTGTCGAGCACTGCCTGGAAGCACAGCCCAATGACTCACCCCGGAATTGCCAGTACCTAAGCGACAAGTTGAAAAAGAGGGAACATTACAGGGTCACATGATGGCAGGATCAAAAGGGCCCTGAGAATATCTAGAATGTAGGAGCATTTGGGAAACCAACATACCCACCCTCCCATGCAAGGCTGCCTGGCGTCAGTAGGACTTTATGATCTCTGAATTGGGAGATGTTTCGTAATGATATCAATATTAAACAATAGGGGCGCCTGGGTGGCTCAGTCAGTGGAGTGGCTGACTCTTGATTTTGGCTCATGATCTTAGGCATGAGATCCAGCCCCTAGTTTGGCTCAGCACAGAGTCTGCTTGAGATTCTCTCTCTCTCTGCGCCTGCCCTTCCCCCAGCTCTTGCATGCTCTCTCCCTTAAATAAACAAATAAAATATTTTTAAAAATAATTTGCACAATAAATGTGGCTGAGGAGAAAGGGTAAGGCTAGTGGCTATACCAGATGTGCCTCTACAAGCCCAAAGGAGGAGGGAACAGGGCCTCAAGGCCCCAGGGCCAGAAAGAAAGGGCCTCAGCCATTCCCTTCAGGGACACCTGGCCATTCCTCTGAGCCCATATGCTCATGCTCACAAACAAAGCCAGTAATCTGTACAGTAGCTGCTCAGGACTTAGCTTATTTATAGCACAAACTACTCTCCCCTCACCTCTGTAAAACTTGTGTGAAGAGAACAGCCCAGCGGGATGGACCGTGCAGCCATCTGTGACTCTGTTTCCACAACAAATGCCTCACAGCTGCATGTCATCTGCTGGGTTCCCGTCAGCACTGGTCAGGCACTTGAGCTGATGGCATTCAGGGTGCAGCTGGGGCAGGGCTGCTGGAATCCCAACCCTCTGCCACCCCATCCCTTCCAGGAACAGTCTGATGCCGGGACAGTCCCTGGAGGTCACCGTATGTGTTCCTGAGAGAATAAAGAACAGTTCCACGACCACAGTCTGCAGTGGATGGGGATACAGATGGCCCTGGGGTATCCCCAGCAAGGACCCCAGTCCCTGTCAGAGTCTGTAACAATGTGAGGCTCATTTTCAAGGCCAGCATAGCACAGGGGGTGCAGCAGGGAGCGAATTCCCACTCTGGCACAGAAGTGCATGGGTGAGCTCTGTCAGAAGCAGAGAGGGTGCTTCAGACTATGCCTCTAACTCGAAAACACTCACAAGACCAATTTTACACCCATGCTGTATCACTGGTTCTGCTATTTCCAGGACCATGCTGTTGTTTTTAAATTGTGAAGCTCATGCTCCACTGTAAAAAAAGACAAACTGTTCTGAGCAGTCAGGCCCCTTGTTCTAGGTGTACCCATCTGAATGAACTCGGGCAGCCAGCAGCTTTCTCTGACCCTCAGGCGCTTGCAATCAGTCTGGGAGCTGTGAAGAAAGGGCAGAACCTTCCAGAAGGTTCTGTTCTTCCTGCTTGCCCGAGAGGAACCACTTAGGTAGGGAGGCTTTCGGCATGTCACTGACAAGAAAGGGTTTGAAGACACCATCCCAGCACCTGCACTTGGCCGGCAATGTTAGCTCCTCTGCCAAATGTGATCATGGCTACAGCCTGGGGAGGGAACAGGGCATTTAAAACCGCCATTCCTTCAGGTGCAAGAGCCTCTGGAGACAGACCTGGCTTGAGGATTCTAGTAGTTACAGTTGGGCTTGAAATCCCACGTGACCATCTGTCTCCTGTCAGGCGAGGCCATGTGGGCAGAAGAGCACAGTACAAGAAAGTGGAGGGTCTGAGCTCAGATTGCTGGCCTGAGGTTCTTGGCCAAGAACTCCGCTGACCCATCCGTGAGCCACACAGGCCTGGAAGAGCAAGCTCTCTCTTGACTCCTAGCCCACTTGGCGCTTTCTCTCATCTCCTGTTCTCAATTCCTGATTTTGTACCCAGGATCTTTATCTGGGTACAGAGCCTCTGGCTCCTTTGATTTGGCAAATTGCCAGATTCCAGCCTGTTGATGCCAGTAATGGCACCCCTCTAAGCCACCCTCCAGCCCTGTCTGTCTCCCCCGATTCCTCGGTAGAGTGGTTGCATTTCAGGGGCTCAGGAACACTGAGGCCCAAACGGACCCAGGAAACCTGACCAGCCTCTGAGTGACTGCCCTGGACCTGGCTCTGCTAGGTGTCCATGATGAGTCAACAAACTTCAGCAAAGCTCTCTATAGTTACTCCACTGAAGATCCAACTTGGCGTCTCAGTCCCTAATTAAGCCCATGCCTGCTGTCTGCTTGACAAAAGGGCAGAAAGTAACAGAGCCGCTGAGACTCCCTATAAGAGAGACATCATCCCATAAGGTACCTCAGCCTTTTCTCTTCAGGCAAGCCACCCACGGCCCCCACCTGGATAACAGAACTGGCTGTGAGCACTCAGTACCGGACACTTAGTGGCCACTCTGCGCCAGGCTCTGTTGTGAGCACTTGACAAATATTAGCTCCTTTAATCCCCATAACAACCCTATGAAGTAGACTCTGCTCATATGCTTAGTTTATAGAGGAGGACATTGAGTCACGGAAACATTAAATAATTTTCCCAGGGTCATCCAGCTGGTCAGTTGCAGAGTCAGGGTTCAAATCCCAGAAGTTTCACCCTGAGCACGATGCAGAGTCTAATGGACGGCCCCTGGCAAGCGACAGGTGCGTGGCAGGTGGCCCTAGAGTGAAGTATTATCACCTCCATCATAGTCTCACCTCTTCTGCCTTTCCACTGTGCAACACTGGGCTATGCTAGAGCCGTTGTTTCATAAACAGCCAGTTCTAGCCAAGTTGAGGGAATAGAACTATGCAAAGTAATCCTGAGTCCCTGAGCTATGGCTTTCCTGGACTTCATAGGAGCTGGTTTGTCTGGAGATCTATAACAGATTGTGATTTCTAATTTTGCTGAAGCACAAATCTGAGTCATGTGCGCAAACCAGAAGCTTATCTACAAGCACTGGTCCCTTGGTTGGTGAGTGAGCCAAGCTGGCTGCGAGGTACCTGCATCACATCCCGGCTCTGTTACCCTCTATTTTTTGTTGTTCACATAGACCCTCTCACGAATGACAAAAACTCACGTTTCTCTATGAAACACGAACGCCACAAGAGTAACAACTGCTGGTGCCAATGATGGAAGCAAAGAGATTTAGGAAAAAATCATTCATTCCTCAAAATAGGAGTCATAAACAAATTATGGAGGATATCAAGCTGGCAGTAACTCAGATCTGTGCCATGAACAGGTCTACCATAGGCTCTGTACAAACCTAAGAACAAGCAGTTTGTGGATCTCTCCAAAGTCCTATCTAGAACACTGTGCAAAAGCTGAAAAGGCATAGTCTTGAGCTGTGAGAAAATGTAAAGAGAACAGGGGACATGACAGAAATAATATTCTCTGGATGTTTTTGCAGTCATGAGAATTTACCAAGATCTGGGATGTAAGCCTCATGAATGCAAAGGATCTGTTCTACTGAACCTTAATAGTTGGTGGGAGTTTGGATGCAGAAATCTCTTTGGGCTCTTTGGAGCAATTTGGGCTAAAACTCTCCATACCTCCTCTCCAGGCACAGGCAAAGGGCCAGCCTGACCCTCCTCTCTGACCTCCCACTTCCCCAAGGCAGCACAGGATGCACCTGCTCTGAGATTGTCAAGTTTTCAAGTATGGTCATTCTACACTTGGTCTCAGATTTCTTGAATTCCCCAGCCTGTTTTGTCCTCTGTTCTCTCATGTTTGGTATTTCTGTGGGCATTTTCAATATAGAAAGGGAGCCTCAGAACTTCTACCAGTGGGGATAGATATTTAACTTGCTGGAGAGCTAACATCCTTGGCATTAGGGATGAACAGTAAGAGCAGAAGCGTCACTGAAAACAAAGACAACTAGTGAGCTATTTTGTGCACAAATGATCCCTTTGCCATTCTCATCAAGCTGGAAACATATATCCTCAAATCATTGGCTAGCAGCCAATTAAGTTAAATATCTAATTAAAAGTGAACTGGAACTGTTTTGAAATCGAACATTTCAAGCATTTGCCAACACAAGCATGATAAAGGGGGTTTTAATGGAGTAGCAGCAGCGAACAAAATATTTACAGGTCTCAGCAGAAATAAATGCATAGGGGCTCATTCTTAGGGAGAATGCACATATGGTCATTTCAGATCCACCCTGGTGGTTGCTTGATGCTTCCAAGTTAGAGAATGCGCCGGGAGCACAGAATGTAGGGGAAGCACCATTTGTCAGTATGCGGAAGAGCACAGCCCAGTGTTTCTATTTGTGCTCCTTCTTACTAAAGCAAGGAGAAACGCTGTACATGCAACTCGTAGGGATGCCGGAGCCTCTTTTTAGTATGTCTCAGATATTGCATGGGATACACCTGTACTAAAACTTGATTCGTTGCTCATCTGAAATTCCAATATAATGAGGCATCCTGTATTTTCAGGTGCTAAATCTGGCAACCCTAAATCCAAGATATGCAAGTAATCCTCACGATCTGGAGAGTAGCTGGGGAACAGCAGATCAGTGGCTCAAGTGTCCCAAGGGTGTTCTGTGAAAACTCGGGCCTCTGTTTCTTGATGTGTAGAATGAGGAGAATGGTACTTTACTGTGCAGAGCTCTCAGTGAAGTCATGAGGTACCTAACCACCACATTTTATGCACCCAGGACATAGTAGCTGTTACTGGTATATTACTGACGCACCTGTAGCCAGTGGGCAGCACACAGTAGGTCCTCAATATGAGTCAATTCTTACCGCTCGAGGGAAGAAAGCCATTAGGTAAGAAGGAGCATCATTTATGAGCACCTACTATATACTAAGTACTTTATACTATTATTTTAGATAAGCCTTGTAATAATCCTACAAAATAGGTATATCACCATCTTTTCTTGGCTATGGAAACTGAAGCTCAGAGAATTTAAGGAGTTTACGTAATGTTCCATTACCTGTAGGAGGCAGAGCTAGGGTTCAAACTCGCTTAACCCCAAGCCCTGTGCTCTTTTCACAGTATCGTCCTGCCACCCTCACTGGATTCCAGGCAGAGATGATCCTGCTAGAACAGCAGATTATCCTGTTTGCCTCCAACTAACCTCTTCACCTGAAGAGTTTTCATCCTCAGTTATTGGGGGGATTTCTTTTTCCTATAGGAACACGGCTGTGGTCTCATGAGGAAGTCAGTGGGAAAGTGGATTTTAAATTTTTGATCTCAGTTTCCTGTCAACCTCGCTAATATACCTGGTTTGCATTAAGTGACAGATCATGGTAAAATTCTAGAATAAGAAAATGCCAAATCCCTACAGGCAGCTGGCAGGATGTTAGATGGTAAGTGTGGATTCTTTATGGTCTCTCTCATGTTCCATTCTGTCTTCACACACACCCCTCCCCATTTTTTTCATGGAAGTGGGAGGGTCTGTTGCTCCTTTCCCCTTTACAGGCTTGAACCCTAAGCCCAGAATGTAGAATGTGGGGCAGGAAGGCAGCTGTCCTGCAAAAAGAGATTGTCCAGAGGGTCACACTTAGAGGTCAGTTTTGATTTTTTTGCCACACAAGGATCCCACTAAGGGTCCCTCCAGGAAGGTGGAATCCTCCCTTTGGAGGGAACCATAATCCCACAGGAGTGAAGGGATCAGGGAAACCTGGCACAAGGCATAGAAGCCAGTGTCATTCCCAACCAGGATCGGAAGTCAAGACACAAAGCCAACCCAGGCTACACGAGAGAGACTGTCCCATCACTCATACCTCAAATGCTTCTCCCTCCACTAACCTGTTTACTTGTCTAAAATGTCGAAATGTGGAGACATGGCCCCGGTGATGGCCAAGTGTTCTCGGCATATGCTTTCCCAGTCACACTTGACCTTCAACTTTACTTATCTTTTTTTTTTTTTTTTTTTTAAGATTTTTATATATTCATGAGACACACTGAGAGAGGCATAGACACAGGCAGAGGGAGAAGCCCAGTGCAGGACTCGATCCCAGGACCCCGAGACCACGCCCTGAGCCGAAGACAGACCTTCAACCACTGAACTACCCGAGTGCCCCTCAACTTTTCATACTTTGATATTAATCAAAACATCCCAGGATTGGGGGGTTGTTCCCTAATTCCACTTAGTTTGCTATTGTAATTTTGGATCACGCGGACAAAGAAGTACCTTCACCCTGGCCCCCTCATAACAGTTGAGTTCCTTGGAAACCACCCGTCTCTTCTCTCCAGCTCTTTCCTTTGCCTCTCCTTCTACTGTGTCAGCAAAACCTGTCTTTACCGGGGCAATCCCAACCCTTACATCCATTATATATCCTGTTGGAAGTCCTGTCAGAGCTGGTTCTGGTCTCCCCTGTGGTGCAGCCTCGGCTGGAAGCCTGGCCCCACTCCTCAGGCCCCAGCGCCCTCCCGGGTCTGCAAGCTGCTCCCCTGAATGCCGACTTTGTGTCTGAAGGTCTGTGGAGAGCTGTTTACGTGTCTGCAGGCCCAAGGGGGCTCATTTGCACAGAGCTCTTACCTCAGCAGAGCTGGTTCCAAGCCCCAGGGGCCCCAAGAGGGAGGCCCAGCAAGGGCACAATGAGGGCGCTGTGGAGAGCCATGGCGGCCCAAGTCAGCTCTCGGCTTCCAAAAACAAGCCTCCGGCTCGATTCCCAGCCTTCCTGCTTGTTTATGTCAGCGGGTTGCGGAGCCCGAGATCTCCCGGCGGACTCCAGCCTTCTCTGCAGAGCTCTGTTGTCGTGTGTTTACGCGTGAGGCGGATTCCGAGGCGCCCTCAGGCCACGTCTCTGAGCTCCCGGGCAGGGCCACATGTGAAGAGAGACACACGCGGGCACCGTGAGGTCTGGGCCTCCCAGACACTCCTTCCTTTCGACCCAGGGATTCTGTAGCTGGGGGGCCGGCGGCCGCAGGAGGTGTGGGAAGAAAGCTGAGCCCCCCTTTTGTCTGCTGGAGACCCAGTTTCATTTTCAAGGGATCCCGAAGCCATGTTGAATAACGTGACTGTCCTTTTGCGAAGGTTGGAGGAAGGAATGATGGGGCCTGATTTTGTTCATGTGTTGCCATAACCGATCTACCTCCTGTTCCCCAAGTGGGACTGGGATGAAAGGGAGAGCTCTCGGGCCCAGGACGTTGCCAACATTTAATACACTGGGTATTAAAGTTGGAAATGGTGGCAAGGAATGTTGACGAACACCGAATATATGATACCACATTTCTCTTCATGAACACGTGATGGCAGCAGCGGTTGGGATGACAGGGATGAGGTGGGTGGTGGAGGGAGAGAAAGATGAGGAGGAGGAGGGGGAGGAGCGGCAGAGAGAGAGATAACATTTCCAACATTACTGCTCTTCGTTCTGTGACCTCCTCTTAGACCCCCAAAATCGCCCAAATGGCATCACCTTGCCCTTGGTACTCCATTAACTCCGATTTGACTAACTCGGAAACACTGAGTTTTTGTGGACAGCGCAGGACCTGAAATGAGCAGAAGGCAGGCCTTTCTCACAGAGCTTCTCGGTTGTCAAGGTCGCTTGGGGAGAAATTGATCATCTGCATGTGTCATTACTTATTAGCTCACCTTAGCAATCCTTCGATACAGAAAGAAGCACCAATGAGGACTATCGTACTTTGTACCTAGGACCTACTTGAGAAAAAGCATGGACTTTAGAGTCGTATATGAGAGTTCAAACTCCAGGCTTTTCATTTCCTAGTACTTTATACTCTTTTTTTTTTTTTTTTTAGATTTAATTTATTTATTCATAAGAGACAGAGAGAGAGAGAGAGAGGCAGAGAGACAGGCAGAGGGAGAAGCAGGCCTCCCGCAGGGAGCCTGATGTGGGACTCGATCCCACAACCCCAGGATCACTTCCTGAGCCAAAGGCAGACGCTCAACCACTGAGCCACCCAGGCGTCCCATAGTACTTTATACTCTTAAGCCTGAGTTCCACTTCCTTGAAACAGAATACCACCTACCTGACAAGACCACGAGGATTATACGAGACAGGGCCTGGTACATAGTTCTCAAAATGGGTCAGTGTCTTTGGTGGCTCACCCCCCATCCAGGGTGGGGTCCAAGGCAAAATCATGATGCTCGAGGCAATTTGATGCTTAACTTTCTGCTTCTCTTTCCTTGTCCTAGACCTCAGCCAGAACCAGTGGGCACTTCCTGTCCTCAACATTTTTCAGGAGCCACAGTTTCATTTATTAAGGATTATCCTGATTCCTGGGACTTAGGATAACAAAGCTTCAGACATCAAAACAACAGTTTTTAAAGAAAGAGGGAGGAGATTGAACCACACAATTGGTTGTTTTTTCAAATGCTGCCCAACTGTTTTTTTCCACCAAATAGGCTGATATTTTGGCTGACTTAACCATGTGAAATTATTCTATAACTTTTTTTTTTTTTTTTTTTTACACCATCAGGATGATTTCCTTAATGTCTGCCTCAGGTTCTCTTTGCTTATATCATTCCATTATTGCTACTTGTGCCATCTTGTACCGAAACAAAACGTCTCTATTCCTCCACTTGGATTTGTACCTTTCAAATATTTATAAACCATAGTCATGACTTCACATAGTCAACCCTATACATATTTAATCTTCCTTTATAAACAACAAGTCCAATTCCCCTTAAATCATTTATTTCCTCTTCTGGAATCATTCCAGAGTTGCTTTTGCCTTAAGATGGAGAGATGCCCCTAGGTGGATTATTATCAAATAGACTTTACAAAGGAGTTGTTCTGGAACCTGAGGTATGTGTGTGAAAAGCACAGATTCCCTGACGTCATCACCATTGATTCTGATTCATAGTCCCCAGCAACCCACACCCGTACATGCACTATCCCCAGGTGACTGTGCTGAGGGTCCCTGCAGACCACCCCTGGAGGCACAATGTCCCAACACAGTTGGTATGGTAAAGTGAATATAAGCCATTAGGTTCCTGCTTTCCAATTTGCAATCACGCTCAGGACTATCTTCCTAATATTACATTAAGACCACCTCGATCAGAGTTTCAGTGCTCCCAGACCTTTCAGTCAAATACTCACATGGTCTTGGTTTATGACTACAGATTGCCAAGCGTGTCCATTAGAGAGATTTGGCCAGTTTCACTTCTAGAAGGCTCTCCCACTTCCCTGCTCTTCAGGTTCTGGGTTGGGATGGTGGTGGGGGCACAGCGAGGGTTGTAGAGGGTGGATTTCACAGCCACCTCCATATTTCTAGAAATCCTGTAGGGGTACTGTTTTCTGTTTCTGTTTTTATAAGAATATAACTCCTGTTCATATTTCTTTGTGTTAGTACAGTACATTATGCTTCACAAAATACCTAACTCCCATGATTTCATCTGATCTTCACAACAGCTTGGTGTGGTAAGTGGGCTAGGCATCACTGTTTCCATTTTCTAGGGAAAATGCTCAGAGAGAATAAGTAATTTGTCTAAGGATTAATAAAAAGGAAACAGAGGACCCAGTGCTTACAATGGCAGATTTTTTCGCCACCTCTACCTCATGATCACACTTTTCCAGACTGTTGTATTATCAAATCTATACTCTTTGAATGTTGCTGATTAGTAAATAATATGTTTGCTTCATTAAGGTATCTGTTACTCAGCATAGCTGTTTGGAATGCACAGGACATATTCAAGGAGGGTATTTTTAACCTACCATTTATTCACTGCATTGATGTTGCCCACAATTATGGAATAGTCTAGGTTTTATTTTGAAAACTAAACTAAAAGGCAGTAGCAGTTTATCATGTTGCAAAGAATATACTTATTAGCCTCAAGGGTTCAGCCCACCCTTTGGAATGGGCTTGAGGAATGCTTTGTTGGATGGACCCCACTGGCAGGAAGAGGGAAGAAAAGGGGAGGTCCCAGTTTCTGGATAAGGCCTAGGCCATAGAAACAATTTTCCCAGGCTACTATCAATGGACCATAATTAATTAAAAGTATTTATTGGACGGCACCAGCCTGACTCAGTCAGTAGAGCATGCAACTCTCGTTTTCAGGGTTGTGAGTTCAAGGCCCACAGTGGGCACGGAGCTCACACACATAGAAAAGTATTTATTGGACACTGGCTGTATCTCAAGCTCACATATTCGATGTTAAAACAATATAAAAGCAATATAAGAGAAGCCAGGTGCTAATCGACTTGCAGGTCTTTGAACTTGTTATTCTTTACCATCATTGAGTCATTCATAGACTAAATATTTTATTGAGCACTTACTGTGAACCACACACATTACTGGTTACTGGAGCTACCACAGTGGACAAGATAGACCCATCCTTGCATCATGAAGCTACTGGCACAGTGGGGGGTGTGTGAGTGCACATATGACATATATGCACGTATCCCCCTTACTGCGTCACACAATTCAGGCAGTGTGATGCAGTAAGAGGGATGGGCAGGGTGTCATATGTGCCCTCGCAAGGGGCATCCGGCCAGCCAGGACTGAGTGGCCCTTGCCAGGAAGCTGTATTTGCATCGTGGGCCCATTGCTCTTACGTGGATTGAAAATGGATTTGGGGTTGCCTGCAGGGAGTGTGCTGAAGGCCTGGCCCTCATACCCCTTGGCACACTGAGGGCAGTAGGAAGCCATTGTTTTGCACTTATACTTCAGCCTGCCTGAAACATTTTCTTCCCCTCCCCCATTAGCCAAATATTGTCCACAGGTCTCCAACCCTCACTGTACCAGGGGCATGTTAGACAGTCCGCTGCTGTGCATGGCAGCACTCCGTGCACATCCTCATCCTTCATCGTCCCTCACAGGTCATCTCCCCAGCAGGCTGTGAGCACTTGTAGGTCAGGGCTTGGGTCACTTACCTCTGTGCTCCCTGCATAAGTAAATGCCTACCATGTAGTAGGAGCTCAATAAATGTTATGTTGAATGCATAAATTAATGGGTACTTCTAACCCTCAATATCTAGTTTGAGGTGAGAAGCTGAACATATACAGAGGGAACCATTTGCCAACAATTAGGCACAAGTTCATATCTTAATGTATAGGACCATACCTTCCCAAGTGTTGCTGGTGTACCTCTCACCCAAGCACACACATTCTGGAGGGGTACAGACCGCTCTCACATGCTGTGGATGGTTCATCTCTAATAAGGAAGCTGTCTGGGAATCACCTGGAATCACTAATGGTATTACCCCACCCCGATAGAGGCTACATTATTTAGGAGCACCTATGGGTGGAATCTATCAGAAATGTGGGTTGACTCAGAAAATTTCCATGAAAAAAGCTGCTCAGAGGCAGGAGTAAAACCCAACAAGGCCAGGATTAGAGGGACAGGAGGGACCCCAAGTCATAGTGCCAGATCAGATTCCATCTTTTTAAAAATTTCAGATAGCTTGTCCTTCACAGTGTTTTCATTGATTTTGATTTTTTTTTTTTTAATGCTACGTTA
The DNA here is from genome assembly GCF_011100685.1 of Canis lupus familiaris. NCBI lineage: Eukaryota > Metazoa > Chordata > Mammalia > Carnivora > Canidae > Canis > Canis lupus. Next base: position 54,457,818 of record NC_049238.1, read on the forward strand.
ACGCAGCAATTGCTGTCTTTGGTATTTACCCAAAAGAGTTGAAAATTTATGTCACATGTCACACAACAACCTGCATGCAGTTATTTACAGCAGCTTTATTGATAATTAGCAAAACCTAGAGGCAGCCAAGATGTCCTTTTGTGGGTGAGTGGATAAATAAACCGTGGTTCATCGGACAGTGGAATGTTACTCAGCACCAAAAAGGAATGAGCCATAACTTTCCAAGTTACCTAGAGGAAACTTGAATGCATATGGCTAGGTGAAAGGAGCCAATCTGAAAAGGCAGCAGACTGTAGGATTCCAACTCTACGGCATCCTAGAAAAGCAAAGCTATGGAGAAAGTAAAAAAGATCAGTGGTTGCCAGGAACTAGGGGGTGGGAGGGACAAAGAGGCAAAGCACAGAGGATTTTTAGGGCAGTGAAGAAGCTACCCCATGTGATTCTACAATGGTGGATACATGTCATCATACATTTGTCCAAACCCACAGATTGTGCAACCACAAGATTGAATCCTAATGTAAACTACAGACTGAGGGTGATAAGGATATGTCAGGGCAGGTTCAGTTGTAACGATTGTGCACCTCCCACTTTGGCTAGGGTTTTGATAGTGGGGGAGGCTGAGCATGCAAGGCGAAGGGGAATATATGGGAAATCTCTTCCTTCCATTCTGTTTTGCTGTGAACCTAAAACTGCTCTAAAAATAAAGCCTAATTAAAAATATTGCTGCAATAAAAATATTGCATTCAGATAGCATTTGTTTTGCTTATTGAGTCTTTTTTAATAATTTAATTTATTTATTTGTTTGTTTGTTTGTTTGTTTGTTTATGCCTCTCCCCTTAAATTTTTCCAGCCAGATGCCTCATGAGGTCTGTCTTCTAGGACACATGTGGCAGGAGCTACTACTCCTTGTGCAGGAGCCTGATGTCGGCTATCACCTGAACTACGCTGCCAGTCCTAAAGCCTCCCCGCTGCCTCCCTGGCTCTCCTGCTCTTGCAGATTTGCCTCCTCTCCCCTCCAGGAGTCTGAGCATATTGCATATTGCTCTTTCAGCTCTCTCTCCCCAAACTCACTCTCTCCCCTTCACACCATCACACCTCTCCTGCCACACTCAAGCTGTGGTCTCTGCACTCTGCTCTATCCACCTCTCCCCTCCCTTCCACTTACAACCAACTTATTTTTAATAGAAGAAGTTTTTAAATGCCTGTCTGCTCTGAATCTGTCATTTGGGCAGGAAAGGGACAGGTTCATTTGTTAAGTCAAAACATCTCCCCCACAGAAAAGTGCTCCATATCCTCTACAGATCTCTCTTCTGTTTCCTTCCCTTAGAAGTATCCTCTGGACTTCCACAAAGTGGTTGTAGAATGAGAATATGGGCTGACTGCAGTGGGGCAGTCCCCATCTCTCATGGCTTCCTACCCACCACGTGCGGGGTGCACACTCCAACCCACAACCTCTGAGGATTTCCACACATCCCTGTGCTGCTCTCATATGACAGAGCACCAGAGGCACTGGCAGATAAAGTTACTCCAGTCAATCCCATAACCAATCAAGGACAGAACAAAGATTTAAACCTAAGTTTTCTGACCCTCAGTCCTGTGTCCATTCCATGACCCCATGAGCTCTTCCCTCTACTACCTCCAAACCCCCACAACCTCCCCCAGGAAATCACGTTATGGTTGGATCAGATTAGCATGGGCTAAGACTGATGTTTCTAAAAAGCAAACTTTTAGGTTTAAAATGGTCAAGAGATTCTGTAGGTCCCCGTAGACACAGGCAACCACTGAGAGAAAACTCTCTCACTTTTTCTCTGGCACATGAATTTATTCAGCAACTTCTTTGCAGCCCCTTGCAGAGCCTTTTACAAATTTCCACTCACAGCGCTGCCAAAGGATGAAATGCACCAACACGGCCTCTGTGACAGACTGCTGTGCGCTTTAAAAACACAGACACAACACCAGTGAGTATGTGTGTGTATTATGTTTCTCAGCTGAACATCCTCAGAAGCTAGGGACATGGGTTTTCTACCCTGGCATGCAGGCTTTGTGATCCTGGAGCTTGTGGGAGGGCAAAGGCCTGCAGAGAGGCCATTGTTTTCCTTGCCTTTGCTGATAGCATGAGATCAGCTCAATAACGATGGCAGATCTCCAAGACCAAGCAAAAGAGCCACTGGAGGTACAGTAATGGGAAGCGGTAAACCGTAGAAGACACTTGTAATCTAACCAACAGAAGTTGTGCCTTTTCTGGGAAATTGAAGTCTTGAATGTTTGAATGCCTAATGGGTTTGGAGGCCTTGGTAAGTGTCTGGGAGTGAATGCCAAGACCAAATGAATCATTGTGGCCACAGGCCACCTCAATGCATATCTGAGATCCCCAATGGGAATGACTGTAAAGACTCCATGATATGGCAACCCTAAAAGCAATTCAGATTAGGGAGGTAGAGCATGCCCATCCTCAGTGCTCTCTGGGGCTCACCTGTTACAACATAACCTTTTGTCAAACACTGATACAGGCGCTTCACAGAAGTCATCTCAGATTATCCACACCATGACATCAACGGAGCTGGTATCATTATACCCCTACTTTCAAGATGGAGAAGGTAAGATTCAGAGAAGTCAAGATCATGCATCTATTAAGTAGGGGGGGTGCAAAATCCAAACAGTTCTGTCTGACTCCATAGCACATCCTCTTAACTATCCCACTCTGTTGACATCAAGCTCTTGAGCACCAATTACAGCAGGCATCCCCCGCTAGATGTCACCTTTCATTCACTCATTCAACACTCAACAACACCTAGTGAGACTGTGCCAGGCCTTTTGCTTGGCACCAAGCCTTCCTTAGTGAGAGAGACATGAACCATGTCTTCATGGAACTTGGCATCTAATCAGTGAGTACCAAGGTTGCCTCTTAAGGCTGGGTAGTTTGGGTCCTACACAAAGGCTCCTGGCCAAGTAAAAACTAAAACTCAGCTCATATCCTACTAAGCCATGTGCCCACAGAATCACATCCTCCAGAAGAAGCAATTTTTTTTAAAAACTTCCCAAAGCATTATATGGGCTATGTAGAAGTGCCCACCTCCCCTATACTTTTTAAGCCAATGTCACTCTGGGTGATCTTTGTGAGTACCTACAGTGCCCAGGGAACGTGAATCTGTACCAGGGCAGATTCTGCAGAGTAAGGAGGTCAACAGCAAAATCAAGAAAATGTAGCTTGGTCCATTTGACCGCAACCAATAAGGACCACACCCACTTTCAGGAAATCTTGGCCAATCAATTATGATTCAAAACAAATCCTCCCTCCACCAAAAAAAAAAGTACCTTGATAAGTAGAATTTCCCAGAATTCCCAAAGATAATACTTCTATCTCAGCAGAGGGTTCAGCCCTAGCTCCGCCCTGGACCTGTAGGCCTTCTCTCCAAAAATGTCATACCCCAGGGAAGCTGAAAGGAAGGCTTCAAGGGATAGATACTATTGCACAGAACAAGTGAGAAGAAAAGTCAAGGTGACATCAAACCCAAAGCCCAGTGTCCCTGTGAACAGAAACAGAGATTAAAGGAAAAGTTTTGGGGAAGAGGAATGAATTTTCTGTGTGTGCCAACTTTTAGGTTATAAGCGTATAATGGCTTATACTTGTGAAGCCTTCATGTATAAGGCATATTACATAATTCTTACAGAAACCCTAATATGATTCCTTTGTGATAGATGGGGAAATGGCTAACCAGAGAAAGAAAATAATTTGGCCAAGATCACATGGTCAGGAAGTGGCTTTGGTAGAAAGTGGCAAATGAGAGTCTCCGTGACTCAAACATCACATGATTGACTTGCATGCTGGCTTTGAAGGGGACATCCTCAGCCCTAAGATAAAGATAAAGAAGTGAGATAAAGGGAATGTGGCTAAGAAGCAGTGAGGCAGATAGAGACAAGGGAGAGAAGAGAAGCAAAGGTAGCAGAGGGCGGGCCCTAGTAACTTTTCCTGGGTGATAAGGAGAGACAGTTACTACCACCGGCTATAAATGGAGTTGATTGGTGTCAGCATCTACAGTAGAAAATGTTCTAGCCAGACAGGACCTTTGTGTTCTCACCCAGCCCTTCCTGGACAGCTGAGGAAACAGAAGTCCTGAGACCTCTAATGGCTTTCCACAGGGCCTCAGAATGTTCTAGAAGCAGAGCCATGGCCAAGCCAAGGGTCTCCTGGCTCTCAGGCCTAATAATTTCCACCACCCTTTATGGTTAAGGTTAGTATCACCAGTGACCGTGGTGGTAAAAAGCATCTGTGGTCACCCACCAACCAGTCATTTAGGACATGCCACCCTGGCACCCATCTCTGTGTGGCTTAAAGAAAACACTGCCCGGTCACAGGAGGCCCTTCCAGATCAGTGAGTCACAGCCGCCCCCCCCTCCCCCCCCCAGGTATCCTTCTTCATCAGCCCTGCCTTCAGAGGCTCCCAGGCCCTTCTGTCCCACCACCAGTTAATGTTTCACTTTGGTGAGACTTTAGGGAACAAAGAACACAGAGCTGGCCTTGAGGGGCCAAAGGTAGGCCGCCAGTGGTGCCCAATGTGGCTCATAAATAAGAACAAATGTACTTTGGATAAGAACCGGCCAGCCTCCTGCACAACAGCTGGGGCGGCTGTTCAGAGGAAAGTATGCTATTTGTACCTGCCTGGCATTTGAATTAGCCTCACCTAACACGCTGCCGTCCCCGCTGCTGTGAGTCACGCTCCTCATTCACAGGCAAGGGGTGGCCTGGGGCAAAGGGGAATTGCCTCTCTGTGCCAGCTGAGGGAACTGTGGGGCCAAGGACTGGCATTTCCAAGGACACTTCCTTCCCCGGGCTGAAAGGGCTTCGGATCAGGAGAGAGCATTCGTTAGTGATGCCAGCCTGATTCTTCTCCATCCGGTGCCTCCTCCAACCCTTTGTAATTTCCCCTTCATCCAGGCTCCTGGGCAAACACTGGAGTCTAGCCTGCTGGTGGCTTAGGCTGCCCTGGAACGGTTTCCCAGGTGGGAAAGCCGATGGGAGCACCACGGGAGCGCAGCTCCCAGATGGCACCATGTTGCTCACCCTGCTGCACCTGTTCCTTGGCCACAGTGCATCACAAGGTCATGTGCTGCCGACCGAAGGGCCCAGGTTGTGGGCCTTTCTTCCCCACGCCCGAAACCGGCCTCCCTGGGAGATGCCACCTACCAGTCCTCCCTCCTGCTGCGCAGTTAAGCATAGTTCTGGTCTGGTCTGATTCAAGAGTATGCCGGAAACTGAGTTCACTGTGGTGCAAAGTAGCCTTGGGAGGCCCGGCCCAGGCTTGGGCCCCCCTCGTCCAAGGATCCATAAGAGGGGGCTCCCAGAGACTATCTGGAGAGTTGGCTTCGCCCCACAGTGGCCCTGATATTTCCCATCCATCTCAGGTCCAGGGGAAAACTCCAGCTCTGCCCCTGAAACCAAGCGGCACTTGGAGCCCATCAGACTACAAGTGTCAGGAAGGCGCTAGGTCTCCCTTCCCTACGCTCTATTCTTCTCTTCTGCTCCCATAACCTTGTGGCCCCCTGGGGGGTGTGGTCAAGGGGGCTCTGGCCCTAGTAAATACTAAGGTACATTTTGAAAGCTCATCCAGCCATGAATGGCTCAGCTCCCCAGCTGGGCCACAAGCTTCTGAAGGGTCCGGGCTATACCTATACCCTTGTGCCCCGACACAGCGGCTCACAGCTGGCACGGAAACAAGGACTTCAGATGCACTTACCACATCCCTTTGGCACTTAGACTTGGCTCCTTGTAGGCAGAGACTTCTCGTCTCTGCATTTCTGCAGGACCTAGCGCCAGCTGTGACACAGGGTAGGTACGTCATCAGTGCTGTTCATTTGACTTGTCCCATTGGAAGGAAAGTCTTTGTAAATGATTCAACGCATGACATAATGGCCATAGACAAGGCCATCTGATGCATTTGAAGCTTACACTAACAGATGTAGGGCGGCAGATGCTGTGGACACATGGACTGAGAGATAAATTCCACCTTCAAGAAACGAGTGACCTACTTTAGAAATTATACTTTTTCCTCTTCTTTGTGAGCAAAGATGAGTCATGCATGTGAAGGCATGGGATTTCAATGGTCTTCCCAGTGGAAGGCATGGGCCTCCTGCTAAATCATCCCTTCCTTCCTTTGACATTTATGGGTGTCTACTGTGTGCTTATTGAGTATTCCAGGAGCCCAAGCTGACCCTGCACGAAGGGCTTACAGTCTAGTCTGATGGGGTGAGGTTACGTCCACAACCAACTCGTTCCACCACACAGATAGGCGCTGCTTTAGAAAGATGGTCTAAGTGCCCTGGGAGTAAGAAGAGAGTAGATGAATTCCTCCCAGGATAAGGAAGGGAGGACGAAGGTCATCCGGAAGGCCATTAGAAGGAGATACAGACACAGATGGACAATAGAGTGTTCTAGTCCAGAGGAGCTTAACAAAGGTTTTGAAATATAGCTGTGCTTTGAGAATGCAACTACTATGGGTGACACATGTGAGTGGGGAACAGGGCATTTTATTTCTAATAAACTCACCTAGTTTCATGGACTCTTCTTGGAAATCAATGCCCAGATTCACTTATCAATCCCAGAGTCCAGACATGGGTGAATAGGATTTTTGAGAAGCAGGGTAAAATTTGCACCTGGAACCCAAAGACACCCCACAGGGGCCTGGCAAGAGGCTGGACCTGACCATGTCCCCCAGCACCGACCAGCCAGGAGTGGACAGACCTTCTCTAGTTCTTTCCCTCTCATGGGTACTAAGAACCTTATCATTATTAAAGCTGTAAAAAATGCCAAACTTTAACCTTATTAAAGTCACACTGTTCTAGTCTTGGCAACCCTAATGGGATTTTACAGCTGGAATCCTTGAATAGCCCAAGGTCTGTCAGGGTCTGTGATGGGTGACTAATGTGATCATGTTGGGAGGTGGCCTACCCACATTCCCACCCTCCCCCTGCCCAGCCCCCACCAGGCTCACTGTGGCCTCCTGGAACGGTCTCCTGTTTCGTCTTTACGAATGGAAACTGAGAAATTTCCACTATCCTGGATCCCAGAGAGAATGTGTGAGTGTGCCCTATAGCACTCACTGGCTGACACATTATTTTTCTCTGGATTAATGAAGCGCAGTGAAACTTTTAGCTGTTACTGTAATGATTAATACATCTAATCAATTCGGCAGGAGAAGCAAACAGGAAAGTGATACAAGGGCCAGCAGAGGAGGGGGTAGAGGAAAAGTGGGAAGGGAAGTGAGAACATAAAGAAGAGAAGGAGGGGCGCCTGGGTGGCTCAGGGGTTGAGTGTCTGCCTTCGGCTCAGGATGTGATCCCAGGGTCCTGGGATCCAGTCCCACATTGGGCTCCCCGCAGGGAGCCTGCTTCTCCCTCTGCCTGTGTCTCTGCCTCTCTCTGTGTTTGTCTCTCATGAATAAATAAATACAATCTTTAAGAAACAAAACAAATAAAAGAACAAAGCAGAGAAGTGGGTAGAAACAGAAGGGAGGGACAGTGGGCAGGTGGCCATCCTTTTCCCAAAGGCTGTGCTGGATCAGATGAGCCCAAGCGCACGGAGGGGTCCTCTCCTGCCCTGCGCCACATTAGTGGAAAGTTAGATGAGTCGGTTCCTAAGCAGAGGACTCCCAGAAGCAGTTATTAGCAGAAGGTTCTGTGTATGTTATGGGGGTTATGGACCCTCGAGGATTGGAGGTAAGACATGGGCTTTCTCCTGAGAAAAACAGAGAGAAATTTTGCACCAAGAGTCAGGAAGTCCACCAAGTCCCTAGATCTTCATAAAAACAGAACAAAACAATCCTGTGTTCAGATGACCGTGTTTCAGCAGCCCGGACTGTGTCACCTCCATCAGCCCCTTTCTGCAAGGTGAGCCTTCCAGACACAGGTTTGGGAAGATGACAATGGCATCGGCCATGTGCGGCCTCTCGGCCGATCCTGTCTCGCCCTCTAAGAAGGCAACCATCTCTCCCACCCTCCGGCCCACGCCCGCAGGGTCCCCTCGCCCACTCCAGGCCATCCAGTTGCCCCTGCAAGAAATGGTGTCCACTCTGCACACAAACTTGCTCTGAGTCTTTGAGACCAGTGCACAGATGGACCAAGGGATGATGGCCAAACCACCGATGGAAAAAAAACAGTTGTGACACAAATGATTCTTCCAGAGCCAAGTTTTCCGAATCTTGGTGATTATTTTTATCAGGTTGTATCATAATGATTTCATATTCCGTATAATCAAAAGCTGGCTCTGTACAAATGTCATTGCCCTTATTGAAATCATGTGTCAGTTTCAATAGGACTAGAAATTTTCTTTCCTATTTCTCGATCCACACCTGTAAACAATGTTATTGGGGGCACCTGGGTGGCTCAGTGGTTGAGCCTCTGCCTTTGGCTCAGGGCAAGATCCTGGGGTCCTGGGATCAAGTCCCACATCTGGCTCCCCACAGAGAGCCTGCTTCTCTCTCTGCCTGTGTCTCTGCATCTCTCATCAATAAGTAAATAAAATCTTTAAAACAAAAACAAACAAAATAATATTATGGGCCAGAGTGATTAACGGTCACAGACCCCCATGCACTATCCTGTGGACCACCACACATCGTTGTTGAATCCCTAAAAGCGGAGGGGGAAGATCAAGTTCTAGATGCCCTATAAGGGTTAAATTACTTCTGTGGTTGAAAAATGGTGCAAACCTCAACAGCAAACACTGCTTTACATATTCAGCACAGGAAAGAATTAACTAATTCACAGATTTTATTTCTGACTATATTTTTTTTGACATTTTGAGATAACTATAAATTCAAAGAAAGTTGCAAAAAATACACATATGCTAGGATCACAATAGCCAAAAGGGAGAAACAACCCAAATGTCTATTGACAAAAGACTGGATAAATGAAATGTAGTGTACACGTACAATAGACTATTATGCAGCCTTAAAAAGGAAGGAAATTCCAGCACATACTATGACATGGATGAGCTGTGAAGACATTGTGCTAAGCGAAACAAGCCAGACACAAAAGAAGAAATGTTGTCCAGCTCTCTTTACGTGAAATACCTAGAATAGGCAAGTCCTAGAGACACAAAGTGGTTACCACTGGCTATGCCATTGGGCATATGGGGAGTTACTGTTTACCGGACATGGTGTTTCAGTATGGAAAGATCTGGAGATTGGCACCTGGGTGGCTCAGTGGTTGAGTGTCTGCCTTTGGCTCAGGTCGTGATCCCAGAGTTCCAGAATAGAGTCCTGCATCAGGTTCCCCACAGGGAGCCTGATTCTCCCTCTGCCTGTGTCTCTGCCTCTCACTGTGTTGCTCATGAATAAATAAATAAAATCTTTAAAAAAAAAAAAAAAGGAAAAATCTGGAGATGGTGGTGATGGTTGACAGCCATGGGAATGTACTTAATGCCACTGAACTATATGTCACTATGCACACTACATGAAAGTAATTTGAAGTAGAAATTGCGTTATTGTATCTTACCCCCACTCCCACCAAATGTGCATACCCTTTACCTAGCCTTTCCAATGGTCACACTTGGCACGGCTATTACACACTATCCAAACCAGGAAATGCACACTGGGTGAGAGAGTCAATTCAGACTTTACCAGTTTTACAAGCACTTGTGTGTGAACGTGCGTGCATGTAGTTCTGTGCAATTTTCTCTCCTACATAGCCAGCACCACCGCATTCAGGGTCCATAAGGATGTTATCCCCACAGGGCTCCTTTGTGCTATCCCTTTACAGCCACACCCGCTCTCCCTCCACCAACCCCTAACTCCTGGCGACCACAAAACTGCTCTCCATCTCCATAATTTTTCATTTCAAGAATGTTACATAGATGAAATCATATAGTATGTGACCTTTTGAGATTGTTTTCTTCGCTCAGCATAATTGCCTTGAGACCCATCCAACTTGTGGTCTGTATTTATAGTTAGTTACTTTTATCTTGGAATAGTACTCCATGATGTGGATGCAAAGTTCTGATTATATTTTTAGCCATAATATTAACAAATTAACTACTCAATTCCTTGTCCACATTAAGACCATTAGTTAAGTGGACTTGATTCCAATGTGGCCATCCCAGGGGTTCACTAGCGTATCCCATGTGTCCACTCACACAAGAGCCTTTGGGCCATACGCTGTTTTTCCTTAAAGAAAGAGGTCTTGTAGGGCAAGCTCTTTGGCCTGTTGTCCTTCACCTGTGGGGACCCAAGTAGACAGGCAGGATGATTCAATGGGCGCAATCAGTCACCAGAACTGGCACAGTCTCCAGACTTCTCTTTTCCCACCAAAAGTGCTGAGATTGTCTGGGTGGCATCATGTGACAGGCAGCTGGGACTCCTCTAAAATGGAAGGTCAAGCCATTGTTCAAAAAACATGATGGTTCCGGAGCACCTGGTTGGCTCAGTGGTTGGGCATCTGTCTTTGGCTCAGGTTGTGATCCTGGGGTTCTGGGATTGAGTCCCACATCTGGCTCCCCTCTTCTCCCTCTGCCTATGTCTCTGCCTTTCTCTCTCTGTCTCTCATAAATACATAAATAAAATATTTTTTTAAAAATAGTTTTAAAAAATGATGGTTCCAATTCTCAGAAGGGAGCTTGTGCATTTCTACCACCCACTGCAGCCTGTGGCCATTTTCTTGACTGTCAACCTCAATATGACATAAGCTCCCAGCTCCAATGCCAAGCCCAGTTCCTGGCACCCATTGGTACTCAAAGAAGTTTGCTGCAGATGGTGGTGGTATTGAAATAGAGGGGCCAAGTCAAGAGGGGATTACAAAGGATCTCCAAATCTGGTGAGCAGGACATCATCCCATTTAATTTAAAAAAACCTGCCACCTTGGCTTTTTGACAACAGGTGGGAGTCAGGGAGAAACAATCAAACAGTCCCTTTTTCCTCCTCACTCCTGGCTCTGACTGGCCTTGCCCCTCCTCCCCTCACACCACCGTCTGCCTCCCAGGCTCTGGGACAGAACTCCATGTTCTGAGTGGGGTGGGGCCTCTTACGTCCAGGCAAGTGGCAGGGGACGTGAAAAATGCACGCTGGGTAGGGTGGCAGCGGAGAGTTCAGGCACAGATGAGAAGGAGCAGGGCCAAAGCTGCCTAGATAAAAAACAAAACAAGGCACAGGAAATTAGGAAGCTTTCCCTCCCTGTGTCCACACCTTCACTTCCCAGCCTTGGATTCCTTCCATGCGGAGCCTGAAGAGTTGGCTTTTCTAGATAATAGATGGAGGCAAGGAGCAGTCATGCCCCACCATCCCTGATACTACCTTGAGACCCCAGATCTTGGGACTCCTTCCAGATGCTTGGCTCCCTCCTCTGAGCAGAATAAGGAGAATATGGCTGGAAGTAACACGGACAGGACACGACTGTAGACATGAGCTCTTTGAAAAGAACAAAGGTTGCTTAAACCCAAGAGATTGGCCCACCTTCAGGATCCCAAAGGTGACTGGTCATAGATGGGCAAGACACACCAACTTCCAGGAGAGCCGTTTCAGAGCTCAATAAAGAGTCGGCAAGGACCTGGGAGCCGCATCTCTGTGCACACATCCCCTCCCGGGGTCCTTCGTGGAGCTTACGTTGAGTGTCAGCTGTGGCCTCTATGGAAGCATGAAGATTCCTCTAGTCAGGAGATGGAGTGGAGGCCCTTTTCTGCTACCAGTGATGACTCTCACATCCCTTCAAAGCTTTGGAGATACCCATGTCTTCATAACCAGAGTTGCTGCTCATTCTATCTAGGATTTGATTTCCCCGGAAAACTCCATGTCACAAACTCAGCATTTCTTCAATAAACTCCAAGTTCATTGACCATTATCTGGTGGCCACAAATAGCTTAAGTGCTTGGTAGTTGTTCTTTCACAGGTGAAAGACTATGCCTATTAATACAAATCACCAAGCCCCGCGAATCTCTATTGAGGACCTAGGGTTAGTGCTGGCTCCCACATGTCCAAATGTTGGCTGGAAGATGGGAGTCAGTAGGCTTTTACCTGCATGACCCCTTTTTATCTAGAACAGGGCTATGCTTGCATTGATTTGTTACCAGTGGAATGTAAATATGAACCCACTGAGTATGATAGATTGTGACACGAGGAGTGGTAAGTTATTCAGAAAATTAACAACATAAAGCCCATGAGAAGTCTATTCCTAAGCACCAATAACTCCTGCCTAACAGGATGACTGGAGAAGAACTGACACCTGCTACACTGAAAGTATTCTTAGATCCATACCCACTCCCCATTTGGTGATATATGATCCCTTTCATCCTTCAGGTCAAAGCTTCAATTTTTTTTTTAAATTTTTTATTTATTTAGGACAGTCACACACAGAGAGAGAGGCAGAGACACAGACAGAGGGAGAGGGAGAAGCAGGCTCCATGCACCGGGAGCCCGACGTGGGACTCGATCCCAGGTCTCCAGGATCGCGCCCTGGGCCAAAGGCAAGCGCCAAACCGCTGCGCCACCCAGGGATCCCCAAAGCTTCAATTTGATCTTCTCACATGCTTCTATGCCCAGCCCACCTGAGCCAGAGCCCACTGCAGTCTCACCCACACGGAGGTGATGGCAGAGACTCAGAGGCAAGAGAGAGCATGGCATCTCTAGGGTCTGGCGGAAGGCCAGGGTGACTGCCACAGTGAGTTCTGGGAGCAGCAACACAGGTTAAGGTTGGAGAGATGATGAGAACCTGCCCGTCCAGAATTTAGGGGCTACAGTGTGAGTTTGCTTTTTATCCCAGTGTCCAGAGCAGGGAGGAGAATTTGCAGATTGCTTCCATTGGTTTAGGCAAAGCTTTCTGCCCTGATTCAAGCCACACTGCAGGTTAGTGCTTGCTGAGCCTGACTCTCCGGAGCTAAGCACTTGGCTTAGAAGGAATCATTTGAGGACTTAACAGCCACAAAAGCACACAAGTCACATCACAATGGGGCCTGAGCGACAGGAGGAGAGGGGAATACACGTTTCTGCTTGGTGTTGGGGGTCAAGCTGAGGACTCCTTTGGGCAGCTTTCATCCTGCTGATGGCCGAAGAGCCTCCCATCTGCCTCACCCCTGCCTCTCCACCACCCTCACCAGCTTCCCCCCTAAGCTGCCCCACCCTGCCCGGGAACATGGAGTTCTCTGTTGCCGGACTCTGGGAGGGCCCCAGACTACCTGCAAGGTCATGCTGTGCAGGTGGCAGGTATGAGGGCAGAAAGCCAGGAGAGAGGTCAAAGATAGAAAGTGAGCAGGGCAGAAGGACTGCTCCCCAGCTCCCCCTCAGATTCTGGCCCCCCACCTCTGACAAAACAGAGGGAGCAGATAGGAATGAATGGAATCAAATCTTGCCTGATGGATTTGGTCAGCTCTGTGATCCCACGTGGCTTCTGCTATGCCCTTCATGCCACCATCACAGAAAGCCCCTACTGTGCGCTAGGCAGGCACTCTGATTAGGGGTATGGCAGCTTTTTGTCCTATTTGCCAGGGACTGGGGGCTCATGTCCTAAGAACTGGAAGTCCAGTGCCCCAATCAGGATGATCCCAGGCAAACCACCTGGAATGCCCTTCACCCTGGAAGGGTGTTGACCATCCAATGGAATTAGCAGTTTAGAAAATAAGCAGCATCACCGGGTGGCTTGTGAGTGGAAGTAGCAGGTAGGAGTAAAAGGTTTCCCTCCTCAGAACTAGAAGCACATTCTTGGCACCTAGCTCTGTTCTTGAGAGGACCCAGTGCCAGTTTCCATGGTGCCACCCCAGGCCAAGCCTAAGCCCTTGGGATGGACAGGCAGGCGGTGGAGCTGGGATCACTGTCTCATGTTGGTTAAGGTTGCTTTCATTATATCAAGCTGCGGGAGCTCGTCCACTGGCTCAGTAGGCATAGGTCAGCTAAGGACAGGCTGATTAGCTTGCCCCTTTGGGCCTTTCTCTTCGTGACACCGCCTCTGGCTCAGAACAAAGGCTCCTCAATTTGCCTGGACGGGGAGAGTTGGGTGCGAGTGTGCTGCCACCTGCCGGCGGTTGGGAGCTGTTTTCAGGCGGTGCACGGAGGCCTCAGGACCCCGGGTGAGGGGTGAGCCCAGGTACTGTTGAGCACAGGCCACAGTCTGGCCTCCCAGAGGGCCCTGGGCCAGACCCCCGTTGGGCAGCTCCTGGGGAACCCTTCAAAGGCACATCTGGAAGAGCACCAGAAGCTCTCCAGTGCCTGTACTCAGTCCCACCATATGTTTCTCAAATTCCCAGCTAGCAAAGGCCCTCTTCTAGGGGCCTGCAATCCCGCGGACCGCAGTGGCGTGCTGGAACAGGCTGTACCAGAGCCGATTCTTAAATATTCCGGCATCTTTTTACAAGCTGCAATGGCAACTTCAAGTCGATCATGGTGGGAGCATTTTCACCATGGAAATTGGCGAATGCTACAAATTAGAGGTCCCTCCACCCCAGCCGCCTCTAGTGGATTTGTCGCCACAGCATGGCAAAGCCCCTGTCAAACTTCAAACACTGTAGTCCGGGAGAGAGAGAAAGGAGACTGTTTAGTAAGGATTGTCTCAGATAAACCACTAAATATGCAATCAGTGTCACTAAGAAGAGAGACATTCAGGTAAAAGGGAATTTGTCGAGGAATTCGTGGGGAACTCCCCTAGAAGAACTAATGTCGTATTATGGGCTCTGCATCAGAAACGTCTGGGTTTGAGTGACAGTTCCTGTGCTTACTAACTGGCTGGCAATGAGCTTCACCTCCTCATTCCTGGGTTCCCTGTCTGCAAGTGGGGGTAATAGTAGTAGCTACCTTGAACGGAGTTGTGAGGTGATGCATTTATTTATTTATTTATTTTTTGAGGTGATGCACTTAAATCTTAGAATATTTCCAGGCACAAAGTAAGTGCTCAACTACTCCCAGTTATTGGTTAGAACCACAACCTTAGTAGGCAGGGAGGTGATCTTGCCATTTCCCTCCTAAAACCAATTGCACCTCTGGGTGTCCTACCCAGGGCTAGGAGGTGGGAATTGGCCCCTCTGTCCTCCCCAGCAGCTAAACTTTGACATCAGCTTCCTTTTGGCTACTTTTTTGTGCTTGTCTTCTGCAGTCAGTACCCAGAACAAAGTATCTCCTAGAACACACAGAGCAATAAGGTGGCTCCCTGAACGTAAAAGCATTAGGGAAACAGTGGACACCCGCAGAAGCGACCCAGATTTTCTGTAAATGCGTTCCTGGCCACTTAAGATGTTCAGGATATGGAACATCCCCATATCCGTGTATAGGGTTTAAGAGGTAGAAGTATCCAGTTATAAAATAAATAAGCACACACACAACATCCAATATATAAGTTCAGAAAAGACTCAAATTTGATTATAACTGCAAGACCTAAATCTTCCTAAGTCATATTGCCTTCTAACCAGCAGGAAAACTGTATTTGCCAAAATTCTGACACTTCAAGTTACAAATTCACTGGCCAGATAAAGTCATATGATCACATGACCGACCAATTGCAAGACTTAAGGTAGAAAGTGCCTTTATTCAGAGTGGGAGTAGGAGGCTAAAAATGAGGGCTTCTCTTTGTAAAATGTTGGAGGGATAACTCACAGTCACTAGAGCAGTGCCTTTCCCTAAGCCTGTTCACTTCACGGCCTAAGGTACTTCTAGACTATCCTCTACACCCCGCCCCCCCAGCCCTGGGATAAGCTGTCCTGTGAGTCCAGGGGGGCCCAGCAGAGGATTTCCTCTGCTACATCCTCTCGGCCTCCACATCTCATGAGGCACAGAACCCCACTCTGTTGCCTCCACAGCATCTTTCCAAAATTTCCCTCCTTTCCCAACCTGGGTGTCCCCGCTGCAGCTCTACCACCACCAGTCTGGGTTATGGAAATAATTCCCTCATTGTTCCTTCTGCCCCCGTCTGGCTCCCCTTCAAGGTGTCCTGCTGGCAGATTTCTCTTCCAGGTACAAGTCTTGCCAGGATACATCCCTACTCGAGAATGCCCACGATAGGGGCGCCTGGGTGGCTCAGTCGGTTCAGTGTCTGCTAGGGCTTAAGTCGTGATCTGGAGTCCTGGGGTTGAGCCCTGCATTGGGCTCCCTGCTCAGTTGGGAGTCCACTTCTCCCTCTCCTTCTGCTGCTCTCTCTGCTCATGCTTCCTCTATCAATCAAATGAATAAATAAAGTCTTAAAAAAAAAAAAAAGAATGGTCATGATACCCCAGGTCCTGCCCCAAAGTCCAAATTCCTTGGAATTCGGAACACTTTCTATGAATCAGCCTATGCCTGAATTTCTAAGCTGTCTCCCTCACACTTGAAGCTCCAGCAAGAAAGGGCTGCCAGCCACCCCTGAGTATGACCCGTGCTCTCCAGCCACTGCGTTTCCTGCTGCACTTTCATCTGCTGGCATGCTCCCCCGGCCTCAGCCTGTCTCCATCCTGCCTGTCCTGTAGATCCAGGTAAAAGTCTTCCTCCTCCACGAAGCCTAACCCAAGCTGGGACTGCTCTCACCTCCCCAGTGCTGTCACAGCACTTTAGGCTTCTGTTAGGCTTGCACCACGCATCCTTCTGCATTCCCTTCTAGAATGTCAGCTGTCACAGGGCTGGGGGGCCATGCTTCCTTGCTGGTCTTGGTTCCCTGGCCAGCGGCTGGCATTAGCACCCACCATGGCCGTGACCCAGAGGTTTGTAGACTGACTGGCAAAGTTGAGCTAGAGTTGCATGGAAACTGGGTGTGAGTTCCAACAGCTCATGCAATGACCTGTGAGCCCATGGCGAGTCACAAAGCTGGGCGACCATTTACAGCCCTCTGGGAGCAAACATTTGGGCTCTGTCAGAATATACAAATGTAGGTCCACGGTTTCCACAAAAGAGGAGCCCCTTCTGCCTTCCTGGGCTTGTGTTTGAGGGGCTTCACGGGGAGTGATGCTCAGGACTGGTAGCGATTAAGGTCATTCCCCTTCCTCTTTTCTTTTTTTCTTTTTTTTTCTTTTTTTCTTTTTTTAGCTCACAGGAGTAGCTATGAAAATCAAAGCCTTTTGTGTGGGGGAGAGGCAGTCAAGGAAACTGCCAATTACTTAGACAAACCATTTTTCAGTTGAGGACCCTCGATCCCAGGGAAGCAAGGGGCCTGCCCAGGGTCACATGACCAGAGTGGAAGGTGGCACTTAAACCTTCCAGATTCCCAGCTACTACTTTTTGGTTCCACCGTGTCAGCTGCCCAGGTTAAACACACCATGGCTCCCAAGCTTATATGAAGCTTGGGGAAATGCAAGGCCTATGTAGGTTGGTGTGTTCACTTTCATGCTTGCCGTCGTAAAATGATTTTCTGTTTATTCATCCAAACGAGGAACACATGCATTCAATTTTCAAAGTTTAAATTCTGTATGTCTTTCTATCAGTTACTTCAATTTTCCCCTTCTCTGGTCATTGTCACCTTTTTTCCTCGGGGAAGTACCAAAACGGCTTTTTCTGATTGTTGGGGCTAAGAAGTCTCACCAGGATCACCCACTCTGGCTCCAGTTTGTAACTGGCTAGGTTTTATTACAATAGATGAGACTTTGGACCTGGGGCTACTGAAAGGCCTTTTGTTAGTGGATCACAAGGGGTCACTGGGTTTATCTCATTCATTATGCGACCCTACTTTCTCAAGTGGCAAGGTTAAGGCCTGGGGCAAAATGCTGATGGAAAGGAACATTAACCACCAAGTTGTACTGTGTTTGTGTTCATTCCAATCCACTTTCACCTCCCCGAGCTGGTGAAGGTTATAACGACAGCCCAATTCTCTAGTGACTCACTCCAGGAAAAGGACATGTGACAAGAACCTGGATCTCATGGGACTGCTTGCCAGTGGTGCCAAGACAGAGATGGCATTGTTCGGGGAAGCTTCAGGAAGTCAAACATCCGGAGACAGGCGTGCATGGTCAACTCACCCCACAGGCTGGAAGAGAACATTTTCCCCCCCACCGATCAATCTGTGTATTTACCCCTGCAAGGGCAGTCAGAGGACTTCTGGAATATTTATTCCCTTCAGTCTCGAACGCAGCCTTCTCGCTGGCCAGCAAGGGAAGGGACCAGCATCCCTGGAGGCCCACTAAGTGTTGGGGGCCTTGCCGTTGTCAACCCGGAGAGTAGCATTATTCCCTTTCCCACTTTACAGATGAGGACATTTAGGAAGTTAAGAAGTCTGGCCAGGCCTCGCCAGCTATTCAATGGCAGACCCAGGATTCAAACGTCAAGTGTTAAGTCCAGCATCAGAAAATGTTCCCCTTCCCAGCGGGTGCCCGGCGGGCCTCTGAGACCAGCGCTCCCTGGTGGCAGCTACTGGCAGGGCGCTTCTGCACGCTGGGTTTCTCCCCCGCCTCCCACACTTTTTATTCTCACCTCGCAAATTCCACTTTCCAGTGAAGATTTCCCAAGGAGGAAATCCCAGGAGATTGCTCTTTCTCTCTGGAGACTCTCTGCCCGTGCCCCTTGCTTAGCCTTCACAGAGAATATGGCTCTGCTCACACACGTGTGCATGCACCTGCAAACTTCCAGCTGCTCTGTACCTCGAGGGCATGGGCAACGCCTGGAGCCCCAGGAATGCTTAGCATAACATACTACCGAGGGGTGCTGGTAAGCATGCACTGAATGATTAACCGATGGATTTTTAGAGAGAGGCTGCGCGGGTCTCTGATTCTTAGAAGTCGAGAAGCACAGAAATCTCAGACAGGTGGTCGCTGTCTCCCCGGTCAAAGACTCACCGTTGCACCTCGGTCTGTAATGGTCTCCCCATCTTTCCGGGGGGTTCCAGGGAGACTGCCCTGCACTAAACCCATGCCTCCAGCCATCTGCCAGTCCTGACGGGGAGGGAGACGACACCCTGCCTGCATGCCGTGTCCAGGAGGCTTCCTGGCAACCTTACCTGTTCCATCTTTTCCCAAGTCTGGGCGCCCACTCCCAGCACCTCCCCAGGGCCTTGGTGATGAAGGCCACGTACAACACCTGAGTCTCCCCTAAGGCCATATCTGCCTGAGCAAACCCCGGATCTCATCCTCTTCCCTCCTGGGATTCGAACTGTTTTCTTTTCCCTTAACTTACTGCCTTTCCTCTCTGAGTGGTCTGCTTCTTTCTAGCCCTTTGAGAAGAACAAAGATATCAGAGCACCAGCATCAGCCTGGCATGTTTGCTCTCAATTTCCACCCCTCCTGTCACTCTGAGGTTCCCGGGTCCTTTCGGGGTCTCCCCAGCACTGCCCCTCCATGCGACTTGCTTTCCTCCCCCCAGGCTGCCTCCCACCACCCCAGGGGTGTGGAGGAAGCTCTGCGTCTGCACCCAGAGCCCCCCTTCTCCGCGCTTTGGTGTGCTCGTCCATGTGTGGATGCCAGCCTGTACCTCGTGGCTTTGACATGCACCTGCGTGTCTCCCCAAGGCACCATCACCTCTTACCTTGACTCCACATATCTGGCCCTGAGACTGCCACCTAGGAGGTGGTTAATGGGTGTTAACTGAAGCCAGAATGGAACAGCAGATGAGTACAGTAACCACACCTGGCTAAGCCCTTCTCCAACCCCAACCCTCCACTCCTAGCGAGTTTGCACTTAATTCATTTGAGTGCAATCACATGCTTTGTTCCTTGCCTTGTGATTTTTTTTTTCCTATCAGGCTTATATACTTTATCTTCCCAACAGTATACAGGCCCCATGAGAGCACATCTGGGCAAATTGGTTGTAGCCTCACACCGATCCCAGGCGGGACTCTGCCGACCACAGGTCCTTGGTAAATGCTGCTCCCTAACTCCCAGAGACACCCGACTCTGCCCCTTGATTCTGCGTTATGAAAACACTCAGCACGTGAAGTCAACCTGGCATTTGCAGGGGCGTCCCTCAGAGCGGGCCTCTGTATTAGAAACTGGAAACAAGGATGAGTGCAAGCATTGCCTCCGGAGCTCGGGGAGTCCGGCGGTCCCCTCTACAAGTCGAGGACCAGGATGGGCAAGGGGCTTGCCCTTGGTCATACAGTGCAATTGGCAGACTGGGCTGATGTGACTGACAAAGGCACAGCGTCAGTCATGCCTTCAGAGCAATAATATGCTTCGCCCCTAAGCTTGGTAGCTCAGACTTAACTTTTCCCCAATGATTGCTAATTAGTAAGGTTTGTACTTGGGCTGCTAACACCTGAGCAGCACGGAGGAGTCCTCCTTGAGAGAATTCACACACACGCATGCATGCAGGAAAGCTAGGATCCTGTTAGGGGCAGCAGAGCAAGCTGTTCCCAGTAAAAGCATCAGGAATACATGCAAGATTGGGAGGACACGTTGAAGGCATCCCCCTTTCTGTCTCATAAACCTCGCATTGCACATGCCCAGCCCTGCAGGCTGATGGAGGCTCCCCTGTGGCCTTGCATCATTCCTGGTTTTTTGTTTTGCTTTTTTAAGATTTTATTTATTTATTCATGAGAGACACACAGAGAGAGGCAGAGATACAGACAGAGAGAGAAGCATGCGAGACTCGATCCCAGGTCTCCAGGATCACACCCTGGGCTGAAGGCAGACGCTCAACCGCTGAGCCACCCAGGGGTCCCAAGCATCATTCCTGTTGAACCTATCAGATTGCTATTGTTTGCAGCAGACAGCTGGTGCCTCATGCAAAATGTAGCCTTTGCTCATCCCTGGTCTATTTATCTTCTGGTCTGTACGTTTTCTCGTCTTTCTTAGCAGGGGCACTTGCTGGAAAACTAGATCTCTGTCACTTAGCAGTTTTCTATGTGTTTTCTGTTCATCCCCTACCTAGAGTCAGAGTCATGTCTCTGTGACAGAACAATTGGTTGCTATGGCGATGACTGTACCGCCCCAGGCAGGAGGCCTGCACTTGAGAGTGGCAGGGGTGCTGTACGCATGGGTGGGGGCCCGAGGAGGTGTTGCAATATCCTGAGTGTGACTTCCTAGACCACTGACTGATTTCTCTAGGCCACCTTGGCCCCTCTGCCTCTCTTCCTCCTCACTTACCCACACCCTTGCCCCCACCCCCTCACTAACCACCCTACCCTTTTTTTTTTTTTTTTTTTAGGGCTTGCCTTTTTGATTCGTGGTTAACCACACCTGGCTAAGCCCTTCTCCAACCCCAACCCTCCACTCCTAGCGAGTTTGCACTTAATTCATTTGAGTGCACTAGCATGCTTTGTTCCTTGCCTTGTGATTTTTTTTTTTTCTATCAGGCTTATAGACTTTCATCTTCCCAATAGTATCCAGGTCCCAAGAGAGCACATCTGAGCAAGTTGGTTGTAGCCTCACACCGATCCCAGTCAGGGCTCTGCTGACCACAGGTCCTTGGTAAATGCTGCTCCCTGACTCCAAGAGATACCCCCGACTCTTCCCCAATCCTATTCTGTTAAACCTACTCATCTTACTTCTTGAGATCAGTAAGCTGGGGGTGATAGGCCATTTAGACAGCTCTGAACATTGGCAACCTGATAAAAGGGGGAAAAAAACCCTAAAGCTTCAGCTGTATAAAATACAGAAGAATGAAAAGACAGTGCTTTGTTGTTTAGAAGTGTTTTTGTAGTTATTAGACCATGTTTAAGGCTTTTGGTTTTTGTTTTGTTTTGTTTTTTTAGCTCCATTTGCCTGTCACATGGCGCAAATCCAGGGACATGTCCACCTCCAGGGCTCGTGACCCCCTTGGGTTCACATGGCCAGAGACCCTCTTCTGTATTTTCACGTGAAAGCCTGTGCATGACTGCCCAACCTAGTGGCATCTACTCGTAGCTAGGAGAACCTGGATCCCTTCCAGAGTGCTATTTAGGCCAAGGCTAAGCTTACAAACATTGGGTGTAAGTTTGGGACCTTCCCTATACCCAAAGCCTGGGAGTGCATGGCTGGGGGACACCCCTCGTGCTGTGTGTGGCTGTAGGCAAACAGCTGCCTTGGACCACGTGGTGATGGTGGCCATGTCATGTTGGGGCTCCAACGTCCTTCTTGTGGGATCCATCCTCTAGTCCCTTGAGGTGGGAGTACACTGGTAGAGGTATCCAGCTCTAGGCAGGTAAGGGGTGGGGTTCAAGGTGACTCCAGGTGGGAATCGACATTGGAGAAGATCTGCAAGAACTCAGCTGCTCAGAGAGGACACTGTGAAGGGAGGAAGAGCAGAGGGTTCAGCTCCCCCAACACTGAGCCCGGGCTCTGCTCACTCGTGCAAAGGGAGCTGTGCCTGGAAAGCGTGACAAAGCAGAGAAGCCATCCGGGTGTGAGCTGTGTGCATGTGCCCCGTGGGAGAGGAGACCCGGACATGTGGGGGGCTTGCCTTTTCACAGCCTAAGGTCTGAGGAGGTGCTGGGGGGGTGTCCTCATCGGGCCAAAGCCCAAAACCAACACCAAGCCTGGAGCCCCCCGGGGCAGGAGGGCAGGAGGGCAGGAGGGCCGGCGCGGAGCTGGCGTGGGTCCATACTCCCTGGGAAGAGGGGCCTCTGGTGGGAACAGACTTTGAAGAAGCTGCTGCCACCCCCTCTTTGCCCCAGCCTGGCCACCCCAGTACTGTGCGAGGGAGCAATCTTGGCCGTCCTTGTCCTGCCCAGCGTGGCTGGGCTGAGGCTGTGGGAAGCCCCTGTCTCCAGGCCTCACCTCTTCTACTTCTGGGTGAAGTCTGCAGCCCCCCCTCGAGGCAGGGCCTCCGCTCTCCGCGAAATAAGGGTTCGGAAAGTGAATGTTCAGGTGCTTGGTCGCTCTGCCCAGACTACAGAAGAGAAAGTGCCCCAGTGGCCTCCCCTGGGGGGACCAGGGACCCCCCCCCCCCCCCGCCCTCACTGCTCCCACCTACTCAGCAATTACCCAGGGCCCAGGGCTCTCTTCAAAAACAGCCACATCGCTGAGGGGAGAGGCCAGGACACAGAGGCGGGCCGGGTGGCCCGTCACAGGGGGTGACAGCTCTTTCTGAGCTGGCCATTCTGGAGGTGGCAGGCAGCTCCCTCGCCTGTCCCCACCACAGGGCGCAGCAGGGTCCCCGAGATGGGCACACAGGCGGCTCCCGGCTGGGCCTCCGGCCTCCGGGCCAGAGCCTTCGTCTTTTCCCCAGAAACGGCATCCACGGGTTTTCCTCAGGAGAGAAGGAAAACAAAGCTGACAGAGAAGCCACAGGAGTCCCCCGAGGCTGCCTGCGGTGGCTGTGCCCTCCCGCACCTGAGGGAAGGGCCAAGGGAGGAAGCCTCCCCCAGGCCGCAGGGAGGCCCGGGCGGGGAGGGCACCCCTGGCTGGGGCTGCGTTATGGGAAGGCCTGGGGGGTTCATATGAAACCAGCGATGCTGAAAGAGCGATCAAGAAGGTTAAGGGCCTTAATATTAGATTAACGGCTGCAGGAGGATAAAGGTCACAGCTTCCAGGAAAGCCGTCTCACTCAGAGAAGTCTTTTTAGTTGGCGGCTCTTAGTCTGGTTTGGTCGATTTTGTTTTCCTTCCTGGTAATTGTGAGAATCCTATGGCTCCCTCAGAAGGTTCTTTCTCGCCTCCCCTTCCCTGGCCACCCCTCCCCTGCACACCTCTGTCTCCCTCTGTCTCCCTCTGTCTCCCTCTGGAGACGCCTGGTTGTCGTCAGGTTCTGGAGTGAGCGGGTCCCACCTGTTCAGCAAGCCCCCGTCTCTCCTGCGAGGCTCTCCCTCCGTGAGGTCTGTGGGAAGAACACAGAACAGTGTTCTGGAAGACCACGTCCCCCGGGGGGGGTGGGCTGAGGCTATTTCAGGGCACTACGTGGTCCCACAGACCAGAGCTCAGCACAGCAGACGGGTTCTGAGACACTAAGGAGCTACCCAAGTGTGGGTTGGGGCGCGGAGGGGACTGGGGCCGACTGAATGAGCATCCCCGGAGGACCCTCTGGGAGTCAGGTGTGGTTGAAAGCTCTCCAGATGCCCTGGGCCGGGCCCTGGATCCGTGGAAGAAAGTCGAGGCAAGTCACAGGCCCCCTGCACGCGTGTTCTTTGGTCATTGGTGTGACTTCCTATCCCCCAGCCCAGCCGTAAGTCCCTTGGGGCAGATGCTTGGCTTTACCCATCTTTACAATCCCTAAACAGGGTTGGCCACGGTCTGTGTGTGGGAGTTAATTTTCAAAATCTCTCCCCTTTCTGGACAACCCTGAAAACTGTCCAGTTTTCAAGTGAGCATTTTCAGAGGCCCGGAGAAAGGACCAGGTTGGCTCTCAGGAGTGGGCAGGGCCTCAAACAGCCTGGCAAGCCGGGTTGCAGGGTCACAGGAGCCCAGAGCCCGAAGGGCCCTCGGAGACCCTCCAGTCCAGGGGTTCTCAAACTGTTCTTCTAGGCATTCTGGGTACCAGAGTGCAGGGGCTCTGGCCTCCCCCAGGGCAGCTCCCTCTACTTCTATGGCACATGGCACTGTGTTCCCTTTTTTTTTTTTTTTTTTAAGATTTTATTTATGAAAGAGAGAGGTGTGTGGGTGGGGGGAAGGAGAAGCAGGTTCCCTGCAAGGAGCCTGATGCAGGACTTAATTCTGGGACCCCAGGATCAGGACCTGAGCTGAAGGCAGACGCTTAACTGACTGAGCCCCCCAGGCGCCCCTACAGCGCGGTAATCCTATTCAAGAGCAGCAGAACGCATTGCCCCAAGATATGCCACCTGGGCTGTTGTTTCAACCAGAGGCCCCTAGGCAACAGGGGATGCAGGAAAGACTCCTTGATGCTTTTTGTCCTCCTGAAAGCAGGAGATAAATCTCCCATGTGAAAGGCACCCAAGGAAGGAAGACATCCTTAGCACCAGTGACAGGGAATTTGGTGCCAAAAGGGCCGTGTACACAAACCTTGCTGCCTCTTCACCACTTACCATCCACCGCCCCAACCCCCATCTTGTTAATTCTTCAAAAACGCATTTTTTGTTTGTCTGAAGGGTATCACAGCTTCCTGCTCTGACCACTACTTTGAGTCCTCATTCTCCTGCGAAAGCTTTCATGTAAAAATTGAGTAAAACGTGTGTTTTTCGCCTGTTGATCTGCCTTTGTGGGTTTAATTTTCAGCCCCAGCCAGGAACTCCAGGAGGGCCAAGGAAAACTTTCTCCCCTGCACCACTGCAGCAGCCTAACCGGTTTCTCAGCCCCCACCCAGGCCAACCCCTCCCCTAATCTCTGTTAGGCTCCTAATCCCTGTCCCCTTCCCATCCAGCATCCAGAGTGATTATTTCAAAACATAAGGCTGATCAGTTGCTCTGCTGCTCAACAGCCCATGTTGGGTTTCTGTTTCACCCCCTAATAATCTGAAGTGTCTACCATGGTAGATAAGTCCCCACATGTCCTCAGCCAGCTGCCCCTGCCCCCTGTCTCGTTCCAAACCCACCTTGGGCGACTGTTCCAGCCCTGCTGGCCTCCTTCACGCCCTTGACCACACCAGGCAGGCTCCTGCCACACTTCTGTTCCTTCTGCCTAAAACACTCTTCCCCAGATACCCACCAAGTTGCTTCCTCGTTCCCTGACCCCCTGCCAAAAACAGTGCCCTGTTCCATCAGCCTCAAGCTCCTTCCCCCGCCCTACTGCTCAGAACAGAGGCTTCGAGAGGGTGGGGACTTTGCTCGTTCCTGTAATATCCCCAGCACCAAGAACAGGGCCTGGTACATACTAGGTGCTCAATTAAATAATTGTTTCCTGAATCAATCAGGTGCTTTTCAGACTAAAATCATTCTGTACATTTTCTTTTCTACCTGTGTCTATATTTTCCAAATTTTCTGCAGGAACTATGATATTTAGTTGGACAAAAAAGCAATTAAAAAAAAAAGACAAGTCTGTTTTTCCAGACCCATTCTTTGGGAGACCCAGAGCTGCCATGAAATGACTTCAGCCCCCACCCCCACCTTGGCCCTGCCCCGGGTCTAAGCATCACCAGGTCCATCCTGAGCTCCTCAGGTTCATAACAATACTGGGAAGAGCCACCCAGTTTCCTGATGGTATTCAAGAGGACTCAATGGGGGCCAAGCAGCCCATTTCCTCACAGCATCTTGTCTTGGGGTCAGTAAGAGGAAAGTAGGGGGCGGAGGGGCAAACCAGACCCATGACAACTGTAGCTGTCCCCCACTCTCCCTGCCTGATACACCCACACAGCAGCTGCAGAGAGGCCAGGCTTCCAGGCCTTCCCCGTAGGCGGCGTTGGCGCTGTGTGCCATGACTTCACCTGCACAACTTGCTGTCCTTGGCCAGGTCTTCTCTCCCTTTTCTTCACAGACTGTTTCTCTGGGCCAGGCGGCTGCTGCCTCTGCTCATTTGTGTGACTACATCCAGAACAAAGAAGCATCATCTTGGTTCTGGGGGCCAGTCTCCAGCCTGACAGTGCCCCTTCTCTGGTTTCTGTGTCAGAGCCCCTAGCTCTGTAGGCGGGCGGAAGGCCTGGGATCTCCATGACTCAGTGCCCCGGTTCAGAACAACTTTGTACCCTGGAAACAATTGAGGAAATGAAAGCCCTTTGCACTGGATTATTGGTTCCTTTTCGGATGGAATAATTTCTGGTCCTCTTTTGAATGGCCCATCCCAAAATAGGCATCGGAAGAGAGAGCTGGGAAGCTGCGTGGCCCTGCTGTCCTGCGGCTGCATGAGAGTGACCGGCCCGGGGGCCACCTGCTTCCTGCCCCTTCTGTCATGATGTACCAGCCAGGTCGTCCCACGCCCAGAGAGGATGAGCTGCTGTCTCCTGAGCCAAGACGCGCCGGAGACGCTCGCTCAAGAGCAGGGCTCAGCCAACCTCTATAAAGTGCCCGACGCCCAGGTGGCCCAGCGGTTTAGTGCCTGCCTTCTGCCCGGGGCATAATCCTGGAGACCCAAGATCGAGTCCCACGTCGGGTTCCCTGCATGGAGCCTGCTTCTCCCTCCGCCCACAGTCACATGGCTAATAAATGGCAGCACCAGAACCCAAACCCAGATTTTTAGCCTCTTGGCCTGAGATTTTTGAACAAATTTTACGCTACTCCCAATAGGGCAATCTCTCTTAAACCTGGAATTATACTTCTTGTTCAGCTCCAATGCGGAAGGAGACAGCAGGTGCCTTGGTGCCAGCGTCTGAGAGAGATTGGGCACGGGAAGCCACCGAGCTGATCTATAGGGAAACTCTTGGGATTGTCCTGAGAACCCAGTGTGCAGAGATGATCTCCAGAGGCTTTCTGCACACAGGAAGGACTTTGACAGGCCGCCTGGCTGGCAGGAGACCTGTCCCTTGAAATCCAAGTTTGGGTCCTGTAAATAACAAAGAGGTAGTCACATTGCCAGGGGCCATCCTTGCACAGGGGCCTGGGCCGGTCTGGCATCCCGCTTAGCGCCAGGGCCGCCCTGCTGACCCCATCAGTTGTGTGCGAGAGACCCCCAGTGGATATTGGTGGTATTGCAGCCTCGTAGAACCATCCAGAACCCCCCCACCCCCCCACACACGCCCACCCTAGACCCCCACATCACTCCTCTGCCCTAGCGTAAAACGCTGGTATTGTCATTGAGCAACTGCCCCAGTCCCAGCAGGTGAATGAGAGCTGTCCTCCCCGAAATCCTCCCCGAGGGAAGTTGGGACAGTATGCATGTTTTACAATGCTGCCATTTCTCCAAACATGTCAGGAGCGCATCAGGGCCCTGCCTGCACTTTTAGTCTTATCTCTGGGGCAAATCTGACTCTTGAGAACAGTTGGCCTCTGTGAAGCTTTGTTTCATCTTCCTTCAATCCAGCTTTGCTCCAGGACCTGGGTGTGTGTGTGTGTGTGTGTGTGTGTCCCCCATAATATCGTTAGTTCTGTTTGTTGTTATTGTTTGTGTGGTTGTTGTGGTTGTTGTTGTTGTTGTTGTCTTGAATGAATGAATGAATACCGAAGTCATAAACTGGGATTTCCAGCATTTCTGGAAAAGTCAGACCACGTTTGTTCTGAATTCTTGCGCAGCAGCCAATGGTTGAAGCTGAGGAGCTGCTTCCCCCTTCGGACAGACAAGGGTTCTCCATTTTGACACGATGCCCACCATCCTGTATTGTCTCTTTTTAATGGTTGATTATATTGCCTTCCTGGTCCCTGTTGAAGCTTCACAGCTACATCCCGCACAGAGAATAATTGCCGTAATAGTAGCTGCTGCCCCGGGACCAGACACCATCCTGAATCCGGTGCATACGTTCTCTCATCCAACCCAATGAAGGAGGTATCATTATTCCCAACTCACAATGCAGAAACTGGGATTCACCATCCCCAAGCCATCTGCCTGTGCTCAGATAGCAAGTATCTACCCCGTGCAATGAACTGCTGTGATCGGGCAGGCAGATGTGGATTGAATTCCCTGAGAGAGTAGAAAGTCAGGTTGCATGGACAGAAATGGTCTTTATGAGCCACACACTTGAACTGAATTACAGTTATGGACATACACATTTTTCCTTCTCAGATGACAGGCTCCTCCTATTGTTTTAGGGGGCACCACTGTCTTGGTAAAAGCTCCTAACAATCACTAGGTTTTTCTCTTTTTCTACCCGTAATATATTCAGGAATGGCTAGCCATGATCCTGATTATGAAGTAGCCAAGATATCTTTGGTCTTTGGTGTTAAAGACACTGGAATATGCTCCCTTCCTTCCTCAGGACCCCTGTCTTGACCCCTTCCTGATGCCATCGGCCCAGTGCCCTGAGCTCCTCACCAGGGGCCCAGGGAACCCACTGTGATGCAGCGTCTGGGCCTACACTCTGAGACGTCACCTCACTTTCCAGATTTTCCCATCCCTTTTGTGTGTCAAGATATCCTCCCTCAAAACATCGTCTCCCATGTCCCAAATTTTCAAGCTCTTACTAAGGGACTCTTCAGTTAATTTGAGAAATGAATGGGGAGATGAGGTGCCGATAGACTCAATCATTCTTCCAACATCCACCTGTGGAGTATCCGTGCCCTCCTGCCCTCCTTTGAAAACCACCGCAAGGCTCATAGGATACTGGAGCCCAAATCCTTAGCACTCCCGCAGTCCTCCCCACTGGCCTTCTTCAGATTCCTCCCACATCTCTGTCCCTTCCGGCTACTGGGTCTTTACCACTGACTTTGTCCTCTGCCTGGAAATCTCTTCCAGCCCCTGGTGGCCAGTGACCGCCTCCTTATCCTACAATCTCCATTCAATCACAGCTTCATCCCAAAGCACTCCCTGACCTCTCTGACTAGGTCATGGTCACCCTCTGGCACCATGAACCCCTCCTCAGGGGCAGAATTCTGCATTTATTTATTTGATGACCACATCTGTGCCCTCATCAGATGACGGGCTCTGTGATGCTATCATGGCAGGATTTCACCTATTCCCATTCACTTTTATATCCGTAGTGCCTACCTGTCCAACTTGTATTCGTTGAAGAAAAGTGTGGCCAGAGGAGGAAAAAAAGGGAGGAATTTCTAACTCGAGTTGGAGTTGAATCTAAAATGAATAAGTGAGAACCTAAAAGATTTGCCCAAGGACACGGCAGAAAGTTAGATCCAAGTTCCCACGACACATTTCCTTTCCACTCTGTCCTTGCCTCTGGGGCTTCTGCGGGCCTCTTTGGGCTTTGCTGAATGATCACACCCTGGAAATGATGATGGCTTTGGAGGCCTGCCCAGTCTGGCTCCCGACACAGATGGTGCAGTAGAATCAGGCTGCGGCAGGGTCACTATGCCATGTGCAGGGTCACTATGCCATGTGCAAGTGCCAGGACAGACCTCTGAGTCACAGAAAGGCATCTTCGACTTAGCACCACCCACACAGACCCCTGGGGCACTCAGGCAGGTTGTAGAAGGAGCATAAGACCCTGGATAATCAACATGCTAGGAGAAAAGGGATCATCTACTGTGCCCTTATAATGGGCAACACAGGGACACCTGGGGGGGCTCAGTGGTTGAGTGTCTGCCTTTGGCTCGAGTCATGATCCCAGGGTCCTGGGATTGAGTCCCACACTGGGCTCCCCACAGCGAGCCTGCTTCTCCCTCTGCCTGTGTCTCTGCCTCTCTCTCTCTCTCTGTGTCTCTCATGGATAAATAAATAAAATATTTTTTTAAATGGGCAAAACACTTTAGGGACACTATTTGGTGTATTCTGACACGGGATCTGCCAGAAACATCCTATTCTCCCCATTTACAGAGGATGAAACAGGCCAGAGATAGTGCTGCCAAGAATCACACAGGTAGCCAGTGGAAGAATGGGTTCTTAAACCCCACATGTCAGGCCCCTGAGCCAATCCTTGTACCACGATGCAGCACAGCCTCAGAGAAGAGAACACTCAAGACTTCATGAAAGTACAAGATAGAAGAATTCAGTATAAGAAGAATAAGGAGAAAGCCAGAGGGAGGGAGCACTCGGTGGAGGAAGGCTCAGTAGGAAGTTGCTGGTCCCCAGAGCAGAGAGCCCAGGACCCAGGGGGAAGAGCTGGCTGGTGCATAGAAATGCAGAATGGGGGGCACCTGGGTGACTCAGTCAGTTGAGTGTCTGATTTCAGCTCAGGTCATGATCTCAGGGTCCTGGGATGAGGCTGTATC
This sequence comes from Canis lupus familiaris, assembly GCF_011100685.1. Lineage (NCBI taxonomy): Eukaryota > Metazoa > Chordata > Mammalia > Carnivora > Canidae > Canis > Canis lupus. The sequence continues at coordinate 54,488,224 of NC_049238.1, forward strand.
TGGCTCCTCACTCGGCAGGGAGTCTGCTTGTCCCTCAGCCTGTCCTCCCACTTGTACTCTCTCACTTTTTCAAATAAGTAAATAAAATCTTTAAAGAGGAGGAGGAGGAGAGGAGGAAGAAGAGAGGAGGAGGAAGAGGAAGAAGAAAAAGAAAGAAGAAGAAAGAAGAAAGAAGAAGAAGAAGGAGGAGGAGGAGGAGGAGGAGGAGGAGGAGGAGGAGGACAGAAAGCAGCAGGGTGGCAGGGTTCTGGCCTCGATGTGGCGAGGGAGCAGGGCCTGGGCGGAGATCTCCATCACAGGCACAGAGCTCAATGCATTGTCCCGTTTCCTGAGGCCACACCCTTCCTTCCTCCCCAGTATTTTTAGCAAAAGGAGTTTTGATTTCTGTCTTCCATGGAAACATTCATTTGTTAGCAGTCAGCTGCCCTAGATCTCGAGGAAGTTTGCATCTGCATGCAGCCCAGTGGACCAGCCCCCGTCCTTAACCGTGTGTCTTGGACACCGTTGCTTCTGAGCAAGGGGCATGGGGAGGGGAGGGGAGGTGTTGTGCTTCCCACAGAGGGAAGGGGCTCGCGATGGGGCACGGTGGGCGCTCGGGAGCCCAGGCCTCTCCGGGGTGACTTTGGCCACTTGATATCCAGGAATTCATTCTCTCCCCTCCAGGGGGGAGGGCAGGATGGAATGGCTTTGAATGCTTCATGTATTTGTGATTTGATGCTTCTCCAACCTGGGCCTGGGGGTACAGGCGGAGCGAGATAAGAGAAAGCACAGAGGTGATCAGGGGTCCCCCAAGAGCTGATTTAACAGCAGACCCATTGAATGATATGAGATTGTGTTTGAAACTTACCTCATCCGCATGGATTTTGTACCTTGAGATTTTCTTATTGTCTGCAAGAAAAGTAATTGTAGAGTTGAATAAAGTGTGCGTGTTGTAGAAAGGGCACATTTTTTTTTTTGTCCTGAAAGGGAATTATAAATTTTATTTTTTATGTATTTTTTAAATTTAAATTTAACTTACCAACATATGGTATAATACCCAGCGAATCCCATCACATGCTCCCTTTAATGCCACATGTTTTGATGTCAAGCAAGGGTTCCAGGGGTAAGACCTCAAGTAGATGGCTCACTCCCTCTAAGCACCAGATGCCTCATTTGTAAAAGAAGAACCACAGGCGTACCTCTTGGGGTTCGAGGTTCAAGGAGTTTCCACAGAGAGACCTCAGAGCACAGATCCTGGCAGGACTCCTACAAATCATCTGTCCTCTCACTGAGGATGGGAGGGACCCAAGTGCAGGATGGAGGTAGCTGAGAATTGAAATCCATCCAGGATTTTTCCAGCACCAACTGCAGGCCCTCCTCTCCCACGCACAGGCGGGGCTCTGCCATTGTGCAGAAGGAGAACAGAAGCCAAGAGGGTGCTTCCCTTGTGAGTGCAAGAACGGAGATTTGAACCTCTGTCTGCTGAATCCAACCCCGTTCGTCCTTTGCCAGATTCCCAGACACACCGCAGGGGTGGGTGATGCCCTTGTGGAGCAATCTGCCGGGAGGGCACTCAGATTGGGAAATGCTGAAGCCACCAAACCCAGGCTTCAGCATTTCTAATTTGTCTTCACTTGGTCTGTAACCCCTTCCTAGGCCCAGTTTGGAACCCTGGTCTAGACCCAAGCCCTTTGGTGGCAGCTCTGTCCACACCTCTCAGGCCAGTCATCTCCCAGCTAAGGCCTTGGGGCAGGCCAACCTGGGTCCCAGTCCTGGTTCTACCACTTTATGAGCAATGCAGGTGTAACCATGTTACTAGACTTCTGTGCGCCTCTGTTTTTCCATCTGTATAGTGGGAATAATAGTGCTGTATACCTTCTAGCAAAGGGGGAGATGCAGAAGGCAAGGCACTAAGCGTGGTGGCTGGCACATGGCAAAGGTTCAGTGAACGACGTGCAGGTGTGTGTGTGCAAGCACACGCATGTGAATGTGTATATCCCTTCTGAGTTTTGACTCCTTCATTGTGTTTTTTCGCATATACCAATTTGAGCACCACGTGGCTACATCATTTCTACCTTCTCAAGAATCCCAGTCTCTTATTTCATCCTTCCTCTTGCTTTACGGCATTCTAGCCTCTTTTCCCACACCTATTTCCTAGCCCTTAGCGGCTTTCATTTCTTCTGTTCATTTCAGATGGTTTTCCATAGCAACATATCAATATTTACAACATTTCCAGTCCTATCTAATGGGACAGGGAGTGGAAGCTGATGGACTAGCTGCAGAATTAACTGAAGCAATGATTTTTTTGTAAAGGAAGGAATATTTACAAAGGATGCAAATAGGCAGTTCGCAGAAGAGCAATTCCAGATGATCAAAAAACATAAAAAGATTTCAGGCTCTAGCAGTCAGGGAATGTAAATTTAAGTAGCGATGAGATGCTACTCTGCTTCTATCAGAATGACTCACATTTTAAGACTGATGATATCTCTTGCTGGTGGGAATGTGGGAAAAGTTACTTTAATTGTGGTTCTTGGGTAGCACGGCAATCTTTGGAAAGCAATCTGGCAATATCTACTAAAATTAAAAGTAAGCATATCCATTCCACTTCTTGGAGTCTACCCCACGGATATAAAAATAGAGTTGAAAAAAATAAAAAAATAAAAATAGAGTTGACCCTTGAACAACACAGTTTGAACTGTGTAAGTCCAATAAACACAGCACAGCACTGTAAGTGTATTTTCCTTATGATTTTCTTAATAACAATTTCTTTCCTCTAGCTTCTTTCATTATAAGAATACACCATGTAATGCATATAACATACAAAGTGTCTGTTAATTGACTGTTTATGTTATCAGTAAGGTTTCCAGTCAACAGTAGGCTTCTAGTAAAATTTGAGGAGTCAAAAATTATACATGGATTTTGGACTGTGTAGGGGTCGGCACCCCAACCCCTGTGTTGTTCAAGAGTCAGAATGTATGACTAGATGCACACGGATTTATAATAAATTGTTGTTTATGGTGGAAAACAAAACCTAGAAACAAAGCAAATGCCCTTCAGAGGGGGAGAGGGTGAATATATTAGCACATGCAAGGAAATATTCTGCAGCCATTAAAAAGAACAGTTGGACCTGTAATAGGTGATTCATGGGGATTACCATGAATAATTGGTGAGAAAAAGTGAGGTGCAAGCAATTGTGCATAAAATTATCCCACTTTTTAAAAAAGATTTTATTTACTTATTTGAGAGAGAGAGAGAGAGAGAGAGAGAGAGAGAGAAGGAGCGGGTGTGGGGGGGAGGTGCGCAGAAGGAGACCAAGGCTCAATCCCAGGACCCCGGGATAGTGACCTGAGCTGAAGGCAGATGCTTGACTATCTGAGCCACCCAGGTGCCCCCAAATTATCCCACTTTTAAGAAGAAATATGCCACCTTTCTTCACCCTCTGCCCGCATTGTATACGTGAGCCAATGCGCATGAGCATGGAAGGAACATAGCAGAAGCCAGAACTCACTGTCGTCCTGGTTTGGAGGATGGATAGTCATATGGTACGAGGTGGACAGGAGAAAATAAGGAAGGATCCAATGAGAAGAAAAAGGAAAAAAAGACTGCATCAAAATTAAAACAATATATGTAACATAATCCCATTTCTCCACTAATGTAAGAGCATGTGTGTGGGTATACATTAGAAGAAAATTTAAATTACATAAACATATCTTAAACATTTTTTGTTAACCCAAAACACAAATGTACATTCCTTCACCAGTAGTTTGATACAGAGTCAAGGTCTTTGCATTGAGAATATGCCTATTTTTTGCCCTCCCTGCCCTCCCTTGCCCCTGTACAAAAATCACACCCTTGATGCATCATCTATAATTTCTAACTTCGGGTTCCGTAGAGCAGAGTGAGAACTTAGACACCTGAAAACAAGTTTAGTACAGGAACATTTTAGATACCGTGCTTCACCACCCATCTTTCCCGTTGTCTTGCCTACATCCAATTCAATAATAGCCTTACTTGAGGATCCCTCCTTTATTAAGTCTCTCCAAACTGTCAAGTTGGTTCTTACAGAAACAACAACTCTTTCTTTCACACCCACACTTCCCCCAGTTTATGTGACATTCCTTGAAGCAGTATTGGCACAGAACAGGGTTGGGAACACACATATCACTGCAGGTGACATTCATTCAACAGGCAGATATATAGCGTGTGGCATCCTGGAAGCCACGAGCACCCTCTGTTTTGTGCAGTCAGTATTCCTGCGGAGGGGAAAGGGAGCAGGTGTTTCACGGAGAGAATGCACGGGGTCACTTGGCCTGGCGAGTCGGTCACAAGCAGCAGAATTCCACCGAAAACCCTTACGTGCTTTGAACTGGTGAGTGGGGAGCTGCCCCGCTGGGTCACATCCAGCTCTATGATCAGTCAGTGATTCTGTGACTGAAATATCTGGCGTGGTGAGTGAGTGTGAGGGTCAGCAGACATGGAGGATGCCAGCCCTTTTACTATATGTTATGTAGCATTTTGTAGATATGGCAAGAAGTCTGGGGTAAGTGGCTTGACCCGGGTGGGTGGCCCACAAGCTTGCAATCCTGTCTTGAGATGGGTCATGCCGCGCTGGGACGGGACTCTGGCTCAGCTTCACATCTCCTAACTTGCTAGCTAACTTTGGACATTTCGTCATTTTATGTCACCACACCTATTCCCTGTCTGCAAAATGGGGTGACACTGTGTCACTCACAGAGTTTCCCTGAGGCTCAAATGAGATGGGTATTCCTAGAGGTATTTACGAGAGAGAGAGAGAGAGAGAGAGAGAAAGAGAGAGAGAGAACCATCCAGGCCAATTTCATTGTGCACACCTACAGCAACAGGATGGGGGAGGCATTCCATTTCTTCAATAGGCAGCAAGGTTTACAGCAAAGAACTTACTCTTGGAGCAGATGGACAGGAGCTGGGTACTTCCACCAAGAGCTCACTGCTCGTCTTTGGGCCAATCACTTCATCTCTCTGAGCATCGGCCTGTCACCTGGGAAATGGAGAACGAGAGTGGGAAAAATCACACTTAGCTTGAGCAGCTATGGTGAGGATTGCAGAGAGCTTAGGAGTCCGAAGGTGTCTGGAACATGGAAGAGGTTCAATAGACACTATTCTTGTGGACGTGATTCTTAGTCCATGAACTAAAACATGAAAGAAATGTAACATTCCCTAGTGTCCATAACTGCACTTATTTCTGACTCAGCTCTTATTTCTCTCTGTTGGTGGAAAACTTAAACCTCAGCGCTTCTCAGGGGATGCCCCCACTGTGACATCAGCGACTGTGACTTCGCGCTATAAAGGACGTGAGGGTAGAGGGTACTCGCCCCTGATTTCTCAGCCACACAGGTGGGGTCTGGCTGTCCTTTGCCCCATCTGTCCTGTGGCTCTCTCTGTTGCCTCTAAGGCCCACAGTTTTCTACATGGCTTGGGGCACAGAGCCAGGAAACAAATGAGTGCAAGACAAGAGGGAAGCATAGAGCCAATGGTGGAACAGAGAGCGATGTACATCTAAAGACATCCAAATTAAAAAAAAAAAATTAACACCTTAAAGGGAACACAGAACATCCTATGGGCAGACTCTTTCCTACTCTGTGGACACAATGGGCCCTCACTCTCATAGAGCTCTACCTTACCCCTTCTGACACCTCCTGCCACCTCACCCACCCCTGCCGCCAGTTTCCTATTTTATGCTTCTCTTAGCCTTTAATACTGTATTTCATTTATTTATCCCATTTCACGTCTGTCTTTCCACTAGAATCTGTCTTGTTCACTGTTATATCTCAAGTTTCCAGAACAGTGCCTGGCACATAGTAGGTACTCAGTTAACATATTGTCTGGCTGGCTGGCTGGATGAATGCATGACTTCATTGTTGAATGAATGAGTTGGTTTTCTTTCTTCTCCTCCTATGATACTTCTGCTATCAGAGGAGTCTCAGCTGGGCTGGGACGAGGGTGAGGTCCTCAGCAAGGGTGCAACATTTCAGGGGGTGCTGAAAGAACTCAGGAATCAAGATAAATGACATTTAGTGCAATAAATTCATGCAAAGAATAAAAATTCATGCAAAAAATATGTGAAGAACGAAAGCTCAACACTTTAAACACAGGATCTGAAAGGCTTTGCAATGAGCTAAAGTCAGTTGGAAGTTAAGAGCATCACCTGGTTAAGAGAGATTCTTTTTTTTTTTTTTTTTTTTTTTCTTTTTCTGGGGAACAACAGGGGTGATAATGTTTTTAATTCCTGGGGGTGAGATAACCTGGGTGCTTGGGCCAGGCTGGTCAAGGGTGTTGGTCTCCAAGGCCTAAACAGGGTTGCATAGCATGGGGGTGGTAGGGGTGGGTACAGCCAGCCCCTAGGGCAGGCCTCAGTGGCCGTCATCGGCCCACCTGGTCAAGAGAAATTCTTAAGCATGGCAATGTTATCCACTGAGAATAAGATAAACAAAGAAGTAGACTTTGAAATTCTTACTGATGAGTTTGTCATTAAAGCCAGGAAAGTACTATTTTGGAGTATAAATAAAATATTTAAACTTAAAATACTGTTGAGTTTTAATATATCTACTTTTCTTTCTTTCTTTCTTTCTTTCTTTCTTTCTTTCTTCTTTCTTTCTTTCTGTTTCTTTCTTTCTTTCTTTCTTTCTTTCTTTCTTTCTTCTTTCTTTCTTTCTGTTTCTTTCTTTCTTTCTTTCTTTCTTTCTTTCTTTCTTTCTTCTTTCTTTTTTTTTTTTTTTTGTTACTATAATGTTCTAGAAACCTCTTGCTCATTAGGGAAATACATACAGATGTGTATACAAGGGCACACATTTTTTTCTTTCACTCAAGTCTTCAAGTGGATTGGCCAGGAGAGGTGTGCTGATGAGGTGGTTTCATGAGTCATCTTTAAACAGGCCTCTAGCTTGAACTGCTTGTACCGGAAGGAGCGAGCGAGGGGATTTCAGGAGGCTGGTGAGGGAGGAGGCCTTGATTGGGGTGCTTTTCAATGATTCCCAAATCAACACACGTGGGTCTACTACTTTTTATTTTGTTTTGTTTTCCTCTTTAAAAAGTGCTTTATTTTAATTCAATTTAGTTAACCTATAGTGTCTTATTAGTTTCAAGGGTAGAATTTAGTGATTCATCGGTTGTATACAGCACCCAGTGCTCATCACATCAAATGCTCTTAATGCCCATCACCCAGTTACCCCATCCCCCATGCACCTCTCCTCCAGCGACCCTCAGTTTGTTCCTGAGAGTTCAACGTCTCTTATGGCTTGCCTCCCTGTCAATTTTCATCTTATTTTATTTTTCCTTCCCTTCCCTTATGTTCTTCTGTTGTGTTTTGTAAATTCCATATGTGAGTGATATCATATGGTATTTGTCTTTCTCTGACTGACTTATTTCACTTAGCATTATACCCTCTTATTTTCATCCATGTCATTGCATTATAACAAGATGAATATATCGATTATATATACATTTTCATGGACATCTGGGCTCTTTCCATAGTTTGGCTACTGGGGACATTGCTGCTATACACATTGGGGTGCAGGTGCCCCTTTGAATCACTATATTTATATCCTTTGGGGTAAATACCTAGTAGTGCAATTGCTGGGTCATAGGATAGCTCTATTTTTAGCTTTTTGAGGAACTTCCACACTGTTTTCTAGAGCAGCTGCATTCCCATCAGCAGTGCAAGAGCCCCCTCCACTTCTCCACATCCTCACCAACACCTGTTGTTTCCTGACTTGTTCCCTTTAGCCATGCTACCCAGTGTGAGGTGGGATCTCATGGAGGCTTTCACTGTATTTCCCTGATCATAGGCCTGCCACTGCAATCAATAGTTTTCTTTTTGCGGGAAACACTCTTGAAAAATAAATCTTGAAGAAAAAAAAGAGATGGAGAAGAGGAAGAGCCTTCAGACAGAGGAAGGACTCTTACTCTCCAGACGTCAGATATGAGCACAGGCTGCCCAGGGAACCCACGCCTTTGCTCACTTTGCTCCCACTTCCGTTGTCCCTGGCTACGCCCCCCCCCCTCTGACCACACAGGCCCTGGCAGGGTGCTGGGCTCCTGCTAGGCCTCTCAGTAAGTGGCCTGGTGGCCGGGGCTGTGCTTGCTTTGGCTGGTGGACACATCTGATCCCTTAACTGTGGGGGGAGGCATAAAACCTTGGCATGTACCCAAGAGAAATAAAAACATTTCCACACAAAAACTTGCATGGGAATGTTCACTGGTCAGAGGTCTCTCCACTATATGTGGAAGAAGGACCCCACTCCTCTATCTTCTCACATATAGCCTGGTGGTGAAGAGCCCTCTGGGGCTACGCTGCCTCATTTGGAGTCCTGATTCTTCCACTTGTGACCATCTGACCTTGTACGACCTTATACAAGTGGGTCTCCTGATGCACAAATCTGGGAGCGCAAGAGCGCCAGCCCTCCCCTCGGGGAGGGCTGCTGGGGGGCCTGAGGGCCAGGGAGGAGCACCAGAGAAGTGGGCAAGGCTACACGCAGAGACCAGGCCAAGGGCAGGGGGTAGGGGGTATAGTCCAGGGCTGAGGGTGGGAGGGAGGTTCCCCGGGTTCTGCAGGAGGGCACCCCAGGAGGAGCAGGGCAGGGAAGGGGAGTGCAGAAGACGAATGAGCAGGGGCTGTCTATGCTGGACAGAGCATGGCTGAGGGTGGCCCAGAGGAGACACATGGTGGGATGACCTGGCTCAAATGTCCACGCTGAACTCTGGCTCGTGACACTTTCCTAGACTCACTGGCTGGTGTTCGAGACTTGATTATTGTTTTTTGCTCTGCCTTCCAAATAGAAAGTTGCTTTGATCTCCGGTAACTCTCAGCCCCAGGCGGAATGGGGAAGATGGAGTCGGAGTGCTGAGGGCTGAGGGCAGGGAAGTCAACTGTGTCATCCATCAGCCTCCAGTGTGGAGCCAGGGCTGAGGCAGCTGATGAGGAAGCCCGGCTTCAGGGAGAGGAACCCCCTGCCTGCCGCCTTTCCCAGGGCCGGCCCTCCTCTAATTGCTTAGTTCTTTTTGTTACAATAACAGTTTTATTAGGACATAATTCACACACAGCACAAGCTACTCATTTGAAGTGTGCAATTTGATGGCTTTAGTCTATTCACAGTTACACAATTAGTACAATATTAGGACATTTTCATCCCCCGAAAAAGAAACCAGATGCTCATCAGCAGTCACTCCTTCCCCTAACCCAATATCCTTCTCCCAACCCTAGGCCAGCAAGAATCTACTTTTTGGCTCTATAGATGTGCCTCTTCTGGACATTTTGTATGGAGGAAATTAAATAGCAGGTGGTCTCTTTGGATTGGCCTCTTTCACCGAGCATGTTTCCAAGACTCACCCATATTATAGCACATACCAGACCTCATTACTTTTTTTTTTTTAAGTAGGCTCCATACCCAGCAGGGAGCCCAACGTGGTGTTTGAACTCACCACCTGAGTTCAAGACCTGAGCTGAAATCAAGAGTCAGACACTTAACCAATTGAGCCACCCAGGCACCCTCAGACCGTCAATACTTTTTATACTGACAACTATCCCATCGTATGGATATGCCACATTTATCTTTTCAAAAGTCGATGGACATGTAGATTTTGTGAATCATGAACTGTGAACATTCACATGCAAGTTTTTGTGTGGAATGTTTTCATTTCTCTTGAGTACATAGCAAGGAGTAGAATAGTTGGGTCATATGGTTATAATCCTTAGTTCTTTGTATATATTTCCATTTTAGGACTGAGTGCACTCAACAGAAGCATCCATAAATCTGTTTGCCTCCCACATACCCCATAGAACCTAGTGCCTACAAAGTGCTCAGTATGTAGTAGGTGCTCCACTGAGTCAAATGCTGCTTACAAGCAGGGCAAGAAGAGGCTAGAGAACTATCCACCAGATACCACAGTGTGTGTGTGTGTGTGTGTGTGTGTGTGTAGTATCACTGGTAATCTTGCAAGCAGTGGTGTGTGTGTGTGTGTGAGTGAGAGAGAGAGAGCCTGATGGAGGCAGGTTCAAGAAAGAATAAGAGAGGACTAAGAAAAAAAAAGTACAGATCATTTCTTTTGAGAAACTTTTCCGTTAAAGACAGTAGAAAACTGAGACAAGAGCTAGGCAGGGAAGTGATTCAAGAATATTTTGGTTTTTTGAAGATATGAGAAATGACAGTATGTTTGTATGAGGTAGCAGAAAGGTCAATGCTGATGATGCAGGAGAGAGGTGGACAAGGAGGGTGATGTCCTGAAGTAGATGAGGGCAGGTGGGATCCTGCGCATGAGCAGTGTTATAGGCAGAAATTTCGTCCTAAGACTCATATGTTGAGACCCTAACCCCAGTGTGACTCTATTTGGAGAAAGGACCTGGGAGGAGGTGACAGAGGTTCAATGAGGTCATAGGGGTAGAAACCTGCTCTGATAGAGCTGCTGCCCTGAGAAGAAGAGGAGACACCAGGACTCTTCTCCCAGCTGTGAGGACACGGTGAGAAGGCAGCCACCTGCAAGCTGGGAAGAGAGCCCTCACCAGGAGCCGAAGCAGCCAGCACCTTGATCTTGGACTTTCCAGCCTCTAGGACTGTGAGAAAAGAAGTTACTGCCTTTTAGGTCACCCCGTCTATGGTAGTTTGTCACGGAGGCCCCAGCAGACTAAGACAAGGGGAGACACTGGTTTTGGGAGGAACATGGAAGGTTCATGCTCAGTCATGAGAGGGGAGGCAAAGAACATGGTTGGCAATGCTGCTGGGTGTGTGGACATGTGGTGGGAGGTTCTTCTAGATGCTTTTGTTTTCGGTGACAGAGGAGGCGAGGGGAGTAGCCAAGCACGAGGACCTAGGGCTGCAAGTCTAGGAAGGGAGATGAGGAGACAGTGAGCAGGCCAGGGTGATGCAATAAGGCCAACTGGGAGCCACTGGGAACCCCTCAGGGGTCTGTGGTCCCTAAGATGACACTCCTCAGCCCTGTGCTGTCCTGCCTGTGCAGCAGCTCAGGTATGAGGAGGGAACCAGCAGAGGTGACTCCACCCACGGTTGGGATCTGGCCAAGTGAGGACAAGCAGGAGGGTAAAAGAGTGAAGGTAGCAGAGTCCCTCTCATGATGAACAGGGAGACCCCGCTTGGTTCGGGAAATGAGAAGTCCCAGTGTCTGTGGGCCGGTGAGAGGCAGTGGGGTCACTGGCTTGCAGGACCTGGTGGGGCTGCAGGGTCTGTGGAGTGGGGCCCTCACAAAGAGACACACAAGACAGAGTGGAGCGGGATGCTTGTAATGGAGACTGTGAGGGGCTGCGGGCATTGGTGGTGGAAGGTCAGGGGCAAGACCAGGGCGGTGGCTGCTGGGAAGGGAGGAGGACAAGGTGCTTGCGGCAGGCCATGCCCAGGCCCTGGTTTGGAGGTTCTGAAAGCACACTCAGTTTCTGAAGGCTGGAGTATTAGGAAAGAGTGTTCTGGACCTAGTGCTAAAATCTCCACAGGCTAAGGAGTAATAAAAAAATCAAGAAAAGGGGGACATTTGATGCTGGTGATCGGTTGGTTTGCCCATTGGAAATAAGGATGGAGGCATGGACTCGAAGCAGGCAGAAGCCAGCAGGGCACTGGCCCGCACTCTTGCCCAGTGTCCCAGGGGTACAGGAGAGAAAGCTGCGGGCCCTAGACAGGGCCTCAGGAAGCAGCACCCCTGGGGAGGTCAGGTTTCAGTGAGTACAGAAAGGTGAAGGGAACATGCATAGCAGAGAACACAAGGAATTTTGCTGTTGCTGGAGGGGCTGAAAAGGGCCTTTCAGAGCATATAGCGATGAAGCCTATATACTGGAAGGTAAAGGATGTGCTGGGAGTCCCCACAGGGCCTGGAATGAAGGGTTTCACAAGATCAGCCCGATACAAACTTTGATTGGAAGCTTTGCTGGCCAGAGGTGGGAGAACTACAGAGAAGTAGGGGTCCTCCCAGGAGTACTCAGGGCTCCCAGGTCCCCACCTCATTCTTGCTGAAAGTTGTAGGGGACCCAGATAGAGCTGTTCCATGGGGCTCCTTTCAATGCACTTTGCCTTAGTGTAAAAAAGCGATGTTTCCTCTTTTAGGCAGAAGACTCTTATGTGACAGGAGTTCCAGGGGTGGTGTGAGTTCAGGAGCTTAAGGCCTAGCATGTTGGCACATACGACGGCTACCCGAGGGCCAGCCAGGGCCATCCACTTCCTCATTCAAGTCTGCTGTTCTGCATTTATATGGGATTTCGCAGTTTTTAAGAGTTCTCTGCTGTCTCCCTGCCCATGTGACAACTAACACCAGATACTGAGTGAGTTGGGAGATCTTAATGAGACAAGCCTCCTCATGTTTAGATGGTGGTGGTCTGGTCTCAGCAAAATAAACCAGAGACCCATGTGTTCTTGCCTTCAGTCAAAAGCCACGGACCCAGCACATGGCAAGTATCTTGCCCATCTCCTCTCTCACTCCACTGCCAATTCTGCAATGAACCTTTTCCCTCTAAAACAAAAGGGAAGTGGAAGACAGATTTTAGGAAAAAGCCTTTACCTTCTGAGGTATGTGATCATATTTTTCTGACCTAAGAGGAAAAGAAAATGCCAAACTACCTACTGCTTATGTACATATTTACACCAAGTTACATATATTTACAACTTTATATGCAATATAAAATTTGTAGTAAAAAATTTCAAGATAAAAGTCACTTATAGTATCTAGTCATAGACTGTAAGAGGCATAGAATAGATACTGATGCTGGCTGTTGGGTGATATTGCTTCCAAAACAGAATATTCTGATGAGGGACCACTTCAGGATTAAATTTCCAAAATTCCCTTGAAGATGATGTAATACTTGAATGGTTAATCAGATGGCTTTCCATTCCGTTATTTAAATAACTTAGTAACTATACATTTCATCTTGTAGTACCGGTCAGCTGGAGCTATAAAAAAAAAAAAAAAAAAGGTCTCATGTTAGTAACTCGTAAGATGCAGACCAAGAGTAGTTACCCTCCTACCGTAATGTGAGTAGCCCTTTTACCATAAACCCATCAAAACCAAGGGTTCAGAAGGCCTGGATGGCTCAGTGGTTGAGTGTCTGCCTTCCGCTCAGGGCATGATCCCAGAGTCCTGGGATCTAGTCCCACATGGGAGCCTGCTTCTCCCTCTGCCTGTGTCTCTACCTCTCTGTCTGCGTCTCTCATGAATAAATAAAAAAAAAACAAAACAAAAAAACAAACTAAACCAAGGGCTCTGGGGAGTGGAGATGGAGGGAAACCAGTCTTAGGGCCTCCTGGGATGGTGGCTAGAAGTCTACAGGAAGTACTACCTTCAGCGCTAAGCACTCATCCTAAGCCCCATCTCCTCCAACCAACTCAGTCTTTGGTTGAATTTAGCTTTGGTTCAATTTAGCTTTTCAGAACCTTTGGTCCAATTTAGCTTTTAAGAACCTTCCTGCTCAAGAACCTACAATGGCTTTGGGTGTCATGGAAATTTCCAAAGAACACAGCTGAGCCTTCAGAACCTAGAGTTCCCAAATTGCCTATACTCCACTGGTGACCAGAGATCATAAAGACTCTAGTGCTTACCCTTTATGATCTCTGGTTACAAGTCTTCCTTGATAGGAATCTCACAGAACATGGAAATGGGTGCTGTGAATTTTTTGAGGGGGATGAAGTGAGAGGTGCTCTGTCAACATGTCTGGGCAGGCTCAGGGCTCCTTAGAGCAGCACAGTGGGTGCAGGGGTAGATGCCTGGTTGCTTCCAGCCTCCTGCCCCTGGGGCTCTCCTCACCCACGCCCACACCTGTCACAATGACTGCCAAGGAATCAGGCCTGCCTCTCCAGCTCACCTAGCAGGTACAGACATGGCCCCACAGACTGCGAATCTGTCTTCCCAGAGAACGGGGCTCTCTGCTCCCTTTGTAACTTGGTTGACTTTGTGACCTGTTTTCCAGGCATTTACACGAAAACAGAGACTACCAGCACTCCTGGAAATTGCCGACATTGAGCTGTCTGGGTAAGAGGTACAATACCATGTCCATTTTCCCTCAGAGAGCTGAGATCTACTTGGCTGTCCTTGGATATTTGCTAACTGGGGCTACCTCTTTTAGACACTGTCCTCACAGAGATGTGACAATTTAGCTTTTGCTCCTGGTTCTGCTTGTCCCCTCCCCCACTTCTCTTCTAACCCTTACTCCTCCACTATACATGTAACTCTTTAAAAAGAGAGTTTAGGGAACTTCCCCTTGAGCCACATGGGCTCTTTAAATTTAAAAAATTATTATGTAGTATGTAGGAAACACACAAAGTACAAAATTTGAATAGTAAGCAAAAATGCACCAAGAAGTGTGAGCTTCTATGCCCAGCCCCAAGCTACCCAGGTCTTTCCCCAGGATGTCACCCTCAGATGTCACTTTTACCTTCCTAGACTCATTACCCCGAAGCAGTGCTCATCATGCTTTTCAGAACCTTCCTGCTCAAGAACCTACAATGGCTCCCTATTCCCATATCACTTCATCTTAAGGCCCCTGACTTCAATCTTTTGCCACCTGTTCAGCTTGATGTGACGTGGGCCAATCTCTCCATCAAATAGACCATGAGGATTTAGTTCCCCTCCATGTCCTTGCCTCTGCTGCCTCTCCCAGCTAGACTGCCTTTTCCATTCTACCCCTGCTTTGAAGATCTAGCTCACGTTCTATTCCTCTCACAGTCTTCATGATTATTGTGGTGTCTTGGCCTCCCCTTGGCTGGCTGCCCAGCCCTGACCGTCCACATCACACATTCTGGCCCATGACTCCGTGCCTAGCCCTTTGAGCTGGTCGTGTCCTCATCCATTCTCTCCAGTGTGCCCACAAGCTTCTCGAGGTTGGGAGCCCTCACATATCCTTTCTCTGAGTCCCATACAATGTCTAGCCTCCCTAAGTCCATGCTCTCGAGCCATTAGCTAACACCGTGCCTGGCCTCACTGGAGTAACCTCCGTGAAAGTGTGCTGAATGAACAGAGCATGAGTTCTGGGAGACCCCATCACCTCTCCCAGTGGCCCTGGCTCACAGCCCTCCTCGAACCAGTCGGCAGTCGTGGTTCCGATAGCCACCCCTCCACCATAACCAGCTGGGTCTCAGCACAGGCCTCCCTGGAATCTCGCCCTCCCCTGGCACTCATGCTTCCTGCTGAAAAACTCTTAACACCCACATCTGACCACAGCCCCTCATCCTCTTTCTCTCTCCACTTCCCTGCTGGCACACCTGTTCCTCACCTCACCTGCTGTTGCTCAAACCCCCTCCAGCCCCCTCCCCATGGCCTCCTGGCCCACCAGCCTCTCACAGCCTCACTGGGAGGTTCACAGAGCTGCCCCAAGGTTCCTGCCATAGCCGGCTTCCCTGGTAACTAGACGTGTCCTGCCCAGGAGCTGAGGAGAAGGGGAACCTCAGAGCCCACGGGCCCCACTGCACACAGGTGCCTGCTGCTGGGCTGCAGTTCTTCCTCATTCCCACTCCAACCCCCGACCCCAGTGGCTTTCATGAAAATCAGCAACTTGCTCGGCAGAGCCAAGGGTCTTGACCACCCATCCCCGTCCTTAGCCTCTCCTCGCCTTGATTACTCAGTGCCCCTCCCTGAGGATCTCTAGCAGCATGCGGCCCTGACTCTCCTCCCAGCCTTGTCCCCCCAGCTCCTCCACCTCTGCCCATCAGCAGAGGGCCTTGGCCTTGTCTTTCTGGATGACCTTAGATGCTCTGGGCATCAGCTACTGGCCTGAGGAAGATGTGCCCCTATCTGTAGCTCCAGCCCCAGCCCCTACAGCTACATTGGCAATTATGTGCTGGACATCATTACCCCAGGACTGTGCCTGCACCCCAGACTCAGCCTGTCACAGCGCACACCAACCTTCTCAAACTGGAGCCCTGTCCTCTGCTATGCCTGCCAGTGCCGTCGTCTTCTGCACACCAAGCGTCAGAATCCCTGTCACTTCGGACTTCTCTGAATAATAATAATACTCATACCATAACAGCATGATAGCATCTATTCAGCACCCTTCTGAGTCAGTCACTGTTCTCTGCATTTTATTTCTATTAACTTGTTGATACACACTGCTATTTCTAGGCTGTGATTACCTGCATGGTTACTCTGATCTCTGTACTATCATTATGCCTGTTTTCCATAGAAGAGAACTGAGGCGCAGAGAGTAGAAGTGACTCATCTGAGGCCCATGAGAGATGAGCTGGCAGGGACCTCCCCCACCCCCGGGAGCCTGCCCCCTGCAGCTGAAGTGTTCGTGAATATGACTACCACCCTTCCTCCTACACCTAGCCCTCCAGGGCCGCTTTGGCATGACCACCTTGATTCAGGCCCTCTCTGCTTGGCTGGGTTATTCCATTTGGCCACAAACCCGTGTCGCTATCTGCAGTCTCTCATCTGTTAATTCCCCTATGGTTTGTCTGAAGCATGGCTCTGCTCAGAAATCCTCAGTGATCCCCAGAAAAAAATGACACAAATCTCTTGGCAACTTTTTCTCAATATTTTGGCTTGGCCCAACCTGCCAGCCCAGCCCCAGCTTCCTCTATTCACCGACATTGTCACTCCCTATGTGCCCTGTATAACCCTGAGCCTCTTCTCTTTTCTGTCATCCCCTAAAGCCCAGCTCCTGGGCCCCTGCCTCCTGACTGCCGAGGACCTGGCGGGGGACAGGGGTCCTTCTGGAGCCTCCTTATGGCAGTTGAGTAAGCACTTTTACTGTTAACCATGTCTAGATCCTAGCTTTTGTTTGTGATACAGGCTCAGCTCTGACCCTGGCTCCCAATCCTTAATCCAGTTCTCTGGGGATGGGAGGGGGCGGACAGTCTAACCCTTGGTGTCGCAAGACCCAGATTTGAATCCCAGCTTGACTGCTTCTTAGCAACGGGACTGACTTCTCGTAGTCGCTGTCTGAAAGCAAGTGGTGATGACACCCCCGTGCGAGGCCCACTGAGAGGGTATGAGGAGGTGACACATGGGACGTGTCTCCTCCAGTGCTTGACACAGGTGGTGCTTGAGAAACAGTGGTGGGTGTCTCTGCTGATGGGACTTGTTACCATTGAAGACAAGCGACCAATACATAGAATGTGGTCCCCAAGGGGTAGACACTCCACATCAGGGCTCTTCTGGTTCTGCTGCATGATACAAAATTTACCTGCCACACGGTCTGCAGGGTACTTACCTGGCTGTGACTGTTTCTCTGCCACATTTCAGATAAACTGCAAACAAAGAAATTTTCATCACAGTTAAAGGACTGAAAAGCAAAGCTAAAATCTATTATTTACTAACTGCTTGAGAAAGACCTGAATCTGGAGCACTCTAAACCACAGCCCCATCAAGGTGATCTCCTGTTCTCCTAAATGCTTCAGTCAAGCTAACTACAGAGGTGGTCCAAAGAGGTCTCCCAACACTGGTCATTAGGTGATAGAAACAAAACCGAACACTGCTAAGAGAATGGGTATGTCTGCAGCAGCTCATGCAGAAGGCTAAAAAGGAAGGGCAGCCTAGGATGATGTGGGCCAGCGCTGCCCCGGGATTATGTGAGCCACACAGGTAATTTTAAAATTTCAGTGGTCACATTACAAAGTAAAAAAGAACTGGGTGGAATTCATTTGCAAATTTTTTTTCATTTTGAAGATTCATTTTCATTTTGCATTTTGAAATCTTGATAACGTTCAAAATACCTTATTCAGTAGCCCCACATATCCAAAGCACTCTTATTTTAACATGGAATCAAGATAAATAGAACTAATGAGATACTTTGCAGTCCATCTTTAATACTGAGTCTTGTAAACCCAGTGCGTCTTCTAGATCTACGGCCCATCTCAGTTCGAACTCCCATGTATCAAGGGTTCAACAGCTGCATGTGACTCATGGCTACCATTTCGGTCAACGTGGTTTTGAACAGTAAGATATGGCTTCCACACGCGTACACATCAGTTTCTTCCCATCACAGACAAGGGCCCTCGTCTGGAGCCACACTAGCCATCCAGCGGCCTACGCCAAAGGATTGGCGGAACTTGCACCAGTGTCTGGAGACCCCAGCTGACGCTGGAGCTGATTATGTTTCACTGACCCCCTCAGAAAACTCCACCCTGAATGCCTCACTTCTTCCCAATTTATGGCTTTAAGCCGCTCATGTAAGGATTTTTTCAAGACACCTTTTTTTCAGGTTATACAGTGCTACCCGTACTGATCATGGGAGTCATTTTCTCTCCATTGAATGGACTTTTTTTTCTTTTTTTAGTTAAATCAGCCAACTTTTTTGGAATTATGTGTGCACTCAGTACCATCTTTCTTTGGTTCAGGTATTCTGGTGATACACCCACAACCACCGTGAGTGGAAAATGATTTTGGTTTCTGGAGACCAATCTGTTCAGGTGATGATGATTAACAATGATGCTGCTGTCTGGGGCTTAAAAATATTTATTTACAAAGACATTTGAGCTCCCCAAGTATTTTACTCATTAGTAATGAAGCCTCAAAACTTTCTTCAGCTGATTTTTATATTGTATTTAGAGGAGAGTCAGCTGACTCGTAATCTATCACCTAGGGATCTTTGTGGTATTTGCAACCTATAACATGGAAACATGTGATGCCTGGGGCACCACATTCTAGTGGCAAAGGGCCACCAGAAGTCTAGGACAGCACTGACCGATTGAACTTTCTGCAATGATGGAATTCTCTATCTGGCTTGTCCCGTTATGGTAGCCACTAGCTCTCTGTGGCTACCGAGCACTTGATATGTGGATAATGCAAATGAAGAAAGAAATTTTAAGTTAAATTCAATTAATTGAATTTTATATTTAAACTATGATGCGGGGCAGCCCGGGTGGCTCAGCAGTTTAGCACCGCCTTTAGCCCTGGGCGTGATCTTGGAGACCCGGGATCGAGTCCCATGTCGGGCTTCCTTCATGGAGCCTGCTTCTTTCTCTGCCTGTGTCTCTGGTTCTCTCTCTCTCTCTCTCTTTCTCTCTCTCTCTCTGTGTCTCTCATGAATAAATAAATAAAATCTTAAAAAAAATAAACTATGATGCGTGGCCAGTGTCTATGGTACTGAACAGTGCAGGTCTAATTGGCAAACGTGGCCCAAGACATGAGTGTGAGATGACATGGGTCCTACATGCCATCACGTGCCTAAAAGCTTCCTCTTCAGCATTCCCTGTGGGAGTGACACATCAGTCCTGCAAATAGCCCTCTGGAGGAAGCTGATATGGAGAGTGTCCAGGCTGCAAGAACATCTAGTCCTCACATTTACAGCCTGGTCTGTGTCCTCTGGGACTTGAGGAGGGGCTTCTTGTCACCAGGAAAGAATAGGAGGGGAACAGATCTCCAGACCTCCAGGGCACATGGCTTGCCTTCCAGGCTGGCCTGCATCTCTAGGGGACCAAGGATGGCTCAGGAAGGCAGTGAAGGTAATACTGGGTCATTATTACCCACTCCAAGTCACCAAACCCATTAACAGCTGCCTCCTCCCCGGAACTTCCTTCTGGGCCAGAAGATATGGAAAGGATGGCCCTGGCAGCCAAGAGCAAGGGGTCCTTTGCAAAATTGAGTTTGGAGTCCAGAGATGTAATAAATGTTGAAGCAGACCACAAATAGAAGGAGGCCGTGGGACATCCAGTTGTGTTCCATGTCCTGAGGGCTCCTTCCACTTTAAGGTCATGCAAAATCTTGGCAAACCTGGCACCCCAGCAACCTTGGACAATAAGCAACACACACACACACAAAAACAAAAGGCTTGGTTTCTTTCAAAACACCTAAAATTTCAGACTTTGTTTTTGTCTCCAAACTATTAATTTCCTGGCCTTTGAAAAATTAATTCAAGTTTGAAACTTATTTTTTTAAAAAAGAAAGTATACGTACCTTTTATAAGCAGAACTGTAACTATTGCTATAATTATGACTACTACTAGTATAGCCCATCTGTTCCTTGAATTCCCTGGGAAAGAGAAAAGAAAAAAAGAAGACAGTAAGAAAGAAATACAATTAGCTGGACTGATCAGAACGAGATTCAGTTGATTCTCCTTATTTGCAGATTCTATAATACACCTACTTATTAAAATGTATGTGTCAACCCCACGCCAATAATCATAGCACGTTCATGGTCCCTGGAGGACACGTGCAGCAGGATGGTGGAATATCTGATTTCCAGGTGTGCAAGTCCCCAGAGGAGGTCAAACTAGGCAATGCTCTACCTTCTTGTATCCTCTCCTCCAATGGAAACGTGTGTCCTATCCTAGTCTGTGTAGTGCCACATTTTCCACACTTTTGTGCGTTCTGATGGTTATTTCACTGTCTAAAATAGCCCCAAACATAGTGTTGAAGTGCTGTCTAGCATTCCTAAGTGCAAGAAGGCTGGGATGGACCTTATAAAAAAAAATATGTGCGTTAGATATTCTTCATCTAGGCGTAAGTCATGGTGCTGAGGGCTGTGAGTCTAATGTTAATGCATTAATAATACATAAATTGTCAGGGGTCTTTAAATAGAAACACACACAAAACAAGGTCATTTATTGATTTCTTGCCCAAAAACGTGTGATCAGAAGCTTGCAGGAATCTAACTCTGCATTTCCCAGAAGCAATGTTCAGTATTCACCAATTCTTTTTTTTTTATATATAGATTTATTTATTTATCTATTCATGAGAGACACAGAGAGAGAGGCAGAGACATAGGCAGAGGGAGAGGCAGGCTCCATGCAGGGAGCCCAATGTGGGACTCGATCCTGGGATTCCAGGATCACGTCTTGGGCTGAAGGCAAGCGCTCAACTGCTGAGCCACCCAGGCATCCCAGTATTCACTAATTCTGTGTTCACAGTGACTTTATGACACACAACTACTCCAAATAAAGAGAATCAACTGTATTTATAAATAAACTTACTTGCACAAGGCTGACCCATAGCAAGCCCAGTGTTATTTCTTAGAAGATGCAAATATTACAGTAAGAGTGTTGTTTTCAGCTAGCCCACACTGCTTATGGCAGCTTAACTTAGCAGCACGCATTTGGTAGGGCAATTTGGCCGTTGTGTATAATAAGCCCTTAGTAAAATAGTTTGTCCTAAAGCAGCTAGACACCGTGCTAAGTGATATGCGCACAGTCTCACTGAACCATTACAACACTGAGAGAGTGCTTTAACCTCTTGGTGTCTCGGCTTCCTCAAGGGGTAACTGTAAACGGGACGGATCAATATGCTTATGTCATTGGACAGTTGTGAGCATTAACTGAGTTAATATCCTTGGGAATAGCTATTCGCTATCACCATCAACCTACTGAGTAGATGCTACTGATGACTCTCCTAAGATCCTTTGGCCCTGCAAGTCTACTTCTATGATGTTAACCTACAGAAACGATCAGTGATGTGCCCTTCCAAAAAAAAAAAAAAAAAAAAAAAAACCGCACAGAGATATTTACTGCAGCTTTCCTGACAGCATCAAGAAGACAAAACAACCTAAATGTCTTCAATGGAAAAGTATGACACATTCACAAGGTGGACTCTATCCAGCTACTAAAAATCCAAAGGCGGAATACTTAAGCATATGGCAAAATGATCACAATGCACTGCTGGGGGGCCGGGGGTGGGGTCGCTAAGGCAAGCACCGGAATGAAAGAGAAGGTGGGTGGGAGAGGCAAGTGAATGAATCCATGAACATGAGAATGTGAACACACACCCTTTCCTCTTATTAGGAACACAGGTGGGTTAGAACCAACAGGAGGTCACACACCTGTCTGATCTGAGAGGCCCCTGGCCAGAAACTGCTGGTTACCCCCTTGTCCCGCCCCCTATCCATTCGTCCCTCTTTAGTAGCACAATTCAGATTTTCAGCTGGGCACACTATCACTCAACTAAAAGATTCATTCCTCGGCCTTTCTCGCAGCCAGGTTTGACCACGTGACTAAGTGTCGGGCATCGAGCTGGAGGAAGGGTTGTGTGGGATTTCTCCAAAGTCTCCCCATTCTGGATCCTTCTGCCTGAAATAGTGGGGAAGGTAGTAGGAGCCGAGCTGCTCCTGGGCCTCTGACTTCATCAGGCAATGATATGCCCCGGGCTGCCTGCCTTCAGATATATATAGTTTTTTTTAATGTGCAAGAAGTTACGTACAGTTTTAAGCCACCAATACTTTTTTTTTTAATATTGTATTTATTTGAGAGAAAAAGAGTGAGCACAAACCAGGAGGAGGAAGGGGGAGAAGCAGGCTCCTTGCAGAGTAGGGAGCCCGATGCCAGGCTCAATCCCAGGAGCCTGGGATCATGACCCAAGCCAAAGGCAGATGCTTAACCAGCTGAGCCACCCGGGTGCCCCAAGCCACTGATACTTAAAAAAAAAAATTTTTTTTTTAAACAGCCAAATCTAATGGTACTTGATCTAGTCTCTTCCAAAAACCTTTCTCCCATGGGATAATGTCAGATGCTGCCACCACTTTGGGACAGCAGATATTCAGGGGAGATGACAATGACAGTAAAACAGTTCTTAACTCTGCTCTTCTTCCACAACCTGTCCGCTGTGCTGGCAGGTGCTCACTCCCTCTTCACCTGGTTCCCGAGAGACCACATTGCTGAGTTTTCTTCCTGCTTCCCTGAGGTCTTTGTCAGTCTCTTCGGCTGGACCCTCATCCTCTCAACAGCCTTTAAATGCTGGAGTCCCCGAGACTCAGTCCCAGCCCGCGCTCTGTCCTATCTGCCCACTAGGTGATCTCACCCAGTCTCACAGTTTTAAATGCCGACGAAATGCCAAACGTATTTCTCCAGTGTGAACTACTCACCAGAGACCTAGACTCGCAAAACAAAGCGCCTTAGCTGATGTCTCCATTTGAAATCCAATGGGCATCTCAAACAATGTGTCCCAAATAAAACTTATTTCCTCCACACACCTGCTATTCTGCTTTCCAATATCATTGGAAATGGTGACACAGTCCATCCAGTAGCGTGAGCCTGAAATCTAGGGGTCATTTGCACATTTCTTATGAGAGACTCTTCTCCCTCACTCAATACATTACAGATTCCTCGTGATTGTATTTTCAAAATGTAGCCTGACCTGAACCACTTCTCCCAATCTCTGCTGCCATCACGGTCTTTTGAGACACCATAACCTCTGGCTGAGACCCCGAGTTTCTAAATTGGGTGCATACACCCCAAGGAGTATGCAAGATGACCAATGAGGACCAATGAGGAGAATCTCCACTTTCATTTGCTACTTACATCAGTCTAAATTTTTCTGATTTCGTCTATGTTTTAAAATGGGGGACTCCCGGGTGGCTTAGCAGTTGAGTGTCTGCCTTTGGCTCGGGGCGTGATCCCAGGGTCCCGGGATCGAGTCCCACGTCAGGCTTCCTGCATGGAGCCTGCTTCTCCCTCTGCCTGTGTCTCTGCCTCTCTCTCTGTGTGTCTTTCATGAATAAGTAAATAAAATCTTTTTTAAAAAAATAAACAAAATAAAATGGTACAAGTTGGGGGTGCCTGGGTGGCTCAGTCGGTTAAGCGTCCAACTCTTGGTTTCAGCTCAAGTCATGATCTCATGGGTTGTGAAACTGAGCCCCATGTCAGGCTCTGTATGAGGTGGGAATCTGCTTGAGGTTCTCCCTCTCCCTCTGCCTCTCCCCCAACTCACTCACATTCTCTCTGTCAAATAAATAAATCTTTAAAAATAAAATAAAATGGTGCAAGTTATAATCATTGCAGTAGAAGCATCTACTGCTTCTCAAAACCCAATCTCCCCATTTTCCTTTGGTAATAGAACCCCTGTGTTTCAAGTAGGCACATGACCAGCCAGCTAAGGGAGACATTTCCCAGTTGCCACCAGTGGCCATGGCCGTGAACTCAGTCTGGCCAAGTGGCTGACACTGAAGAGATGCATGCCACACTGGATGGATTTTTAAAGGGAAGGCCTGTTCTCCCTTTCCACTTGCAAGGCAAGTAGAAATGTGAACCCGCTTGACTCCAGTGATCACAATTCTTAAGCCATAAACATTTTAGTATATGTTTCTAAAAGATAGGGATTATCTGTAAAACGTAAACATGCCATTATCATATCCAAAAAAACTAATTAAGTACTTAATATAATCAAATAAGGAGTCACCACTTAATCTTTTTTTTTCAACTTTTTTCTGTTTGAATCAGGTTCAAACAAGGTCTGTATACTACAATTAATTATAGGCTTCTTAAATCTCTTCACTTTCTAAACTCCCCATCACCTCTTTTTCTTCCCCTTATAATTTATTTATTGAAGAAACCTGATGCCTGCTCCTATAGAACCCCCTACAGTCTGTACTTTCATTCCACATGGTATGGTTTTCACCAGCCAATTCCTACAAATGAGTCAAAATTTATTTCTTAATTTGACTTATTTAAAGATATACAGAATCAGGATGATGTCATGAAAAAAAAAAAAAAACCTCCAGAATTCAAAGACCTACATTTTAATTCTATCTCCATTACATAAGTGAACTTGCAGAAGTCACCCCACCTGATAGAACCTGTTTCCTCACTTTCAAAGGTAAACAATTCCTGTCTGGCCAGTCTGGAATGGTGGTGGTAAGCAGCCAACAAGATGATTATTTGAGAGCGTCTGCCAAAGGGTGGCAGGATGGCAGTGTGAGTCACTACCTTTCACTGATAAAGTATTAAAAGTCTGGAAAAAAAAAATCACTTAAAAAAGTAAGACCCAGTATTTAACTGTTATACCCACATGAATTTGTATCTGTTATGATGTATGCAACTCTACAGAAAAGTATTCAAAAATCATCATGGGATTAAAAAAAAGAGATCCTAGACATTAATTGTTCAAAAGAACCATTAAGATCATTAAATTTGGGCCCCAGATGAGGGGGGTGCGGAACATCCTCCAATATTTGCTTAATGGGACCCAGATATATGTCTAAGTCAGCACTACTTCAGGATTTTATTTAAAGATTTTATTTATTTTTTTGAGAGGGAGAGAGAGCGAGAGCTCACGAATGCAGGAAAAGAGCTTGGGTAGGGGGGCAGGCGGTGCGGGCAGAGGGAGAAGCAGAGTCCTTGCTGAGCAGGGAGTCCAAGGATGCAGGCATTGATCCCAGGACCCTGGGATCATGACCTGAGTGGATGGCAGATGCTTAACCGCCTGAGCCACCCAGGCGCCCAGCACTACTCCAGGATTTAAATGACCTAAGAACTACCTAGCAATGTTTCTCAAACTTTCAAAATCTACAGTGCAATATGAACTATCAGTTTGGGGAGAAATGTAAAAGAAAGAGGAATCACTATTATTTAATAACAAAAAGGGTTTGTTTGCAAATTAACAACAGCATATCATATCAATAAGAGGGATGTAGTCATGACAATCTTTTCTCAAGGTATCTACAGGGAAGGACATCTTATTTGGACATTCAATTCTAAGGGTAAAGGTTAAATGGAAACCTATGCAAGGGCAAAATGCTAGAAAATCTCTTAAAATATTCCATATAATTCTATAGAGGATCTTATTCAGAAATTACTTCCTTCCAAGCATTTGACTCTTGGGACACAAGAAGCTTTTCAAGATTTCAACTTGCTTATTCACTCTGTACACAACACATTCTTTCTCTTGTTGGTTATGTGCATCATGCACATGCCAAGCCAATAAAAAGCACACTGCTTTTGGTTTTTTGTTCCCACACTATCTGCTAGCAGGCAAATTGCATTTCCAGAGTAAGCCTTGGAAATTCCACCTATTAAGTGGAATTAATAAAGAAATGTTTCCTCCAAGCATAATGATTATCAATGACTTTGCAGTTGGTTTTCAAGTCTTCTGGACAATTGTGTGCCTTACACGAAGTTTGGTCTTTTCTCTGCCTTTAGGGACCAAAACCATCAGTTATGAACTGGAATTCATTTTGTCCTTTGTCTGGAAGTATTTGTTTGTTTTACCCAAGAAGTCACACTGCTTTGTCTGAAAATTATATAACGAACTTAATCCCTCCATGTCATTATCTGAAAATTTTGAGGGTGGCTGGGTAGCTCAGTCCATTAAGTGTCTGACTCTTGATCTCAGTTCAGGTCTTGATCTCAGGGTTGTGAGTTCAAGCCCCATGCTGGGCTCCACGCTAGGCATGGAGCCTACTTTAAAAAAAAAAAAAAGAAAAGAAAAAGAAAAAACAAAAGAAAATTTTCAAAAAGGATGATACATGGGAGATTCAGGGAGAACGGCTCACTAATCAAATATAATTCAAGTTTTTTATATTCACTGTATTGACTAATTGCCTTTTTCTGTTTCAGTTGCTTATTCAGAAAAAAAAAAATGATTCACAGAATCACCCTGTCCCTGCCCAAGGAGATTCACAGTCTGTATTTGCCCTCAAATCCTGTTCACTACTTATAATCATGATATTATTCTGTATTTACTGCTTACTATTTTCATCTCTTCGTGTATATTTTCATGAACCACTTGAAAATTACTGATCCTTTTGTCTGTAAACTGGGAATATAATGTAAAAAAACAATCATAAAAATTGCGGATTACATAGGTACATGGTAGTTAAACAAAATAAAAGGACCCCAGCCAAGACAGATTGTCACGCTATTCATGGAATAGCCTAGAGGAATGTACCAAATGCACATTCTTGTAGCACACGTGCAACCTTTAAGAACACGGTGATCATTAACATTATGAAGTAGTGTTGTGAGTAATTAAGAGCATAGGCTCTGGAGCCAGATGGCATGACTTCAAAACCAGGCTCTGCCCCTTACTAACTGTTGACCTGAGGCAATCAAACTAAACTCCCTGTGTCTTGGTTTCTCCTTCATAAAATAAAGATTATGACTAGTACCCAACGCATGCAGTTGTGTGAAGCTGTGTGAGGATGGAATTAATTAACAAATGTATTCGGACAATGCTTGACACAGAAAAGGCTAAGAAATGTTAGCTGTATATCTGTAATGCAGTGTCTGTGAAAACCATAACTCTATTTTGCATTTCAGATTTATGAAATGCATGTCAGCCACTACATCTCTGGTTTGAAACTCCCAAACCAGAGTTTCAGGGGCCAGTCCCTGGGCCCCACTTGTATATAGTATCTCTGCATGACACGTTTCGTTATTTACTCACCAGGTGGGACACAAGTTGCTAAAATGAGCGAAGATATCTGTTTGGATAATGGATTGCTAATAATACATTGTATTTTCTGTGAGAGATCATTGTTCTTCTTAATAAGCACTTCAGATGGATCGGAAGTATTTATACACTGTGCTGAAGAGCAACTCCATGAGTACTCCGTATAGTTTGTATGTCTCTTATAAGATTCTGGGATCTTGCAGTGGACTATAATATCTTCAAGAGTTGACGTGCAATTTAGTGTTGGAATTGGAAGAGGATCTGGGGGGAAAAAAAAGAAATGTAATATTCAGTACAGAAAAGAGTAATTTAGACTCATCATATACAAATGTATGAAGAGCTTCCAGTTTCCTTATGAGCTTAAAAAGACAAACAGACCACCTCCTTGAGCACCAAAGGGAGAGAATTCTCTTCTTCTGGCTCAGATTTACTTGCTCAAATTCAGAATACATACAGGCACCGAATCCCTTATCCTCAATTCCAAAAACCAAAAGATTTTACACAAGATAACAACAGAGTCACTTAGCTGCAAATCCTCATCTGAATTGACATGAGGATTTAATAGTTTGTATTTTTCTCACTTATTTCCTTTTTATTTCTCTTTTATTATTTTTCAAGTAAGCTCCACACCCACTGTGGGGCTTGAATTCATGGCCCTGAGATCAAGAGTCACGTGCCCTACTGGCCGAGCTGGCCAGGTGCCCCATATTTTTCTCACTTACTTCAAATATTCATTATCATGTTGTACTAAAAATATTCCTGTGCTTGAGTATGAGGTGGTCCTCAAAACTAAGTGGGGTGCTTCTTAACATACATAGGGGAGTTTATACTACCTCTCTAAAATCTAAAAACGTTTACCTCCAAAAGATATCTGACTAACTGTGCTCGCTTCGGCAGCACATATACTAAGATATCTGACTTACAGTGTTTGCAAAACATGTGGTGGAGCCGTACTCTGAGCAGGCTCTGCTAATCGGCGGAATAGGGGATGGTACCTGTCACACACCTGTCAGGCTAGAAGCCCCATGCCCAGCCTTTCTCTAGCAAATGCCCCCTACTGGCTACAGCAGCCTGAACCTGCATGGATGAGTTAAGAACCACAATGCTAGTTTATCCCATTAGACATTTGTTTATTTAATTCACATGCCTTCCTGCATCTCTACTTTGCCCCAACAACTAACCATGAGAAATTCGAGAAAACAAATACATGGGCTCTCCGGGAAATGGTCATGTGTGGCATTTGCATAAATAAAATTTCAACGCATTGTGAACATCTACTAAAAAAGCAAATTCAAGCAAATTCATGTTTATCAAGATGATGGAATACTTACTATGCTGCTATTTAAAATGATATTTTCTAAGGCAAAGGAATGCTTATGTTCTAATTATTAATCTAAAATAATCTAGGGCGCCTGGGTGACTCAGTGGGTTAGGTGTCTGCCTTCGGCTCAGGTCATGATCCGGGGGTCCCGGGATGGGGCCCCACATGGGGTTCCCTGCTCATTGGGGAGCCTACTTCCCCCTCTCCCTCTGCTGCTTCCCCGTTCATGCTCTCTCTCTCTTGCTCTCTCTTCAAATAAACAAATAAAATCTTTAAAAACATAAAACAATAAAATAATCTAATAATCTAGTTGAAAATATTCAACTCCTCTCCCCTCCCCCTGGCCCCCATCTTCTCTAGACTTCTTTCACACTTGGTTAAGTAACACACCCGGTTAGAGACCTAAGTTATCCATAACTTCCCTTTCTGCTTGGGACTTCTTGAGCTGTTAGGTCTACTCTAGCTCACATAACTTGTTACTTGCTGCCCGAAAGTAAGCAATGGAGAATTTCTCCAAGTTAAATTGTAAGCAATAGACCAGCAGTCTTCAAAAGAGTAAGGAGTTGTTCTCATTGAGTCAAAGTTAGAAAGCCTGAGCCCTCCTCCCTCGGCCTCCTCAGGCCGCCCTGCCAACCACACGCCCATAGCAGCCCCAGAAGCACTTCCTCACAGCCCTGTGTGTCTCGGTGCAGCTGAGAAACTGAAGGGATGGTTCCAGGTTCTGTATTTACTTATGCCTGTCACTGCACCCGAGCTGAGCAATTCTCAGAATCCTGCAACTGAGCTTTCTAGTTCCTTGGAAATGTTCCACAGAAGCATTTCTCAAATATTAATGGGCACGAGAAGCCACCAGGGCTCTGTATTAAAAATACAGATACTGAGAAGGTGCTCCTTGTGTTCTGTTACAGATTCTAGTTAATTGATCTGGTTCAGCCAATGTCTAGCATTTCATTAAACACTTTCTGAATAAGGACGCCTGGGTGGCTCAGTGGTTGAGCACCTGCCTTAGGCTCAGGTCGTCATCCTGGGTCCGGGGATCGAGTCCCACAGTGGGTTCCCTGCAAGGAGCCCCTATCTCCCTCTGCCTATGTCTCTGCCTCTCTCTCTGTGTCTCTCATGAATAAATAAGTTCTTTTAAAACACACACACACACGCACACAAAACACTTTCTGAACTCAACAGAGGTGCCTCATGAAGCCCCTCAGACTGTGCATCTTTGGAGGGTAAAGACTAGATACTACTCCCCTCTTACACATAAGCCCTGACATGACACAAGGCACACAATTAGCTCCTCAATAAGGAGAACATATGTTGAACATATGGAGGGATGGATGGATAGATGGATAAATTCAGGGAGACAGTTTCCCAATTATTCTCTCTACTGTATAAAATGTAAATTCTTCAATCAGCAACTCTCCGAAAAGGAATGGTGTGGTGGCTGAGAGCCTGGATTCAAGAGCCTGACTGC
Source organism: Canis lupus familiaris (assembly GCF_011100685.1). Taxonomy (NCBI): domain Eukaryota; kingdom Metazoa; phylum Chordata; class Mammalia; order Carnivora; family Canidae; genus Canis; species Canis lupus. The sequence goes on from NC_049238.1 coordinate 54,518,048, forward strand.
TTGGGTTCACACCAGAGCTTTACCAGGAAGAGCCAGACGCCCTTGGGCAAGTTACTTAACCGGCCCTGTGGTTAGGTTTCCTTTCCTGTACAATTAAGAAACAAATAATGGGGATCCCTGGGTGTCACAGTGGTTTGGCACCTGCCTTTGGCCCAGGGCGCGATCCTGGAGACCCGGGATCGAGTCCCACGTCGGGCTTCCAGTGCATGGAGCCTGCTTCTCCCTCTGCCTGTGTCTCTGCCTCTCTCTCTCTCTCTCTCTCTCTCTCTCTGTGTGACTATCATAAATAAATAAAAAAATAAAAAAAAAGAAACAAATAATGTCTTCCCTTCACAATGGAGATGAGGATGAAATGAGGGGAGATAGGTAGTAAGTGACACATGGATTAACATGCAGTGCCTGGCACAGGCACGTCAGCTGTAACAGAGCACACGGCGAGAAGGCAAGGCTCCCCCACGAGCGTTGTGATACAACCAGGAGTTGGCAGGTGTGAGCTTTTGCTTTGGCTGGCTGTGTCACTTGGCCTACAGCTCTTGTGGTAGCTGGAACACATTTGAGAAATCAGCCAGCCCAGGCCTCCTGTCCTACAGAGGGAGAAACCCACTGCTAAATCTGTGTCGTTTTCATCTGCAAAATGGAATATAATACTCTAAAATATTGTAAAGGTCTAGTGGCGTATGAAAATAATTTGAAAGGGCATAGGGGAAGAGCTAGCATGATTTTCTGTGTTGTTAGAGCTCACTTAACTATACAAATGCTCTTTCTGGTGGTTTCATTACCACAGTTGCTGGAAGAACTGATCCTGCTCATGGAAAAGCATGCAAACCTTCTTGCAGCATCTGGGGCACAGCTTCTACAACTCCGGTCTTTCTGTCTATAATCCTTACATTCTCTCACTGCCCCTGGGACTTCCCACAGCTATCTCTAACAAATAGTTACCTCTGTACCTTAAGCAGCATCAAACTGGCTGGAAATGTACTTACTTCATCCTTAAGATAACTTAGCCAATTTATAATTAATGAACTCCGCTCACTACTACTCTTTAAGATTGAGAATTGCTTACACATATCTGATGATATTTGTTTACTTCTATTACCTTTAATATACAGTTATACCACTTCAGTTATACCACTTCCTAAAATAAAAGGAAGAACAGTTAATTCCACTTATATGAACATCACTATCTTCAAGGCAACTAATAAGAGAGAGAACTAATAAAAGTCGACGGTGGAAATTTGAAGGGGATTTTGAGGGAAGAAGGAAACCAAATACCAAATTACACACAGAAGGAAGTAGATGGCCTGAATTTAGGAGGTGCCAGGAAAGCCCCCTGTCTAAAATATCGTTTCTGAAAATCTCCCATTAGCCCTGGTGTCTCCGGAAGATTACCAAGTCACTTAAGTATTAATACACCCTGAAGGAAGTAGGCCTTCCTCATTTAAAAAAAAAAAAAAAAAAAAAAAGTATGACCAATCGTTTGTCATTCAGGTGTGCAATCCTGAGTCACCTTATGTCTTTTTATAACCAAATCTAAATTTGCTTGACTCTTTCTTAGAAGTGTCTTCTCTTTCTTTCTTTTCCCAACATCTACTAGCAACACCTATCTCCCTAGAAGATTGTAGTAGCTTCCAACCTGGTGTCCCCTCTCTCTAATCCACCATAAATACCTACTATCTAATTAATCATCTGAAAATAGATTTCATCAGGTCACTTCTCTGTTCCAGGATTGGATACAGTGGCTCCCCACTGTTGGAGGCTAAAATCTCAAGCCAGGACTTGAGGTTCCACGTTTAATGCTGCCCAGATCACTGTCTCCTGATCAAACTCACCTCCCCTGGACTCTGCTGCTCTGCAGGTCTTTGCTAATTAGGGTCTCTAGGGGCTACTCAGTTGGTCTGACTCCTGAAATCAAGTACCTTAGTTGAGTTACCATGGAATTTAAAAAATCAAATTGTTTTTAAACATTTCATCAAATTTAAAAAGATAAATGTATTCAAAAGTTTGAACTCAGTTCTACAAACTCTATGCAAGGGCTCTTAAAATGCATTCCATTATAATCTAAATTTGAAATCAATCTTTTGAGTTGCTGGCTCTATATATGGCCAGATCACCAACATGCATGTTTTAAAAACTCTGCTTCTTCAAAGGCATCCACTGATTCCTTTAATGGCATGCCTGTACACCTTAACACACCTCACTCTTCTAAATGGAGTTGATCATCTTCTGGACAAACCAGCCACCCAGGCTGAGCACCCCCATTTCTGTTGTCTGCACCTCTCACCTTGCAGTCACCTGGTCTGATTGCTTTCATTGCTATAATAAATATTTATAGAATAACTAGTACCTCTTGAAGTCCCTTGCTGAGCTCTGGAGCTATAATGATGAACAGAAGAGAAAGTATCTCTTCCTTCCAATGTCTCCAGCAGACCAGGCAGGTGACCTGGTGAATAATAGCTGTTCTACCAGTTTATCACCCCATCCCTTTCCACTGAGATGGCCTCAGACAAGACTTAAGAGCTCAGACATGAACTTTGACATTAGACTTTCTGCCTCTTCTCTGCCCCTGGAGACCATCTTACATACTTTGCTACCAGTTGGACCTTTCTAAAACACAAAGAGAAGGGAAGGCTAGAATGATAACTTCTTCTAGGAGAAAACAGTGAACCTAGGACCCCACAGAGGGGGGGAGATGGATACCAGTTCAGCTGTGAATGCTGAGGGGCAGCACAGAAAAGGCAACCAAAGTCAAGAGCAACACTAGGATGCCCAAGAACAGAAAGAAGAAGTCATGGATGCCAGATCTCATACAGCCTTGCAGGCCACTATAGGTCTTAGCTTTAACTCAGAGTGAGCTGGGGCCACTAGAAGATTCTGAGCAGACAAATGACATGCTCTGACTTCTGTTTTAAGATCACGCTGGCTCCTTGTGTTTAAAAATAAACTGTGGTCATAAGATATGTCAGTTAAACCATTATGCTGTATACCATAAACTTATATAGTGATATATGTCAATTACATCTCAATAAAACAGGATAAAATTAATTAAATTTAAAAATAACACAAAATGTCTTCTGTAAGTGGACAATGGTGGAAGCTGAGTGACCAATTAGGGGGCTACTGCACTCCTCCAGATGAGGATGAAGGAGCCCTGGATCAGCACTGGAGGAAGTGGTGAGAGGTGGTCAGGTTCTATGAAACCAATAAAATTTCCTGGTGGAGAAAACATGGTGTTCAAGAGAAAGAGGAAGAGAAACATGGTGTCAAGGATGACATCAAGGTTTTAGCACAAGCAACTGAAAGGAAGGAGCTGCCATTAACCAAGGCAGGGGAAAGATTTGGGAAAGAACAGGCTTTAAGGGAAAGTTGATGAGCTCACTTTTGGCCATGTGATTGGAGAGGCCAATTAGATAAATATCCAAGTGGAGATAGAAACTAAGCAGTCAGAAACACGTAAGGAGCTCAGTGGGGCTCTAGGCAAGAGCTCTCCCATCTGTGCATTATCAGCATCAAAATGATATTTAAAGCCCTGACACCGGATGAGCTCACTCACCTGGGAGTGAATGCAAGCAGAGAAGGGTGGCTTAAGTCTTAAAGTCTCCAGTGTGAAGAGGTTGGCAGGATGAGGGAACCGCCAAGGAAGCTAAGTAGTAACAGTTAGTGAGTTAAAAGAAAACCAGAATAGCGTGGTGTCCTGGATGCTGAGAGAAGGCCGTATTTCAAAGACGACGGAGCGGTCAGCTATGTCAGATGCTGCTGAGTGGCCAAGAAAGATGTGGGTAGAGCACGAATGGATCACTGGCTTCATGAATGAGGAGATCAAGAGTTTTTGGTACAGTAATGGAATAAAAGCCTGTTTGGAGTGGATTAAAAGTGAGTAAGAGAGAAGCAGTTATAAAGCAACCCTTCAAGGAGATTTTCTATAAACTCAACATGGCAAGTGGGTAACAGCTGGAAAAGAGGAGCAGGGCATGCTGGTAGGGACAGGCTGGCAGTTCATGGAGGACACTGCTACGGGAACAGTGCAAGTGAACGACTAGGGTGATGTCCCCAAGAGCCATGACAGGAGACAGGGCTCAGGGCACAGCTGAGGGCTTGGCCTGTGAGCATGGTACACAGTCTCAAGGGCAGGCAGGGAGGTAGGAAGGCAGAGGGTGGGCAGCCTGTGGAAATTCTCCCCTGAGGGCTTCTCTCTCTCAGTGAACAAGAAGCAAAGCCTCCAGTTGAGGAGTGGATCTGGAGAAGGGGGTGTTCAAGGCTTGAGGAGAGGAAATATCATTGCTAGGATGCTGGGGGACATGTTGGATTTGATTGAGGCAAGTAACCAGAAACTCAAGTGTGGGGCTCTGCGGGGTGATGAGTTTCTCCACAGCCATAGCGTGTGAGACTAGAATAGACAGCACACTGCACTGGACCCGGTGGGACAGGCCATCGGAGTGTGACCCACAGAAAAGGAATGAGGAAACTAAGCAGGTCTTGCAATGAGTAGGTCCCCTGAGTGAGCACACTCGGGCTGCCTAAGGAGGACAGGGGGCCATGTGAGGTGAAGGACTGGCAGAGCCAGCAGAGCAGGGGAAGAGAGCTTCAGAAAGGACTGGGACACCTGGCATGATACAGTGGAGGGCTTAGAATGAGTGGTAATGACAACTTCTAGGTTCTATCCATGGTGGGGGGAGGGGGAAGGTGGGATGGAGGACACGACCATCACAGGAGAGGGATCAGGGACTCAGAAGCCAGGACAGTAGAATTTAATACTTAAATATCATAATCACTAAGAATTATGACAGTAGGAACATCAGAAACTGCGAAAGTGAGCCAGGCAACCGAATGATCCAGAAATGTTGGTATGTACCCATGAGCCTATAAATGACAACAACAAGAAGAATGATCTGGAAACATCCATGAGTAGCACGGAGGAACGTGGACGCTATCTCCAATTCCCATATATAGTGACATAGGAGAAAAAACAAATCCACTCCCTGGGGTGTGAAGCAGGTGGAAGCAGGAACTCTAATTTCTAGAGCATCACCTCTCCATGGAGCTCAATGAGTTCTGAGTTCATGGCTACCACTACACCCCTTTCCGGAATATTCCTAGTAAGATAAGTGTTGCTGCTGGCAGCAGCTCTGCCCAGCTGGGGCTGCTCCCTCTACCTTAGTCACATCCTCTCCCACTCGGAGGATGACCAGGGGAATGACACTGGGGATGACACAATGACACTTCTCTGTGTGCCAAACAGAGAAGAACACCCTGACAGCCTACGAGATCAAATTTTCTCATTTCTCATAAACCATTAAATAGTGTTAGTCTCTTTAAAGAGTTGGAAAGGCATCGTCATAAACAAATAAATTTATGGAATACTCACCAAGTACAAGTAGAGTGAACTTGATGTCATCTGCAGTGCCTAAAAACTCAACTTCATACTCATCTTCATCTGATGATGTTAGATTGAAGATGGTAAGGTCACCTGATATGGTGTTCAGGTGAACTCTACCTACAAAAGGTGGGAAAGCTCTGCTGCCATGGTATTCTTCCCATTCAATGACTTTATCCATATTTTTTTTCCACAGGATCTCTGGGAAATATATAGAGCTTGATGCATAGAAAGTTACGTTCCCGTTCACAGCTCCGAACACTGGCCGGGGATTAGAGCTGATGGAGTCTAGGAGGGAAAAAGAAATTGGTTAGGGAAAACAACACCACTTTATTGAAGACAGAAACCTATCCTCCAAGATGCTCTTTGTGTGTGGGGGGGGTAAATTTATCAGTAAAAATGACTCATCACCTATACTTTTGGCTGCCAAGAGAAAACACAGCAAGTAGGATGTGTGTGACAACTGGGGAGTATACTTTCTCATGGGGGCACTGGGTTCCACATAAGCAAGACATCGATTCAGCTTTGATGGAGCACCGAGTCCCTGCTAGGTACTGAGGGCAGCACTGCCAACATGACAGCCAACCAGACAGGTGTCACTCCAGGCCCTCAAGAGGTCCTGCTGAGTGGGGAAGACAAAGCAGGCCTGGGGAGCCACCCAGGGAGCGCCTTCCCCAGGAAGTCATGCTGATGCTCCCAAAGAGGCATCCATCCCCAAAGGGCAGGAGGGGCCAGCTGAGGGCTGTGGGGTGGGGTGGAGGGGAGGTAATTGTAGTGATAGAGGAAGCAGCGCCTCCAAAAAAAGCCAAAAACAAGCTGGTGTGTTTGCGGAAATAAAAGCAGCTCCCAATGGCTAGACAACAGAGCAAGTGGGTCACAGGTAGGGGATGAGCCTGGAGGGGGGAGGCGGGGCCAGGTCACAGTGTATGCGAGAGGGAGCATGGGGGTGTCAGGAAAGACATTGCTGAAGGTTTGGAATGGATCCTAATGACAAGGGAAAGCCACAAGGCTGGCATGATGTAATTTAAGTTTCGGCAGGGCTGGCAGTGGTTGCTGGGGACAGGCATGCGGGCAGGGAAACCAGAATCGAAGTCAGTGCCAGAGCAACGAGAGGGTGGCAGACTGGAGGGGCCAGGCCAGGGTGTGGGTGGACAGGGTTCACAGGAGGGCAGACTCCAGAGCAGCTTGGGAGGGAAAGCCAGGGGGGTTTAGTGACTGTGGGGAGGGGTGAGGAGGAGGAGGAGGAGGTAATCGTGCTGGTCAGGCATCTTTCTTGGCTGACTGCAGGGACTACTAGATCAGAAACAAGAACTGGGGAGCAAGCCAGGGGGGCAAGATACAGACTGAGGGTATGAGACTAGGTTTGGTGGCATGGGGAGTGTGGGGGAGCTGGCTCCAATTGTCCCTCATGAGCCAACTATTGGTGTCTCTGCCTCATTCAGCCAAGCCTGGCTGATAGCCTGAAATCCACATGGTGGGAGTATTTACAGCAAAGGAACTAATGCTTCAAGCTCAGACTCCTCCCCACTCTGCACCAATCTACTTGTTAAATATTTCCTACCACCACTAGATTGGGATATTCTCGATACCCCAGAATGGGTTTACATGCATCTGGTTCCAGACTTGACTTTCTTGCTACAAGAGAAGAGCAGCCGTTAAGGGAAAGACATTAAAGATAAATTAAAACTTGATTGACATTTTTGCCTAGTAGCAATCAGGGTAATTGAAAGAGCGTAGGAAAAAAAATTAAGACTATTAAATAGACCAATTGTAGGCCACAGTGTTCAGTAATTTCAAACAAGAAGTAAACGTCTCCTATTTGTCTGTTGCGAGGATTTTTAGAACCCATCTCCACCAATGAAGGGAGTCTGCCCGCAGTAATACACCAGCAGCCCTCGTTGCTTTTTAATGCTCAGCACACACATGGCAGTAGTGGCACCAACTGCACAGATGAGCAAAACAGGCTTCGAAGTCACTTGGCAAGGTGATGGCAGCAGAGGGACCAGAACACAGATTTCCTGACTCTCCGTTCAGCCCCGCTTTCACAGCAGCCCGGTCCCGTTACTCATTCTGGAAATACTCACTGGGTAGCTCTACTATGTGGCAGCTTCCCCCACCCCAGAATGAGACAGATGCAGTCCCTGCCCTCTCTCAGAGCTTACGGTTTGGTAGGGACGTCTGACTTGATCCAAATAATTAGACAAACACTGTGGTCAGGGCCAGCAAGTAGAAGCATAGGGTGTCAGTAAGAGCATCCACTGGGGGAGCCCATGAGGGGTGAGGGAAGGGTTGGGAAGGATGAGGAGCAGTGAGCCCCACCAAGTGGACAGGGGCAGCTCCTTGCTTAGGGACAACAGCTCCTGAGGCAGGAAGGCAATGCCACAAGACAAGAGGTGCCAGCGGGCAACATGCAAGGGCAGGGGCCAGGCCTTGCAAGGCCTCAGACAAAATTCTGCCCTTTATGTTAAGAAGAGAATGCTACCAAAGAGTTTTAGACAGGATGGTGACAAAATAAGATGAATTCTTTCTTTTAAAAATGTGTTTAAAAACAAAATATACATAGACACACAGATATAATGTTATACAGATGCAGAATGGTAATATATGCATTTAGCACAGTCTTCTCTGGCCTGTGCGTGTGTGTGCGCGCGCGCAAGCCTTGGATGCCTTACCCCCAAACCCTATAAGCATCCTCAGTCTGGTAATCTACATTAACGATTCAGAATATACACTTTGCTTTTTTCCTCCCTGCTCATATCATCAACTAGAGACAAAGATGTATCATGTATAATGCACATATATACATACACATACATATATATACACATTCATACATATATATCTCCTTACATATAATATGGAACTTGTCATGGTTTAACAAAATGGTCTTATGCATATTTCTCTGCACCTTTGCCTTTCCCATCAAGAATACCTCTTAAGGGAGGCTTGGGTGGCTCAGCGGTTGAGCATCTGCCTTTGGCTCAGGGTGTGATCCCAGATTCCCGGATCGAGTCCCACATCAGGCTCCCTGCAAGAAGCCTGCTTCTCCCTCTGCCTATGTCTCTGCCTCTCTTTCTGTGTCTCTCATGAATAAATAAATAAAATCTTGAAGAAAAAAGAATACCTCATAAAAGTCACACCAAATCCACTGGCGTGGCAAGACTTTATTCTTTTTAATGGCTACATATTATTCCAGGGTACGAATGAACCATAATTAATTAGCCATCCACTACTGCTGAACACCCCTTTGGTCCCTAGTTTCTCGTATTGCAAAAACTGTTATAACTACTTCTGTGTATAGGTTCTTGTGCATTTTTGCTTTCAGATCTGTGGGACAATATCCCAGGAGTGGTGCTGAATTAAAGGGCAAATAGATCCTTTATTTTAATAGAAGCTGCCACACTGCTTGCATTTGCAATTTACACTTCCATCCTAACTTAACACCCGAGTTACCTTTCCCTTACACTCTGCAAGCATCCAGTGATTTTGTTTTCACATTTAATTATCAGACATAAAGTGACATCTTATTGTTGTCTGAATTTACACTTCCCTGACCTCTAGAAATTTAAGCATCTTCTCTGCTTGTTGGTAATCTGGATTTCCTTTTTTGAGAGTTGTCCTTTTGTATCCTTTGCCTTTTTTTCCCATTTTTCCCTTTTTTTCCCTTTCCCTTTTTTTCCCAATATCCATTGCCAATCCCATTGGGTTGCTTATCTTTTTCTCATTAAAGTTTACGAGATCCTTGTATATTATAGAAGTTTCTGTTATCTGGATTATGATTTTTCCTCAAGGTGGGTGGTGGTGGTGTTCCCTAAGACAGGGACATGGAGGAGGGCCAGGCTGGGGCTAGAAGATCATATTTTTCAATTTTGGAGACTGTGAGTGGCACAGGTCTGGGGCTCACAGGAGAGGATACAGATTTGGGGATCATCACATTCATAGTGGCTACTATCTATCATTCCCTTCCCACAGTAAAGTCTTTTCCATTGCACTTCTAAGACTAGCTGCAAAGTAAGTTACTGATAAAATAATTGCCAGTGAATAAGAAGAATAGGGAAGAAGGAGGAGTAAGTTGTTTCTCAAAGGTCACACACCATGAATGAATGAATGAATGAATGAATGAATGAATGAACGAATGAATTTGCACACAAACAGCAGCAAAGGAAAGGAATCAACAATGAGCCTGTTGCTTTGCTGATAACGGAGTGGACAGAAGAGGATGCCAACTTCCCATGCCAGGAAGACAGAATGGTAAGTGCCCAGACTCTCTGGCAGATGGGCCTGCAGAACTCTCAAAACCCTCCTACACTAGGCTCCCTCAGCTGTAAATGTAAATCATAACACCCACCACAAACGATTGTTTTGAGGTTTGAATAAGATTGAGGGTCTTTACACAGTGGTTGAAATGAAGTTGGCTTTCAATAGGGCTTTCCCTCTTTTTCTTTGAGGAAGTCAGGCCACATCAAAGCCTGCCTTGTACGGGATTCTGGCTGTGTGACAACTGAGCACGGTGTGAGCTTTCACCATTCAAAAACAGGTACAGGGAGAGAGAAAAAAAGGTAATAGCAGTTGCCTAAACAGACATTCCATGCTATTCAGCATTTTGTTTTGTTTTGTTTTGAAGAATATTGAGTGATCCTTTAAAGATATGAGGGTACCGAACACCAATAGAGGGATCATATATCTAAAAAGAACTCCACCTCCAAATATTTTGTTGCAGCGTCCTTACAAAACATCATCACCACACCCAATTTTGATAATTCTTATGTGGTTGAAGTCAGAACCGGAACCCAAATATTTTGCAGTGAAGTGTCCTGATTTTTTATTTAGAAAATATGGTCACCATAACTACTGAGTTAAAGAGGAGGGATTCCCCACTCCCAGCCACAAATTCCTCTGCGTGTTTTCCCTTGGGTCCTGGGATTGAGACTGGCTGATATTCTTAGTAATGGAACACCTGTATAGTACTTACTATCTGTGAGGCACTGTTGGAAGAGTTCTATAAATATGTACCCAGTGAATCCTCTTAAAAGCCACACAAAGTAGATGTGACTTTTGAACCTCTTTTGCAGATGAGGAAACTGAGGCACACAATGATTGAGTGACTTGCTCAGGAAGTGGTAAAACTGGATTTGCACCTAGACGGCCTGACTCCGGAATGCTTGTAAACACTGTTTCTTATTTGGCCTGCTCTGTGGCATAAGGCTATCAAAAATGTGACATGATACAGGATTTCTACGAATGCAGTCTCTAGAATGTATTGGGACTGCTCTTCTGTGAGACTCAAGAGCGTCTTGGACACCTGCAGGTGAGGCACCAAGCTTGGCAGTCCCCAAATCACTGAATGTCAGGGCCTGAGGAGTCCTGAGAGAATGAGAGTCTGTGGCCCCCATGGGCCCCCGGCTTCATAAACATGAGGAAATTGAAGTTTATTTAGAATGAGCAAGACAGTGATAAACCCAAATCCCCAAGAGTGGCAACCTGAGTTTTGTGATGGGGGTGTTGCAGCTTGCAAGTGACTTCAGGTATGACGAAGGGACACGGGACAGGGCTTCATAATTGGAGACCACGAGAAACTAAGTTGAAGGGAAGGCCTAACAGTGTACACTCCTCACAGGTAATGGCAGGTACCATGAGAGATGTGACATAGGGACAAGAGGGACTTGAACACTCAGCGAGGAGTGGTGAAGATATTCAACGGGCACTGAAAAATTAAGTGGCCTGGGACATCTCCCCACCCCCGTGCAGGTGAACCGGTACCCTTCCCCTGGTGCCTGCCATCAGCACCAGAGCCAGACTGGAGGATCTGCAGGATCCCCTTCCCATCTCTACCCCACCGCTATTCTTTTCAAGAAGCTCCCTTCTGCCTCCTGTTCCCCCTCAGGCTTCACTAGGCTTCCTCTACTTCTGCACCCGGTAAGCTGGTAAGCTCGTACCCCTACAGGATGTCAGCTCCTGATCAATGATCAAAGGTCATGCCCCTAGTTAGGCTTGAGGAGATGCCATTTGTTTACTGGTGCCATTTGTTAGAAGTGAACAATATGATTTTAGAGTATTTTTCTCTCGCTAAAATATCTTTTAAGGATCGCCTGCTGATATTAGCAGTTAAGAAAAAAATTCATTTCATGAAAAAAAAATCCCCTACAAGTTTCAGTACCCAAATATATAAATCTTGGTATTTCCTCCTTCCCCACATTCAACATGATAACGTTATTTCAGTTAGAGACGCATTCAAGCGTGAAGACAGCAGGGTCTAGGGGCATTCTGAGCCCAAGTGAGCAGATGAGTCTATTCTCTGGGCAGGGGTGGGTTGTGACCACAGCCTTTCTCCTCAGCATTATGGCACACTCTCAGCTGACATCTACCTGGAGTATGAAAGTGGTGGCATTTTGGGAGACAAAGTCTCCCTCTACACACAAATAAACATGTTTACAATACAGAGGAGTGGCCACTCTCCTAAAAAGTCTGATATCAAATCATCTGTCAGGGCTAGAGATACTCTCAAATTGGTCAGATCCCATGCCCCAGTTTTGGGGTTGGAAATCCGTTCACCTGGTATGTAGATCATAAAGAAGAAATGGTGTCTTTTTACTCAAGGAAGTACAATACTAGCTCTTTCTTCATAAACCCACTCCAAATGAGCTTTGGGCCAAAAAAAAAAAAAAAAAAGTGAGGGTGTGAGCTTGAGGATAGAGTTAAGAACATTCCAAAGCATGGGAGCCACCAGGTTACAGATGAGGAAACCAGGGCTCAGAGAGGTTCAGAAGCTGACTGTGGTCACTCAGCAGGTCCAGGACGGAGCTGGTATCCGGACACAGGCAGCCTGCTCCAGAGCCTGCACTGTGAGCCACCAAGTGAGAGGCTTCTTTTGTCGATTCCACCCTTGTCCAGACCTAGGCAAGGATCCATGCTGTCAGGACTGCTAAAGACACGAATCTACTGCTCTCAGCTACCCCACCACTGCTTCCCTGTCTCCTTGATTTCAGCCTGAAATGGCAGCCACCTGAATCTCAGCAGGTGCTAAGCCCCAGGCCCCCCTGGTCCAGAAACTGCCTCGCGTGTGCTCTAAGTTGTCAAGCTACTCCTTGCCTCCTGGACTGAGCTCATCTGGAATGGAGATGTTGGAACCAACTAAATCAAATTCCTTTTGAGCTTTTCTATCTTCCGTCATGCTGAAGTATTCCCCATTTTTACTCCCTGTGCTTACAGTCCTTTTCCTTTCCCTCTCAATCTGCACAGTGGGCCGCAGCAACGTACCACCAGCCACGCTTGACTCACGAGCGCCTGCAATGTGGTCTGTTCAAATGATATGGGTTGTGAGTATAAATACCCACCAGGCGCTGGAGATTTAATATGAAAAAAGGGAATGTGAAATCCCTCATTAATTTTTTCTATATCAACTACATGCTGAAAATGAAAATATTGTGGCTATATTAGGTTAAATAAAATAGATGATCAAAATCAGTTTTGTCAGTTTCGTGTTATATTTCTAATTGTTAGCACTATGCCAGCCTATCCTTTCAAGATACCCACCTACCATCCTGCTCAAAAGGCACGTTTGTGAACTCATTAGGCTCAAAAGCCACATGTTCTTGTTGGAGGATATATCTGAGAGGAATAAAGTCTTTACTAGAGCTATTTAAGACTCTGAGTCTTTTCAAATCTGTTCTCGGAAGCCTGATTCAAGGTATTTCTATACACAATTGATCATTCCATGAAGAATTTCTTTATAATTCCTACTATTTCCAGGTTATTCGGTTCATAGTTGAGAAACTAATTTATGATGACACAGCCTTATTAGTTTCTTATTTTCTGGATGTGTATATAAAATGGCATTTTTTTTCCCCTAGTTTTTAACTGTTACAGGGGAAAAATGTTCAAGAAACTACACGGCAGTGAGCTTGGTGGAAACTCAGACACTAATCACAACAGACATTTTAGGGAACATTATGAAAAGGAAGTGAAATCCACTAGGACCCAAAATGGGTCTTGAGAACAAGCCTATCAAAATAATTTGGTTCCCTCAGATCTATACATGGTCAAGGTCACAAAAGACAGACCTATGAACTAGGGGTTCCCAGTTGGAGGCAGAGAGCAGACATGAACTTATCTCAGGGATTCTGGGCAAGAGTTCTCCTTACTTCCACTGGTTTTCATTGGAGCCCCAGAGTCCTTAGGCTAAGAGCTCACCAGACAGCCAGCAGCAGCTAAGAAGGAAAAGAAAGACCAAAGGGCACACTGGCAAGAAGATTTTTAAAAAGAAAAAAAAAATTAAAAAGGTCAAAAGAGAAGATTTTGTGCCTATAAAGTAACTGGGAGACATTGTCTTTTGATGCTGGTGGATGGGCGATGGGAAAGTTATCTCCAAGGAACTGCTAAGATGGTTTCTAGCACTTTTCTGGGGACACTCTCAGTATCTTAGCTCTTTGACCCCAACTATTCTGAACAAATAGAAAAGGTAGTATCCTGGTTTCACTTTCAGTTCTGAGACAGGTTTGATTTGTCACTACAGAGTCTAAGAGGCTGTATCCCCATGTAAAAGCTTCAAAAAGCCTTCTGCACTCAAGAAGAAATGTGAAAGGAAATCAAAAGAGAAAATTCCTGCAAGCAAACACTCCTGCCTCACATATGCAAGCAGACTTTCTTTCCGTTTTTGTTGTTGTTGTTGTTGTTTTAAGATTTTATTTATTTATTCATGAGAGACACAGAGAGAGGCAGAGAGACACAGGCAGAGGGAGAAACAGGCTCCATGCGGCGGAGCCCAGGACCCCGGGATCATGACCTGAGCTCAACCACTGAACCACCCAGGTGCCCCCATAAACCCTGGTATTTTAAACATTTATTTTTATTTTTATTTATTTATGATAGTCACAGAGAGAGAGAGAGAGAGAGGCAGAGACATAGGCAGAGGGAGAAGCAGGCTCCATGCACCGAGAGCCCGATGTGGGATTCGATCCCGGGTCTCCAGGATTGCGCCCTGGGCCAAAGGCAGGCGCTAAACCGCTGCGCCACCCAGGGATCCCAGCCCTGGTATTTTAAAAATACATTCTTGTGACAATTGGGGAAATCCATGCAAGGGTAGAACTTAGGTGATATGATGAGATTGCTGTTAATTTTCATAAATATTATCATGTTATTGGGATTATGTAAAAATACTAGAAAGTGAAATGTGGGTATATAAAGTATAACTATAACAAAACATTCCTAAATATATAAATAAATCCCCATCCTGAATTCTACAGCCCTAAGAAGATTTCCCCAACCTCCTGTAGATGATAATATTGAAAACAATCAAAAAAAAAAAAAAAGAAAAAAAAAAGAAAACAATCTTATGTGATTGGGAACTATGCTGTCCTATATAAGTTCACATGTCTTAGCAAAATTACTCCAGACAATGCATACATGTCACATACAAGAGATCACCTATGGGGGCGCCTGGCTGGCTCAGTCAGAAGAGTGACATGATCTCAGGGTTGTGAGCTTGAGCCCTATGTTGAGTGTAGAGATTACTAAAAAAAAAAAAGAAAAGTAAACTTAGAGAGAAGGAGAGAGATCACCTATGGCTCTTCAACTCTTCATAAAGTTTGCTTATCTAAACCTGGGTTGGATGGATTTTGAGTCAGATGGACGTGACCTCTGTCACGCTTTCATTTCTTTCCTGTATGAACTTGGACAAGGTACTTACCCTACCTAACCTTTGCTCTCCTCTTTAATAGTTTCTATGTAGGGACAACTGGGTGGCTCAGTGGTTAAGAGTCTGCCTTCAGCCCAGGGCGTGATCCTGGAGTCCTGGGATTGGGTCCCAGGATCGGGTCCCACATTGGGCTCCCTGCATGGAGACTGCTTCTCTCTCTGCCTATGTCTCTGCCTTTCTCTCTGTGTCTCTCATGAATAAATAAATAAAATCTTTTAAAAACATAGTCTCTACAAAAAAAAAAAAAAAAAAAAAAAAAACTGGTGTGACAATTAAATGAAAACAAAAATACTAAGCATGGAACCTGGAATGGAGCATATACTCAATTCATGACAGCGATTATAATAATGGATCTAGTTTTCTCACAGGACTACAGAACACTATTCTGACTTAGATTACCTACTTCCTAAATAAAAACATGGAGTCTTTGAGTCTCGGTTGTAGCAAAAAACATGAACAAATCTCACATCATAATGTGAGATAACCTAATAACTTAAAATGGAGAAAAGCTTGACAAACACCGTATCACCTAATGTCCAGATTTAACACTCTGTCTTGTTAACAACAACAAAAACAAAACCAATAAGACAAATCAATGAAAGGAACTTTTTAAGAAGGAGTTTATGGCTTTGCCTCTGCATACAAGGAAAGAAAATCTAGCTGGGGAGATAGCTGACAAGATAAAGGAACTATAAAAAGCAGTAGCAGAATAAGATAGGCTCTGCTAAACAGAGCTAACACAACAGGTCTCACTCAGCTTTGCCATCTGCCTGGCACTGCTTTGCTCTCTCCACGTGGTGTCCCGATGATGCACAGCAGGCTGGCTCTACCTTCCAAACATACCCACTACCTCTCATTCTGTCCCGCTCTCTTTTGTAGTCATTTCTTACCTGCGTTGTTCCTACGGCCTCCCCACTTGGTCTCCCTGCTCCTCCTTTCCCCTCTCTACAGACTGTTCTCCACGAAGCTGCCAGAATAATTCATTTACACACTCCAGTCATTGTAATTTCACTCCTGTTCTAAATCCTCCAAAATGTCCCATTTTGCTAGGAGTAAAAAAGTCGCAGTCTTTAAAAGGGCCCACCAAACTTTATCTCTAGGACCTAGCCCTGTGTTTACAACTTCATTTCCTACTACTTTCTGGTACCATGGTCTCCTTGAAGTTCTTTAAATGCCCGAAGCCTGTCTCAGGGTTTTTGCTGCTAGCTTCTCTGCCAGGAGTACTACGGCCCCAGACAGTTGCCTGGTCCAGGAGACCCTCTCCTGACTACACGGTATAGGACACTAACCACTAGAGAGTAGGGTGGCTTAATGAAATATCATGGAGTAGTACGTAGCTATAAAAAAAAGGAATGAGGATGATCTCTGAACTGATATGGAATGGTTATCCAGACATATGGTTAAGACACAAAAACAAGGTTCAAAAGAGTACATAGAGTATGTTACTATTGTTGCATATCTGTTTGTATCTACAAAAAGAAACAAGAAACAAATAGTACCTGTTAGGACAGAGGGAGAGGGTAGGAATAGGATTTCTCTGAGTATATCTTTTTATGTGGTTTGATTGGAACCATATTAATATTTTACATATTTAAAAATTAAATCAAGGGAAGAAACCCTAAAATTGAATAGAAACAAATTAATGTCACTATATTTTGAATTGATAGCCTAACCATCCAGAAGGAAAAAAAATAATCCAAGTAACTTTAAAAGACAGTATTCTGTACATATTCAGTGGGATATATGGAAGAATAAAAAGAACTGAAAAGAAACTTTGAACTTTACATGGTAAATTTTGTGCTTGGTAGTGGTCCTGGTAGAGCAATTATGAAACTATTTTGTGTTTTAATGTATATTAGGAAAATACACTGATTCTACAAGGAACAGAGTTCTCACTGTGGCAAAGAGATATAGAAACAGGGAATGAAGGAAGAGAAAGATGAACCACATGTTTAGATTAGTTTTAGCAGTAACGGGGTAGACTTGTGACTTCGTGAAAACTCTTTCCTAGCTATAAGAACTGATAGCCTAGAAACCATGACTCCTGTAGCTCTGAGCACTAGCACCCAGATACTGATTTCTAAAGCCCATCTCCCACTAAAAGGAACAAGGGAATCTAATGATTACAGGCTGAGACAGAAAAGGTACAAAATAAGTCCAGAACGTCTTTCTGTGCCAAAAAGTAGGACATTCTCAAATAGATGGAGACATGGCAAAGAACACTGAAGCACAGAGGGGTCCCCGTTTGCCCAAGTCTGGATCACCCACCACACATTAAAATAGATGACAAAAATATCATCTTCAGAAATATCATGGCTCCATACTTATATTAAAAAAAGGAAATTAAAAGGGGGTGCAAAAGCTCTTCATTACTGAAGAATGTCCACAGTGTAGAAAGAAAACTAGGGATAGGAAACTGCCAAATAAAAATATTTTATTTAACTTAAATTTCACTTATTTATTCATGAAAGACACAGAGAGAGGCAGAGACATAGGCAGAGGGAGAAGCAGGCTCCCTGCAGTGAGCCCATTGTGGGACTAAATCCCAGGACCCTGGGAGCATGACCTGAGCCGAAGACAGATGCTCAACTGCTGAGCCACCCAGGTGCCCACCATCTACAAATATTTTAATGGACTTGGGTAGCACCAGTGGATGCTAAAACACCAGGTGAGAGATTGTCACGGCACAGGAGAGTCACACAATCTCAAAGTGTCACTTGATAAGCCACATATAATTTATAAAGGGGAACAGGTGCCTCTGTGATAAAGAAATCTGGTGGGTCACCTTCACCAAAGAACCAAAGTTAAGGTCTCCAATAATGGGACAAATGGACTGCATCTACTCTCCAATGGGATGCACACAGAAGGACAAGACACACTTATGGAACAGTCCTGAAAGTTTTAACCAGAATGTAATCAGAAGGAAACAGATCATCCAAATTGAGGGACATTCTATAAAACTGATTTAGACCTTTGAAAAATAGTGATACCATAAGTACCAAAAAAAAAAGAGAGAGAGAGAGTTGGCAAGTTTTAGACTAAAGGGAATTAAAGAGGCAGTACTACCAAATATAGTGTGTGATCCTGGATCAGCCTATAGACTCTATCACAAAACAGTATTGTATCAATGGTGCGTTTCCTGATTGTGATCATGGTTCCATGGCTTACTGGAGACATATTGTTCTTAGAAGACATATGCTGAAATACTTAAGGGTGAGGTGTCATAAGATCTGCAACTCTCAAATGTTTAGACAAAAAAATTAAGTGTGTATAAACAGAGAGAAGTAAACCAAATGTGTCAAAAATGTTAGTAACTGGGGATTTCAGGAGAAAAGTTAGTGTTTGTCACATTGTTTTTTGCAACTGTTCTAAACATTTCCAACATTCCAAAGTTTTAAAGAATTAAAAGGAAATACGAATTGTGCCCACACCCCTTTCCTCCAAATTACTAATCTCTGTATTAGTAAATGTTTACCACCACCCAACATGTACATATTTACTCATTTATTCAGTTACTGATTCTCTCCCCCACTACTAAGTAAACTTCACAAAAGCAGGGAAGTCTGTTCCTTGTTGCAGCCCAGGTCTCACGTCTAGTGCCCAACACATAGTTGACAATCAGTAAGAACGTGTTTGTGACTGATGTTCACACTCTAGGAAGTACACACTATTATTACCCTTCTTCACCAGTGAGTGGTACTCTCTCTCTTCCGAGACAAGCCAGGCTCACAGAACTTTCCACCGGCATAGGAAAGCCTCAGAGCTCTCTGGGTCCTGTGATGGCATCCGGGCCTCCAATTACTCTCAGCTGCACCCTTTCCTCTGTACTGCTGCCAGATTATTCCTCCTCAATGCACGGTTCTGATTCTGTGAGGCCCAGAAAGAATTCTCTGCCTGCAGAAGATAATCGACACTCCCAATGGGGCTTGGATCAGGGCTCTGCCGTGGGGCCTCCAGCTCCTATGGGCACATTTATGCTCCAGTGACATTGGAGACCCTGGGACTGGGACTCTTCACTGCCCAGGTTCACCTTGTACATGCTGCTTCCCTTTTCCCCACATCATGGCACGCCCACACCGCCACCCATCCTCAGAGGACAGGTTCAAATATCCTTCCTTCCGTGGAATCTCTGCTTTACAAGAAATACTTGACTTCACAAAAGACCTTGGTCCCCTCCCTGTGCACGACCATCGCATTTTATGCTCAGCGTGACTTCCATTTACTTCTGTGCCTTGTACTGTAGGCACTTGTGCTATCTCTGCACCCCAACCCGCTAGGCTGTCCTCCGCAGACGCGGGTCCACAGCACTCCACGGAAGCTGAGGCAGAAATGAGGATGCAAGGTTGATCTGTAGCATGTGCAAGGCGGGCCCCAACAGGAAACCCTCAAGGAAAGAAGAAGTAGTGAAGGGTTTAGTACTGTGCTCCCTCCAAGAGTTTGGCTGTGACTCCGTGTGCAGGGCTTTGCGGGGGGGGGGGGGGGGAGGCAAAAAGGGAGACGGGCACAAGGAGTGGGAAAAGGATGAACTCCGTTCTAGACACGTGGAGTTCTTTGACGTTTTCAAGGGAGGGCAAAGGAGCACCAGCCGCCCCGCTCAGGACCCCGGAAAGATTCAGACATTTCCCTCGGCGGCTCGCTGACCCAGGCCGGGTTCTCGGCCCGCAGGAGCGGCGCAGGGGCGGGCGCGGCTGGGGCGCGGGGGGCACGGGGGGGGAAGGGGGGCGGGCGGAGCAGGGCGGCGGGGGTCACGGGGGGGGACGGGGGGTGACGGGGGCGCGGCGGGGCCCCGGCACCAGGCTGCAGCCGCGCTCCTGCGCCCTCCTCCGCTCGGGGCGCGCCGCGGATAAGCCGCGTCCTTGCGCAGGTGCGACCCGGGGCCGGGGCCGGGGCCGGTCCTGGGAGAGCTCAGCCCCGCGGAAGCAGTGAAAGGGCCGTCCGAGGGCTCGGCGACGGTCCCCTGGGGCTGGCGGGGCGGGGGGAACCACGAGCGACCTAGAGTCCCTGGAACGTCAGCCAGGGCACACCCTTCCGGAGGAACCCCGAGCGGGCACGACGGGGGTGTCGGGCCCGGCCCCGGAGCGCAGTCCCGCCCCTCCTCCCAACGAAGATTCGCGTGCCTAAGGTCAGAGTGGCTTCCTGGCGGCCCACGGGAGACTGAAGCGACGAGTCGGCCGGACGAGGTCCCGCCTCGCCCCGCGGGCTGCGTTCCTGGTCTCCAGTCCCCCTGAGCCGCCTCGACTCGGGGCGTCCGCCGGCCGCGGAGCCCCGAGGCCACCGACACCCCCAGCGCGGTCCCGGCCCCGGCCCCGGCGAGCCCGGGAAGGCCTCCACTCACCGAACTGGAGCAGCAGGCACATCGCGCAGAGCACCCCCGCCGCCGCGCCCCGCGCTCTCCCTGCGGCCATGGCGCGGCCGGCAGGCCTCCCGGCAGGACTCAGCCCGGACGATGGGTTCCCGGGTGGCCGGGGCCTCAAACCCGGGCCCCGCCCCGGACTCCGCCCCGCCCCGCCCCCGCCCCGCCCCCGCCCCGCCCGGCCCCGCGCCGGGCCCGAGCCTCGGCCCCCGCCCCCGCCCCCGCCCCGGGTCTTGCCCCCCGCCCCACCCCGGCCTCGGCTCCCGTCCCGGCCCCCCGCCCCGGGCCCGGCCCCCTGCCCCGCCCCCGCCCCCGGCCTCGGGCCCCGCCCCGCTGCGCCCCCGCTGCGCCCCCGCGCCTGCCTCCTCTCCCCGCGGTGCGGTCGCGCGCCCACCCGGACCCCAGAGTCGTTCCGCTGCCACCAGTCTGCTCTGCGGAGCTCCTCCTCCAAAGTGGCTTACGTTTTTATTTATCCATTTTTGGATTTTTAAATTTT
This sequence comes from Canis lupus familiaris, assembly GCF_011100685.1. Lineage (NCBI taxonomy): Eukaryota > Metazoa > Chordata > Mammalia > Carnivora > Canidae > Canis > Canis lupus. The sequence continues at coordinate 54,538,962 of NC_049238.1, forward strand.
GTTTATTTGACACAGAGAGAGAGCACAGGCAGGGGGAGTAGGAGAGGGCGAGCAGGCTCCACGCCAAGCAGGGAGCCCGACGCGGGGCTCGACCCCAGAACCCCAGGATCACGACCTGCTGAAGGCAGACGCTTAACCGCGCCCCGTGGCTTATCTCGGTGCCTCGCGCTCCTCCGGCACTTTCCCTGGACGTTGGGACGTGACGGAGGCCTCGGTAGCCCGGGATGCCGCGCTCACCGCCCCCGCGAAGCTGGCCCCCAGGTGCCAGGGGAACTGCGCAGGCACCGAGGGGCTGCCAAGGCTTCCTGCAGCGCTTGGAGCAACGGCCGCAGCCGCCGGCCCCCCGCCCCGCCCCGCCCCGCCCCGCCCCCCGGAGTCGCCTTCTCCTGCCAGTCACCGTCCTGGGGGAGTAGAACGAAAGCACAGGGCATTGGGGGCAACTGCTACAACGTGCCTGATTACCTGGTGCAGCCGGCCCCGCCCGTGTCACTCCGGTCCAGGCCACATTTTCCTTAAGCCTGCCCCCCCCCCGACCCCCCCAACACTACCTTCCCCAGAGCTGGGGGTCCTAGCCTTGGGTTTCTCCCTTCTCAATTTCCTCTTTGTTTTCCTCTTCCTCCAACTCAGCTGTGGGCTTTCCTTTACGCTGAGAAGTCGGTCCAGTCGCTCCGCACCGTTGGGCCTCCCCCCAGAACCCCCCACCTCAGCTGCAACAGGCACCTGGACACACCATCCTAGTGCTTAATCTTCTTAAAAAAAAAAAAAAAAAAAAGGTTTTATTTACTTATTAGAGAAAGAGCATGAGCCGCGGAAGGGGCAGAGAGAGAAGTAGACTCCCCGCCGAGCAGGGAGCCAGAATGTGGGGCTCCAGCCCAGGACTCGGGGATCTTGACCTGGGCCCACCTCAGACGTTTAACCCACCGAACCACCCAGGCGCCCCCTAGCCTAGTGGTGGTAAGAATTCTTGATTGGCTTGTCTGTCAAATTTGTCAAAGAACTCCCAGAACCAGCTCCCCACATGCCTTCCCGTCTGTCCCCTTTCAGAGAGAAGCACGACTTGCTCCTGCCCAGCTGTGGGAGGGAAGGGAACTCTGAAGCTCTTCCAGTGAACAGGATATCCTGCTGTCCTAATAAACACCAACCTGTCAGTTGTGAAACAGGGGAAATTGCCATATTGTTGCTGTCATCTCCATCATCCTCAAGCCAGGATCCCCAAACTACTCAAGACATCTGAACTATACTGTAAGGATTCATTAGTTCTTAAGTCAGCCAAAAAAATCTTAAGTTATCTAGGGGCGCCTAGAGCACACAACTCTTGATCTCAGCTCAGGTCTTGATGCAGCACTGTTGAGTTCAAGCCCTGTGTTGGGCTCCATGCTGGGTGTGGAGCCTACCAAAAATAAATAAATAAATAAATAAATAAATAAATAAATAAATAAATAAATAAATAAATAACCATAAATCCTAAAGGTATCTCTATCAGTGAAATGTGGGGGACAAACGTCATGTACCATGAAGTATCCTACCTTAAAACATCCCTACCATCTGTAGATACTGGAACGTGAGGCAGGTGCGGTGTATAGCACAAAATGGGAGAAAATCAAGTTTCTGCTCTGCCATGGGCTAGTAGGAACTCAGGCCAACTGAGAAAGTTAGGATAGGGTCAAACTTTTAGACACTAGAGTGCCCCTGAATATTTTTAAACTGAGAAGTGATGTAACAGCAAACGTATGCTGAGCACTTACTAAGCCAGGCCTTGCATTAAGTGCATTACCCCCAATTAATTTAATCTTCTTGCTGTCTCTAAATTCACAAATGAGAAAACAGACACTCAGAGAAGATGCGTGACTTGCCCAAGGACACATAGTAAGGAGCAAAACTGGGAGTCCAACTAAAGCTACATCCAAAGCACGACTCTTACCCCGTCATACAGAACAGGATGCAACTTTCAGATAGGCAACCATGCTGTCGTTTGGACCAGCCAGCAGGAGCGGTCAACCATCTCCAGAGCAGGGCTGGGGAAAATTTTGCCCAGTCACGTGGGGCTGAGAAGTATGCCTCAGGTCATGGTCTCCGGCCTTCGAGTAAAGAATGATTCATTAGGTCTTCTTTGGTTGGATGCTCTGCTGACCAAGACTAGCAGAACAGTGCCAGCTTTTTCATTAAGAGAAATGCTGTGCATCAAGCATTTTTTTAAAAATATTTTTTAAAGTAATCTCCACACTCAACATGGGGCTGAAACCCAGAACCCCAGGATTAAGAGTGACACATGCTACCGACTGAGCCAGCCAGCTGTCCCTTCTACAGCATTTTTAAGAGAGCTTATATGCCTAGCAGACTTCATGAATCAAAAGCGGCTTGAAAAGGTGGACCCGAGTTGGGCAATGGGCCAAAGAGGCTCTATTCATATATTGAGGACTTGCCCCCAAAAGGAGAGTGGATGTGTTTTTCATCCTCTGGCCTGTATTGAGAGCTCCAGTCTTATCTGCTTGTCACTGTAGATAATCATGAACCAGAGCTTTAGAAAGGAGGGCTCATCCAGCCTGCTCATGTGGCATAGGGCTCCTTTCTGGTATTCTGGCTCTAGTTCTTGCCAACCTTGGAACTACACCCCAGGAAACTTAAAAATCCCAGAATGAACTGAGCAAAACACGGATCCTAAACCTGCATACATGGAAACCGCCCCCTGCCTCTTGTGAAAATGTACCTTCACTTCGCTTATATAAACACTAGGGCAGATTTACACCAAAGGCATAGATGAGGAAATCTTCTTCCACAACGCTCCATTTCCCTTTTTACAATGTTTCCCTGGCAGAAAGAGAGCATTTGGGAGAAAAATTAGGCAAAAGTCATATGCAAGACTTAACATGGTACCATTCTGGATAGCCAGCCAAAAGATAAACAATCACATTTCGACTCCTGGCCAAGCCAGCAGCTGCAAGAAGTTGATAAGGATGCAGCAGAGCACAGGAAAGCACGAGTTAAAGCCTTTGAAAGGTTTGATTTCAAGAAAAGAAAGAAAGAAAGAAAGAAAAGAAAGAAAAGAAAGAAAGAAAGAAAGAAAGAAAAAAAAGAAAGAAAGAAAGAAAGAGAAAGAAAGAAAGAAAGAAAGAAAGAAAGAAAGAAAGAAAGAAAGAAGAGAAAAGCACCTCCCTCTGCTTTTTACCCGCTGCAATTTTTTGCATATTCTGTGCAATGTAAGAATTACAGATTGGTTTTCCCTAATAACGAATCACTGCCAGGGTTTCAATCATTCTATCCTTCTCTCTTTGCAGAAGCAGAACTCCTCCGAAACATCCCAGCCTTCGAGTGGTACAGAAAACGTGGACTGGTGTGCAGTGCAGGAAGGCACAGCTCCTGCTCCGTCCGGGGTCCTGGGGAATGCTTGCTGCCAATTCCAGGGTCTGGAAAACTCTCTGTCCTTGGGGAAGGATGGTGTGGTCTTTGTTGCGGAGGCCCTCTGTGGCCAAGAAGGTGGTTCCCCGTTCCTGCTCTGTGTCTCCATCAGCCTCCTGCCCCTTCCTATCACACCTGCCTATCCTTTTTTTTTTTTTTTTAAAGATTTTATTTATTTATTCATGAGAGACACAGTGAGAGAGGCAGAGACACAGGCAGAGGGAAAAGCACGCTCCCTGTGGGGAGCCCGATGCAGGACTAGATCTCAGGATCCTATGATCCCGTCCTGAGCCAGACGCTCGACCGCTGAGCCACCCAGGCATCCCTGTCCTGCCCTGCTCCGCTAAAAAGGAAAGCTGGTTCACAAGCTCTGCATTTTGAACCTGCCTGTTGGGCCTCCATGTGTGTGGGGTGTGCTCAGATCTGGAGGCAGCATGGCCTTGACAAGCAGTTGTGTACGTTTATTATGACTCATTTTCAGCAGATGGCAGTAAAGTGTCTTGAGAAAGATTTTTTTTTCCTCAACATTTGTACAAAGGCACTCTTTAGGCTGGGGGCAGGGCAGGGTAGTAAAGGCTGCAATCCTGGACCCTTGTGAGCCTCACAGGCCAATGCCAGAGGCAGAACTCCAAGCCCCCCCACCCCCACCCCGCCCCAGGGGGCACAGTTTCACAGAGGAGAAAGGCCAGTTAAGGAAGGGAAGAAAAAGAAATGCAGTGGGCTCCAGTAACTGTAAACAGCCATATTTTCAACATAATTTACTACAGGTCTCTGAAGTGTATATAAAACATTTTAGTGCAACATTTTACAAATAGTTTTCCTTTTAAAAAAACAAACAAAAACAGATCAACAGCTCTCTACATCATGCATGGGTAGTTTTCTTACCCTGTTTTTTTTTTTTTTTTTTTTCAACAATAAACGCAGAGAAACCATTGTTTGAAAAGAATATGAAAACCTGCTATAGAGACACCCTGATGAGCGAGGGTGTGGTCATATCCATGTCCTGGAATGGGCCTAGCACAGTGTAGTTTTTTCATTAATGCAACATTGTAGCTTGCAGATAGGTCAAGAGAACAGCTGGTGTTCTTCCTCTCCTGGTCCATGGCCTAGAGTTCAGGGAGGCCATGCGCAATGAGATCTCCCAGCAGCTGGAGGGCACCATTACCACTCATCTGACACCAGTTTCCATTGAAATGGCCGAGAAGGTCCTGTGATTTTCACACAAAGCTGAAAAGATCACCCTTTGATGGATACGCATCCCTCAGCCCCAGAGAAAATACATAGGGAAGAAAAAAAAAACCCAATTATTAAAATACTGGTTTCGGTTTCTTCCTTTCCAATCTCCTGCAACTGCTTCGCCTATCTAATTCCATGCATTTACCTACTTTTCTATAGCTGAGAGCCAATGCAGAGTCAATTCAAGTTGTTACACCTCCAGTTGCAGCCACCCCTCTGGAATCTTTCCTTTCATGCAGAGCAAAGTAAGCCATCTTCCCTTGTTGACTCAGGCTATACATTGAGGGCCAATTTCCCACAGAACGTCCACATGTCGTAAATGAAGAAATAGGGCAAAGGACTGCCTTTTTCCCTCACTGCTGAGCCAGTGGACTCTGTACCTCCAGAGCGTTGATGCAGCATACGTAATAAATGGGAATGAGCATATCAGGCAACAGGGGAGATGAAGGTGGTGGTGCCTACAACACAGTCTCACTGGAGACTACTGGTATAGGGGGAGGAAAAAGAGGCAGGTCTACAAAAGCCTGTGGGTCACCTGGCTCTCCCTCAGCTGTGGCACAGCATACCCCCAAACGGATCAGCACCTGCATGGCTTCCCATGGGGTCCGTTCAGTCTCAGGAGAGACAATAAGCTCTCTGGTTAGACTTAGCTCCAGAATCCCTGGTGGATTTTTTGAAACTGGGAATTCCCTTGGAATTTAAGATGCAAGTTCAAGAGGAAAGGAGGTGGTGGGCTCTCAGCCAGGCAAAATATAGGAGCTCCTGGGTGTAAACACTTCTCCCATGGAGCGAGCACAAGGAAACACCTGTAACCCACACGACCACTGTGCCCCGGGGGAGCCAAGCATGTTGCCCCATAGTGTAAAGCAGTAGGGTGACGCTGGCCTTGTTGGGCTTAATGAGCGGGCATTCGAATGAAAAGCCACCATAACAATGAACAATCAAATCACCTAAAACCATAAACAAGATCTAAGAAGGCAAAGGGCAAAAGCCCACACAGGCATGGGATGATTCTGCACTGAGACTGGGTCATTGGAATGGGTTACAACCGGGCTGTGCCTGGACCTCTCCTGGGCAGATAATTCTCATAGCAGTAAGACACAGGGGGAGGGAAATGGTGAGTTAGAAATTGTTACCTTTGAGGAAAATCTGAAACCAGTTATTCCTCGTCTGGTCTCCAAGGTCAGGCTCTGGGAACCAACCTGTCCCACCACAGACCCTTGCAGGAACTTAGGTGGCAGCCCACCCCATGCCCATACGGTATATGGGGTAGCTGCTTTGGCCTTGGTGGTTCAGCTCAGCACTGTCCCCTTTGCAGGCTCACTGGCCACTTTCCCTTAAAAGTTTGGCAAAGCACCTTAAAATAGAAGCCCACCCACTCACAGATCAAGCTCCTACAGAACAGATCAAGCCAACAACTAGCCTTTTCCCCCTTCCTTCACAAATCATTGGCTTTGATCAGTATGAAAGTGAGTAGCTGCTAAAAGCAGCCCTCTGCCCACTTTAGCTGGCAAACGGTGAGCTGTTTGGAGCTTTTGACTTATTATCCAACAAAGTTGTTGTTGTTGTTTTGGCAAGCTTGGGATGAAGCTATTTTTTTTCCTCCCTGACCAGCTAGTCGGGCACCATCTACTCCTAATGGGGTTATGCAGGATTTCTCCTGTACATACACAATTCTTTGAAGCAAAATTCAACACTTTTATCTTGACTACAAAGTGGTTCCAACAACTCCAGCTGAAGGAAAAGATACAAATTGGGCCCGCACGACACATCATTTTCAAGTCTCATTAAGAAAGTAAAAAACAAAACAAAACAAAACAAAACAAAAAAAAAAACGTTTGGGTGGGTTCTGATCCACAGGCAGTGTTTTCAAGTGTGCAAAAACAGTAAGTCTTGGAAGAGACTCCTTTGCTCCAGAAAGTTCATCCTTCCTTTTGCCATTGGTGGTGTATTAAGAGAAGTTCATCCGTACCGTTACGGATCCAAAAAGGGTAAAACCAAAGGGATCTAAAAAGAGTCCATTACAAAGAATGAGAATCCCTGTAACATCTACCAGAGAATACTATATAAATTGGGAGAGTAGATGTGGCATTTGGAGCTACTTGCTACATTACCAGAAACAAAAACAAGAAGCCTAACTCTGCAGGGTAAGGACAACTGCTCCAAGACGGCCAAGCAACCAAGACTGCCACCTAGAGGCAGTCTGTCTCTGTGACCCATCAGGGACTTTGAACCCTTCTCAAGTCTTGACAGTTTTCAGCGGCAGGGAAGGCGCTCCAGAGTTTGGGGGCCGCGTCTGCTGTGCGATCACAGAGCAAAAGGCAGGGAGAGTCTCAGCTCCTCCATGGCTGAGGTACACTGGGGTCCCCTTAGTCTATGGCTCCTGGGTGGATACTGAGCACAGGAGGCTCCAGGCAAGTGGGAGAGTAGTTGAGGTGTGGTTCCTTGATCCATAACAGGGGTACCCCGTTCTTCCCATCCGAGTTCTTGCTTGAGTTCCGGCTCTTGAAGCGCACCAGCAGGATGGTGATGACGAGGATGCCGAAGATGGGGAAAGGGTAGAAGAAGACGAAGTAGAAAAGCGCGTCATTGGAGCAGATGATGGACTGCAGGGTAGAACCTGAAACAGAGGCATGACAGTGAGGGCTCTGTTCCCAGAAGACCTCACCCAGCCCACCCTGTCTTTCCCCTGATGCTGCCCAAGGGAGGGAAGAGCACCCTCCCCGATCATAGCCTCATTCTCACAGCAGTGCCTCTTCCAGTTCATAGCTGGAGACTCATTTCCCACTGGGAGCTAGTACTGCTGCTTGGAGAGCCATGTAATAAAATGTAGTTTGTTGACTGTGGGCCCAATTGCATCTAGATGGGGAAGCTGACTCCGCTTGGGTCTGTGACTCCTGCCTGGTGACATCTGACATGTCCTTTTGCACTTGCTTCTGCTCCAAATGTCCTTCTTTGGGATGTCACATATACTCTCCCTCCCAGCTTCTGAGAGCAGTTTTACCGGAAGTGATGCTTACTTGCTTAATGTTATCAGTTGAAATGCCATCACAGGCTATTTACAAATGTCCACAGTGTGTCTGTGGTTGCATAGAATTCAGTGCTACTTATTCCTGGATATGCAAGAGAATGAAACCCACCCCCTGCCCACTCCCCATACCCAGTCGAGGTCTGCTCTGGTGTAGACCTTAGCAGGGGCCCATTTTCTCTGGAAAAATAAGGCTGCTGGGTGACCTCTGTGTTCTACAAAGCTTATTAATAAATAAGGATATCCACAGTGGGCAGATAAATTGTGGTCTGAACACCCTTGCTTGTACTTTTGGGTTATTCAGTAGATTGTTGGGGGGGGGGGCGAGTGTCTGAGTAGGATATAGGCTATTCTCTACTTTCCTTTCTACTGCATAGCTGTTGCTCACTATTCTTAAGAAAATTCAACATGCACTTATTAGATTTCCAAAATATATAAAATTGCTGATAGTCACTCACTTTTGACTTACAAAGCCTCAATTTCATATGGTTCCATCTACTAAATAGGAGGTAGTCAAAGAAAAGAAAAAGCTGACAAAACTAAAAGACTCAAATCAAAATTACCTGGTAAAATGTTTTGGCTGAAACAGAAAATAAGTTACAATTTCTAGCAGATTTTGTTATTTCTGCATTTAAGCCGATTCTACTATTACAAATGCCATCTTCAGTTTGCTTGATCCCACACTTTGACAGAAGGGCAACTAAAAGAGTGCCTTGTTGGAACGAATTATTCAGGTCAGTGATTATTTCTTCCAGTCTCTGGCCACAGAGTCCCTTGATCTGATGAGAAGTCTGAGCTTGGGACCTCTCTGGAGCAGCAGCTGGTGGGGGGCAGTGCCCTGCAGCATCACTGGTCTTCGTAGACAACCATGCAAAATCCACCTAAACCTCTAAGTCGCCCTCCAAAATGCACATATGAGCCCGGAATATGGGAGGAAACAGAGCAGTGATGTGCTTGGGCTCCTTTTTTTTGTTTCCTTCTTAGGAGTCTAAAATACGCTAACTGGCTAAAGGGCAACTAGGTGGGATATTCTAGAGAGTGACACAGTAACACCTACCAATATACTTGGGTAATGAGATCTCACTAGCATAGAATCTGGTGGAACCTCAAATTGATTATGAAGATCACATGGTATGTTATCACTTTAACTCCTATCCTCAAGTGTCAACGTATGAATTGGTACATCAAAGCCGAAATGCCCATGACAGGTGGGGAAAATGCGTCTTAACCCATACTCCATGTCTGATCCTATTCTTCCAGACTATTGGAACCAACAGTTGGAACCAACAGGGACATCCTTCCCCTGTAACTTGGGAAAACTCACTTGTGTCCAGGACTCGGATGCCGATGGGGGCCGACTCCTCTTCCGTCAGCCGGTACCACTCCTTCTGAGGGCTGGGCAGCCACTCCTCCACACGGCAGGAGTAGTTGCCTGTATCCCGGGGGCTCGCCTGCAGCACTGTGAGCCGGTAGAGCAAGGGGGAGAGCCTCTGAAAGCGAAGCCTGCCCTCCCAGGGGCTGCCTTCTGGGCCAAAGACTGCATCCGGGCCCACGCTCAGCAGGGCCATCCGCTCCGTTGGGTCTTCCTCTTCTTCCTCATCCCCTTCCTCCTCCTGCTCTCCCAGGCCCAGGCCGTCCCTTTCTCCTCCAGCTCTAGTCCTCAGAGAGTACCAGGCCACAGCAAAGCGGGAGTCCTGACTTGACCGAGAAACAATGCTACAGTCCAGCTGGAAAGCTGCTTTCTCGGACACTGTGGCATTGGGGACCACTGTGTCCACCTGCAGGGCAGCATCTGGGGGAGACGAAGGGCAAAAAAAGGAAGAAGAGGTGTTTTTCATTCCTTTGCTCCAAATAACCTGAATGTCCATCTCCCAACACATGATAGTTACATAGTAATATATGACACATACACAGTGAAAGGAGTAAGGGGGTGGGTGCTGTGTGCAGGGAGGTGTGGAAGAGGAGTTGAGAAAGAACACTGTGTACCCTAAAGTCACTGTATGCAGAAAAAAATGTATTTTATTTGGACCCATGTATCTGTTTATATGTGCATGAAATTTCTGCAGAAAGCTGGTGCCATGGCTCCTTATGAGAAGGGCCATTTATTTTCACTGTAACCTCTTGCAGTGGCTGACATCTATCTGGAACTTCAGAATGTGACCTTAATTGGAAATAGGGCCTTTGCAGATGTAATGGACTCCTACTGGATTTAGGGTGGGCCCCAACCCAATGCCTGGTGTCCTGATGAGAAGACAAGGGGATGCACAGAGAGAAGGATGAGTGGATACAGAGGCAGAGACTGAAGCAATGCAGCCACAAGCCAAGGGGATGCTTGGGGTCATGAGAAGCTGGAGGAGGTAAGGAAGGATTCTTCCCTAGAAGCTTTAGGGGAGCCTGGCACTGCTGACAGCTTGCTTCTAGACTTCTAGCCTCCAGAACCATCAGAGAATAAATTGTTGTTTTAAGCTACCAAGTTTGTGCTAATTTGTGATGGCAGCCCCAGGAAACTAATTCACTCCTCAGCAGCTTTTGAGCTTAAACTGTGTGTATGTGGACTGTTACCTATGCCACAGTGAATCTGAGGAGGTAAGTATTCTCCAAGGACTGAAGCCCAAGAACAGAAAACAATCCTGAAAGGGCCCCTCACCTTGAGCACAGAACCCCCCAGAAAGGGGACACAGACAGCATCCTCCCAACTGAAATGGGAGACACAAAACAGCCAGCGAGAGGTACCCAAGCAGGTGAGTCACAGTCACAGACATCACCAGGGAGCCATAATCTGTTCCTTTGTTTTGCTGCTGCCTTTCTTTTTTTTTCTTTTTCTTTTTTTTTTTTTTTTTTTGGCTCACTGAGGTAGGTACTAGAAAAATAATTCATTCCCTACCTCCTAAATGGCCTGTTTGGTTCTGTTTATGAAATGCTCATGAAAGATGCCAACACAACAGCAACAAAAGTAGTGATACCAAATCAGATTCTGCTTGGATGGAGACCAAACAGGAGCATCTCCCAAGTATTGTCCGGGTTTTCAATGAATTGGCTTAATGTTGTTCACAGGTGCACATAAAGCTGGAGGTCCCCCCACCTTTGTGGGGGCTTTGCCAAGGCCCCTCCACACTCCCCCATGGCCCATCTAGAATCTCAGTGTGCACTGCTGGTACAGGAAGGCTCAGGTTCTGGCTACAAGTGGCAGGAATGGCGCCTGGGCCAGGTTGCCATGGCAGAGAACATGCTGGAGGGCAAGGTGGCAGGCCACAGGATATCCAGTCATAGGCAACCCATACTCCTTGACTCATTGGCTTATCCTTCCAGAGAGCACGGCTGACTGTAACCTCAGAGCCATCAGAGAGAAACACTGCCAATCAAGGGGCAGTCTAGGGCACCTTGGCCCTGCAGAGTCTGTCACACTAGTGTCCTAAAGCTCCCAGCAGCAGGCCAACAAGACGCAATGCACTCAAAATGGCAAGATGATCAGAGACCACAAGACATTTAGTTCCTCAGAGGGGCCTCTTCCCCATCAACTCTCCCTTTGTTTTCTTCTCATCTGAATGCTTACAATCTAAAGATTTGTTTATTTGAGAGAGAGTGAGAGTGAGAGCATGAGCAGAAGGGGCAGAGGGAGAGAGAATCTCCAGCAGACGTGGCACGGAGCGCAGAGCCCGACCTGGGGTTTGATCTAGCAACCCTGAGATCATGACCTGGGCTGAAACCAAGGGTCAGCGCTTAACTGACTGCATCACCTGGGTGCCCCTGATGCTTATAATTTAAGCATTTAAATTTAAATTTCCTGGCCCCTTCCAGTGCCTTGTCTGCAGTAATGACTCAATACGAGATTTTTTTTTTTAATGAAACTAATGTCCACCGGCCCACGCCCCCTCCTTCCCTTTAACACATCTAATTTGGTTGCCCATGTCTGTCCTCTTCTAGAATTGACCAAACCATGTCCCTATGCAGACTTTAGCACTATTTCCTGTTTCAAGGATAAGCCATAAAAAGAGGTTTGCCTCTGCCTCTCCCCTGTACGTTACGCTGGAATGCAGCTGCCACTCCATACGTATCTGTCTGCCCCTGAGCCCCGGGGTTGGGATGTGCAAATGGGTGGGTGTTGGGGGAGGAGAGTGTTCAGCTGCCACCTCTCTACAATTTTGCCTCAGGGGGAAGACATGCAGCAGTTTCTAGCCCCAGTAAAAAGAAAAAAAAAACAAAAGCTCATGGGAAATGAGTAACTCAATGCAGAGGTGATTTCCCGTCCAGCTTAGGCAAGACACAGAGCAGTGAGATAATGCCCCTTTCCTGTAACAAAGGGTGTATTCACTCCTGAAGCGTGTTCCATGACGCATGGGGTCAGCACAGCTGGGTCCCGCCAACAAAAGAGAGCCACTCTAGTGAGATGTGGAAATGTGACAAATGCTTCCAACAGACCACACATAGGAACACTGGGATGTGCAGAAAGCAAACAAGACAAAGCATTCCCACTGACACAGGCCACAGGTTCATTTCTGCTCCCTGTCCTCTGGGGGACTGCTGCCGTTTTGCTACGACTGGGATGAATGAGGCTGTGATGCTGCAGAGGACCAGGAGCCTGGCTTCCCTCTGCTTTCGTCTTGTGTTGAAATGCATGACCATAATTACACTGAGTGATTATGTGCATATACATACATTAGAAACAGCAACAAGGACAAGAGAGGCCACACGGAACAGTCATTGGTACCACTAATGTTATTAGAAAGTGAAAGACTGAATCTCATCTTTTTCTATTTAGGGCGTGCTACTTCTATTTAAAGCATGCGAATCGATTCTTTTCCACTGAAAATACATATGCTTAATTTTTTGAAACCACATGGCCACTGTATCAAGACTTTTGCATATCCACCACCCTCTGAATCAGAATGCACTGTTTAAAAAAAAAATATTCTCTGTTCTAAAAGAATTAATTGAAAAATGCTATTCTGGTTAAGAAACAGAATCACTCTAGGCCAAAGCCAGATGTACAATTTTCCATTTACTAGGGGGGAAAAAAGTTGAGGCAATTCTGAGTGCAGATGCAAAATATAAGTGCTCGTATATTTAGCTGCAAACACTGTATGAACACAATTTTGTGCAGTGCACAACACATGACATTTGCAGGGGGAAATACCCGAAGCAGTAGGGGCCTGGGGACATGAACACTCACCTGGCCGCATGACAGTAACAGCCATCTGCCCAGCTGTGTCTTCTGCCCGCTTGTACCACACGCCGCTGGGGCTGGGCAGCCACTCCTCCACCCGGCAGCTGTAGGTGCCACTGTCCTGCACCGCCACGTTCTGGATGAAGAGCCGGTACACGCCTGACGAAGGACTCTCCAAGTGCAGCCGCCCCTTCAGGTTGTTCTTGGCCGCCTGCTCTCCATAGTGGAAGGTGGCCTCGCGGCTCAGGAGGGCCACGGTCTCCCTCTCCGGGTGGTTGGGCTTCCACACAAACCACTCCACCACAAGCTGGGAGGCTGTGCTGGTACGGTTTAGCACCACGCACTCCAGCTGCACCTGCTGTGTCTCCAGGACCGACAGATTCCCCTGTGCCTGGCTGAGCTTCAGGCGGCTGTCTAGAAAGGCAAGGAAAGACATACGAGCTGCAAGGAGCGACAGGTGACGGGCGTGCACGCGCAGTGTGTGCCTTCCCCACACCAAAGGGCGGAGGCACACACTCGGTTAGCAGAAACATTTCCCAGGTGTGGTGCCTGGCACGTTCAGAGCCCCTTGATCACGCATCCGAGTGCATGGACTACAAGCAGCTCACGGTAACAGCCGTCCCCCAATTTATAGCTCATCAGTTCAGGTGCATAGGAGAGGACAAGCATGAAGTATAGATGACTCCACATCTAAATGACAGCAGCTGGAACACCTGGGTGGCTCAGCCAGTTGAGTGCCTGCCTTTGGCCCAGGGTGTGATCCTAGAGTCCTGGGATCAAGTCCCACATTGGGCTCCCTGCATGGAGCCTGCTTCTCCCTCTGCCTCTCCCTCTGTCTCTGCCTCTCTCTCTCTCTCTCTTTCTCTCATGAATAAATAAATAAATAAATAAATAAATAAACAAATAAATAAATAAATAGGATCTTTAAAAAAATATAAAAATAAAAAAAATAAATGGCAGCAGCCCATGAGCATATGGCTAGGAGGGGCCAGGCAGGAAAGGGCATGATGAGACCCGCCCCCGCCCCCCTCTCCCAAATCTTGAAAATTGACAGTGTGATGGCTAGAATATGCTGGACCATCCACCACGAAAGACCTGCAGAAGCGACAGTTAAGTGTGTTCCTGAGCTGCCCTTACAAACTGCAGTTCTTACTTTGTCGGGTTCTCTCTCAAGTTGGGAACAGGACTGATCTGATTTCAGTAAAGAAAAGCCTGATACTGATGGAACCGGTGACTTGAAAACTCAGCCAGTCAGATTCTCCTCCCGAGAAAAAGTGTCACTAATGATGGCACACTCTGATGACACATCTGTAATTTCATAAAAGGTCCTGATGAGTGTATCTGGACCACGGGGATCAAAACCCTACAAAACAGTAAAAGTACAGAAGCACATGGGCAAGGATACCTCCGGAGTGACACCTGAGGAGGGGGAGGGCTGTGCATGATCACTTTTTTACACCCCAAAACTGTCAGAATATTTTACCATGCAATGCAGTAAATTCTGTAATTAAAAGGTCTAAAAGAAATAAAATAACAGAAAAAAAGGGGTGCCTGGGTGGCTCAGTCAGTAAAGCCACCCACTCTAACTAGGGTGCTATTTTAGTTAAAATGAGCTAGGAACACCTCTCTGAGGAAGAATGAGATAAATGAATATCTATGGTCAACATGTTCCAGGCTGAGAACCTGCTGGTACAGGCCAGTCAGTAAAGCCACCCACTCTTGGTTTTGGCTCAGGTCATGATCTCAGGGTCATGAGATCGAGCCCCACGTCGGGCACCCCGCTCAGTGCAGAGTCTTGCTTATGATTCTCTCTCCCTCTCCCTCTGCCCCTCCTCTCATTCCCTCTGTCTCTTTCAAATAAATAAAATCTTTTAAAAATTAACAGAAAAAGTATTTTAAATAACCAGTCACCCAAAACACACATATACATATACACGTGTGTACATGTGTCTGTGTATGAAGATATTAACTCTAGTTGTCTCTGGGTTGAAAGATTATTTTCTTCCTTTTTCGTGTGTTTTCCAAAAGCTCTATAAGCATATGCTTTCTCATCAGGAAAAGGAGAGGGGTGGTATGTAGAGAAAAAGAACTAGAAGCAGGAGAAGAAGAAAAACAACAAAGAAATGAAAAAAAGTCTCCACTGAGAAGGAGGGCTGTGTTGTTTTAATCAGTGTCCTGTGAGTTTGCTGTTTATAGCGTTAGCATTCCCACAGAGATCTTACTACATGTGTTTTGACAAATACTCGTGCAGCCCTGTGCGTTGGCCCAGTTAGCTCACTGTGAGTCTGTAGTCTCAGATGGGGAAGTTCCCTCGATAAATTTAGGATCCACCGAGAATCTTTTAGTTTCTGTACAAACAAGCAAAGGCAAAGGATGAATGGTGCCCAAGGGGGGAACTCGAGGTGGGCAGGGGATCCTGTGCTTCTTGCAGAGAAAGTGACCAAAACCGAAAACAGACAGGAAGAAACAGAAACCTAAAAGAACATCTGTGAGCCAAATGACAAGTGTCCGCGTTCAAAAGCCCCGAGGACTGGCCTGAGGTTTCTGGAAAAACCAAGAGGGAACAGACAGACCAGAGCTTCCCTCACAGTGTGCGCCAGCAGAAAGGGGTCACAAAGGTGTCATCGAAAGGCACCAAGAGTCCTGCACTGGGGCAGTCTTAGCAACACAGCACCCCGAGGGAAAAGAGGGGACCAGCCCCACTGCAATCAGCATGGGCCAGGCCACATCCAGGCCTCTGCACCTGGTACCACATGCTGTCTGAACCAGTATTTACTGAGGCCTCCTGGGAGACATGCTGTGCAAACACAAAGGTGAAAAATATATATACACACATTTACTTCTATACATAATATCTGATAATAAATGCGTTTCCATAAATACAAATAAGCAGTTTGTAGTTACATATGCAGAGGTAAATAAACAGAATGCCAGGTGGGGATGTATGCTACACAGGGGACAGGGAAGAGGGTACAGGGTAACTAGGGTGCTATTTTAGTTAAAATGAGCTAGGAACACCTCTCTGAGGAAGAATGAGATAAATGAATATCCATGGTCAACATGTTCCAGGCTCAGAGAACAATAAGTACAAAGGTCCTGGGGTGTTCGAGGAGAGCAGCCATTCATTCCTCATTCAGTCAGTATTTATTCAGGGTACCATATCAGTGGCTGAAAATACAAAGACACAGCCCTGTCCTCAAAGTACTTAAAGTAGAGTGGAAATGAAATGCAAACATAGAATTGTTACACTTGGTGTTTTATAAGGAAAAAGGAGCCTCTGGTGATGTGGGAGAAAGCAGGGAAGGCTTCCTGGAGGTGGTGCTGAGTGAGGTCTTGGGGATGTAGAGAAGATAGGGGAGAAGCAGAAGGAGTGAGGCATTCCAGGCAGAGAGGACAACAAAAATGAAGGCATGGAGATGAGACTTGAGGTGGCAACATAGCACCCGGGCCCATCAGGAAGGACAGGCAGCCTGGTTGTTTATACTGCAGGCTAAGCAGGAATGAGGGATGGAGAGGGAGCTTAAGGCCACATTGTGGGGGGAGTTCATAGAACTAGAGCTCTTAACAAGAAAAGGGAGAGTGACATGGAAAAGATAGGACCTGGGGCACCTGGGTGGCTCAGTGGCTGAGCGTCCGCCTTCAGCTCAGGGCGTGATCCCGGGGTCCAGGGATCAAGTCCCACACTGGGCTCCCTGCAAGGAGCCTGCTTCTCCCTCTGCCTGTGTCTCTGCCTCTTTCTGCATGTCTCTCATGAATAAATAAAATCTTACAAAATATGTATATATATGACCCAAACTTCTTCTGGGTTGTTCCAGGAGCAAATGTAGAATCTGGAGGGGAATTACATGGAGGGGATTTTTCAACAAGTAGGACTGCCCTGTGGTGGATGGAACAGAATGGGGTCCTGTGGAGGTAGGAAGTGCTCCCTCCCCCTGAAACATTCCAGCAGAAGTCAGGGGCCATCCCTGGTCCGTCTGGCAGCAGAATGAGGGCTGCACCCACAGGCTCTGAGTGGGCAGGTGGTGGTGGGGGAGGGTCAACTTTGGAAACAGGAAAGGCTACTCCCTGGGCTGAAACGGGTGATAAGGAAGAAAGGGGAAGCAGAGGAGGGAGACCAGAAAGCACCTTTCAGACGAGAACGCTGGGTATGGAGCTGGCACCAGCCCGAGATGTGGGGTGCCACCTGCAAACCCAGGAGAAGATCCAGGTGCCGCCGGGGACCCTGCCGCGCCGCCTCCCGCTCAGCACGGCCGCCCCTTGGGCTTCTGCCTGGTGAGAAAGATGCTGCCCCTAACAGCAGAGTCGAGGGTGCTTTCCTGAGGTTGTCCTCGGCACCAGAATGCACCGCAGCCAAAGCCAGCCAAAGCCGTGCTAGGACCCCGGCCTGTGCGCCTGCCCCCACCCCCAGCCCTGGCCCGGCAGAGCCCGCCACCCCCACGCCGTCTCTCTGCGCTAAGCCCACTGGCCCAGGACGGCTCCACCCTGTGTCCTCACCTGGCTGCTTCACAGTGACTTCTGTGCGCCCTGAAACCTCCTCGGCCAGCTTGTACCACGCATAGTTGGGGCTCAGCAGCCACTCCTCCACGTGGCAGTAGTAGCTGCCGCTGTCACTGACCTCGGCTCTCTGCACGGTGAGGCTGAACAGGCCCCCGGACACATGCCTCTCGAACTGGAGCCTGGGCCGCAGGCCCTCGTCCTCGGCATAGGTGCCAAACTCGAAGGCGGAGCTGTGGGTGGTCTTCAGGATGAGCTTGCCGTCGGCGTCCGAGGGCTTATGCACGTACCAAAGCACCGCAAAGTGGGAGTTCGGGCTGGTCTGGGACTTGACGGAGCAGTTCAGCTGGATGGGCCTGTTCTCCACCAGGGTGAGGGTCCTCTTGGATTTGCTCACCTGCAGCTTTGTCACTGCAGAGGAAAGAGGGCCACTTGAGCAGAATGGCCGCCACCTGCCCCCTTGGGCATATGCCAGTCCCCGACCTCCCCTGCAGCCTCCAGCCTCCAGCTCCAGGAGGACAGGCCTCCTCTGAAGTGGGGATCGGTGTGAGGGAGGTGGTGTAGAGCCGGCCTCACCCCAACCTCCCTCCACCTGCCTCACCCCTCACTCAGTCTCCCGCCTGCTCTCCTCATGTCACGTGGCCTCCAGGGGACTTTGCTAGAAAACTCAGATCTTCCCAATCGTTTCCCTGCTTAGAAACTTTAATGGTTCCCAACTGCTTATGGTTTATGGAGAAAAAAAATTCCTTTCACACTACAAAGTCCCTCCAGGGTCTGGCTCTCACCCAGATGTCCTGGTTTATCTCCAGGACTCATCCCACAAGCCCCCCACCCTGACTCCAGCATCTCTGCACCTCCTCCCTGAGCTCTGGTTGCTGTTCAGCTGACCTCTCTGCCTGGCGTCCTCCACCATCTCCCCTCTGGCCCTTCTGTGCACTCGTCCCTCCACCCCCGTCCTTCCTTCCCATCCTACTGGGCCAGAAGCCCCCTGTCAGCACTGGCATCAGCCCTCTCTAAGTATCTTCCATATCTTGCAACTGTTTTTCCTTAGTCTCTCCTCCACCCTAGTCTGTGAGCGCTCTGAGGGTAGAAGTCAACCTTTGCTCTTGTACTCCACAAACATTTCAAGTGTGGCCCCACCGATGCTAAGTGCTAGGGACACCCTGAATAACAACACCGTCGTGCCTAGTGGAGGTTCTCATTGTTGCACCCCTGGAGCCTGGCACAGTGCCTGAGCTGCAGAAAGTGCTTGATCAGTGTCTGCTGTGATACATGGGGGAGAGTATGCCAGTATGTAGCCCGTAGTTAGAGGATTGCTGGGGTGATCTTCCTGAGGGCAGAGAGTGGGAGGAGGCTGAGAAGAAAGTGGCGAGCAACAGGACAGAACAGAGCTAACTCCAGGGTCCTTCCCCTGGCCGCCCTGCTCCAAAATCAGAAGGGAGGGCAGACTGCAGAGTGCCACCCTACCTGCTAATTAATGACAACGCTCACCTTTAAGGAGGCAAGAAGCCAAGGTCTAAGGAAATATATCTTATGAAGGTAACCTGGGATCAAACCCACTTCATCCTTATTATACTTGGCACTGCTTCTCCCTCCCCACCAATCTCCCCTTACTGAAAAAGTTTAAAGAAAGGAAAAAGATGCAGCTCTGAGTTCCTCCTAGGGAGCTAATAGTGAAAGCAGCTTTGCACACTCCAACTCTATGAATGAATAACTCATTAGTGAATCAGGGGACACTCTTCACCAAAGGACTGCCGACTTCACATTCTCACAGGCCTTCTCAAACCATCAAGAACACAATACGAGGGGTGCCTAGGTGGCTGTTGGTAGAGCATCTGACTCTTGGTTTCGGCTCAGGTCATGATATCTGGGGCATGAGATGAAACCCAGCGTAGAGCCCTGGGCTTGGAGTCTGCTTAAGATTCTCTCTCTTTCTCTCCCTCTGCCCCTCCCTCAGCCCTTCACCTTCTCTAAAAAGAAGAGGAAAAAAAGAAAAAAAAAAAGTAACACACCAATATGAGAGTATGAGAGCAATCCTCCGTCCCATGCCCCACCCTTCTTTTCATCTGTTGTTATGAACAAGCCCAGTCTCCTGCCTTCTCCCTTCTTCAAAAACACAAAGTCCTCCAGGGCACACTGGGAATCCAGGGCACGGTTTACCAGTAAGCTTCCAAGCTCTGCAAACTAGATGCATATTAGCTTGCCAGTCGACTTTTCAGATCGGATTCCTACAATACTTGAAAACAACCAGCTCCCTTTTCATTCCTTTCCAACCCAATTCACCGCATGCAAATGATATCTATATCAGCACAAATGATACCACCTGAATTATCTGGTTCTTGTCCAAAAACCTGGGTTGTTCAGTGTAGAGTAGAAAGAGCTTTAAAATGTATTATTAATTGGGGCCAGATTATTTTTGCAACTGTTACTAAGGAAACCTCAATTGCTATAGTAACTGCATATGTTAAACTGAAATCCTATGACTAAGCCTCAATTCAGTCACATGGTCTGAGTGCAAGAATCCAAGGAAGAGAGATGTTTCAAAGCATTTCCATTTTTCTTTCCTTCCCATGTCAAAATATTGTGAAGTATTGAAAAGCTTAAAAGAGAGGCATTTTTGAAATTTGGTGCACGCCTGACAGGTGGGCAAGGGGTCAGCTCCTATTCTACATCTCAAGGGCAGGAAGGGCCTTCCCTTGAAGTGCAGGACAGCCAGCAGCCCCCCGTGCCTAATTAGGAAGATCTCAAGAGTCCTGTCCCGATACTGCCCTGGGCGGTGGGCAGCCTGCCTGCACCATCCTCGTCTGCAGAGGAAGGGGGGCCCAGCCCACTTAAGGACCGTAGAAATTTTCATCTGCCTGATGACAAAACCTCAAAGGAGTGTTGTGTAGGCTAAATGCAATGGTCTGTGGAGAGAGTTTAGCACAGAACCCAGGAGAACATAAACGTCCAATATGTATTCACTATTTCCATTTCTTTTGGGGTCTCTGGGTTTGGCCCACGTTCAAAGCTCCACATGAGATCCAGAACTGGCAAACCAAGTGGCAAACATGCTACTAAGAGTGTGGCCCCGGGACAAGCAGCAGCATCATGGGTGTCACCTGGGAACTTGCTAGAAATGTAGACTCCCAGACCCACCCCTCACAACCTGCTGACTCAGAATCTGCCTCCAACAGGATCCTTGGGTAACTCAGGTACCCCTTAAAGCCTGAGAATCCCTGGGGCCCTATGAGTGAAGTAATATTTAGGGAGGGCAATGGCACACAGGTGAAAGGAAAGCTGTTAGGGGACAGAAGCTTGGTTAATCCCCAACAGTGAGTCAGCAGGAGGAAGGGGCAGGAAGAGAGGCTGTGGAGAGAGGCCCTCCGGCTTTGGCTCCACCTGTGCTGCCTCCTGCCTCGGGATAGGGTGGGGGGCATCTCAGGCTCCCAGGCCTGTGTCCTGTTTGAGAGGAGGGCTCTTTCCTTCTGCATCTGAAGGGTTCCATTCCTAGGCCTCTCGTGGAGTGGAATCGTGTGTCCTGCATTCTGGGAGAGGCTGCTGTGTTACAACAAGGACAGGGTGGTGGACAGTGAGAGGCATCTGGAGGAATTCAGCAGCAGGGAGGAACCGTGGCTTCACTGGCCACCTATCCATCCAGGGGACTCTGCTTTGTGGGTGTGCCCCTCACACAGAACTCCTTTCTTCCACCAGTGAAGTTCTTTTACACCCTGCTAGAGCTCTTCCAGGCTGCCTCACATTTTGATTTTTAATTTTTTTAAAAGATTGTATTTATTTATTCATGAGAGACACACAGAGAGGCAGAGGGAGAAGCAGGCTCCATGTGGGGAGCCCGATGTGGGACTCCATCCCAGGACCCCTGGGATCACACCCTGAGCCAAAGGCAGATGCTCAACCACTGAGCTAACCAGGCGTCCCGAGGTTAATTTTTTGAAGGCCTTTTCTTTCCTACTAAATTATAAGCACCTGATGGGCAGGGACTGAGACCCAACCATTCGCCAAACAAATTAATAAATGGATGAATTGAAGAAATAGGTGATTGGTCTTTTCTTGGAGGTATGGGAATATATAAGGGAAAAGTATTTAATCCTGACTGTGACAGGAGGCACGGCACGCTTGAAAAAGCATGTGACGTCTGAGCTCAGCCCTGAGAACCAAGTGGGTAGGTGTTGCCCAGGCACGGGAGCGAGAGAAAGGGCATTCAAGAAAGAAAGGACAGGTGAGCAAAGGTGGCACATTCGGAGAAAACCAAGTGGTCAGGGTGGCAGATAGAGTCAGAGGTCAGCCTCCACCGCCGGACTGCCCAGAGCGTGGACCAGACCCTGCCTACTCGAGGCTCTCAGGGGGCCTGTCTGTGGCCCTCAGGCATCAGCATCACCCAGGGACTTGCTGAGACCACTACATCCCAAAGAGACCTGCAGTTTGACGAGCCCCCAGCTAAGTCTGAGGGGTACTAAGCTTGAGAAGCCACAGGTGCTGTGGTGAGGTGGCCGTGGGCCACGGGAGACAGCACTTTCTGTGCGGGGGCTGAGCAAAGGCCAGAGGAAGCAGGTGAGGAGATTTGGGGCAGTGAGTGAAAGTGAGAGTGAGAGAGAGAGAGAGAGAGAGAGAGAGAGAGAGAAGACTGTTCTTTCTTAAAGACATGTGACAGTGATCAGAAAAGTGAGGCATGGAGGGGGCCAGTGGCAGGGCAGCAGGCATCTGTCAAGTTGAGGGAAGCAAGTCTGCCAGGAAGGGAAAGCTACGGGGGAAGAATGAATGAAGGAGGGTGCATGTGAGTATGTGCGTCCCACCCCCTCTCAGAGAAGGAGAAAGCAAAGGTACCTGCCAAGCAGTTACTACACAGTACAGTTCCTGCATCCTAAGAGCCCCCCTCTTCTCTCTCCCCTTGGTCATGCCCTGTCTGAGCCCCTAGAATCCCTGCCCAACCTTACACTCAGCCTGCACTGGAGCTTCCTGGCCGCAGGCCCCCGCAGGGAAAGCGTCCTAAGCCCACCAACAGGAGCTTGTTGCTGCCAGCTTAGGGCCCGTGGTGGCTCCCCAGGACAACAATTTTCAACAGGGCAGTGATGCCCCAAGAGATATCAGGGAAATCTGTGGGCAGGTCTTTCCTTGTCACATTGATTGGGTGAGGGGTGAGGGGCAGGGGCAAATGTTTAATGGACTAAAGCCAGCGTTTGATGCCAACCCGTGTCTGGGACAGCTCCATCAACACACCTCTGCTTCATGTCTTGCATGACTTTCAAATGACATTCATACGGGTGAAAACGCTGTCCCTGAGCCTGGAACCAACTTTCGTTTTACCATCACCACTATATATATATATATATTTTTTTTTTTTGCATGGTTTTAACATATGCTAGGTAAATGAAGGGAGGGAGGTTTTCCTTTATATTGTTCAGCATTGCTGCAAGAGTAACTCAGGATTTCGGAAACCCCGTCAGGGCAGCAGCACTGCTGGGGCTGACAGGCCTGACAGTCGGTTGGTCGGTCAGTTTTTCTAGGGACAGAGAAGCAGTGCGCCTGCCCAGGGTAGCTGCCCCTGACCATGGATATGTTACAATACATCATTTTATTACAAACCACTTTTTTAAAAAACAATCATCCTTTATTCCATAATTAGTGCACTGTAACAAATTTTAAAGATTATGTCAGTAGGAATGTTATACTGTCTAGGAATTTCATTTTAATAGCAATAAAGGGACTCTTCTAAATTGTTATAAAAGGATTATACGATCCAAGCATGATTAGAACTCCTGATTGCTTAGAATGTTCTTATTTAATACACTTATAGATAACTTTCTATGTGCTGAGCACTATTCTAAGCACTTCATAAACATTAACTATTTGCTCCCCACCAGATCTAGGAAATAAGTATTCTTATTCCCAATTTTATAGAAATGGGCCAAGGTCACACTGCTAATAAATAGTAGAGCCAAGGATCAAGTCCAGGCTGCTAGTCTGTCCTTGCTTTTAAGCATAGGACATAGTGCATATGATGACCCTCCGTGCTTCGGTGTATAACCAGGGGCTCCTTTGGCCCTTGCCAACATACCTGGGGCCAGACCCCTCCTTGACCCCATGCTTCAGTCATATCAAAGCATGTATGCTGCTTCCTTCCTCCATAATGTTCTTCGCACACTCTGTTCCGAGCCTGAGATGTCCCACTGCCCACCCCCAAAACAAGCTGATTCCTTCCTAATGCCTACCGCCCGTACCCCAGGCCGGCTCTCCCACCACCTTGTGACTCTTCCCTGTGCTCCCTCTGCCCAGGAACTGGGACACACCTATTTCTGCAGCTGCGGCACCCAGCATGGAAACAGGCACACAGTAGGTGCTCAAACGTGCTTGCACGAGGCAGTGGGAGGGAGGAGCGAAGAGAAAGTAGCAAAAGTTTGGAAGTGGAAACAGCTACTCAGGAGTAACCCAGACGTGCCCTGTCTGCAGACAGAGCAGTGACCCTTATGCAGGGAGTGTGAGCAGGTGCACCTGGCGTCACCATGACAACGAAGCCTGAGGAGTTGGGGGCGGGCTGGGGACTCCCCTAGGGCTCTGGCACTCCTGCTCCCTGTCTCTGAGCACCGAGCGCAAGAAGCCTTTTGCACACAGCATGCGAGGAGAACCCCAGGTTCTCCTAGAAGTAGGGGCCAGTCCCACTAGGGATGAGGCAGCCTGTCACTTGCCAGACTGTGACAAGGGCAGCCACTGCTCACATGCCCTGGACCCATGCAAGTCAAAGAAAAAGCGCTCAGCTCTCCCCATCTGCCAGGTCAGCAATAAGAAATTGGAGAAAACGGATTTGGCAGCATCCAGAGGGTATTAAATATTCATCCTGACTACCCATCAGTAAAATCCCAGCAGAATACACCCACTGACAAGTCGGCTTTCTACACCGGAGGCTGTCCTCTTGGAAGCTTGTTTATTGCTTTGTCAATTTGAATGTGCAATATTTAATAGCCAGACCAAGAGAGGGTCATAAACATTTGGAAAATGAGTGCTGACATTTCCCTTATTGCTTCTGTATTTAGGGATATGTAATTGGAGGGTGTTTTTGGTGCTAGAGAAAATCAGAAGGAAGCAAAGCCCTGCTTCAAAAAAAATTTTTTTTTCCTGCTTCAAAATTAGAAGAGAAAAGAATTGATTACGAGGGAAGGATCGAATATGTTGAACTGGCTTAAAGTCTTGCCTAAATGCCCCGTGGGGGTCACACTCTATGATCAATGGGAGTCAGGCTGAGCTAAATCAACAAAATGGGAGTGATGGCATTCCTGGAAGATTTCCTTGGGGACCAGCAGATGGAACAGGAAGTAGGTAAAAGAAAAAAAAAAAAAAAAAGGGTCGATAATAGATCCACAATCGATCGTGCCATCCAGCCAGAGATTTTAATGAATCAGATACCTGTGATGTGGTCAGGCCATCAGGTGGCCCTGGCAAGAACCGATCTGGGGCACAGATCACACAGAGCCCTTTTGGAGCAGAAGACATGACCAGTGTAAGGCTGATAAATGGACCCGCATGGGAGAGCCAACAGTCCCTGGGTTTCTCTTCGATTCTTTGGAATAAGAATATTTGACAAAATATTCTTCCTTTTTTTTTAAGGTTTTATTTATTTATTCATGAGAATACACAGAGAGGAGAGAGAGAGGCAGAGACACAGGCAGAGGGAGAAGCAGGCTGCGTGCAGGGAGCCCGACGTGGGACTCGATCCTCGGTCTCCAGGATCACACCCTGGGCTGCAGGCGGCGTAAACCACTGAGCCACCTGGGTTGCCCTTGACAAAGTATTCTTAAAGGAGTGGAGGGAGCAGTTGGCAGGGGACGCTCCTATGGAAAGCCCCAGAGCGGGGATAAGCAGCCATGTTTTGAGGCAAGGAATGGAGGGAGAGTACAAAGAAGAGAAGCCAGCACTGGTTTGGAGTCTAGTATCCCCAAGTTTTAGGAGCCATCTTGTGGCAGAAGTTTGAAGAAACGGGAGTTAGAGGAGGCATAAATTAAACTCCTACACCATCAGGACTCTATGACTCCCTCGTGACCCCAACTTGAAAAAAAAAAAAATTTAACTATTTGCTTATGAGTGTCAGGAAATCAAGGATGGTAAACCAGAGACAAAAGTACCTGATACAAAAGAGGATTCCTGAGAAGAAAATAATAATAATCGTCTAGAAAATATGTAATATAATAAAATTAAGAGCTTGGATTCTGGAGCCAGACTGCCTTTCTGGATTTGAATCTTGCTTCTGCCACTTATTATGCATCACTGGATCATTTATTTGCCCTCTGTGTCAGCATCCTCGCCTATAAAATGGGTGAGACATGGTATCTCAAGAGCCAAGTAAGCTATTGTGTATGTTGTGTATTCGGGATGGTGACCGACACACAAGAAGTGCTCAAGAAACATCAGCTGCTGTCGTTGTTACTGTTCTTACTACTATAACCACCTGTGCTGAGACTCCTCCATGCCAGCGATCTACACAAAGAAACTCCTACAAATGAGGCTGTTAGCTGAAGGCAGAAAGCACGATCTCTGACTATGTGGGCTTAGAGAAAGTCAAAGCCCCCCTTTTATCCAGCACCACTGCTTTTGAACACAGCACACGTGGGTTCAAATCCTGATCTCCCCTTCGCCACTTACTGTGACGTCAGCAGATCAGAACCTCTGTGGGCCTCAGTTACTTCATTTATAAAGTGGGAGAGGGTAATGGGCGAGGGCGACATGAGATCACACAGGCCAGGTGCCCGACATGGTCAGTGCTCTGGTATTTTCCACTTCTAATTTCCCCCACCAAGAACACATAGTACCAACCAGAGTGTGGGAGGGGAAAAAGTAAAAACGTAGGGGAGGCTCTTTGGGGAAGACGAAGTGCTAACTGCATAAATATTTATTTTTTTTAAAGATTTTATTTATTCATAAGAGACACAGAGAGAGAGGCAAAGACACATGCAGAGGGAGAAGCAGGCTCCTCGTAGGGAGCCTGATGCAGGACTTGATCCCAGGATCCTGGGGTCACACCCTGGGCCAAAGGCAGATGCTCAACTGCTGAGCCACCCAGGCGTCCCAATAACACCATAAATTAATCAGAATCCAACTAACTTGAACCTTTGATGAGCTACTTCCTTAGCCTTCCCTTAGGTGTTTCAGCTTTAGATTCCAAAGAGGGACAGAAACAAGCAAGTATCAAGAATTGATTCAAAAAGGCAATGTCAGGCAAGGTCCTGGGGTCAGCAGTAAGCCTGCCTTCTACAACTCCAGAACCACGTGATGGACACTGTGGCTGACGACGCCGACCTCGAGGGCTAGAGGAGACCACAAAATGCGCAATTACAATCAGAATGTCCCAGTCAGTGAGGCAGGCAAGTGTGTCCCTCGGCATTTCCACGAAAGGGGTCACACAAAATGGGGTCTCTGCTTAACCCTCCATTAACCCAAAAATCCACTTAAGCAGCACAGCATCTTCTCTGAGCTTCTGTTGCCCAGGCTGAGGCTCTAATTGGCCAAGGGACCCCTTTCGATCATTTAGACAATCTGCTTGTTCCAAACTCTGGAACAGAACAGGGCTTTTATGGGGTTAGAAGAGGCCAAGGGTAAACTCAGACAATCCCACTGGGTAACCACCCTGTAAACCACATGCAACGTGATGGAACAGGCCAGGTTGGGCACTAACCACGGCTGTGAGGGGCAGAAAATTCCTCTTTGCAGGGTGTTCAAGCCATCTTTTCAAAGTGGGTGGGTCACAATGTCAGAAAAAACTTTGCAAAGTCACCTCTCATCCAACCCACCCTTCACAGTGTGGGTGCCTGTGATCTCCTGTTCAGGGGCTGGATGGCGGCAGGGCAGCAGGGTCTTCAGCCTGGGCTCCACCTTCCACCAGCTTCCAACCAAGCAGGAGAGGGGGACAGCCACCGAGGAAACCATACAAGTGCATATACTTATCCCCTCCCACACATTAGGAAAAGAGCCCAACGAAGGAGTGGTTGTGGAGCGTCATGCTCCCCACCCACCTTTCCCCACAACTGGAGGATTTCCAAACTAGTGGCCTTACCATCTGCCATGAGTGAGGGACCCTGCCTCCGCAGGGGAAGGGAGCTCAAAGCAGTGCAGGAGAGAAAGACACACAACGGTTCAAGACCAGGCTCTACCATTTACCAGCTACACAACTCTGGGTGCGCCACTTAATCTCTCTTGGGCTTGTGAAATTCTCATAAAACCATCGACCCTAAGCACCTGCCACAAGGGAGATACTCAGTAAGTGCCTCTCATGTTCCCTCTTGCATTCAACATTCCTTATCTGCCAACAGGGGAAAATGGTCCCCCCTCCACTCTGTTGTTGCAAGGATTATAGGAGAGGACATTAGGTAAAGAGACAGCCTAAATAAGACATGACAACTAAAAGTGGTTTTAATCCCTGATTGGATCCTGGTGTGGAAGGAAAAAAAATAAACTATAAAGGACATTGTTGGGACAATGGGGGAAATGCTGGTAACACCCTATAATCCTGTTGAATTCCTGGGGCCTGACAGCAGTGTTGTGGACAGGAGAGTGTCCTTGTCCTAGAGTACTGAGGAGGAGGAGGCCCGACCCCTGCAAGCTACCCTCAGATGGTTCAGAAACAATAACAATGACCAAACAGAGGGAGAAAACACATGCAGTAAGATGGTAACCACTGACCAGCACTACCAGGGAATGGGAAATCTTGCAGCTACCTTTGGATTTGAAATTTCTCAAGTTAAAAAGCTGGGAAATGAAGGCAGCAAACACACCGCCCCCCCAACCGAGGACTTGATGTGCACCTCTCCCTCCCTCCCCGCATGCCTGGCACCCAGGGCAAGCACGCATACTCCACTCCCTACCACCCCGAGCCACTGACCTGGCTGCAGCACCCTGATCTCCAGCAGGTTGGAGGTGCGCTCGGCCAGCCGCGTCCAGGTGTTGTTGTAGTTCCTCCGCCACAGCTCGGCTACACACTGGTACTTGCCCGCCTCCGTGTCACTGGCTCGGCTGATGCTCAGGCGCACATTGTTGCTGGACTCTGCCTTCTCGATGGCCGTGCGGGTTCGGAAGCTGGAGGACCTGTCCCCCCACTGGACCCCTCCATCCCGGGTGAAAGTCACCAGGTCATGGAACTCAACAGTGCCCACTGGCTGGAACCGCCACGTCACGGACACAGGGACCCGAGCCGGGTAATGGGGTTTGATGATGCACTGCAGGTCAAACGAGTCACTGTAGGTCACACCTGGCGTGCGGGAGATGGCTGTGACGGCAAAGCCCATTTCTGGAGAGAGAGCAGAGAGACTGCAGCTAGGGGGGACACACCTGGCTTTCTCAGGGCAGCATGCCACAGTGATGGGGCTGTTGGCAAAGCCGGCGGAGCAGAGCCAAAGCTCTGGGTCTCTCTTGATGCCCAGGCCAGTATGACTTTAGCTCTCGCATTAAAGCACAAGCCCAGAAGATCACAAGATGCCATATACAGAGGCCAGAGGCAATTCTCTTTGAGTAGCACTAAGTGAATCCTTCCTGATGAAACCTTCACGTCGATCTGCCTCCCATAAGTCCCCTCCCAGGGACTGAGGTCATGTAGGGAGAGCCATTCCCAGAAATCATGGGGATCCCATGCTAAAACAAGAGAAAAGATCCCCCAAGCCAACGTCATTCATTGCTGGCAAGATGGACACCACCCCCCAGCCCTGACACCTCCTCTGTCTGGTCCGCAGTGCATTGGGGCTGGAGAAGGGGGTGGCAGATGGAGGACGTGCCACGCATTCCCTGGGGCGCACAGCATAGGCTTGCTCACCAGTCCCTTTTCCGTTTTACCTTGTGACATCCAGGGAAGATGGGCAGGGAGGGACCCACATCACATGGCCTGACCTTGAGCAGGTGGGGACCTGGGGCAAGGTGAGTTTCTGCAGTCACAGTAGGCTGTGCAGCTCGCAATACTCCTTACTGACGGGCAGCAGACTAATCCCTGATACCAACTCCTCAGCGGGGGTTACCTGAGTTCCTTCACCTTGAAATACTACTTAATATTAATACATTGGTTATGATCATAAAACTGGGAATAGTCAGTATTTACTGAGCACTGTGCATCAGTAACGCCTTCTGGCATACCATCCATTTCTTATAGACGAGGAAGAGAAACAGAGAAGTTAAATAAGTTGCCCACGACCAAGCTGCTAGTAAATAGCAGAGTCGAGGGTCTGTCTTATCATGTGGCTTTACACAGGGAAAGTGGTTAAAGGCACAGACTCTTGAGCCACATGCCTGACTGTAACCCTTTCTAGCTGTATGACACTTCACCTCTCTCTGCCTTGATTTCCCCCTCTATAAAATGGGTCCTTGTGAGGATTAAATGAGTTAATATTTGCAACCTGCTTGGAATGGAGTGGTACCTGGGACACGCTATATTTTGTTAAACATGTGGTTGGCTAAAGAAACAAAATACACATAAAGGAAAGTAGTTTAAATTCTGTGGTTAAAAGACTAGGCACAGAATGAATCCTTTGGCTTTATATGGGGAGGTTATGTCAGCAAATAGGCATGATTTGCTGAAAACTCTAGATCTTCAATTTGGATTTCATAAACTATCTTTATGTATCCTTAAAAAAAACATGTTAAGACCCAGAGATCCATCCTTAAACATTCAGTGGCTGTGATGATCACTTGTGCCCCTGTGTGCAGAAGATGCTGGCATGAGGGTGGGAGAACACAGGACCTCAGGGATAGGACACACACCAGGGGTTCCTAGCCTCAACACCTGAAGGAGGGAGAGCTTCTCCAAGCAAATGACTCTGTCCAGGCTTGACAGGGCACCCAACTTACACTAACTGAATGGTCATTATAACAGCCCACCTGAAGCTGAATGATGTACCTACACGTTATCATGCCGGGGCACCTGCTAAGAGTAAAACTGCACCAATATGAAAATTCACCAGTGTCACTATTTAGACCAAAAGGCAACCTGAACCCACAGCACCCTCCACTCTCCCCTGCCCCACCCCCTTGGGCCATCCTGATCCTGGCTTTGGCCACAGGAGCCCCAAGGGTAGAGGATAGGGAAGCAGAACCAAGCCCTGGCATCCCAGGTCTAAGGCCCTGGTGAGACCCTGACTGTGGAGCCACAGACATATGGTAAGAATGAAAAACCTCAGGGGATCAGCAGCTACTGTCAGATTACCTCTTGAGAAGCACTCCTGGCTCATGCTAACCACTCCTTGGACGTTCCTAACCTCACAGGTGGGGAAAATGATGGTGACTCGTTACCCAAACATTTCCTCACAGGTGCCATTCCCACAGGTCCACACTGGTGCTGAGTACAGACCCAGGGATTGAGCCAATCAGCAATCTCAACCACCGGACTAAGTTTCTACAGATAGAAATCTGAGCAATATGACTGCTGCACGAAGCAGGTCAATTTGAGGATTAAGCTTTCAGAAAAAGAGTGTAATTCTAACCTTGGGTGGGGAGAATAGAGCACTCTGTTGAGGGCAAACCAGCCGGGGCTGCCATCTTTCCTAGGGGTGTATCTGCAAGCACCACCAGCTCTGCCTATGAGGACGGTGGGCAACATGATCCCTAGGAGTGGGACACAAAGCCACTGAGGACAACTGATGTCACTGCCGTTCTGATAAACAGGAAGACTTAACGAGACAAGAAGTAGCACACTGGCCTTTTAAAATTGAATATACTGATTGTATTAAGCAGATCAACGTTGATAGAAGCCTCTTTAAGTGCCCCGTGAGAAGCAAATCTAATTCTCTGGTCTTAGCAAGTCTCAAGGTATCTTTTAATTTCATGCTAATGAGGAAGTGGCTGTCCTAAGGAGATGCCTTATAGAGGAACAGATAAAAAGCATAGGCTTTGTAAAAAATTGAGGGCCTCCTGGCTCCCCTGGTTCAGATTGTGGGTCTGTCATTTAAAAGCTGTAGCCCTGGGCAAATGAGTTAACCGGTCTCACACTCAATCTCCTTGTAAAATCAGTGCTTAGCTCTTGGCTGGGTGAAAATTCAAAGGGATGATTAAGCTTAGGTGCTTAGGGAACATAGTAAATGCTAAATAAATGGCCGAAGAGCATTTTCTACCCTTGTCTGCCCTGTACTGGCCTCTTAAGGAGGACTGAGCCCCTGGGCTGCAGGGCAGGAGAGCCTGGGGGCAGGCAAGAGGGGCTCTGCCCTTGGGGGCCAGTTCTGGCAGTGGCCTCTGCTCCTGCTGGATGGCTGCGCTCCCCCAGCCAGAATTCTTCTAACGTCACTCCCACCACACAGACCCAGGGGTAGTGAGCGCCCCCAGCTGACACCAGCCCCCAGGGGCCCCAAAGCGTCCCACAGGCCCCATCAACCCCCCCTGAACTTCTATACGGTCCCTTTACTTAAACCCTTTGGAGGGTACCATCCATTTCCTGCCAGAACTCTGACAGAAGTCGGAGTAAGGTTCTTGAAGTGGGAGCAGTCTCCTGACAGCCCCGCGGAAAGACTGTCGGACGCCTACATACCGAGAGCTGTGATGGAGATGGGGGTGCTGGCCCGGCGCTCCCCGATGACCTGCCACTCGCCGTCCACTGCCCGCACCCATTCGGTCACGTGGCATTCATACTGGCCCTCGTCTTCCTTCCTGCTGTTGAAGATGCCCAGGCTGAACGAGTTGGGCTGCACCTGCTCCATCTGGATGCCCCCAAAGCTGCTGCGCTCCCAGTAGGCTGCACCTGGCTGGACGGTGCCATCCCGGTCCAGCCACATGATGTTGCTACGGCGGCTCTGCCGGTCCACGAGCTGCCAGATGACGGAGAAGCGGCCCTGCGGCCTGCCTGCTGTGCGGATGCTGCAGGAGAAGTGCAGGTTCTCACCCTCAAGGATGACGCTGGCATTGCTGGCCACCTCCACGGAGATGCTGCTCTCTGGGGGAGAGAGAGAGAGAGGGCCACGCTGGGCCTTTCTGACTGCTTCTGCACCCTCCCTCCAGATGCAAAAGGAGGATGGGGGAAGATGTCATGCTCTGTAGGTACAGTTCACCTCGGAGGACTAAAGCCCTCTGGCACTTACTGCTGCAAGCCCTGGCTGGTTCTGGCCATTGCTACCTAGGATTTTAGCTCCAAAACCTAGGAGAGGCCCTGTGCTGGGCACCAGAAAAATGTGTGGGATAATGAGGGTCTAAGACCTGAGACTGAATCAGAACCTAAGGAATACAGACACAATGGCATTACACTTAGGACATAAAACCGTTTATCAGGGAATCTGTTGAGCTGAGGTTCAAGGATTTTTCAGCTCATGAGTTGCAGTAAATTGAGTGACTTGAGAATTCTACTTCACCTCAGTCCTCCCACTGTTCAGTGCTACAGCAGTCAAATAAAAGCGGAACATACATAATGGGCCATTTGAGCCCTTCGGGGCAATATTAGCAAGCAGAACAAAAATGATGGGAAGTATTTGGAAGATAACACATGCTTGCTTGGGTGTAGGGAATAATGGAGCAGACATCTAGTTTCACAGAGTAGAAGGGAGCGAGCACTCATCCTCTTCATTAAAGCAGAGGAACAGACCAAGGCCAGCTCTCCATCCTGCCATGCACAGTCAGCCCTGCTTCCACTTAAAACATCCTGCCACTGCTTCGACCTTAAAACATCCTGCCAATCAAAGTCTGGGATAAGGATCCACTCCCTTTGCTCTCTTGCAATTCACTCAGCTCTCTGAAGTCACTCAATTGAATTATTTCAACTCTATATGCCTTCTTCTATAAGATAGGGATGGTGCTATTTATATTGTGTAGTTTTTTAAAGATTAAAAAGTCAACAAGACAAGATATGTAAGTCACCTAACACTTAGTAGGTTTTCCAAAAAGTGGTCACTGTGATCACGATGAACTTTACTATTCCTGAGAACTTTTGTTTTTATGAACACCATGGCTGCTCGAATCTGTCTTAATTATGCATACATTATTTTGTGTAATTATCTATACTGAATTTAAAAACCCCACAAAAATCAAAGAATACAAAGCATCATAACTAATTCTGCTTCAATTTTCTGGGTACCACCTATAAGAAACATAACAATTTAAAATGAATCAATTAAATCAAATCCCAGATTAGGAGGCAAACCCAAACACTGAACAGGGGACACATATACACCCATAACCATGCATTTGAATCAATCTTTTTCCCCCCATAATTTTCCCACAGGCAGAAACAGACAAAGATGAGCACCGAGCCCCAGCAGGTAGTTCGTGCTATATGGTGAGACGTCTGGTATCCATTCTGGACTGGCTTGTTTCACATGAACAAGAGGTCCGGACAGGGTGGAGAAATGAGAATTTTCCCAGGAGGGGAACCTTCCCCAGAGCCTTACCAAGATGATTTATGGAGATGAGGAGGCTCCTGATTAGCCACCATCTATAGCACTAAGTGGATAAAAGCATGGATTTGGAGGCAGGTGGACCTGGGCTCCAGGCCCAGATATACTGCTTCCTAACTCTACAGACTTGGGGTTCTACTTAAACTACCCATACTTCATTTCTCACATGCAGAACAGAGATGCCAAAAGTCCCTACTTCTTGGGGTCACGACACTGACTGTATTGGATGAGGTAATTATTTCTCATCATCATCATCATCATCATCATCATTAATAATTCCTCTTTAGGTTAATGACCCATCCCCAGCATTATCATTCCATGGGGTGAATCGAAAGGACAACCCAGCATCAAGGGATAAACATCCCTTCGCTTGCCTCTGGCAGAAGGATGACTTGCAGGGCGTCACTGCCATTCCCTACTATCACCTCAGTGGACTCTTCCATAAGCCCTGGCTGGTTTACGATGGGGGCTGCTGCTTGGTGCTCTGCTGCTCGAACAAGCCTGGAAGAACTGCATAGTTCGATGTGAACCTCTGGGAAGAAAAACCACACCGGTGGCCCAGGCAAAGGTAGATACAAACCCCGTGCTGCACTGCCTGTTAAGACTAGTTACAAGCGTTCCCAGGCCTGAGAAAAGGCAGCTGAGAATTTAAAACTCTCTGGATTAAGTGAAAACTAGGACAGACTAATGAGAACCTGACTGCATGTTCGCAAATGAAATTTCAAATCAGGAGGTGGATGATATAGCACAGGCCAAGCGCAGAGCAGTGGATCTGGAGTTAGAAGCAAATATTCCTAATGCAATGCACGCTCAACCTCTAATGAAACTGGCTCAGCTACCTCTCTGCACAGTGCTCTGGCTTCTTCATTCCTGGGATGGATATGATTTGGGCCTCTGCAGGGATTTGAGGGGTGGGAGCGGAGAAGGAAGTGATATATGCAGAAGCACTTGGGCTCTTGGGAGGAAAAGCGCCATTAAAATCCAAGGTATTATCACCATTACCGATGTGATCGTTGTACTTTGGTAGACTTACCCAAGTGGCCTTGGGGCAGGATCTGGTGGTGCTGAGGGACTTTAACTACCCAGTTATCTGCTGGAAAAGCAATATAGCAGGCCACAGATCATCAAACAAGTTCTTGTAAGGGGTTGGGGGAAATCTCTTAGTATAAAAGATATAGGAAGTAAACAGTGTGGCTGCCCTTCACTGGGTCCTTAGAGTGAGGAATTAGTCGCAGATTTAAAAGTAGAGAGTCTGTGGTTAAGACAAGCACAAACCAACAGGGAAACAGTCAAGAGAGTGGGCATTCAATTCAACAATTTCAACTCTACAAATACTCAGCAAGCACCTACCCTATGCAAAGCACCATGCTAGGCATTGCAAGGAAGAAGGAAAAAAAAAGAAGTCTAAGAAGCGAAATAATTTCAAGATAATTAGGTGTGTGAGAGATTTAAAAAAAATAAATACATAAGAAAGGAATCCTGGTGACAAGGAAAGAAAAAATGGCAAGACCCATATCTACTTGTTCCTTCTCGTTTGAAGAGAATTATATTAAAAATATAAAAGTGTAAATTGAAACGTAAAGAGAATCATTACAAGGCTGAGGGAAAGAAGAGTCTGAGCAGTTGAGAAAAGGTTAAAGGTTAGTTTAAAAACTTCACTGGCTTGTTTAAAATCAGGGCACTGTAAGCTTTAAATTATCTTTTTTTTTTCTAAAAACAGAACTATGAGAGAATTGAGATGTTAATGAGAACATCCTGACCCTAGGGGAGAGTAAACACAGTAGGAGCAAATGCAGGTAGTACCCCAAAATCTCAGCCACAACGGTTCCCCACCCAGACAAGGCCAGCTTCCATGGAGGCAGGAGCCCACCTATCGATAGATAGCCTTAGACACCGGCTAAGCTTTAAGTGAAAGGCTACACTCCAGGAGGGCAGGAGAGGTCCCATTCACTGACTTTTGAAAATACAATTTCAACAGGGAAGAGACATTTAGGGAAATGCCTTGTAACTCAAAACCCAGGCAGCAAGTCTTTTTTTTAATAACATGCTTTATGATTTAAACTCCTCCCACAAAAGACCAGCCCCTCGTAAGTAAGATTTCAAGGTAGGCATCTACCCACTTCTTCTGGGACTCAATTCCCACATGGGAGCAAACAAACAGCCATCCTGGATTCCTGATGCTCCTCCGAGCTGGGCTGGCATGGCTGGCATTTACAGAGGGCTGCTAATGCTCAGCTCTGGGATGTCCCCTCCCACCTGCAAACACATCCCAATATTCTGCCTAACTGGGAGGTTGCTAAGTATGGGCAGGCGAGCTGAAGAAGGGAGAGGGATTAAGAAGGGTTTTCTCTGCCTTGCCCTTGCCCTCTGCCCACACAGCTCACCTGTCCCCTGAATTCTCTTCGGTGACGTCAAGCTACAGACAGAACCAGGGGGAGGCAAAGGAGGGGGCACATCTCTCTACTTACTGATGGGGAGGACTATGATGGGGATGTTCTTGGGCCGCTTGCTCTCCTTGTCGATGAATTCCCCGGTGACCGTCTTCTCTCTCTCTGTGACTCGACAGTTGTATTTGCCGCTGTCTTCCTGGCGGAGGTGGTAGATTTTCAGCACAAAGACACTGTCACTGTCTTTGGCCACTTTAAGCTGGCCCCTGGCTTCCCGATGGGCGAATTCACTGTTGAGGACGGGCACCGCATTGGGCCCCATGCTGGCAATGAGCGAGCTGTTGAAGGCCCAAGAGACGGCAAAGTAGCGGTCAGGAATGTTCTGAGCCTCCAGGATGCATCTGAATTCCACCGGCTCCCCCACCGTGTACAGTCGCTTCTCCGTTTCCAGCCGAACAGTGAACTCCTTGTCTAAGAGAACATATGACAAAACGGATGCATTCTGGGTGAACCTGGGCCCCGGTTACCCCAACTCATCAGCAAACTCCCACCACCCAGGCCTTCTGTGTTGTGCTAACTCCGGGAAGGCACCTCCCTGCTTGTCTTGGGGGAAAAATCCAACCCGTGATCTGAGGACCAGAGATACTCCTGAAGGTCACAGAGCAAACTCAGAGGTAGCTTGGCCCACACAGTCTAAGGGGCTTGTCATCCCGGTTGAGACCAGTGGGGCTCTATTTGCAGCCTACGATGCCCTGGATTAGACCCTCAGAGGTCAGTGAGGAATATCTCATATGACATCACTTACCCAGGTCTATCTAGCCTTGACCTGTACTCCCAGAAGTCCATTTAAGCAACCTAACTACAAACATTTTCTGCAGATGTTGTAGGACCCAGCCCACTAAGATGTGAGAGACCAAGTTATATTGTGGCCTAAGTGCTGACCCCACTCCTAGTAAATACTCAAAAACATACATATGATTGAAATACATTGTGCACACTGGAATTAAGACACAGGGAAGACAATCTTTGAGAAAATTCTGCAGGCAATAGGAAAACAAATGTCCCTCTGCTGGTCACCACCTGTCAGAACAAATCTGGGGAAGGATGGAGAGGGAAAATATAACTTCTACTGAAAGCCCAGGACCTCAATGAACCCAGGCACTTTTTGGAGAGCTGGCCGTCTAACCAAGAATGAGAGGATGGCCAGAGAAGGGCTCATTCCCACTAACAGTGTCCCACCTGGTGAGACAGTTACCACCTCCATGACACAGGTATCCCTGGCACAAGTGGGGGCTAAGAAGAAGGATGAAGGTTTGGAGAAAACAGAACCACAGGGCCTTGGGGAGGAGGGCTGAAGCTGGGTCCCTCCTCCTCTCAGATCTAGCTGTGCCCCTCTAAGGAGGGGACATCACATTCCAGGTATGCTGGACTTCTTGGATACTGGCTAGCTCTGACCTTGCCTGCCTTCCTTACACTGGCCTTTCTAAGCCTCCACCACTATCTTTAAGACCTTTGCCCCATTTTTGTTCCCTGATCCTATGTACCCTCTGAGCAGATAAAAGTTCTCTTTCCCTGAGAAATCACAGGAATCATGAGTACACTGCTCCAACATCCCCCTCTTCCCCAACCCAAGCTTGGCTTTGTATCTCCTGTTCTTTGGGCTCTCCACCTTCTCTCCTCCCACATGGGCTAGCATCTTGCTCCAGGTACTCATCTTCTTTGGCAAATTAGCTCCTCCCTTTGTTGCCCCAAATTCCCAAGAAAGCAAACTACACTCAAGGACGTCCAAGGGCTCACCTCCAATGACACGGCTGCTGCCTCAGCTTTCCCTCCCCCAAAGACCAGGCCTACAAGGCATGGCCTAAAAGAAGCAGGTTTTGTTCAGACACCCCCTGCCCAGGTGAACATACCTGTGGGGATCTGTGCCCAAACTATCTGCTGGAGAGTGGCTCTGTGGCAAGCCCAATTACTCAATATCAATGATAAGAAAGGAAAAGCATCCTGTTCACATAAATGGCACTGAAGACATGCCAACAGGTTCCCGAGACCTCAGAACTGTCCATTTTCTCAGAGTTAGACTGGCTATAGCTGTGGCTTTTGACTTGTGGTAGCCAGAAGCTCTACTGCTCTCCTGGGACAATCCCCATGGCTTGGTAAAGCCTTCACATTCCCATGTTGAAGACACAAGATTGACAGCGTACCACCTCCTCCCTGTGCAGCAATTTGTCCTTGGTGATACCCCTTCAATTAAACCTCTAGAAATTGGTTTATGCTTCTTCCCATGTACTCCCCCACTCTTCAACTCATTGAAGTCTGGCTTCTGGTCCTTCTTCCACACTTCATTGACTTAACAAATGTCACCAGTGATCCCCCTAACATACCGCCCTCCACCACCACCAGTCACACCAAAGGCTTTTCTCAAGCAGGATTCCATCTGGACCCACTCTCCTCTTTTAGGTTCCATGACACCTCCCTTCCCACTTTTCCTCTTGCTTGACTGCCCCCTCAGTTTCTCACTGAGATCTGCTCCTCTGACCTCTTACTGCTGCTTTTCTCTTGTGCCTTTTCCAATTACTACCCCATGGGCTTTCCCTGGGCCCTCACCTCTCCCAGGTGGGGCATGGACAGTGCTTTGCCTACTGAACATCTCTGAAGGATTCTGCATGCAGGATGGACTCCTTAACTAAAATTTACAAAAACAGAAGAAAAGACAACCAGGGTTGCCACCAATGGGGAAGCAGAAGCTTTTAAGCAGGACTCTGCATGCTCTCAATACCTGTCTTTCCCCCTCCCTCCTTCCCCTGATTCAAGGATCACCTAGAGTGCCAGCCTCAGGGTTCCCAGTAGGTGGATTCTCATTCCATGATGACTGCCTGCTTTCCAGGCACTGCTGCCGACCCAGCAGTGGCCTTTTCTTTTTTTTCTTTTTTTTTTTTTTTTTTAAGATTTTATTTACTTATTCTTGAGAGACACATACAGAGAGGCAGAGACATAGGCAGAGGGAGAAGCAGGCTCCCAGTGGGGAGCCCAATGTGTAATTCAATCCCAGCACCCCAGGATCATGCCTTGAGCCAAAGACAGATACTGAACCAGAGAGCCACCCAGGTGCCTCCCACCCTGGCCTTAGAGCTGTCTCCTACCTGGTCTCTCCACAGCAGGATCAACCTGTTTAATCAACTTCCAGCTGGCATCCGTGGTCTCTCCCTTCTAGCACCCAGATCTCATTGTGTCACTCCTTGCTTTAAATCTCTACTTCCCCCCCTTCAAGTGTCTGCAGCAGTGATTTTCAAACATTCTTTGGAAGGGGCAGAGGAAAGGGCACTTTCTTCATACAGAATCTTTTGCTGCCCAGTACAGAAAACATTTGGTTGAGGCAAGCAGGAGAACACTGTGGCCCTCACACATCTCCCTCCAGCACCCCCTGGTGTGCACATGTGCACATGAACATGCCCACATCCCATGTGTAGCCTGGCAGGCACCTCTGAGGGGCTCCTAGGATCCCAAGAAGAACAGCTTGCAAACACTGGGCCCACAGAGTCAAAGCCAAGCTCTGCACTGGAGCATATGGGGCCCTCAGACCACGTTTCCTCCCTCCTCTTGTCACTCATTTCTGGGACTCAACCTCTGCCGGCACTGGACTCCTCTCTGCTTGCCAAACATGTCACACAATGTTGTGCCTTTATGCTTGTCCCTCTGATGTCTCATCAAGCGTCAGAATCAGCCCACCATACCAAATTTGCTGGTTTTTCCTGGACTTGCCTTAACTCTCCCATCCAGGGAAAATTTCATGTTGTGGCCTCTGAGTCACTGTGTCCCAGGGCATCATACACACAGTAGCATCACAGACCTCAGCACTCAGCCACCAGCCTTCCCCAAGTGCAGGCCCTAAGAGCTCTTCATCTTTGAATCCCCAATGCCTATCACCATTCCTTCACTGAAGCAGGAACTTACTAGACATTTACCGAAATGAGCTGAGAGAGGGCAAAGATGAGGCTGCAACCATTGAAACTGAAGAACACAGGGGCACGGAGTAAAGTCATCAGCCTTTTTTTTTTTTTAATCTAGTTTTTCCTTTGCTGGCTTAGTCCAAATACATTTGCTGGGCAAATTCAAAAAGTCCTAATCCCAAATTGGTAAGATTAAAATAAAGAAGATTAACTGATGCAACCTAATTTAAAAGCATTAAGATTCAAAAATTTGGTCCAGACTTTGGAAGCTGATCTTAAAGCCATCCAGGAAGGGAAAGGATAAATATGAGACAAAGTGCCTTCCACAGATATATTAGCACTGAGAGACCCAGAAGTTACTAGCTGTGCGGGGCCTACCAGAGCACATATAGTGCTCTCTTTCCTGGAGCCAACCCTTCTCATAAAAGCCCATCAGATGTCCAGAGAATCTCTTCTGCCCCTATTACCTATAGAGTTGTGCTTGACAACATAGGCAGCAGAAGAATCACCTGGGAAGTGTATTGGAAATCCAGCTTCCCAGGTCCCCACCACCACCACCTGCCAAACAGGAGCCTGGCTCGGGAATGTGTCCTGTTGGGTAAGGTGGAAGCACTGCTCTAGAAGGACCCAAGAACAAGTGGAGGAAGCCCAAGATCGCTGACAGTATGTAGCAAATGGGACAGTGAGGTCAGGGTCAGGTCCTGAAGAGGAGACCC
This sequence comes from Canis lupus familiaris, assembly GCF_011100685.1. Lineage (NCBI taxonomy): Eukaryota > Metazoa > Chordata > Mammalia > Carnivora > Canidae > Canis > Canis lupus. The sequence goes on from NC_049238.1 coordinate 54,579,664, forward strand.
CAGCTCATCTCCCACAAACCATACCCCTCAACAGAAGAACGACACAGGAGGGTTCTCGGGCCACTTTCTGCTCCTCGATGATGGCACGACAACCACCCTGCAACCAAAGCCAGGGGACTCAAGGCCCACAGAGAGCCTGCCCAGCGGAGGCAGCCAGCAACACTGGTCAGCTCTGATCTGGAGCATGACTGGATTTGGGGGTGTGGGGCAGTCGGGAGATTGATACAAGGAGTCAGGGAAGATCTCAGCTCACAGTGCTACCACCTTTTTGCCCCAGCTACAAACATATCACTCAGCCTCATCAGGGAACCAACCCCTTTCCAGGTCTTTTACCTGAGAAAGCCTTTATGGGAGAATCTGATACCCAGGCCAGGCTGGCCTCGACAACCCACCCTGTGACTTCTCCCTGGGCCCTGCCATAAAGTAGTCAGCCCTTGGTATCTGCCCCACCACCACCGACTTACCTTGCAGAACTTCTGAGGGATAATGAAGCAATATAGGATAAAGCAATTTAGAGGTTACAAAACACCACTGAAGATGTATTATTAATATAAAAATAATAATAGTTCAAGCCAAAATTTCTCTAGATCACAATTTCATACCTCTGTTGGAAGGCTTAGAATCTCAAATGTCTTCTACAAATTAAACAGGACTGGTCCCTGAAACAGGCAACACCATCAAAAACTGGGTAGCCACTGGGTGCCCAGTCATCAGATCTAGATGGTTCATGTAAAATCTCCCAATTTTGAAAATGGATTTGTACTTCCAGAAAGTATAAAATTCCACGGAGAGGGCAAAGAAACCATGTCTGTAAGCTGGATTCAGTCTGGGCTGCTCCCTCCAAGACTCACTAGGTCAGAACTTTTTTTTTTTTTTTTAAGAGTTTATTTATTTATGAGAGAGAGAGAGCCCAAGCTGGGCAGAAGGAGAAGCAGGTTCCCTGCTGAGCAGGGACCCCTCCCCCACCATGCGGGGCTCGATCCCAGCGCCCCAAGGATCATGACCTGAGCCGAAGACAGACACCTAACCCACTAAGCCACCCAGGCGCCCAGAAGGACAGATCTTACGTAGCTACGTAGACCCTCTTAGTACTTTCAGAGGTCACCGGAGGAGTCTGCACAGTCTCCCAGAGTCTGACAACCCTCACCACCCGGCGCAGAATGGGGACAAGAGGGACTGACCAGTGGGCTGGACGTTGACCACGGTTCCCTCGGAGCGCTTTCGGGTCATGGCATACCACGAGCCGTCCGGGTCCTGGATCCACTCGGCAGCCTCACAGTAGAACTCGCCCTGGTCAGAGGGCTGCAGGTGGAAGACGGTGAGGCGGAAGGTGGCGCTCCCCAGCTTGTCCAGCCGGACCTCCCCCAGACTCTGCCTCTGGGCATATTCACTGCTGGAGTGAAGCACGAAATCTCGGCTCAGGGAAATGACCTCCACGGGCTTCTCGCCCCCTCTCTGCCGGAGCCAGGCCACAGACAGGTGGCTGTGCTGGAATGTCTCCGTGGCCACCTCACAAGTGAGCTCCAGAGGATCCTGTTCCACTTTGTGCAGAGTCTGGGGCATGGCCGTGGTCTGCAGGGTGTCAGGGATCACTGCAACACAGAAATGTGCCGAGTGCACGGTCACAAAGCCATAGAATTGCACCCTCGCAGGGTGCTAGCCACCCAAGCCCACTCAGCAGTCACTGTGAGGCCTCCGGTGGCACAGAAACAGGAGTGTTCTGCTTGAATTTGCAATTTTTTGACACTTACACTTAACCTGTTCAGTGTTTTAATAACACTTGGATAACAGGTAGAATTGCATTTTGTGTCTTATAGTAAATAAGCTCCCTGAAAATACTGTGTAAAAAGAATTCTCTTTTAGGCCAAATAATATTTTTGTTGTTCATTTTGGTTCTGTCCTGAGATACTGTCACTTGGCTTCTGACTCATCTTCAAAAGGAAATAGTTCCTAGAACTTGCAGTTTTACATTTCTTTACACCTTGCTCATTTCCTCTGCTCTCACTGCACCCCCTATCTGCTCCCCCACAAACTTCAGCAATGCAATGCAACCTAGGAAGTCTAGGTTTTTTAAAAAAAAAAAATCTTTGGTAGAGGAAAGCAACGAACAGCATCTTCAATCATCTGGTAAGTTGAAATTTCCTGTAACTCGTGTGTCAGAGCGGTCTGCGTGGGAGGAAGCCCCAGCTGAGGCAAGTGAGGTCACTGCCCTGTGGCCCCTTAGTCAGAACCATCGTCCTCTGAAGACTAAACAGCCCCCTGCCCTCGGTCTGATGGGGACACTCCAACCACAACCAGTGTGTGTTTTCTCACTGCACTCATGTCTAGTGAGGGTCTCCCAGGCCTCCTGACGGGATGCAGACAGAGAGAAGGGAAAAGCAAGTTTGGCATGGGGTGGAGAGGGAGGGGGTCTCAGTGTGGATGGCACCCGGCTGCGATGTCCACCCACGGGGAGGGTCAACAGTATCAAGGCTGTTCTGTTTTTCTGCCCAACTCTCAACCTCTAGTTTTTATGATCTCAATTATGCCTGGAAATTCTGCTTTGGACATCACATCAGCAAGCATGGTGGCCCACGGCTGTCCACAGTGAAATCTGTCCCCTCCCCTCCTGCCAGTCCCTTCCATCATTCATGGAGTACCAGGGCTGAGCGAGACAGCTGGTGCACAAACTCCTCATTCGTGCAGCCAAAAGACCTAGGGACAGGCCCCAAGTGTGAACAAGGACCCACAGGTACATTTGCTTCCTGATTCACAAGCACCCCACGGCTCTCAGAGCCCCTCCACTGCGCAGCGGTTTCACCTCTCTGCTAGCTGATGTCATGTGCTCCTCTTTGTCATTTCTTCAGACAGATCATCAACCACAGGCATCCTTACCTTATATTTTCACATCCCCTTTTGCCAGCTACAGGTCAGTTAACCTTCTCTGAATTTTTAACACCTGCACCAGATTCTTCCTATGTTTTGGCCTCAGCCTTCTGATTATTTACAAATGAACCCACAATCTTTGTTCACTCACACTACCTGTTAACCACTAAAATATCCGGGGAGATTTGTTTTTTTTTTTTTTTTAAGTCAAAGTTGCACTACAAACGAGTAGCTCGTGATATGGGCTCAATATTTATTTCCTCCCCTCCTCACAATCCATATGGTAAATCCTAATCACCTCACCCCCACCCCACAATGGTGTTTGGAGGTGGGGCCTCTGGGAGGTGATGAAGTTAGGGAGGTGGAGCCCCCATCAATGGGAGTAGTGCCCTCAGAAAAGGGGCTCAGTGAGCTCTTTCACTCCCTTTCTGCTACAGGAGGACACAATGAGAAATTATGAGTTGGCAACCCAGGAGAGGACCTTCACCAGAACCAACTCTGCTGGCACACTGATCTCTTCCAGCCTCCAGAACCGTGAGAAATAAATGCTTGTGGTTTCAGCCACCCAGAGTGGCTGTGGGGCAGCAGCCCAAGAGGACTGACTCGGGTGGGATACTGACCATGGGAAAGAAACATCATCACCTCCTTACCCACTAGGTTCATCTTGGCACTGTAACTCCCAAAGTACCGCTCATCCGTGTTGGGCGTGTGGCACTCATACTCCCCAGCATCCCGGGCCTGGAGATCGGTGATGTGCAACAAGGCTGAGTTCCCCTGGACTCTCTCCACGTAGATCTTGCCTCCACGGACACGCTGGGTGTAGATGGCATAAGGGAAGGATGAGTCCACGGTGCTGACGATTTGGACCTCACGCTCCGGGGCGGACGGCAGGTAAATGGACCACTGGAAATTCTGCTCAGAAGGCCCCTGGTAGCCGCTCACATTGCACCAGATGGTGATGTGGGAGCCCTCCGTGCGGTACAGGGGTCCTTCCTGGACGGCGACATGCCGCTGTGCCCGCACTACACCTGTGGGAGATATACAGACATGCTCGCTTACTTCTCAGACCAAAACGCAGAGTACGCAGCAAACTTCAAAGGGTTTATTATTTGTGTGACATGACCATATAAATAGCTTGCTGCCTTTTCGGGGGCGTTCTGTGATTTATAAATATTAATTAAGACACTCTGTGGTAGAGCTCATGGTCCTTAATTTGCATATATGGAAATCTGACTATGCAAAAAGTCAAGGTGCTGTTGCTTATTCAACGGCTGACCCTTGGGAATTTCATCTAGTCCCTCTGTCATTTGTGTAGCAGTTTTATATCTATTTATTGAGGCTGGTTTTTTTTAAAAGATTTTATTTATTTATTCATGAGAGGCACAGAGAGAGAGAGGCAGAGACACAGGCAGAGGGAGAAGCAGGCTCCATGCAGGGAGCCTGATGTGGGACTCGATCCCGGGTCTCCAGGATCATGCCCTAGGCTGCAGGCGGTGCTAAACCGCTCGGCCACCGGGGCTGCCCTATTGAGGCTGTTTATAAAGTTTTTAATAAAATGAGCAGGAAAAGTTGAACTCTTGGCACACGTTCAGATGGAAAAAAAGCAACCATCTTGCAATCTGAGCCTGTGGGTCAGAGGGAGTCCTAGGGCTCTTTCTCTGGTGCTGCACCCTTGTTTTCAAATAGCTGCTCCCAGGACAGGAGGTGGAGGGGCATTCCTTATCTCCTCTCCCCTCTGTGAATAGGGACAGAGCTGAGCCCCTGCAGGTGGCTGCAGCTTTAAGCCGAGTGTACACGAATGTGAAAGTATGTGAAGGGCTGAAGCACAGCCCTGCTGCCCAGGATGCCTGCATGCTGGCAGTGGGTTGGGTTGAGGGGAGCTGACAGTGTAGACCTGACCCTGGGATGGCGGCTCTGATTCCCCACTATTCCCCCTGCCTTCTGGCTGGGATATGCCTCTACATACCTTCTCCATGTTCTTAACACGGTCTCCCCCATACACTCAGGGGCTGGGAAATATGGTGAGTTCCATTTCTAATTCCATGCCCAGCCTAACGCTGCTATTGCCTGAGCCGCTGAGCAGGTGGGGGGAGGGTACACCCCCCGTGACCTGCCTTCCCCTCAGCAGCAGGTGGGCACGGCAGTTAAGGCAAAAGGAGCGGGTGAGTTCTAGCCACAGCTCTGCCAGCAGCTGGAACTGGCTATGTCACCTTGGACAGGTTGCTTCTCCCTCCTGGACTTTGATCTCTTCATCTATAAAATGATTTCCAACAAGGCTTGGGAGTAGACTAGCACATGTGCCAGTGCTGGCTTTGTTAATGTACTAGCTGTGACCTTGGATGAGTTACCTAACATCTCCAAGCCTCAGTTTCCTCATCTGTAAGATGGGGATAATAATGTGTGCCTCACAGAGGTATCAAATAACATCTGCAAAGCCCCTGACACAATTACTCTTCAGTATAGAGCTGCTGGCTAAAAACCTCTCCCGGCTGGAACATTCTGCAGCTCTTGCATCCACAGCGCTTGGCCAGGGACATTCCGATGGCCTCTTGACAATGACAGCATCTCTCTGGGCTACCCACCTCCACCCACAGCTGCAGCCCACTTCCACCCCATGAAAGCTTCCCCTCTCCCTCTCCAAAAAGGAATCACAGCTGCCCCCACTGTAAACCTATCTGACAGCCATCCAGCTGATGAACAGCTGGGACAGCTCAAGTACTAGTAGGATGCGGCTCTGCCCAGTCCAGGGGTGCAGCTGGGGAGGGGGCAGTGTTTGTGCCTCTAAGCGAGCTGGCCTTATCTACAAGATGACAGACTTTACAAGGAAAGACGTGTGGCTTATCAGCTATAATTCACGGAGAACCTTCCCCTCCCGATCCAAATCTTACCTAGAACCCCAACCTGGCCACAGGAATAAAAACTGGGAACTGAAAAACTGAAGGGTGTGAATTTAATTGATCCACCCTGGTTGACAGCATTCATTACCACAGAGAGTCACTGAGAAGACAGCTCATTAGTTATTTTCAGTATGTTAGAATTTGGTGTATAACATTTTGACTATGTGTACGCTTTCTATGACAACTTAAAATATCTATATGGTGACATCTGAATCAAATGTTTGCACTACTCGAGGAACACAGAACCCTGAAAACAATTTAACTACATTCACAACATTTAGGTCTTGTTGTATTTTGTTGTTCGGTGACGCAAAAGCCACCACTGCTCGTAGTCTGCCGCAGAGAAGGTTAGAGGCAGGTCAGGATTGAGCCGGCTTCTTCAAGGAGCCACACTGAATTCACCCGGGGGGGCTTTACAAAGTAGCAGGGCCTCTGCCCACCTGATGTAACTGGCCTGGGGTGCAGCCTGGGCATTAGCATTTTGAAAAATTCAAATGCAAGGCAGAGTCAAGGACTGCTGCTTTCAGGGGTCTCTACATACTGGCAACCAGGTGTCCAATTAAAAACCATCTCCTAACTTGAAGCTCTCAGCTTTAAGCTCCTTCTTTCTGCAAAGGCTCTGCAAGAATTTGGGTCAAGAAAACTTCATTCTTCTCTAGTGAATGGGCGTAGCACATCCTGGCAACGCAGGGCTTAGCCAGTGGGCATTCTCCTAACAGACCTAACCAAAGTGTTTGATTGTGGGATCACACACACCACTCCCTGAAAAGTAAACAGTGTTAAGTGGCCTCAATGAGCCAGGGCATCAGGGTCAACACAATTTGTCCAAGCCAGAAGCAGGTCATAAACAGCCCTGCCAAACAAATAAGTAAGTAAACACTGGATTGTACTTGAACCACACACATTCAGCTGCATCTGTTCGTTCAGTATCTCCTTTACTTCCTTCCTGCCCCCACAAAGGGCCTTTGACCCCTGAAAATAATGCTGTTCTTAGAGAATGGACCCTAACATAGAAGTAAAAATTACCTTTTTCTTCACATTTTAATTTCTTCTGTATACCTCACCTCCACATTTCCTATTCCTGGCACTGCCCCTCATTTTTCCAAGACAGTGTTTTGTCTTCAAAGGGACCCAGGCCCTCTACCTGCCAAGGCATCCCCTGGCCTCACAGCCCCTTCCATCTTCCCTCTCAGCCTATGACAGAAGACTCCTTCCAAGCAAAGATCACTTTTTCATTATTATTATTATTACTCTTTTTCACTTTAGACATTCCTATACTTTTTGAATTACTTTGCAACAAGCAAATATCGCTTCCACAGTTTAAAAAGAAAAGAATAAATATACACAGTTTCATATATAACTGTATAAAAAGGATTTTCTGCCTTTTGTAAAAGGATTTTCTGCCTTTTGTGAGTGGAGGACAGAAATAAGAACAAAGAGAAAGGGCCATAAATACAAAGTAGTAATGCATATGGTAGATACTAATCTGCCTACACCAGTAATCACTATACTAGTAATCACTCTGAATGTCAATCAGTGGTCTCAACACACCAATTCAAAGACAGAGATTGTTGGAGTGGATCAAAACACATGACCCAACTATATCATATCTACAAGAAATCCACTCAAAATATACAGACACATATAAGTTAAAAGCAAATGGACAGAGAAAAATATACCATGTAAACACTAATCAAAAGAAAGCAGGCATAGTTATAATAATCTCAGACAGAGCAGATTTCAAAGTAAAAAAAGTTACTACTGATGATGAAGGACGTGACATAATTCTCCACGAAGACATAACAATTCTTAATGTGTATGCACATAACAACAGAGCATCATACTGGATGAGGCAAAAACCGATAGAACCGTAGGGAGAAAGAGATGAATCCAGTATTAGAGCTGATGACTACAATACCCCTCTATCAGAAACGGACTGGTCCATCAAGCAGAAAATCAGTAAAGACATAGCTGAACTCAACACCACCATCAATCAACTGAATATAATGGACATCTATTGACCACTTCATCCAACAGCGGCAGAGTACACATTCTTCTCAAGCCCACATGGAACATTCACCAAAAGAGACCACATTCTGGACCGTAACACACACCTTAGCAAATTTACAAGACTAGAAATAACAGTGTCTGCTTGCAGACTACACTGGAATTAAACCAAAAATCAGTAACAGAAAAATAACTGGAAAATCCCCAAACACGTGGATATTAAACAACACTCTTCTAAAAAACACCTGGGTCACAAAAGAAACCTCAAGAGATATTTAAAAATATTTTGTATTAAATGAAAATAAAAGTACAATTTACCAAAATGTGTCGCATGCAGGCAAAACAGTGCTTAGAGGGAAATTTGTATCATTGAATACATGTATTAGAAAAGAAGAAAGATATCAAATCAGTAATCTAAGTTTCCACCTTAAGAAAATAGAATAGAAAAAGGAAATTAAGTCCAAAATAAGCAGAAAAAAAATCACAAGAATCAGAACAGAAATCAATGAAATTGAAAACAGAAAATCACTGGAGAAAATCAACAAAATCAAAAGTGATTCTTTGAATAGATCAATAAAATCAATAAGCTCTTAGCCAGGATGACTAAGAAAACAGAGAAAGGGCACAAATTACTAATATCAAAAATGAAAGAGAAGATATCACTACAGAGCCCATGAAAATTAAAAGGATAATAAAGGAATCCTATGAACAACTCTGTGCCTACAAATTTGATAACCCAGATGAAATGGATCAATTCCTTGAAAGATACATCTGTGAAAACTCACACAAGAAAGGTGGTTTAAAAAGAAAGAAAGAAAGAAAGAAAGAAAGAAAGAAAGAAAGAAAGAAAGAAGAGAAGAAAGAAAGAGAGAGAGCAGAAAAGAAGAAGGAAGTACGGAAGAAGGCCTGCCGTGAAGACAGGAATAAGGACGTTCCACTTACCATCCATACAGCCCGCACCCCCACTCCTCACCTACTACCCATGCCTCCCCCCCCCCCTCCTCCTCCGCCCGCCCTCCCCCGCCCCCTCCCGCGCCCTGCCCTCCGCAATGAAGAAAGGCCTAAAGCAGAAAGATGGTTTTAACAGACCTATAAAGGAAATTGATTCAATAATTAAAAACCTTCCAAAGCAGAGAGCACCAGGCCCAGATGAGTAAATTCTAATGAACATTTAAGGAAAAAAGTATACCAACTCTCTACAATCTCTTTCAGAAAACAGAAGCAGATGTAACACCTAATAACTCATTTTATGAGGGCAGCACTACTCTAATACTCAAACTAGACCAAGGTATTATAAGAAAATTACAGACAAGTATCTTTGATGAACATAGATGCAAAAATCCTCAACAAAGTATTAGCAAATCAAACCCAACAATTTATAGAATTATACATCAAGACCATGTATGATTTATCACAGGTATGCAAGGCTGGTTAAATATTTGAAAATCAATTAATGTAATCTATGGCATCACTAGGCTAAAAAAGAAAAACCACATGATCCTATCAATAGAGGTAGGAAAACCATTTGACAAAATCCAACAACTCTCATTCATTAGGAAGTCACAGTAAACTAGGAACAGAGGGAAATTTTTTCCAACCTATAAAGAATATCTACAAAAAACCTATAGCTAACATTAGACCTAATGGTAAGAAACTCAAAGCTTTCCCACTAAGATCAGATACAATACAAGGATCATCCCTCTTACTACTTATTTTCAATATCATACTTGGAAGTCCTTGCTAATGCAACAAGTCAAGAAAAGGAAATAAAGGTATACTTTTATTGGAGGGCAAGTAAGCATATGAAAGATTGGGAAGATATTGGAGGGCAAGTAAGCATATGAAAGATTGGGAAGAAAGACAAAACTCTCTTTGTTCACAGATGACATGACTGTCTATATAAAAAAAAAATCTACAGGAATTGACTACCAAACAAATCCTGAAAGAAATAAGCAATTATAGCAAACTTGTTGCAAGATACAAAGTTAACATACAAAAGTCAATTGCCTTCCTATATAACAACAATGAACAAAGGGAATTTAAAACTGTGAAAAGACAATACCATTTACATTAGTACTCCCCAAAACAAAATAGGTAGAAATCTAACAAGATATACAGAAGATATATACGAAGAAAGCTACAAAACTCTGATAAACAAAATTAAAAAATAATTAAATAAATGGAGAAAAATCTGATGTTCTTGGATAAAAGGACACAATATTGTCAAGATACCAGTTCTTCCCAATTTTATCTATAGACTGAATGCAATTCCAATCAAAATCACAGGAAGTTATTTGTATATATCAACACATTCTAAAGTTTATACAGAGAGGCAAAGACCCAGAACAGCCAACACCATCTTGAAAGAGGAGAACAAAGTTGAAGGGCTGAAGCTACTCAACTTTAGTACTTACTATAAAGTAATGAAAACAGCATGATAATGGAGAAAGAATGGACAAATAGGTCAATGGAACAAAACAGAGACTCCAGAAATAGACTCCTGTAAATATAGTTAACTAATCTTTGACAAAGGGGCAAAGGCAATCCAGTGGAGCAAAGATAGTCTCTTCAATAAATGGTGCTGACGTACCTGTACAATCACATGCAAAAAATCAAATAAACAAAATGACTGAATCGAAATGCAGATTTATTCCCTTCACAAAAACTAATTCAAAATGAATCACAGATCTAAATTAACATACAAAACTATAAAATTCCTACAATATAATATAAGAGGAAGCCCAAGTGAACTTGGGTATAGTGATGCCCTTTCAGATACAACACTAAAGGCATGATCCATCGAAAGAAATAATCGATATGCTAAGCTTCATTAAAATTAATCTTCTGCTCTGTGAAAGATAAGATGAAGAGAATTAGAAGACATGGTACTGACTGGGAGAAAATATTTGCAAAAGACATGTCTGATAAAGACTGTTAACCCAAAAAATATACAACGAATGTTTAAAACTCAAAAATAAGAAAAAAATCTGATTAAAAAATGAGCCAAAGATCTTAGGAGACAACCCACTAAAGAAGACATTGGAGGGCAAGTAAGCATATGAAAGGCTGCTCCACATCATGTCACAAGGAAAATAGAAATGAAAACAACAAAAAAAAGACACCACTACAAGCCTGTAAGAGTGGCCAAAATCTGGAATCCTGACAACACCAAAAGCTGACAACGATGTAGAGCAAGAAGAACTCTCCATTCATTGCTAGTGGGAATGCAAAACAGGTATTACCCAAAGGTGTTGAAAACTTCTGATTATACAAAAACCAGCACACGAATGTTTATATCAGCTTTATTCACAATTGTCAAAAGTTAGAAGCAATCAAGATGGTCTTCAGTAGAGAGAAACAAACTGTGGTACATCCAGAACACAGAATAATATTCAGCACTAAAAACAAATTAGCTTTTTAACCCTGAAAAGACATGAAGTAACTTTAAACACATAGTATTAAGTGAAAGAAGCCAATCAAGAAAGGCAACTAACAAAATGGAAGCATATTATATGCTTCCAACTATGTGACATTCTAGAAAAGGCCAAGTTAAGGAGACAAAAGAAATTTCAGTGGTTGCTGGGGATGGGGAGATAAATAGGCAGAGCACAGAGGATTTTTAGGGCAGTAAAGATACTCTATATGATAATGTAATGATGAACACATTTTACTACACACTTATGGAAACCCATAGGGTATAGCACAGGAAGTGTGAACCCTCGGGTAAACTATGGACTTCAGGCGATTATGATGTGTCAATGCAGGTTCATCCTGGGTTAATAAATGTACCAGTCTGATGAGTGATGTGGATAATGCATGAGGTTATTTATGTGTGGAGGCAGGGGCGTATGGGAAATTTCTGTATCTTCCTCTGGATTTTGTTGTAAACCTAAAAAAGTTTAGAGAGAAAATACTGGGTAATAGGAAGGCAAGTGATTTTTATTTTCTTCTTTGTAGTTTACTCCTCCCCACCCTCATCCTCTGCAAAGATTATGTACTAGTTCTATAAATAGGAAAGGAATTTAACCAAAAATAAAAGTGACATATGATTGCCATATAAAATTTTTTCCATATTGACTAGAATGGTAGGATTAAAAAAAATATGAATTTGGTCTTTGTCCCTGGTTTCTGGCCCAGAGCTTCTAAAACCCTTGTAATTTCCTGAGTGACAGGAATGTCTTTTGTCATTCATAAAGAGTCCCTTATATCCCTAAGGAGTTATGCTGATTTATGGTGGGCTTTTAGATGGTCTTAAGAGAGGAGCTGGCCATGCTGAGAAGATTGAAACTGTCAACCCCATCTCACTCTAGGGAGGAGATAGGGGGCAAGAGATTGAGTTCAATGGCCAATGATTTAATCAACCATGGCTATGTAATAAAGCTCCCATATAAAAACCCTAAAGGAGAGGGTTAGGAAAACCTCTAGGTCAATTTGCAGGGAGGGTGGCACGCCTGGAGAGGACACAGAGGTTACCCTCCACACCTTGCCCTATGCACTGACTGGAAAAGCAGAAATGCTAGAGTATGACTTCCAAGGCAAGGCTATAAAAAGACAAGGGTTTCTGCCTTCTTCTCTGGGACCACATATAACCGTGTCAGGAAGATATCAAAGCAGCCCCCTCTGGTCAGGTCTACCCGAGGCCTCCAGCCAACAACCAGGCCCAGCCAAGATGACTGTACGCTGTCGGGAGCCACAGAGTCAGAGCCACCAGAGCTGAGATGCTCCTAGATTCCTGATGGACGGAAACCGTTGTGTTGTTTTTCTGTATCATTTTAAGAATTTTATTGACAAGTGCGGTAATTACTGCTTTCACCGAGTACACACAGCTTCTCCAATCAAAATCCTTTTTTAAGACTATGTTTTTTAAGAACATTTTTAGGTTTACAATAAAACTGAGAAGAACTGTTGCTTTAAGCCTCAAGTTTTGGGATAATTTGTTTTGTACCAATATATGGCCAATATCAACAGCTGTGAGTCCTAAGATTTAATGAAATATTGTGTTCCATACCCATGTATGTGTCTTCTGGAAAAAGGGTCCATAAATCTCAAAAGATTCTGAAAGCAATTTAAGGCCCAGAAAAGAGTTAAGAATATTGCTTTAGAATATTACATGATCATTAGGACAGTCTATGTCCTTTTAGATTTACTTGTGAAAGTCTCCAGTCACATAAACACATGGTATCTATCACTTAACTAGTTTTTCAAGATACTACATATCCCAGGATGCTCTTTTTTCCTTTGTATTAAGTCCCAGATGAACCTGGCTAGGGGCAGTATGATTCAGGAGTTAGTGAGCAGGAGAGGTCACTGTGCCTGTGGAAACTAGCTTCTCATGCATTTTTTTGGAATATGCCTAGGCTCAGGTAACCCACATCTCTAGGCAAAGGATCCAACTGCTATGCTTGTGACGCATGACTGAGCATGTCAAAGCATCAAAGGACCTAGCTCACTGTTCCACGTCTGTTCTTCCAGTTGTGGTCTCTACAATTATCAAAGCTCACTCAGCACCCAGCTGGTACAAATTCTACACACAACTCCATCACACTGGCATATTTCTTTATCTATAAAATGGGAATAATGCAACGCACCATATCTCAATCTCACAGGTAACCCCAGAGGTCACATAATATTGCAAAAGCCACTAAATGAGTATTTCAGGATTCCAGTTAATTTCTGGCCAACATGAGATAATCTAAAAACAGGAAAAGGCTCTGTAAGTACCAGAGCATAAAAGGAACATCAATGTTTAACTTTTGGCTAAAAATGAAAAATGGCATAGGTAGTAAAATACTGTTCAAAAAAATACTATACCAGGGCTCAGTGATTGAAAATCTGCCTTTGGTTCAGGGCGTGATCCCAGGGTCCTGGGATCGAGTTCCACATCAGGGTCCTCGTAAGGAGCCTACTTCTTGGTCTCCCTATGTCTCTGCCTCTCTGTGTCTCTCATAAATAAATAAACAAAATCTTAAAAATAAATAATAAAAAAGTTAAAAAGTTAAAAAAAACATTAAGCCACCAACGGCCGGAGGAGTTGTAGCAGTAAGTGATATATTAGTTCTCACTGTGCAACTCATTTCTCCCACGTACCATGACAAGGTATATTTTCTAAACACAGCTTAACAACACCTCCTGTCTCATGTGCTCTTCTTACTGTGACCATGCCATTGGAGGTGGAGTTTAATTCCCCTCCCTTTGAGCCTGGGTGGGCCTATGACCCTGTGAACGTCAGGATTCAGTCCTAAACAAGTGACACAGCGATCTGCTCTGCTACCCGGTGTCCTGTGCTGCGGTGGAAGAATTTCCAGTGTCCTAAGGCTGCCATGCTATGAGGAAGCCCAAGGCACAGGGAAGGGTCCTGAGGAGGGTCCAGAGCCTGAGAGAGCCCAACAGAGTTCGCTATCCACAGCCACCACCACCGCCAGCCATGTACGTGAATGAGCCTTCATATGATTGCTCAGCTACAAGTAGCCGCCCAGCCTTGGAATCTTCCCAGCAGAGACCCCAGACCACTGGGGGAACAGACGGAAGCCACCCCTGCTAGGCCCACCTGAATTCCTGACCCACTGATTCTGTGAACGTGATACAACGGTTGTTTTAAGCAACTGAGTTCTGGAGTAATCGGTTGCATGGCCAGGAGAACTGAAACACACACTATACTTCCAACCAACATTTTTTGAGTACCTATTATATGAAGGGGGCCAGGCCAGAAACTAAGCGAGAGATTCGTAAGACATATTTTTATGCAAAGCTGAAAATCCCAAAGGAAATATACCTCAGTGATCATTATTATACGACACAATGTGATGGCAGGGAGGTGCAAAGTGCTAGGTTAATAAGGCCCGTCAGAAGGAGAAAGTAGGTCCCAACAGGCTTCATAGAATTAGGGGTGTTTGAACTGGGTCTTGAAGCAGGGGGGAATACATGCCACACAAAAAAACTGTAGTATGTTCTAGGACCCACAAGAAGTCTGCCAAGGGCTCCTGTCGCATGCCTGAAAGGCACCTGAGTGCCGGGCAGGAGAAGACCCTGGAAGGCACACCAACAAAGTCAGACCTGTCCTCCGGGACAGGGCAAGTTGAGAAAGAAGCTAGCAAAGGACAAGTGAGGACACAGATCAGATTTGTGTCTCTGAGTCCTTGTCCTGGTGGCAAGTGGAGGACAGAGCAGAGGGCAAGACTGGAAGCAGGGAGACTGAATTAATAGTCGAATGAGACAAGAGGAGGGCCTGGCCTGGTTTTTAAGTTCAAGGACAAAAATATCACTCATTCCTTCTTCTTCTTCTTCTTTTTTTTTTTTTTTAATTCCCCAGTGGTACCTAAAATAGAGCTCGTCTAAAGCTGATGATTAGTTAATGTTAAATTATTGATGCGCCTGCTCAGGAGGTATAACTTACCAGCTGCAGAATCGGCAAAGAAGATGGCAAACTCCATGATTCACTTCACCCCAAACTGACTGATCTCCGTGACATGTACCCTGCTGAGTCATGGCAAGGCTGCCTCGTTGTCTACGCTGTCTGCTGTCTACGTTAGGACTTGGAGGGAGCGAGCCCCTGGGCTGGGTCCCTGCTTCCCGGCTGCGGCCTCATTTACGCATTCCCAAATGCTGAAGCTGCCACCTTCGAAAGCTGCTGAACTTCCATTTCAAAAATCCTTTAAGCATTCCGATATTTACTTCAATTAGAATATTTAAAACAAATTTTAATGAAAATATTACAAGACTTCAAACTCTTCCCGACACCAGCATCATCCTCCTTCCCCCTCAATTCCCCAGAGACGAGCACTGCTATGCTTCAGAGATATGCCACTCTAGACTCTTCTTAAAAATCCATGTACATCGCTTCTCAGCCTTTTGGCTAAGATCAAGTGTAAAAATCCATGTACATACAGATACACACACACACATATATATACACACACATATGTATGTGTATGTGTATATATATGTATATATATATATATATATATATATATATATAAAATCCTTGAAAATACACAGTATCACTCCCCACTTTTTTTTAAAGATTTCATTTATTTATTTCAGAGAAAGAGAGAGAGAACACAAGCAGGGGGAGGGGCAGAGGGAGAAGGAGAACCAAACTCCCCACTGAGCACAGAGCCCAAGGCAGGGCTTGATCCCAGGACCCTGAGATCATGACCTGAGCCAAAGGCAGCTGCTTAACCAACTGAGCCACCCAGGTGCTACGTTTTTACATAAACACTTTGGTTCCATACACACATGCTCCTTGGCTTTGCTCCTCAATACTTTTGAGATTAAATATAATTCTAGTTCCTGCCTTTGACACAGCTATATAGTATCCTCTCCTGGGATGACAGCACATTTTATTTGTTCCCCTATGGATGGAGACTTAGGTGATTTCTAATTATTTTGCTATGACCAACATGTCCTCCTCTTTGCACATGCCTCCCACTGTAACAAGCACTCCAGGGGGTCGTAAGGGGTAACTTGCTTTGAGCTTAAGCACCCCTTGCTTGGTGACCTAAGTCCCTTGGTCTGGAGCAGAACTAACCTGCTTTCCTTAAGATATGCAGACCGTTGGCCTTGAGGACCAGACTCTCCCAGGAGATAAGGTCTGACTACATGAAAACAGCCGTCCTAGACACCAGCAAGTCCGTTCAGGGTCACGTCCACCTCAGACGGATCAACTGCCAGGGCACCTGCTTCTCCTGCATGAGCACTCCCCTCCCCTTCCCCTTTGAACCTTCCAGTCTCACCTAGATGGGGAAGATGGTCTCCGAAGGTTCATCCACCATTTTCCCAGGTTGCCAGCTTCCTGCGTAAAGCAAGCTTTCCTTTCCTACTATCACTTGGCTGTCAAGTATTGATTTTCGAGCAGTGAGTAGCTTCACCTGAATTCAGAACCTGTGCTCCAGGAACGCTACCTCTTTGTCCTTTCCTCACCCGAGTGTGTACAATCTTCCTGCTTCTCTCTCCTTAACCATTTAACCCACAGGGAAGACTTGAGCCCTTCTAGGATGCCTAGGCTCTTTGACCCCACGACATGCTTGGCACTAGGATTAGCCCCAAAGACTACATCTCCCACCTCTTCTTCTCCCTCTCCTGTCATTCACCCCCACTGTGGCGTTCCACTCCCTTCCCAGAAAAGGTAGGGCTAATGTCCCAGAGTCCCACCCACCCTCTCACACTCCTACTCATCCATCCTAAGGACAACACAGCATGGAAGGAGTATCTTGAAAGGTAGATGGGGGAGCCCTGCAGCCTGACCTAACAATGCCCATGGCTAAGGTAACAGACCCTTTTCCCAACAACACCAGGACTAAAGGCAGCATATCCAATGGAAAATGGTTATAATTGAATATAAGTACCAGTATTTGCTTTCTATTTTCTGGAGGAGAAAAAGAATTAAAAGATGGAATCAGATTACTTGCCTGTAAATGCTCTCCCTGTAATTATCCTAGATCTACTGACCACTGTTTCCTTCCATCCACTTTCAAAGATAACAGAAATGCACTGAGCGTCAGGCTGATTCTTTTTAATAAGAGTGCAGCCTCATGGCACATTCCCCTGCCAAGTCCAGTGGCCTAGGAACCACAAGCTTCACATGAGTTCCAGTAAAAGGACCCTCCCTGGGAACCAGCAAAGGCCTACTCCCCCCGCCCCACCCCCACAAGCATGCATTTCATAATTGTTGCTGCTGGTGCTCTTGAAGGGGGCATTTCTGGACAGGGATGCCCCAGTTTCAGCAAGTTCTCAGACTGGTTGAGAGGTATCTCCTGGACCTCCAAGCAGTCTCTTTACTGGCCATCACCACCATCCCCCACAGGGAGCAAACCAAAGCCCCTCCTTGGTTTCCCTATCACACCTTGTCCTCTGGTTCTTCCTCCCAGAAGCTGGTAGGCTTCCTCTCTAGGTCTCTCTTGATATTCTCATGGCCCCAGGAAGAGGATGCCAAGCCCAGGTCCTTCCTGAAAAATGCCAAGAGGGGTCCTTTGGGCGGCATTACGATGTCAGCTTGCTCGGGCAGCAAGGAATGCAGAAGATCTTGAGGAGCTTGTCCAGGGCATCAAGAATAAGACCAATATCTGGATGTGAACAGGTGCCCATGGCTTCAGGAAGCACATGAGAGGTGTGTCATGTCCCTCCACACAATGTCCCACTCCTTACCTGTTTTGTGTTCCAATGTCAAGGCCATGGAAACAGAGGTAAAAAAAAATGGGGGGGGGGGGGTCCCAGCTGCCAAGAGACAGGTTTTTTAAATTATTATTATTATTATAAGGGACAGGTTTTGAATGGATGGTCTTCAGAGGGGCCTCAGAGCAGCTTCCTCCTCCTGGTACAGCCCCTCCAGCTCCCCCTCAGCAAGCACTCCTGGTACAAACCATTAATGCTCTTCTCCTAACTCCGCCCAAGACCACAGCCTTCTCCCCATGTTCTCCTGGCCTATTGGAGGCCATGCTGTGACTCCCAGTGGGAATCTCTAGAAACCGAGGAACTCAGTTACTATCCATGCATGCCCTGAGCTCAGTGCTTGAGGTCTGTCTGACACTTCAGTAAACATGATCGATGGATGAGCCAACGAGCCAACAAGTCCGGCAGGCTCCAAGCGTCCACTTCTCCAAAGTCAGGAAGAGCCCAAAACACTGGCCTTCAGTTCTAGAGGTACCCAGGCAGCTTCCTCTGGGAGCCAGCCTGACTTTGCAGGACAGTAAGGGAAGTGGATGGGCTGGCAAGCAGAGATGACAATTCTCCTGACCATGACCATCCCCATACACATGTGGGCCATCCTCGTGGATGTTAGCCAGCTAATCACAAGAATTTGAACTCAGGGGCCCATTCGACTAGCTCAAGTATGTATGTGTGTGGGGTAGAGAATGTATGATAAGTAACACCATGGAAGTTCAAAGCAACCCAAGAGTATGGGTCATAGACCTTGGAAGGCCTGGAACTGGAAACCCACATGACTTGACTACTTCAAGACAGCTTTACTTCTCTCTTCAAAGATGGGCTTTCTTTGCTTGGCCAAAGTTCCTGTGCTTCAAGAATGCAGCTCACATATACCTACCGTTATCTCTGCACTCACCTGCAATGCCCCACTACGGCTCTCTGTACAAACTCCCTAGATAGTAACCTCAAAGGCTAACTTGTGGATTTGGAGGTCGTTTATGACACACACTTCACCCCACCCAGGTCCAGCCAGACTTGACGAGATGGGCTTCTGTATTCCATTATCCGGCATACAACCACGGCCCCCTTGGTCCCTGCTGCATACTAGGCGGCAGGGACAATGGGAGAGGGGGCCACCCCCACTCCAAGTGTGAGTGGCCAGGCACCCTGGAATATGTCTAACACACTAACAAAGAACCAACATCTACACTCAACTAAAAATTGAGTCAAGTTCATGGACATACCCTCTGGGGATTTCCCCAAGCCCCTGTTACCTTTATCGTAATAATTCAAGGCCATTCCTGCTCTTTCAGCTTTGACTTTCATCGCTGGTGGTTCAGTCTCTTGCACTTTGCCCTCCTCTGTAAGCAACCCTTGGGTTGCATATTTTTCCCATGTAATTCAAGGAACATGCTTTGAGCACGACTGCCACCAGGCACTGAGCAGTGGGTCCCCTGCTTGTTCTTACTGGGAGGCATGTACATATAAAACCCAACTCTGGATGTGGAGATTTACTCTGCAACAGTGCAGAGACGAGAGCTGGGGAGTCGGAACACCGTCCCAAGGTGTGGGGGGCCATGCTGGCACAGAGGAGATGGGCTTCCTAAAGGGCAGCAGAACAAGGAGCAACACATGGGAGTGGGGAGGAGGGGTCGCAGAAGCAGGGAGAGGTCCACTTGGTAAGGCTCTATGATGGAAATTACAGCCCTTCTCCATGGGGTGAAATATTATACAACCAACAAAAATCATGGAGAAAACTATGATGAGCACCTAAAAATGTTGAAAGCCCATTATGAAGTTAAAGAAGGAAAAAGCTCTAAAGGGTCTGAAAGTGTTTTTGTCTAGAACCTCTCACCCTGCTATATATGCCCGCAGAAAGTATGGGGCTCATATGCAGGACGATGCTACAGGACAGGAGAGTAACAAGGGACTGGGTTCCCTTGCATGTCGTGTTTCCTAAGCATTCTGCACTTAGCACGGATTACTCCTGGAATGAGGACAAGTGGTCACAAGGCATTCCTCAGACCACCTTCCCCCTCATCCTGTAAAAACAGGAGTCAAAGAGGGGTAAATGCATTTGTGCAGATCAATCCAAGGTTGTGTGAGCGGGGCATGGGGGGTGGCCAAGTGGCCTGTGTGGGGCGGGGGGGGGGGGGGTGATGTGACACGGGGAAGGGCTGAGAGTGAATAGATGGCAAAATCGGCCAGGGCCAGGCTGGCCAGGTGACCTGGCAGGTGTGACATGTTACATGGTTAATCAGTTGCCCTCTATTTGAGCTTGGTACAGGCTCAAGGGCCTGGATGAACAGGTTTGACTTCATCTCCTTTTTTTTTTCCAAGCTATTTAGTCACTTTGCTAAAACTCCTATTTTCCGAGTTATTAAACTTTCAAATTCCATGTTGATCCATTCCGAGCCCTCTTATGCATCTCTTCTTCTGCTTCTTCCAACTGGGTGCCCCTGGGCAGCATGAATGGAGACCAGGAGCCCTTCTAGGCTACAAAGGAGGCCCCTGAGTGACAGCCGGCTGGAAGTATCCTGAGAAAACAGAAGTTCAGGTACGCACATTCAGGCCACCTCTGACTTACCAAGGGCCAAAGACACAACGCATGTCACACATGACACACAACACACAGCACAGGGTAGTTTTTAATTTCCTACTGAACACAAGGGTGGCTGCACCATCAAGGGTCCTTGAGAAGCCTTGAGGAACAGACATTTCAGCATTAGGAGTCTGAACGTTTGCTATATGGTCCCACAAGGCGGGAAGAGTTCAAAAACCTCTGCCCCCTGGCAGCAAACTGGGCCCAGAGGCTGAAGGCACTCCCCAGACATGCCTCCCAATTAAAGGCAAGAGGAGAAGCCCTGTGGGAAAGGAGACAAAAGGTATAAGGCAGTAATAAGATGTCATATTCCGAAACTGAGGCTTCTCCTCAGCTATCATCTGAAAAAGACTGTAAGGACTGAGTACCTGCTAATTCCCTGGCATTAGCCAAATCGGCCCCATACTAGCATCTTCCACAAGTGTCCTCTCATTTTAACTTCACCACCAACTTGTAAGAGAAGTATCCTGTCCCCATTCTACAGATGACGTGAGCAAATGGAGGCTCAGAGAAATTAAGTGCCGCGGTGGGTGCAGAGCCAGTGCCACACACCTTTTTCTTCCATTCCACAGATATGGATAGTGCTTGTCCTATGCCAGGCCTTGTGTGAAACTGATGAGCTACAACACCCAAACCCTCCCAATCTAGGAGGTGGAGACAGATGTGCAAACAAAGGCTGTGAAGTGCCGGGGCAGTGCTGTGAAGGACATGTGGAGGGCACAGGGCAAGCAGTCCCTGCAAACCACGGGGAGTCGGTAGGACAGCTTCAGAGAACAGTGCTTCCTTGGGCCAGTTTTAATCAGGATGAGCGGACATTCCTGCTTGATGAGGCTGGAAGGAGAGGCCCAGGCCCTCACCACAGAGCAGCCTGAGTCACAGAGCTATAGGAGGGAGCCGGAGGGCCCATGGTGCAGGGGGACCAAGGATCAGGCCCCAAGAGGCAGCAGTAGGGCAGATGCGGGTGGGGCTCAGTCATCATGCTAAAGAGGCTTGGATGCAAGGGCAGCAAGGAATCCACTGACTCCGAATCATGTCTTGGGAAGGCAGTTCTGGTGGGAATGATGAGAAAGGGTGCTAGCAGAAGATCCTTGCAGTAATCCAGAAGAGCACTGCTGAAAACCCAAACAGAGCAGGTCCCAGGAGGTGGAGGGAGGCAGGCTGGCAACAGAGGTGCTAAGGAGATGTGATCAAGAGTCCAAAGGAGGGTCCAGGGAGTTGTCCAGAACAACTCCCAGATCTGGGCGACTGGATGGAACAGAGATAGAGGAGGTCGGTTTGGGGGCAAGTTGATGAGGTCATCATAGGAATGAGAGCCCTTCCCTGGGCCCGTCCAACTCTCTAGACCACCCTGCCACGTGCAACTAGGAATAACCTCCTCCAACAACCCTCTGCAGCCCAGAGGGAGCAGAGAACAGTCACCCAGCTGAAGGATGGCAAACATTCAGACAAAGGTGCCTCATAGGCCACAATAAGTCATCAATCAATTTAAGAAAGTTGCCAAGAGACAGTTACTTCAAGGCTGCTCCCAAATACGTGGCATTCAGGCGTCCTCAAAACCTCATCAGCAGCTGACCCCACAGCTCCCACACGGGCATCGTTACCACAAAGATCCAGACATAGCAGGAGTCACCAGGGCAGAGCCTCTTCCTGGAAGGCAGTCAAGGATTCCAGACTCACACAACTCAATCAATGAAGGCTTGATTGAGAAAAGAGAGGAAAGACTACTAACATTTAAATAGAAAATGGTCCCATTAACGAGAACCCCTATGATATGGCTGTGAAGGTTATCGCTTTGCTAGGGCTGCACATTTAAAGTAGTTACGGGGTAATCAAAACCAGAAAACGCTGACCGTCCCCCGAGGTCTCCAACTGCATCCAGTGCTGATAAGTGGAGTTATCAGCTGCCTTTTGTGTGCGGCCAGATGAGATATGGATCCGTGTGTGGTGGGGGGAGGAGGGGGCTGCCAGCATCCCCCGCACGGCAGACTGCCATCAGGAGGCGACATGCTCGCCAGGATTTAAACAGCATCTCAGAAACCACTTTCAGGATAACTGTGGACCAACTAAGCACGCAGTATCCTGAATGAGAGGCCCTCAGAGGCAGGAAAAAAGCCAACCGGGAAGGAACAAATGGGGACGTGGATGCTGAAGGATTTGTTTTTAATCCTGCCCAGCGATCCTTTTTCAGCCATGTATTTCTGTCTCCCCAAACTCACAAGGATTGTAAAGGAAATCCATGCTTTAAGAGGGAAAAGAGAAATTGTACTCGTTAACTCAGAGCTCCCCTTGTCTGGCGGGATTAACTCACCATACCTGTAGAACCAAGAGCCAGCCCCAGTGCATGGGGTGCTTTTTAGGGGCAAAGAAGCTGCCACTTAAAACCTCTTTACAGGGACGCCTGGGTGGTGCAGGGATTAAGCATCCAAGTCTTGGTTTGGGCTCAGGTCACAATCTCAGAGTCATAGTCATGGTCAGGAGATCGAGCCCCCAGCTCTGGGGTGTACTGACCTCTGCCCTCAGCAGGGAGTCTGCTTGAGATTCTCTCTCCCTCCCTCCTGCTCACACATCCAGGGGCTCTAAAATAAAGAAATAAAATCTTAAAAACAAAAACAAAAACAAAACCTTTTTTACGAGAACCTCCAGCCAAATCCAGAAAAGCAAAGGGCTGCAGCCCAGAACAGGTGAGCCAACAGATACAAAGGAGCTCTGATAAAGTTTAAATGGGGACGGTGACATTAGCGTGTTTATAGAGCATTTGATTTACTTGCTAAGGCAAAATTCCAGAAGTATGACACACTGGGACCTGAGTGGAGGGTTTCTTCACTGCAGCCGTCCCTGACAGGCTCATTGTAAAGTAATGAATTTTGTGGACACTCAGAGAGAAAAAAATAGCTTCAAATGCTATGGATCGATGCTGCGCACTGCAGAGACACAGCCTTTGGTGTCTATGAGCTCTGTTTGGGTACTGCGCAGAGTTCAGCTGCAATCTGTCCCTTTGAAGGCCAGCAAAGGAGTCCCCCCAGGCCTGGGCACAGCGCCAAGGTCTCACACTCAAACCATATCCTGGAATATCCTGGTTCAAGCATTCCTGTCCTGATCCAGAGCAGGATCAGGTACTTCCAACACCTGCTCTGGGGACTCAGCGGGGTCTCTGCAGGTCAGCATCCATCCCAGGAAGTGAAGCAGAGAAGGCCTGGGATTTTTGTGGGAGGCTTTTTGTTTTGTTTTGTTTTTTGGCACAGTGAGGACTTTACACAATTTCTCAGCTTCCTCTCTAGGGCTCAATTCCCTATGTGCAAAACAAAAAAAAAAAAAAAAAAGAAAAAAGAAAAATTTGAACCAAAACAAAAAAGGGAAAAACACCTATACAATCCTTAAAGTCCCTTTTCAGCTCCAAGTCTCTGTGATTCTATAACACCAAAATGCAAAGCCCTGGGACTCCCCCCACTATATATATTTCCCTCTGCCAGGGAAATGTACACGCAACTGACTGAACTACAACAAAAATATCAGAAATTATGATCTTGGGGATAAAAGAACATTTAGAAGCCACACAAACCAAAATGAAGAACCAACGTGGAATGGAATCTGACTTGAATTAGAAGGAACATCTAAAATGACAGGTTCAGAAAAGCCTGCCCAGAACCCTAGGCTACAGCTGACCCTGAGTTCACAGTCCCTGCCTCCTTTTGAAGGCAGGATGGGTCTTGGGGGGAGGGGGGTACAGGCTGGGAAGGAGCCTCAGTGCCAGGCCAGAGATTAGGGAGCCTCCCAGTTGGCACTGCAGCTGCTGCCAGGGTGGAGAACATGCAAGCACTGCAACAGCCCTGGTCTCTGGGGTGCGGAGCAGACCTCTCACTAGTGACATCCTTTTATGTCTTTTTATTTATTTTTTATTTTTTTAAAGACTTTATTTATTTATTCATGAGAGAGAGACACACAGAGAGAGAGGCAGAGACACAGCCAGAAGGAGAAGCAGGCTCCATACAGGGAGCCCAATGTGGGACCCGACCCCAGGTCCCCAGGATCAGGCTCTGGGCCAAAGGCGGCGCTAAACCACTGAGCCACCGGGGCTGCCCATCCTTTTGTATCTTTTTAAATTAGACACGTGCATCTATTCCCTTATTCAAAAGTAAATGAGAAAGGATGCATGCCAGGGCAAAGTAAAATCTGGAGACAATAAAAAAGACCCAGATTACTTCAAATTTCTCCTGATGAAGTGTCATTTAGAAATCTAAGGGGAAGGTTGCCGGGAGAGCTCAGGAGAGTGAAGGAAACAACGAATCAACAGGAGCCCCATGCTTCTGGCCAAGGGCACCTCCTTCTGATCCTCCCTCCTGCCCAGCCCCCAAGGCAGCTTCAAGCCCAGAGCATCTCTGGTGTCCCTCCATTGCCTACAGCATTTGCCGCCTCCTCTCCTGCATGCCCAGGATCGTGGGCCGCCTACCAGACCACAGGTGGTATCCCCTACCCTCGGCCTCTAACAGTGCTTTTCAACCATTCTGGCCACTTGCCCCACTGAGCAAGGGTTTCTCACAGCTGGCTGCGAGGCCACCTTCCATCCCATGTGCTCTGCTCACCTGACTCTGACACAGCTCCCAGGGAGAGATGTGCTCTCAGTCCTCCCCTTGCAGGTGGGTGGGCTTATGGCTAGGGTAGGAGTGACACTGGTGACTTGGAGGCTAGGTCATGAAAGCCTTCATGAAAGGCACACTCACTTGGGGCCCTGGGAGTCCGGGAAGCAGCCTGACTTGCACTGAACCCACCGAACTCTGAGGAAGCCATGCCAGCCCCTGGGAGCGACCACCAGAAGAGAAAGAGATGCTGGGCCCCACTGCTCCACCCCCTGGAGTCCCAGCCAACAGCTGCCTGCAGCTGCATGAAAGACACGAAAGCCAGAATCACCGGCCTAACCCTTCCTGGAGTCCTGGTCTATAGGACGCCTAAGAGAGAATAAAAGGATTATTACTTTAAGCCACTAAGATTTAGGGTGGTTGGTTCAAAATCTCGAGATAAAGGATAACCTGCCTCTCAACAACAGAATCCCCAAGGTCTAGACCCCATTTCAAACTCACTTCAGGTTCCCACTTACTGATTTTAAGGCACAGAGCTTCACCAACCCCTTAAGTCAAGCCGTCAACTCCAGAAATTTATTTAAATAAATTCATTGTGTCTGCCTGTGTTTGCCTATTCCT
Organism: Canis lupus familiaris; assembly: GCF_011100685.1. Taxonomy (NCBI): domain Eukaryota; kingdom Metazoa; phylum Chordata; class Mammalia; order Carnivora; family Canidae; genus Canis; species Canis lupus. The sequence goes on from NC_049238.1 coordinate 54,605,373, forward strand.
CCCAAACAGTCCCCACTGATGTCTGCCTCCCTCAGCTCTCTTCCCGGCAGACAGTGGTCCTGGCTCTTCTCTCTTCCCTCGACCGTGGACAGCCAGTGGATGGCCCACGGACCGCCCCCAAATCCTGTTTACTCCCAGCACTGTCAGGGCCTCCCATGCCCCCTCCTGCAGCCACACCTCCATCCACCTGCCACCCTCTGCACCTGGCCCCCCGACTGCCTCCCAGCCCTCATCCCTCCAACTCCCCACACACAGAGCAGGAAGGACTATTTTTTGTCTTACACCCACGGTGTTCCAGAAAAGACTCATGGCAGCTTAAGCACAAAGAATTCTTAGCCTCGAACACTGTGATGGCCACCCTCTTTTTTGGGCACTGAGGCATGTCCCCCCATCATTCCAAGAATCAAATGGCCAATGCCTGGTGATGAGGTCTCTGCCTCCACCTACGACATGAAGGCAAATGCTGAAGACTCTGCCCCACACCCAGCCAACCCCCAGTCCCTCCTGAAGGCCCAACCCATTTGTCATCTCTGCTGGAAGGCCCTCTGTGGCAGCTGGGGCAGCTAGTCCCACACTCCGGTGCCCTGTGCCCCTGTTGCACTGTGCAGATACATTTGCACACTTGTCTGCTCACTGGCCTCCAGGGCAATGGAAGTCAGAGCCCCGCCATAACCCAGCTCTGTGGGTCCCTCTGCGCTCCTGCAGCAGGTTGCCCAGGACATATGTGGGGTGAATCGCTCACTCTCCTGGAACCCCCTTTGCCAGTGTACTTCCACTCCAAAGAGCACCCTCCCCACAGGTGCCTCACCCCTCCCACCCCAGCTGAAGTCCCCTCACGCTCCTCCACAAAAGGGGCCCCCGGCCTGCAGACAGCCCCCTCCGTAACTGCCTTCCCAACACCAGCTTGACTGTTCCTTCTATGCTTGAAGGTGCTTTGAGGAGCCTCTGTTCAGCTATCCAAATCTCCACAGCTTGATTTTCATGCACTTCTGAGCTGGCCCTCGTTGCCCTCTCTCAGGCCTCAAGCACATCAGGAGGAAGCCCGCTGATGACTTTTCCCGAGCTCTCAACAAAATGCATACATGTGGTTCTTGTGCCTGGAGGCAACGTTGCTCACTAGCACGGATGATGGCCTTCTTAGCATCCTGGGTCTTAACATTAGGAAAGTACTGGCACTGCTGGATGCCCCGCTTCTAGAATGGTGCCTGGTACCTACGAGGAGCCCAAAAGATTAGCTGAATGAATGAAAGAATGAAAGCTATCTGGCCTGGCCACTGACCTGGAGAAACTGTGGTCTTCTGGGCCTCTTCACCACCAAGCCCTGGGGGCTGAGAGGTTGTATGACTCAGCCAAGGTCACCAGCAAGCCAGCGAGGGAAAGTGGAACCCCATCTCTTGCCTCCCAGCACACGGCCCTCCTTCTGCCCAACCCCAGCTTTCTCACCACCCACCCCTTCCATGTTCCAAAGACAGCATCTCCCAAGGAGTTCTGGACAGCGTCCAGGAGTATTTTTCTTCCTGGCTTTAAAACAAACTGTGACAAATGGCTCTGCAGATCTGGGCCATGAAGCTGAGCAAATGGGACTGCGACTCACACTATTAACTTAAATCTACTCAATGTTATTTCAAATTAGGGCATTTTAACCAGAAATTATAAAAAGTCTTGTTTGGAGGGGTGGGGTAGGATGTGTTTATAAGTTGCCAGCACATTCATTTACAAATCTACTTGTTCCTGGACGCCCTCAGCAATTTCAGATTTTTTTACCCACTCCCTATCCTTCCCTCCATAAAAAGTCCTGACTAAGGGATGTAAAGAATGATTCTTGGGGCCCGCTGGCCTAACCACTCCCCTAACCCTGACTCCTCACACCTATGGCTCATCTCCACCAATGGCAGCTCAGGTGGGGAAGCTCTGTTAGGAAGTTCTTCTTTCCCTGTAACTGAAATTGGGCTCAGGGGTCCTGGACACAGGATGAGCTCAGTCTCTTATGAGCCCATTCAGTGGGTAATAACCAAGCACCTTCTAGGCACCAAGCACTGAAACAGGCATGAAAGCTACAGAGGGAAACACAGGAGCCACCTTGACGCTCAAGGAGCTTGCCATCTAGAAGCTGTGAAACGTCTCCCTCTCCAGGCTGTACAGCCCGAGACCTCTCATGGCTGCACATATGACATGGATTCGGTTATTCGGTTCTCTTCCCTATTTCTTGCAAACAGGCCCCACATGGCCTTGGTCCCTCCAGATGTGTTGCTAGGAACCTCACGCTGTCCCCCACCTGTGGTCTGGCCCGCAGAGAGCAAGCACACCACCACCCTGGTGCTGGACACCGAAATTTCTTTCAGTGCAGACAAGATAGCTTCGTTTGGTGGCCACGTCACATGGCTGGCGCCCGCCAACTACAACCTGCTTCTTCCCACAGCCTCCCGCTCTAGCACGTGTGCAGCTGGATTCCCAACCTCACCTTTATCCCTGTTCCAACCTAACAGAAGGAAGACCATCGGCCTGCCTCGTGTTTGTCTTCCTTACCTACCAACAAACATGCTGTGTCTTCTTGTTTTAATGCCCTTTAAATGACGCGACCTTCACCTTCAGCAAAACTTGCTAGAAGGTGGCAGAAAGGCCAGGGGCAGAATCTCAGACACCCTCATGCAGCCAGAGAACCTGAACACGATGCTTGGGCACAAGACCTGTCCGTGCACTTGCCCTGCACTGAAGTGCACCGCATCCCCCCACCACTTGCTGGCACCCATGGCAGGCATTTTCAACAAAGGCTATTCCAATACATATTAAAAATACAAATAAATTTCAAGAAAATGTGTTCTTTCTGGTGGCTCCACTCTGCAAGTCCCTTCTCATCTAAATGCTTCCTCTTGGTCTTCAAGACAGCCAAACCCCGAGCCCACTCTCCTACCCATCCAATCCCCCCCCAGTCCTCCCAAAACTTGCCTCCCCCGCCCAACAAATCCGCCATCCATCATCCACATCAATAGGTTCTTACAGTGTCTTCCACCTTCCCATGTTGGTAAGCGAACAACAGTGAGCACAAAGGAAGAGGAAGGAGCAAAGGTAGCAGAAAGGAAGGATGAGGGAGGAACCGGGGTAAATAACAATGGTAGCACCAGCGACTCTCAGCACTGAGTCTTGCCAGGCCCTGCTCTGAATCCACACAACATGAAGTGTCTCATTCCTGTCTGCAGATGAATGTGGGCCAGTTAAGTCATCTGCCCAGGGCCACATAGGGAGTCTGTGCTCTGGACCATTCTACCTGCATCATCACCCAGCGAAGAGGCAGAGGTAGGGAGACAGACATGAAATGAAGCACTAGCCAGCTAAGGAGCTCTCTGCACAGGGCCCAGGGGAGGGTGGGGTCAACCTGAGAAGTCAGGGAGGGTGTCTCATGAAGATCCCCTTCATCCGAGTCTTAGGAACTAAACAGGAGTTGGGCAGGCAGCCCAGGGACCGGTATGGGGAGGGACTTATCCACATGTGAGCAAAGGGCACCACAAGGCCAGAGGACAAAGGATGAGTTCACTGAGAGGACTGCTGTGGGCCCTGGCTAAAAGGCTAGTATTAACCCAGGCAAAGATGGTTAAGTAGGGACCAGGTCTTCTGGTAAAGACAGGCCCTTCATCCTGCATACATCTAGTCACCCAGGCCTTTTTATATAAATCCTACCCACCTGTCCTACACGGGTACAAGCCTCAGGTGTGGAGATAGGTGTTAACCAACTACAGATAAGAGGAAGGAAACCACATCTAGGACCAGACTACATACAGGGAAGGAAGGGTCCCCCTTCGCCCCCTCCCTCCATGCTGTTCCCACCTTCTCTAAAAGGAGAAAGAAAGTACAATGTAATTGCTTCTTCTATGGCTTGTTAGGTCAAATCCTTAGGGTTTCATTACTTGGCTTTTTCTAACTGTCAATATAAGTGTCTGGAAAATACATGGACTCATGGACCTCTAGGAAATCTTAGGGGGGTGTCCATGTCCTACTGTCATCAGATGACAAAACATGCATTTTTCTCAGGACTGGACAAGTGTCTCAGCTTCAGTCTGGATGCTGATGACATCATGTGACAACAGTGGATTCAGCTCAAGCTCAGAAGATGGAAAATAATTACATGTTTCTTAAATTTAATTTTTGAATGAAGAAGCATTTGGAACACACAAAAGAGTATAAAGAATAATAAATAGCCGTACCTATCTGGGGCTGTCAAATCCTACTATGTTGTCACACTTGCTTAAAATTCTTTTTTCCAAGAAAGAAAGCCTCACAGACGCTGACCAAGTCTGAATTTCCCCGCTCCCCACTCATCCCAGAAACATCATTCTGCACTCAGCATTTACCACTCCTGTGTGTTCTTAGGCTTCTGCTATGTATGTATAACAATATAGAGTTTTTGCACATTTCCAAATTGTTTAAAATAGCATCACTGTATATACACTCTGCATCTTTATTTGACAAAACATTTTTGAGAGTAATCTCTGTTGACATGTGTCACTCCAGAGCATTTTATTTGATTGTTGTATATTACAGTCCCTTGTATGAATGTTCACTATATATATCACAGTTTATCTATTCATTTTCCTGTTGATGAACTTTCAAGTGGTTTCCAACCCTTCACTACGCTAAATATTCTTGTAATTGTTCATCTAAGGGTATCTCCAGTCATGCTACGCATTGCCCAAATCGCTCTGCAACACTGCGACCCCAATTTATATTCTCAAGGTCAGGGTTTAAGTGTTCCTTCTGTTCCAGATCTCCATCAACTCCCTGGTATTGTCTGGCTATTCCATTTTCACCAATCTGATGTGGACAAACTGTTACCTCCTTGTTATTCTGAAGATGAATTTTATTTTATTTTTAAAGATTTTAAAGTGTGGTCTTGATGAATGATCTCAGAATTCTGGGTGCCTTCAAGCAGCCAGAGCAGGGAGGACCTGAGCGCCTCTGCTTGACAGGCAGGGGTCCACGCCTGTGGTGCAAAAGATAAACCTCAAAAGAACAAAGAGTGGGATTCAGGACAGAGGACAATTTGGCCAAGGTGAAGGCTAGAAATGCCAGTCACGTGGGGAAGAAGCACATTCGCTCAAGTTGGCAAGAAAATGTGGAAAAGGAAAAGTCTCAACCAGAATTAGACCTGGTGGTATAGAGCTGGGGCTGTGGGGCCATCAGGGAACAGGTGTCCTCAGCCGAAGGATGCAGCGGGGGGCGGGGACAGAAGGCAGAACCCTCGGGGCGGAGGTTCCTCTGCACCATCATCAATCACTGCATGCTGGGCCTGGAGAGCTCTGGGTGGCAGATGTCAGCAGGGGGCCACCGGGCCAGAGGCCCAGAGAGCCCGCAGCCACAACTGCTTCCTGAAGTCATCTGCCGGTTTCCTGTTCCTCTGCATGTCACTGCCTGAAATCATCCCACCACCCGAACCTGCAGCCTCCACTCCCCCACCCCCGCCCCTAAAGCAGTTCTGCAAGAACCACAGGGATTTAGCACCAGTAACAGCAGAGGCTGCCTGCAGGTCTTGGTCTGAGAAGCACAGTGTGAACAGTGAGAGGGGCTGGGGTTGTATAGCCACACTCGCCAAATGCTGTGTGACAGCTCTGGAGCCGGGTCATCTTGTCCTGCTCCCTGACTCACAGGAGAGGGAACTGAGGTCAACCTGTGCAAGGTCACATGGCTAGTGGCTGACAAGGAGTCTTCTAATTCCCAGGTCAGTGCTCTCGTCTCTCCCTCAAGGCTGCCCCTCTCCTAAAGGCCCATTCACCTCAGTGTTAGAATCCAGCTACTTTTGTATTCACACCCTTTAGTCATCGAGAAATCCCATTTGGGAAGGATACTCTTCGCGTGACCTTCGGGGGCCTTGACTCCCTCCCCTGACAGTCCTTTGTGTCCTTGACTCCTAGCTGCTCATCAGTGGCTCTGTCCTCTTTTGTGCATTTATGACTATCAGTGTGTGGGAGCAAGAAAGAAGTTTCCAGGCCCTGTGCTCAGAGGCTGGCCCTTCTCAGCTGACACGGCCCCAGAGCCAGCCTGCCCCAGTCACACCCATCCATGCCTGGTGCTCCAGGGGCTCCAGGCACAGCAATCCCAGAGGGCAGGAGGAGGAAGTGGCTTCCTGGCATTAGCTTGGCCTCCCTCGGGACTGGGCCAAGGCCAAGTCTCATGATGCCATGTGTGTACACAAGAAGCTTTCCCGTGGACGGTGCGGCTGACCAGCCAACCCCTTGAGCAACGCAGACCATTGTTCCTACACCTCAGTGAGGAAGCTGAAGTCCAGAAACGTCTGATGATTCACCCAAGGTCATAAAGTTAGAAGGAACCAGGGAAAGGGTAGGAAACCAAGGTTTCCCTTTCTGAGGGCAGGACTTTCCCCAGCTAATTGCTACTCTCCCCAAACCGGGGGCCGGAGGTCACTGCACCCCAGTGTAATGCAGGACACACTTCTGTGTTCTGTACTCCACTCTGTGACACCAATGCCTTAGAGCAGAGGACCTGGGCTTCCTTCATCTAGACCTCTACCAAAGAACACCTGTCAGCAGTCCCCACATAGGAAATGCTACCATAAAAAAAAAAAAAAAAAAAAAAGTGAACCCGGGATGGCTGGGTGGCTCAGTGGCTAAGCGTCTGCCTTTGGTTCAGGTCATGATCCCAGGGTTTGGGGATCGAGCCCTGCATCAGGCTCCCTGCTCAGCGGAGGAGTCTGCTTCTCCTTCTGCCTCTGCCACTCCCCACTGCTTGTGCTCCCTCTCTCTCTTTCTCCCAAATAAATAAATAAAATCATTTAAAAAGAAAGAAAGAAAGAAAGAAAGAAAGAAAGAAAGAAAGAAAGAAAGAAAGAAAGAAAGAAAGAAAGAAAGAAAATACAACTACATGTTCCTCAAACTCCTTCTCTCATTTCCCCAAGAGTCACACGAGGGCCAACGGTAATCCAACAGCACCCCTGTCCATTTGGGGCTATCAAAACATCAGGGACCTACCTGGAAAATACCATAGGAAACTGCAGTTACTGGGCACCTATTAAGGAGTGACTCCAAATTACAAACCGAGGTGATGGCAGAGAAGCCAGCAAAAAAGGACATCTGTGCAGGGGTAGCGATCAGAAATGAGGCTGGCCTGAGTCGCCAAGGGCCACCTGAAGAAAACCTCTTTATTCTAGAACCTCAACTGGCTCCAAGCGTAAGGACTTTTCCAGAAATCCTAGATTAAAAGGGCAGGCTCAGCAGCTGGTTACCATAACCTAGCCACTACAGCTGCCGGTTACTGAACCAAACACATTTAGGATCAGTTGACTTTAGAAGATCTCGACCTTGAAAATATGGGTGGGTCTCAGCTACTCAGCTGAAGCCTTCAAGAGGAAAAATGAAAGTGTCTCTAGTGAAGAAGAAATCAAGCCTCAGACCACAGGGTAAAATCCCGTTGAGTTTCCAGTACTCGGGCCTGCCCTAGGGACTTCAAACTTGCCAAACCCACAACCACAAGAATAATTCCAAAATTTAAATCTCCTTATGTGTGTTTCTGTGTATATACATTATACACATTTGTATATGTGTGTAAATATACATATACACGTACACATGCATACATATATACGTTCATGCTATAAATATTTATGTTCTCTTTCTCAGGAGAACCACTTATCTGATACTGATTTTTGTACGTAGGATGGTTCTAGAGGAACAGAATCCTAAATATGTGTTTTCTCAAATGGTTCTGGGGTTTCTGGGATTGGCTTTCTAATCTGAATAAATGTGAGGGCAAACAACTCGTTAAAAAGAAAAAGGAAAGCAAAGAGAAAGCATAAGCTCAAGACACATCAATGTGATTATCAGCCACTAACACAACAGCAGCTAGCTACCCTGTGGGGTGGATGACCAGAACGGCCCCCAGTTAGGAGTCAACTGTGTCAGGTCCCCATCAGACACTGCTGGTGGGAATGTGGGGTGGCACAGCCACTTGAGATAATCTGGCAGTTTGCTATAAAGTCACGCATACACTCACTGAATGACCCAGCAATCCCACTCCTGGTATTTACCCAAGACAAATGAAAGCCTATATCCACACAGAGACTTCTACATGAAATAGCAGCTTTATTTATAATCGCCCCAAACTGGAAACAACCCAAATGTCCATCAATGGGACATTTTGTCCATCACAAAACATGATACATCTGTACTACGGGATACCACTCAGCAAAAAACATGAACTAGATCCACGCAGCCACATGCATGAATTATGAAAAGCATTATGCGGGGTGAGAGAAGACAAATTCAAAAAGGCTTCATACTGCAGGATTCAGTGAAGCCCACATTCCAGCCAGGGCAACACCATAGTAACAGGTACCAGATCCATGGCTGCTGTGCCTGCAGGTGTGACCAGGAAACTTCCTGGGGTGAGAGGAGGGTTCTCTACTGGACGCTGATGGTGATCTACACAAATGTTTATGTTGGTCAACACTCAGAGAACAGCATACTTAACACTGGGGAATTTTGCTATATGTTAGTTACAGCACAATAAAGCGGATTAGAACAATACTGGGTTCCTGTTCCTCAGTAGACAGTGGTCTGTGCAGGCCGTGACCTGGAGAAATCACATGACCTTGCTGTGCCCCGACTGCCCTGTCTGGACGGGGGGCGGGGGGGGTGCCAGTCCTCAGACCTGAAACTGTTCTCTGATGAAGTCAGAGAATGCGAGTGAATGTGCAGAGCCTGGACTGATGTGAGAATTCAGTAAACGTCTGCCTCTGCTTCCCTCCTCAGTGCAAAGGAGTCACCCTACCGATCCATATGCCTTCCTACTAGCCCCAGGCCAGCCACGCAGCAGAGGCCCCAGTGAAGCTGAAACCCTGGGCAGAGCAGGGGGGCAAAGGCTGGGTCCAGCCGGACAAGGAGGGGGGCCTGCAGCCCAAGTGGGGCCCAGACAGTGGGGGGGAGCCTGACATGGCTGCTCTGGGGCTGGAGGAAGGGAAGCCTGAGGATAGCACAGAGGGGGTGGCAAGTGCAGGGCTGCTGTTGACCGTTGTGCTCCAGGCCAGCCTGGATGGGGCCTTCCAGGCCTCTCATTTCCTCTACCTTAATGAGAGGTCATGTAGCAAGGGCCTGCCCACACTGCATCATCTCCAATCGCTGGCTTAAACACAGAGCTGAGCTGGAGCAGGACAAAGTCTCCTTTATAACACCCTGTGGCTTGTTCCCTCTGCTGTTTGGACCCTGGGGCTGTGGGACACGGAACACCAGCTCTGGCCACGCCCCATCCCTTCCCACAGGCGCCAGGAGAGCGCATTCCTCTGCCTGGCTTCTGGTTAAAATGCCTTTATCATGATCTTCAGGAGGAACTAGAAACTTCTAGGGGGTGGGGGTCAAACAGAGGACGGATCCACAAGACTTCGAGGAACTATAAAAGGCTTGGAAGCAGACGGTGCCAGTTCGTTGGTGTGTCTCACTTTGCTCCAAAAGTTCCTCCCAGCACAATACGCTCAACAGGCCAAGTCGGGGTTAGTTTTTGGCTCATGAAGAGTGAAGGCCAGAATGTCCTCAAGGCGCCGGAGGAGAGCAGGAACAAGGCACAGAGTGGCCACCAAAGAGTGCCTCCAGGAGACCAACATCGCCAGAGGCAGAAGCAAGTGAGTTTTTGGTGGAGAAAGACAAGGGAGACCACTAAGGTTGGTCAACAAAGCTAGGCTGGGGCTCAAGCAGTGTGTCCCTCAGGTCACGAGCCACTGCCACCAGCCGGAGAGCCTGGTAGCTGACCTGCACATCCTTGCTCCAGGCGGCACCATCTCTGGTAACGTGGGTGTCTCCCCAAGCCTTCCCCCAGCACGTCATCCGATGACAAACAACTCACTTCCCCGGGACCCTCTCATTAGACTACTATTCTCTTTACACACAAAACCCAGCCCAATGCATGACATCGGCACTGCACCCTGAAAGTACTGGAAAAGAAGGCAAAAATGAAGGAAATCCTGAAGAACAGGCAAAAGAGCAGCAGCCCCGACAGACACGGAAGAGTGAGCAGATGGAGAAAGCTGGAGGTAACAATGGCTCACGTATTAGACACACAGGTACGGTAGGTAGCAAAGAAAAAAAAAAAAAAGGGTGAGGCAGACGGGCAGGCCAGACCCATGCAGTCCTGCCCAGTCAACAGGGTGAGGAACCCCCTCCGAGCGGCTGACACTCTCAACGTCCAATGACGTCAAGGCCGGTAAACACTGAGGCCAATGCAGATAATCAATGCTTGGAGATTTCTGGAGCCTGGTGACAGCAGCCCCGCCAAGATTGAGACAAGAATGGCAAGATATCCGGAGGAATGTGACAATACGGTCCAAAGGTCTCTGGCGTTTATAGCTAGCCATTCTGTACTATGGCCTAAATCCAATCTCCAAATGGCCACCCATGTGCAAGGCAACCTGCAGCCAGTCAGCCCACCAGGGAGGCACCCAGTCCCTGAGCGGGTACCGGGCGCCAGGCACACGCACCCACTCTCCTCCCGGAGCCCCAGTCGGTGTTCACACTAACCCACATTGAGTGGCTCCTATTGTTTTACAGACGAGGAATTAAATAGGAGCTTAGAAGAGTTAAATAGCTTGCCCCAAATCCTACTGCTGGCTCAGGAACAAATGCTTAGTGCAAGTTGGCTGGGTGGACAGATGGAAGGATGACTGGAAGGACAGATGGACAAAGGAAAGGCCAGGCTGACAGATGGCTTCAGTGTCATCCTCCTCCTGGGACGACACTTGGACCCTCTAGGCCTGTCAGAGGAAGCAGGGAGAGCGGTGGGTAAAGTAAGAGTGGCTGTGCCCGAACAGAACGGCGCCAATAAATATCTATGACACCTCTGTGCTGTCGGAAGTGGAGGAAAAATTAAAAAAAAAAAAAGCCACAGGAGACAGAAATAGCCTCTCCATGCGTTTAAGTTTTCAAATTCAGAGAGAAAAGCCTGAGGGGCCCATGGTGGCCATCCCCCCGTCTCAAGGGCTTTCCTCTCGGTATTTGTGGGCTCAAAGTTTTCAGTTAGACGAGAAACAGGACACACCAGCGATCACACCCAGAGCAGGAGAGGCGCCTCACAAAAGCCTTTCCCCCCGCATCTAACTCTGCTTTGTTTAAAACAAGATCAGATTCAGCATCTGCACTTGTACTCGCTGCCTGACAAAAACCAGATGCCAGATGCCTGCCTGCCCTGCATCCCGGCCCCTGCCCTCAGGAGTAACGTGAGTCAGCCCGGCCGAGGGAACCGGCGCTGTAACAAAGAGTGGTCTAGTCCCAGGGCCTAGCTCCACGCCCGCGAGCCTTTCAGAGAAGGCACATTTTCAATCTCTTGAGAAGAGGAAAGAAAGATTTTTTTAAAACCCCTCATTCTTAGTCTAATCTGGAGGTCTGGAACTTCTTCCCACAGCTCCAGGTCTAGCTCCACGGATGATAGAGACACTCAAAGCTGGTCACCATTCCCCTGCACAAGCCACTTGACCTTCTAGTACCTGCGGAGACAGCAGCCATCTCCCCGCCACAGCTCCTGAGCAGGGAGCCCCTACCCGGCAAAGCTAGAAGGCCTTGTGGGGCAGGTCAAGAAGTGAACTCACCCTCCAAGAACACTAAGATCCCAGAGGTAGGAGAGGCAGCCAGCAAGCTCTAGCCCATTCAACGCAGACCTCTGAGCAAACCATGTAACCTGAAGGGGCGCCTGGGTGGCTCAGTGTGTTGAGTCTGTTTGCGGCTCAGGTCACGATCTCAGGGTCCTGAGATTTCAGGGTCCCTGGATCGAGCCCCATGTCAGGCTCCCTGCTCAGTGCAGAGTCTGCTTCTCCCTCTCCCTGTTTCTGCAAGCTCTGTCAAATAAATAAATAAAATCTTTTTAAAAATGTAACCTAGGTGGCTCAGTGGTTGAGTGTCTGCCTTTGGCTCAGGGCGTGATCCCGGGGTCTAGGATCAAGTCCCACATTGGGCTCCCTGCGAGAAGCCTGGTTCTCCCTCTGCCTGTGTCTCTGCTTCTATCTCCGTCTCTCTCATGAATAAATAAAATCTTAAAAAAAAAAAAGGTAACCTGAAAACCACATATCAACCTGGATCCTACATAAACAGCAGTTAGCAATGCCACCCTGTTATAGCTGTAGATCTGGCTTCCATGAGGATCTCCCACCCAAAGGTGGAGCAATCGAAGTCTTATGCTAGGAGGAGGCCCTTCTCCCCCTGGGGCCACATCCACTGCCCTGGCCCCCTAGCCCCAAGCATGCTCTGGCCTGTAGGTGGATGGGTGGGGGTGCTGGGAAGAAATGCAGGAATACAAGCTCTTAGCTGCCTTTGCCAGGAAATGATACCTGTTATTTCCTCACTCATCTTATTGGTTAAGATTGGTCACATGACCCCACAACACTGCAAATCTGGGGAGTATGTGCAGATCTGTGTTGTCCCTGTCCCATCATCTTAAACCCTGGCCTCTCATTCCCAAGGCCTAACCCGTATTTTCAGATGACTTTGAGGTCCCATTACTTAGATCTTCCATCATTACCTCAAACCCCAGTGACAAAGACTAGATAGCATCGCCCTAAAAATCAATCCCCTCTTTCAAATTTCCATTTTATGTCATTTCCCAAGCCATCACACTCAAGTACTTCCCCTTTTGCCCACATCCAATCAACCCTTCTCTTAGCAGTTATTTTATTTCTCTACAATTTTCCTTTCTTACTGCTTTCAACTCGAATCTCACCACCTATAACCGAATTATTCCACTAGGCTTTTCCTGTCTTCCCTTCTGACCAACCAGGTCCATGGCTGCCACCTCATCTCCTAGCTTCTCCCCTGCTCACGACACTTCCCACTGCCTCAGTCAAGGGTCACTTTCTAATAAGCCTGTAGCTCGAAGTGCTCTAGGATCTGCTTGTAGAATTAGGACATAATCTCACTGTTCTCTGACAGTGCCATGTCCACTCCTGTCTCTGCAGGCCTGCTCATGCCGTCCATGGCTCGGAATGCCCTTCTGCTCTTCCCACGCAAATCCTAATCCAGCCTCAGGATCCACTCCAAACAATCTCCTCAAGCTTCGCCCACCAGTGGACTTACCTCTCCTTTTCTGGCTCACCCCCAGGGCTCAGCACTAGCTCTGAATAGTGTGCCTTTTGATGATAAGCTGAGTTGTATTTTTTTATAAGCATAAATCCTACTTCCTGCTCTTTTGAGGGAGTGTCTACAGGTTGCCTTCAACTATAAGTAGCAGAAAACACCGACTCAACTGGCTGAAACAGTGAAGACTGGAAGTATGGAAGTCAACCTGCTTGGTCTTCAGTGGCTCCGCAATCAAGGACCTTGGTTCCTCCCCTCTGAGGGCTCAACGGGTTTACTTTCCTCATGGTGATACAATGGCTGCCTCATTTCCAAAAATCTAGTCAAAGGAGCTGTCCTTTTGTGTTTCTAAGAGAAGACTTTTTTCCCAGATCCCCACAGCGGACTTCTCTTATCTCACTGGCCAAAACCCTGTCACTCACTCATGTCTATGCTATGACCTTCATGACTGGCTTAGATGGGTCAGCTTTTACTCTGGAGCTAGAAGCACAGTCATTTTTCCTTGAGTAGTACAGGGAGAGAGGCATGACCTTTGAACCAAATCAGGGCTCTGCCATCGAGGAAAGAATAGCTGTTGTGTGGGCAACCAACAGTGTCTCCCACAGGCCAGGACCCATGTCACATATTTATGTTCCTAACTTGCCACCCCCATCCTGTGCTGGCACATAAAGATGCTCAAGAATTAGCTGTGGAATTGAGCTGAACTAGAAATTATCCTGTGGGTGTGAGAAAATAGTGAGCATTATAATAGAGTGGCACAATTGGACATTTGTGCAGAGAAGCTGGAAAGAAGGCCAATAAATCCAAACAGATGCAAAAAAAAAGTACTTAGCAGAGGAGGTCTGGGACGCTCTGGTCCAAGCCCTTGGCTGGGCCCAACTCCCAGTTCCACAGATAGGGAATAGGCCACAGGCCAGAGGGCTGGGCTTCTCCCAGCAGGGCCCAGCTGGGCTTTCTCCTCAGTTCAACCCTTGCTTCCAATGGGCCAGCGATCTACGAGATCAGCCCACAACCTGTCAGGCACAAAGGAGGCTCACAATGAGGTCTGTCGGTGCCTAGCAAGTAACCAAGCACTTTGCGGGTACACACAAATCTGCTGAATCAGAGAACACTCGAGGTCTGTGCTGTCAAAGCAAGTGCTCCCATCACTCTGGACTAAAGAGTTGGCCCCTTAGGTTTCCCTGATGGGTCTCTCCTTCCTCATTCCTCTCGGGCCACCCTGCTCAGGTCTTTGTCTTTATCTCAGCTTTCCAGCACACTTTCCTGGATTCTCCAGGCTACTGATAGCCCTCCCGCCCCAAGTACACATGTCTCCACCTGAGGCTGGGAAATGTGCCAAGAATTGCATAGAAGATACATGGAACACAAGGTTCTGAAGTCCCGCTGATGGACCATATCTACATCACAGGGTCTGTGAGTTTTAGCTCTTTGAAATTTCAGTGTTCTCTCTCAAATACTGCAGTAGGCATTTCCCTGGCTAAAGCAAACTGTGTTAAATGCAGCATACTCCAAGAGCTCACTGACTATAATACGTATTCAACATTCAATACGTATCGACTGGACAACCATAAAGTTAAACCCTATGACACTGACGATACTCAACTGTTGTTGACCTACAAATGTGGCAAAGTCATACAACTCAACCTAATAGCTCCGTGCCAGGCAACAGGTTAAGGAGCGCCAACCATGGTCAACAACACAGACATAATCCCTGTCCTTATGGAGCTTACAGTCTGATGCATCAGATCATTAATTAAAAAGTAATATACCATCTAGCTTCACTCCTGTAATTAATTATATGTGTACTTATTTGTATACTGCTTGACTTCTTTGCGAGCCTATAAGCTACACAAGGATGATGATGATTGTTGTCGTTTCCATATAAAACACTGCCAAGCACATAGCAGAACATGCTAGATGTTTGCTAAGCTTAATAACTCATGTTAAAATAGGTAAGTGCAGGTGCTGTGGAAGCATGGCGGGGGGGGGGGGGGGGGTATATGACCAGAAAACTTCAGTAACTTGGAAATCCAGATGTTGCTAATAAGGTTGAATTAGGTCTTTGCAAAATAGGTCTTTATACCATGTATAACCAATCGGCAGCGTACGTACACAGGGCTTCACATGGACTACTTAAAACACTGTTTTCACGCACAATCCAGTTTTTCAGAAACTCCATTTACATAAACAATTGGTGCACTAATTGCAAATCATTCTTATTTCTCTACTAAAACAGGATCCCCTAAGGATCTTTATTGGGAGCTCTATTAGCCTAGTTTGAGTTACAATATTTACTTAAAAGTAATAACAGTGAAGTCCTTGAAAAATATTTGGTAATCCAAACATTTTACTAATTCAAACTAATCCTCACTAGTCTACGTTGGGAGGGGTTCTATCACCACACCAAGAGGAAGCACCAAAAAGTCTGCACCTATAGGAATGTTCACCAAATTCCTTAGCGGGAGGATACTTCTGATGCCAGGGACCCGCAAGGGACCTGAGCTAACCTCAGAGAAGTTACAGAGAGGGCTGCAAATGGCAAATCGAGAAAGGGCAATTTGAAGAGCGACCGTAATCCAATTAAGTCTAATAAATGACACACATGTGAAGTCACGTTCCAATTATAAGCAGAGACCACATGAACATTTTAGACCCGCACCCCTGCTCTTTTGATTGATCTTGCTGTAACGTCATGACTAATGTCAGCCAACAACACTGACCGGCAGGCCTCTTATCTATCTCGCAGCCTCTCCCTGAGAGCTGGCCCTGGATGTGCTGCGCAGACATCCGTGAGCTTGGATGGTATCTTCCTCTCATTTTCTGCACTGGCTCCAAGATTTACTAACACACTGGTCACATTCACGGAGCATCTTGAACTCTCTTGACCCGGCAAATGATCAGCAGGTCCCCACACCAAAAGCAAACAAAAACCTGTCGCCAGCAAGGAAGACCCCCCCAGTCTCGCTGAAGGATGCCAAAGTCCCCATCCTGCCTCCTTTGCAGAACCTCGCAAATCTCTCCGATGCAGGCAGGATGATCAGGGGTTGGAGGAGATTATGCTCTGAATGTCTTAAGAGATTAGTTACTTAAAATCCTCCACATGACTTCAGTCATCCCCGTTACAGATGACAGAGTAAAAGCCTACTTGATTAAAGCTGAATGCCTATACATTTGCAAAAGGGAAAATATGCAGAAGAAAACAAGAGTCAGATTACTGATGGGCACAGCACCAGCTCCAGGACATTGGGGGCTGCTGAATAAATTATGACAAGGAGGCACATGCAGTAATCACAGATTCACCATAAATACAGCAGCCCTCGAGGCTCTCGTATTTACTTACTTTCCCCCAAAGCATAGACTGAATCTGGCCTTGTCTTCAAATGAGTCCTGGCTCTCCCCAAATTCCAAATATGGGAAATTACAGCTCTTCTGTGGCAGGGGTAAAAGTGGGAAGGCAAATGTTTGGATTACGTAATGTTTTAATTTTAAAACAAAGACTACGTATAGCAGAAGCTTCTCTTCTGTGAGGGGTGTTCTCCAGCGCTGCCCCTCTCTCCCCAACCCAGGCCGTGGCAATCTTTAACTCACCTCCAGAACACTTCCCCTTTAAGAGAAGAGGATTACCCATGAGATCCCTAAGGATTCTCTTCAAATACATTCAAGCCAAGAGGCACATGGGTTCTCAATCTACTTTCTACCTTCCAGAAGTTCACTGGCAGGGAGTTTCTCTGAAGCGTTGGATTCATCCGTGTGACAAGAGTCACAGATGCTGTTCCTCCAGCACCCCACCCAGCTGGGGACCCCAGCCCCTTCTGACAGAGGGACAGAGGAAAGGCTGGGCAGGGCACTCAGATGTGATCTTGCCTGTCTCATGAAAGACTAGAAGACAGATGGCAAAACTGTCCAGCATGCTTTCTTTGGCACTACACCATCAGAAGACCTTAAGAAGTTATTCAGCCCATCATCTCTAACCAGCGTCCTAAAGGGTGGTCTAGTTTCGGGATTAATCTAGGATGACTCTACCTACACAGTCACTCTCTGATAAACTGCCAGATGTGTCCATCTGGGAAGCAGAATTCCCAAGAGACCAGCCAACTCCAAACCAACAGGAAACCACCACGGAGCAAAACTGATGAGGAGCCCCAGAAAGGCCTCCAAGAAGTGCTGCTTGCCAGGAGAAGGATGGCCTCGTCCAGCATTTCCAACCTGCCTGGAACCTAAGACTTAGGTGACTGGTTGGAGAAAAGGGAAGTAGCACTGGTGGCATTCAGGAGAAGTGCAGATCAGTGAGTGCTCAGGGGTAGCCCAAGGTGAAGGGACAATGGCACTTGGCGAGATGTAGACTTGGAAGAGCCTGGACCCTGCTGAGCCGTCTCAACGATTTCTGGAACCCAGGCCCACCCTGGAGAGGTCCCTGAGCTGTCCCCATGACAGCCTTCCCCTCCCAAGGCTCCCTGAGGGGGAGCCACTGTGTGGGGGAAGTAGGGAGGCAGAGTATAAGGCAGGAGACACATCTACCTTACGGCCACCACACTTCCCCACAGAGGGTCCTCCAGAGAAAGCCTGGTGTGGATGCCACCTCCTGTCGAGATGGGAAGTATGTGACTGTTCTAGTTCTCTTTTGTCCTGGCTTCCTAGAAATTTAGAGCGAAGGACAAAATCCCCAGTTCCCAAAGACAGACATTATCCACAGCAGTGAATAAGGATGCTCCACATATCCAGGACTTAGGAATATTCGTGCATTTTCAAGAGAAAGAATTTGCACTCAAGGGGCCACCCACCCCAATCTCCCCCAATCAATGGTATTCATGTCATACTCCTTAAAAGGCCCTTCGTCAGGACTGACAGGGTATGTGTAACTCACAGCTGCTAAAGGAGAGCTGAGAACAAACCAGGAGGAAAAGATGTTAAGTAACAGCAAGACAAGACAGACCTTAGGGAAAGAAAGGACTCCTCCATGTCAGAGTGTTTTTAATTAATCTTTCTATTTATTAAGATTAAAAATACAGATCAGGTGCCTTCTTAAAATGTTTCTCATGATTTTACCTTTTAACTCTTCTTTAAAAGATTTAACCCAAAAATCAACTGCTAGGAGCTAGCATTCAAGCATTTGCTGAATGATCCAATGAAAACTCTTTTTAGGAAAGTATCATAAGTGGTTTGTAGCAGAACAGTGGTCTCCGGGATGGGAAGTGGCAGGTCAAACCCGGATGCTGAAGAAGAGCTGACTATGATATGTGAATCCAACAACCATCCATCCCAAATGGGAATTATTTTTTAAAAAATCAGGACTCAAGGTGAATGATCCAAGAAACCTGCATTTGTTCCCAGGGATTTAAAGACAGTCACACTCGTGAACCTGAGAAGTAACCCAACACTTTGAAATGAGCATCTTTTTTTTTTTTTTTTTTTTTTTTTTTTACAGATATAGCTGCATCTGGAGCACTAGAAAAATAAGTGCTCTCTTGTGTTAAGGTCTTACATGTCTGGTAGCCAGCTACCTCAGTGGTTATTCAGTTCACTCTAAATGGAAGAATTATTCGGGAATTGAAAATGCAAGGGAAACTTCTCTCGTTTTTTCTCCTAGTCAGTGAGCAAATAAGAAACTTGACTAAATTAAACCCCAAACCCAAGATTTATGGTTATCCTCTTAGCAAGTTTTAAATAGGCTTCATTTGAATTCAACATCATTTCAAAATTATAACTAAAACAGTCAACAAAATATGTGTGTACTTAATTTGTTAAATTTATGTGTTTGGGGAGAAAATATTCAGAATAAACAAGTCAATTATTTTCATTAAGTACGTTAAAACGTAAGGATAGTGTTTATTATGATTCTTGCTCTTGATACAGCAAGACAAAATTATTCCGTGATACAGCTATTGAATGAGGCTCACCACTCCCCAATGATTTCACAAATTACAGTTGCAACTAACTATAAAATAACCAAATCAGTTCTGATATGCCCATAAAATTAAGCCTGAAAAAACAGTGAGGTAAATTACTCTTTTATTTTTTTTTAAATTACTCTTTTAAAATCAAGTTCTTGAACAATATGTTCTGTATGATTCCATTTATGTCAGAAAAAAAATCTATATTTGTGGGAATATATGCATAGGAATTAAAAAGATCTAGAAGAATATATATTAAACTATGAAGAATATACATCAGACTCAGTAAGGGGCATAGGGCAGAGAGTGGGAACCATCACATTTTATTCTCTGTACTGTCTGGATTTTTTGTCACACAACTATACTCCCCTGTTACCTCTGTCAACTATTTAAAAATCCAAAACACAAAGCAATTATAAGCTACCTTCTGAAATTGAAACCAATTTCTCATGATCTTCCTCTTACACAACGTTACCCTAAAGCATTTTGTTGTTTTAAATTATGAGTTGATTCAAATCAAGTCTTCAGTGAAATTTAAGATTGATGCGATTGTTACCTCTAAGAGGTTGTGAAACCTCTCTGAAGTCTTTAAAAAAAGAAAAGAAAGAGGAGTAGGTCGTTCCTGGACAGGACAGGTGTGGTTTGACCTGCAGCAATGGCTGGTTACTCAGCATCAGGCTCCTGTTGCTCTTCCTACTAAGTCCTTCCTGGCAAAGTCAATCAAGGTCACCGACGCAATCACTGAATGGGCAAATACCAAGGTTATCCAAGTGCCAGGAGGCTCTCAACGGATCACGTGGGGTAGGAAAGCTGGCCACCTTGGACTTTTAAGATTTTATTTATTTATCCATGAGAGACACACAGGGAGAGGCATAGACATGGGCAGAGGGAAAAGCAGGCTCCCTGTGGGGAGCCTGATGCAGGACTTGATCCCAGGACCCTGGAATCCCAACCTGAGCCAAAGGCAGATGCTCAACCACTGAGCCACCCAGTGCCCCCACCTTAGACATTTCAAAACACCGAACAATGACACCACTTCCACTAAACTGCAGATCCAGGGCTAAGGTACCTAATAGGCAAAGCCCTTTTGTGTCTTTTGGTCATGGGCAATGCAGAGTGCCCGATTAACTCTGCTTTAGAGCTCAACTATAGCACTACATCAAGTGTGAGTGTTCATACTGGTTACTACATAGGAAAAACAGATCAATTAGTAATTAATGCTGAAAGACAGAAGATTTCAAACAGATGGGGCCCCTAAGGGAAGGGAAGTACTAAAAGGGAGCCGTGAGAAGGAGGTCAACAGCTTGCCTCAAGACCGGACTATGTCACCAAGGTGCCCCAAGCTGGGATCCAGCACCCTGAGGGCAGAGATGGTGTTCTCAGAAGTCACCACAAGAAAGGAAGTGTGGACTGTGCTCCAGAGAATAGGAAAGTGGGCATTACAAAAACAGTATTAAATACACAAGAATAAGGCCCATTTAAGGCAATCCTGAACATGCTCCCCGTACACCAAAGAATCAGATTTGGGGAAAGAACACACAACTGATATCAGATTCCTTCCCCACCCCCCACCCCTGTTTTAATAAAAGAAAGGCCTAGGGACCTGAAAATCAAGAAGAAGAGGCCACTGATTTCTTTGAGTTCAC
This sequence comes from Canis lupus familiaris, assembly GCF_011100685.1. Taxonomy (NCBI): domain Eukaryota; kingdom Metazoa; phylum Chordata; class Mammalia; order Carnivora; family Canidae; genus Canis; species Canis lupus. Next base: position 54,625,962 of record NC_049238.1, read on the forward strand.
GGTTTTGTTTTGAGTTCACTGCCCTGACGATGTTTTGACGGTACACGAAAGTTCTTCCCTTAAAAAAAAAAAAAAAAAAAGAGAAAGAAAAATTGTATTTATTTCTTTGAGAAAGAGAGAGAGAGAGAGAGGAAGAGAGAGAACGAGCAAGGGGAGGGACAGAGGGAAAAGCAGACTCCCCGTTGAGCAGGGAGCCCAATGTGGGACTCAATCCCAGGACCCTGGGGTCATGACCTGAGCCGAAGGCAGATGCTTAACCGACTGAGCCCCCCAGGCACCCACGAAAGCCCTTCCCTTGTTATACTTCACTTCCACCCTGGACCCCCACCTCCAGGACACCTCCTACCTTCCCTGGCCACTTCAGCGGTCCTCCAGGACACCCACTTACAGGTCTCTGGTACCTTCCTTCTGTCTCAGGCCCAAACACCCAAGACCTCATGCCAACTGACTGCTCCAATTCTTACGGACCAGCAGCTCCAGGGCCCCAGCCCACTGACACTCGGGCTTCTCCACTCCTTGAGAAGCCTTCTCAAATCAGCCCCATGCGCCCAGAGTGGTCTCCACCCCGCACAGTTCTGCCAGGACCTCAACTCTCTTATTACTTCAGAAATGCCGAACATTCTAGCTCTTTCAGAAAGCCTTTCCAGACTGGCCACTCACAAGATACTCCAGCCTCATCCCTCTCCTGGTCAACATTCCCTCACTGCTCTCGCTGGGCTGAAAACAAGAACAAACTTGCCTGGCCCCTCCTTCCCCAAAAGACGTCTGTCCTCAGGGGGCATGGCCTGCCATGTCTTCCTGCCCATTTGCAAAGTGACTTGCCATTTGTTTGACTGCTGGACTTAGATGATCATCGCTTAGAAAACAAGGGACGGACAGGGTGGCCTCCAGCAAAGCCTGGGTCACTTGGATGGTGAAGGTGGCGGAGACAGGGTTTTCAGGTGGATTTAATTAAAGGGTTAATAGGAGATTAAGCAGAGACTTTGCTTCAACTCTTGTTATCATAAAGCCTGTTATAAAGGTTTTTAAAATACATCTGACCACTTTTCCAGCCTGAGTAGAGTTAATATAATTTAATCTTTGATTTAGGATCTTGCAGTGCCCTGAGGCTCATCATTCTCTTCTGCTACTATAATTATAGATGCGGAAGGTGTACAGACTGGACTGCTGGTGGCCTGGAAGCTAATTTCTAGAATAAATCCTTGCCGCCACATCTTCTGATTTTTTTTGCCTTTCGGAAAGTGGAGATCAAAAATAAAAACAAAATCCCACTTAATTGAGGGTTCCAGTTACGGGAGGTTCACTGCCATGGTCTTTGTTAAGTGCCCACCACTGTGGCCCACAATTAGTCACTTAATAAAGCGTCCTTGATGAGGGAATTTGGCAACGTGTGCTTTTCTACAAATGTAAGCTTGATTTTGATGCAACCACTCATTTCTTTGAAAATCAGGGGGCATTCACACACAGGTGTCCTAAATTTCCTTAAATTAAAAACCAACCCTTTATGAGGAGTTAGCTGTGCTCACTTTCAAGCAGCAAAGAAACAGGTGTCCAATCATGCCAAATGAAGAGCTCCCGCAGGAACTTAAAAATATTAATCAAGGAGCCATAATGGAGGATGCACAAGGCCAGGGACCATGGGAAGCCAGCAACGGAGCCACTTCATTCAGTTTCCAGGCCACGGCTCAGCGGAAGTCGTCTGCCTGGGCTCTGGGGACCCAGTCTAAGCCCAAATCCCAAACTCATTACAACCTAAGCCAGTTCTGTGCCCTCATCATCCCAGACGAACTGGACCCTAAAGCCACTGACAGTCATTTGTCCAAACCCTAAAGGGCCACTCTACCACCTTTATGATGGCTGTCTCCTCTGCAGGATCAGGATTCTACTGGGAAGAGAATGCTCCCTGCATGGAATCCCTGCCCATTTCTGAAAGCTAATGAAGTCCTCTCACACAGAGCCTTCCCGACAACCACCGCCTACACTGAACTTCACCTTGAACTTCACAGGGGTCCCTGAACAGAATTCAGGAGGTATGTGAGCTTGAATGGGGGGAAAAATTATGCCTTTATTTTCAACTAACCTCTCTGTGAATGTGAACTGTTTGATTATGAATCCAGGCAGCCATCGCGGGCGATGTCTCCAGGACCTGTGACTTTGTCACAACAGAAATCACACATGCTTTCATATCACATCACAGTTTGACACAGATACCTCAACATACCCTTTCCGTGCCTCACTATGCCATAATTAAAATAATTGTCAGATCTGCTGTTAGAGCTGCTTATTTAATGCATTACTGAAAAAGCATATTGCTATGATCACAAATTTGTTTAATATTTTGAAGACTGTATTTCAATATAATTGATTTCCTTTGTTAGTCTATATGTTTTCATTTATGCATTTCAAAATGTTATCCAAAGAAAGGGTCCACAGCCTTCAACAGGCTGCCCAAAGAATCTCGGGCACCAAAAAGGTCAAGATCCCTTGTCTGGTGGCATAAAAGGTCACAAGCTCTAGAGCCAAACTTGGACTCAAATCCTGGCTCTGCCAATCTCTAGCACTTGTCCTTCAAGCAAAACGATTTAAACTGTCTGAGCCTTGAGTTTCCTTATCTTGATCAAGGAAGCCAATAGAGAAACCATGTGTTCATTAAAAAATTAACTATACACCTACTGATTTTGTGCCAGGCATAGAGCTGAGCTCTGGAGCTATAGTAGTCAGAACGACAGAGCCAGTCCTTCATCCAGAACGGCTTGCTCTGCGAAGTGTCTAGCAGTGACTGGCACATAAGCATTCTGTAGACACTACAGTACAACTGCTAAAACCACAACACTGCTTGTGTAATTATACACTGATTTATGTTGCATCCCATTGTAACAACTGGTGGCTCATCTGGCTCATGCCCTCCCAATAAGGCTTCTTAGAAGCCAGGGGCTGGGCCGCACACTCCGAGGGGGGCAGCTGGCGAGATGGAAGGAACAGAGGATGTGAACCAAATAATCTTGGCCTCAAAACCCTGTGCTGCCACTTACTAGCTCTGTTGCTCTGCCAGCAATCCGTTGCAGTCCCTCCAAAATCTGTTCTCTCCCCAGAACCCTCAATTTTTCGCTGGACACTCAGAATTAAGGATGATATCTGTCAGCCACCCCTTGCAGCCACGTATTGTCATACACTCAAGTTCTAGCAGACAGAGATGGAAAGCAGAAGAGATGTGTGCAACTTCCCAGAAGTGTCCCCCAATTATGAGATCTTGCCTGTCGCCAATTCTTCATCTCCTTCGTGATGGCTGGGGCTAGCACAGCCATCTTGGACCATGCAATGACCTTGTGAATGGGGGCATGCACATGAAACAAGACATTAGGAGCCTGGATCCTTACCACTGTGGAGCGCCATATGGAGCTGGTACAGTAGTCTACCCAAGGCAAGCTCTTTAACCTCCCTGGACCTCAACATCTCCATCTACAGAAAGGTGATGATGTGAGTCATCTATCTAGTGGGTATATTTTGAAGACTTAATGAGACAGGGTTCGCTTCACAGCAAAGGCCAGAGCCAGGAGATGTGGTATCATTACTGCTTCTTCTCTTACTGCAATGCAAAATGCAGGAGACTGGGGCGTCTTAACACAGCCCTGGGTGCCCAGTGGGGGCTTAATAATTTGCACAGTTGAAAGGCATCCTGGCCAGTTTAGACCTCCTAACAAGGATTTTCTTCTCCAGCCCCCTGGTCAGATGGTCCCCAGGAGAGGGAAGTGCACCACCTCTGTGACAACTGGTGGGGATGGTGTTTGTTCATCCATAAATCACGATCTTAAGAACTCTTTCCCTGACTGCCCCAAGCAGCTTCCCTTCTGTCTTCTGCCTTTGATCATGAGTCCTGCCTCTGAACTCACTCTCATCAGAACATCAAAGTTCTCCTTCAGTCTCTTTTGGAAGAATCCTCTGGCCTCTTCCATAACTGGGAGGTAAGTGATCACTGCCTCGGTCCCATCCTATTCAAGCAAGAGGACAAATGAAATTCTCTCACTGGAGGAGATCATCAGCCAGCTACAGATTCTCCTGTGCTGATCCAGAGATGGTCCAACCTCCTGTATCTTTCCTGGCTAACACTTTTAAAGCTCTGTCATCTTGTCCACAACATCAGCACGGCCTAGGAGGCATAACTACGTGTGGCTATGTAAAACTGAAATTTGCTTTGTGTGCCTGAAGCTTCTAATCACCTTTCCTGACTGTCCCCTTCCTGTTCTTGTAGACACAAATCCCATTCTGTCTTTCCCACATTGCTGTCATCTTTCCATGTCACTGTCATTCATGCAGTCTGCTGCCAGGCACAGCCACAGCCACAGCTAGCTCTCCCTCTCTCCTCATTCCCTCCTTTTCACAGGCATGCCACATTCATGCCACAGTCACACCAGCCCCCCTCCCTTTCGTCTTCTGCCCCTCTAGCTCCACCCATTCTCAGCAGTGGAGGCTTTACTACCCTCGTGGCTCAACCAGGCTGGGGCTTAGGATGGCTTTGGAACTGGAACATGGGTGGCCGTGGCAGCCAATGGCTCCCAAGTTGGGTGGGGCACCCAGAGCTGCAAGAGGAAGAAACATGACAGAGTGGTCAATGTGGCTTCGGGAGGACAAAGACAAGGGCAGGAATCAAAAGGAGGGACCTGATCCAAATCCCAGACACTGGCAAAGGAAGGGAGCAGAAAGCACAAGTCTAAGGACGTGGAGGGAGTTGCAGGCATGTGCGAGATTTACCCTGGATACACCCTGGTGTACCATCATAGGGTCTTTCAACTCCAACTGCCATTTCTGGAGGCTGGCAGCACTTGTCTCAATGCTACTTTGCAAAGTACTTATTAGCCTTAGCCTACTTTTTACAAACAAAATTTGATTCTGGGTGTGTGACCCAAATGAGCATAAAACCTTGGGATTCTGTGCTCTTTGAAATCCACATTACACATTAATTTACATTGCACAGAAAGAATGCTGACGCATGAATCAGCCCACACCAGACTGCAAGCAGGAAATAAGACCCCCCCCCCCCCCCCGCCTTGGGTTGCGCTCCCTCCCCAAACACCTCCTGCTCTCCAAGGTTAGCAGCCAGTAGCAAGACCCCCCCTCCCTGCCATGCTGACAGTCACCGGGTGCTGGGAAAAGATGAGATTTCAGCAGCAGAGTGCAAAAAACCAGGGACACCCACACTTCTAAACCTGCCCACCCTCACCCACGTCCAGTCGTCTGTCAGTGCTCCCCTTCCCACCACCTTGATGCTCATTTCTTCCCCGGCGCCCCCGTTTATACAAGAGGCTGGCAGTGGAGGGAAGAGCAATGCCAGGACCCAAGCTCCATTCCACAGAATGGCCCAGAGGGTGAACTGCAGGGGGGACCTGCAGGGGGCCTCCCATTTCTAGAGCAGCCCAAAGAGACAAAAGGCACAAATGTCACATATCCTTGCTTTGCCATTGGTGGCTCCTTCTCTGGCCCTGGGCCCCACCCTTCCAGCCGGTCCTCTATCCGGCCTTAGGCATCCCACCGTCCCCAACTCCCCAGGGCTTTCCTTGTTTGTCCTTCGTGAATCCACATGAATCACTAATTACTGATTTAAACCCAGACGCTAAATGAATGACAAATACAGTATGAACAAATGCCAGTGGGATATTCAGGAGGGGTGCACAGAGAGCGCTCTGCCTGAACAGACAGGCGACACGAGGAGATGGGGACACCGTATCCTCACCCTCACCTGGGCAGAACACTGATTAACCTGCCACGGGAGCCATGTCCACGTGTGCACAAGGGCAGGGAGGGCTGGCATTAATGAATTCACACACTGGTTCTTTCACTTGGAATTACTTAGGAAAGCAGAAAGACTGATGATGCCCGGGTCACCCTCCCAGCGAATCTGGTTTCCTTGGTCTTGGGTTGCTGCCTGGAGACAAGGAATTTTAAAAGCTCCCACAGTGATTCCATCATGCACCCAAGTTTGAGAACCGCCAACTGGACACATTTATTATGTGTTCCAGACATTTTTCAAAACAGTCAAGATGTTTAGGACACCTTAGAGCCTTTCACTGTTAAGACAGCCCTTGGAGGGATCATCCCATCTTACTGAGGTTCATACAGTGATCACGGTAAGGCTGAGATTCGCATCAGGTTCTCTAACTTCAAAATCCGTTCTTTCTACCCAACTGTAAACTCCTACAAGGGTACAGACAATGCATGAGTGCAATCTCCACGGCCAGCAGGTCATGAATAAACTCTATAAATGCAAAATATCTAGGCTTGAAAATGCAGGCACTACAGGCAGCAGTGATGACCTCTTCCAAATGCAGGGGATGGGACAGAGAGAGGTCAGAGCGATTGCTCCTGTGTGAGATCTGAGGAGGTGGACACAGAGGACGCATCAGATCCTGGCTAGGGAGTTTTTCCTTGACCCAACATGTGTTCTCAGACCCCACACGTATGTAGCTCAACAGCACAGAAAGTATGTGCAAAGTGGGGGGACCTCGGCAATGGGGACGGAACCCCTAGGACAGGTGTCAAGGGCTTGCCTCTTGGGGCTACTGTTCTTCACTTTGCTCTAAGCCTTCCAGCCTTCTGTAGGGACATCAAAACCAATCCTAACACACCCCTTCCCAAGCAGTTTCCACTCCTCCAGTCTCTCTTCCTCCCAGAACCACACTCTGAGTTTCCTTGGTGAAGAAGACACAAGGCTGGTATCCTCAAACACTCTTAGCCTACAGACCACTTAGGTAGAGTGATGCATCCCTTCACCACCCTGTCCCACCTCATGCCTACTTCCTCCTCAAAAACAAAAACAAAAACCTGCACCATCATTACCACAACCAACTTTCCCCACAGTAAGAATAATGCTGCCACTTCGAATTAGGAATTAATGCGGACGGACACAGAGGCAAAGACACTGAAGTCTAGAAGCCACATGGAGTCCCTAAACCACTGACATGCAGATGGGGGAATCTCACACCACAAGACCTTTCAAGGACAGCAAATGTTCCTTCTCAAAGACAACAAACAGTATCTCACTGTTCCTCCTGGGTCAGAAGCGGGCCTCTTGGTACCCCATTCCAACCTGTGATATACACCGGCTACGTCCTGGTGTCCCCCCAATGCCAAGCGTTGATGGGAAAGAACCACAAGGAATTACAGGAACCAACAGCAGGTTAAACTTTCACATCGATCGCCCTGATAAAGCAGAGCCACTTACCCAGCACAGCCAGACAACTCAGCACCGGGAAAAAGCACTTCATGTCGGCAGCGGAGAGGAGACACAACACAGGACGTTCCCTCTTCTCTGGGCGCTTAATCTCTCATTTCTGGCAATCCACTTAATAGCTCCCGAGGATAGTTTTGGAAACAGAACTGAACTCAAAAAATGAGAAGAGGTTAAAGAGAAGAGATCAGCAAGATGGGGGTGGGGGGGATGGGCCGCCAGTGGCTCCTGCTGAACTCCCCCTATGCTAAAGGAAGGGTCCAGAACAATTCTGAAGGCCCTCTAGGCTTCTCCCACATCGCGTGCCTTGCGGTTTCCGCTGGAATTGTAGATTGCAGTGAATTAATCCTCCAGGAAAAGGGAAAAAAGAGTCTGAGAAAATCCTTTCATCCACTGATTATACAGAAATGTCCTTGGCTTCCCAGTGAAGGTGTCTGTAAGCTTCCTCATTCAGATTCCCCAAAGGGAGCAGGGCAGGTCTTGTCAAAACCTCTGACAGCTAAATCGCCCCGGAATGGCACCGGCTGTTTGGGTCGCTTCGTCAAAAAGTCGTCTCCATCCATGTCGGCAGGTCGCGGAGCGGCCACCTGCCCACACCTGCCCAGAACGCGCGGAGCGGGGTGGCGTCCGGCAGCCCCGAGCGAAGCGGGTCCCACGGCGCCAGCGATTTCTAAAACAAACACAACAGAGACGGCTCAAAGGGGAGCAAGCGCCGGGCAGCCCGGGGCGCCTCGGTCCCGCTCCCGGGCCAGGGCGCTCAGGCCGCGCGCTCGGACCTTGGGCGAGCGGCCACCGGCCCCCGCCTCAGTTTCCCCGCCCAGAGCAGGGCAGCTGCGGGCAGCCCCAAGGCTCCCGCAATACTTTGCCACACGCCCCACTCCAGGGAATTCCCTTCGCCTCCCGCCGAGCCGGCCGCCGCGGGCCGCCCCACCCTCCGCGGGGCCACGGCGGGAGCGCTCGGACGCGAGGCCGCCACTCCCGGGCCCCCCGCCCCGGCCCGGCCCGGCCCGCCCCGCCCCCGCCCCCGCCCCCGCCCCGGGAGCCCCGCGCGCGCCGCGTCCCAGGTGGCCCCGCTATTGTTTTACCTTCCCGGGTGTTTATTTTTCGCTGATTGGAAAGAAAAGAGACGGAGGGAGAAGCGAACCGGGGCTGCGCTTTCGGCCGCCGGGGCGCGCCCGCCGAGCGCTCGGCCGGCCACGGGGAGGGTCTCGGGCCCGACCCCGGAGCGGAGCCGGCCCCGCGCGCGCCGCCGCCCTCCAGCCCCCGGCCCCCGCCCCCGCCCCCGCCCCGGCCGCCCCTCCGCGCGCCGCCCGCGCTCCCCCCGGATGCTGACCTCGCCCCCGGCCCTCTCCCTCCGCGCGTCTGTCCTGCGGCCCGCGGTCCCGGCGCACGCCTCTGGGGACGCGCCGCCCCCTCCCTCCCTCCCTCCCTCCCCCGGCGGCCGCGCCGGCAGCCCCGCTCCCGCCCCTCCCGAGGCCCCGCCCCTCCAGCCCGGCCGCAGCGCCCGGTGCCTCCGCGCGCGGGGCGGGGGCGGGGCGGGGGCGGGGCCCTGGGCGAGAGGCCCCGCCCCTGCCCCGCCCGCCCGCCCCGCCCCTGCCCCGCCCCCCGAGCCGCGCGGCCTGGCCCCGGGCCGGGCAGACCGTGGCGGGGGCCGCGGCTCGCTCTGCCCCGCGCACCTGCCGAGGCCGAGAGCCACCCCGGGACCCGGGCGCCGGGGGCGTGGGGCCGGGCAGCCCCGAGGGCAGGCAGGGGGTCCGCACGCAGGCCGCCGGGCCGTGGGCAAGAAGCGCGAGGCCCTTCCCGAAGCCCCGCCAAGGCCAGGTGAGCCTTGAGGAGGCGGCACGGGAGCGGGTCCCCTCTCCCGGAAGCAAAGACAAAGCCCTTAGCAGACTTGATCTGTGCGTGTAGTGGAGCCCCATATCGAGCTTCATTCGAGGGCAGAACTTTCTAGAAGTTGTGGCCGAACTGGATTCCGGACACAGCCTGGGTTCTAACCCCGGTTCTTCCGTGTCCTTGCTGCCGACCTTGGTCCGGTAACTTACCTCTCTGTACCTTAGTTTCCTCATCTGTTATATGGGGAAATAGGCCGCCCCTACCAAATGGGGCTAAGGCACACTTGTGAAGCACCAGAAAGGAGCCTGCCCCGTCTTAAGCCCTCAATACACGTAAGATATAATTATTTCAGAAGGAACAGCCCTAGTCAAACAAGTGCATTTTCATTCATTCAATACTTAACGAATACAGGCACATTCTGGGTAGGAAAGATCAAAAGGTAACCAAGGTAGGATAAGAGGGTCCTGCCCGCCTGGAGTTTGCAGTCCAGTGGGGAGACAATAAAACCGGTACGGCAAGAAAAGAACAGAGTGTAGAGGAAGCACACACTAGGAGCCCGACCCTGTGTTGTGGGATTGGGACATGAGGAGGAGGGGATTTGGTCAGATCACATCAAGTACCAGGAAGGCTTCTTAGAGGAAAGGAAAACTTGGTAGAATCCGAAAGAACAGAAGGAGGCACCAAAGAAAGGAAAGGAGAGAGGGATGGGGTAACAGAGTCCAGACCCTGAATCAGTATCCTCTAAAACCTAGAGGGAAGAGAGGGTAGTCCAGGTAGAGGACCAGAAATGTCTGTTGGGCACAAGCTAGGCTGTAAAAAAGTGGCAAGAAAGGCTAGCACCTAGAGGACTTTGTATGGTGTGTCAAGGGGTTTGCACTTTAGCCCAGGGTCATGGTGACATCCTGAGGGTTCTGGGCGCCCTGAAGGTTTCAGGTGCATCTTTTAGAAAGACCACTCTGGCCTCCTTTTGGAAGATGGATAGGAGGAGAGTTCTACACAAGGTTAGTGAGTGTTGCTGAAAATCCAGACAAGAAATCATGGTGACCAGGAACCCCAGAAGTAGCAACAGTGAGGGAGAGAAATGAGCAGGTCCCCACAATGTCAGCAGGTAGATTCCACAGAAAGCCAGGGTGAAGGTGAGGAATGGGGCAGAAAAACCCAGCTCAGCTTCCCAAACTGAGATCAAGATACATAAGAAAGATAGGATATATTGAGTTTGAAGATGTCCAAAAAGCAATTCGGGGGCGGGGTGTGGAGTTCAGAGCTCAGAAAGGGACTGTGGGTGTTTAAGATGTTTTTCACCCTGTTGGACGGTATGGTAATGAAAGGATTTCATGAAGGAAGATACTGATAATTAACTTATTTTAAAAAGTTAGTTACCCCTCCCCGCAGTGTACAAGGCAATGAAGAACATGCTATGGGGGAATAAATTAAATAAATAAATAAATAAATAAATAAATAAATGGTCTTATTTGCCCTCACCCCCTCTTCCTTGCCTATAAATTCCTTGCAGGCAGGATCTGCACTTTAATTATCCTTTATTCCAAACATCTCTTGGCATTGTGGTCTGCATATAGTAATTGCACTATGTATACTTCAATTGAATTGAATTGAATTAAATATTTATCAAATATGCCAAATGTTATATGGAAAATCTCTTCTTATATGTTAAATATTACCTCTTTTCCCCAAGACAACCCTGACTCTGGCACCTCTCATTTCTCCTTATCTGCTAGACTGCTTCATTTATTTATTGAGCATATACTGTGTGCCAAGAAAAGTCTCTGCTCTCATGGCACTTATATTCTAGTGGAAAACACAAACAATGAAACAAATAAATGTAGAACATGACATGTGTTCTTAGGAAAAGTGGAAGAAGGAAATTCTGTGTGTATGTGTGTGGGGTGAGGAAGAGTATTCTGTTCTAGGTGGGTGATCAGGGAAGATGACAACTGATTAGAAGGAGTGAATGAGGTGGAGATTTCTGGAAGAGCATTCCAAGCTTAGGGAACAGCAGGTGCAATGTCCCTTAACATGCTCAGAAACTAAAAGGTGTGTTGCTGGGCCTATAGGGTCATGAGAGCAAAGGAGGAGTAATGTGATCAGAGAGGTCCAAAGGCCAAATCCAGTAGGACCTTCAGGCTAGCAGGCAATTTGGGTCCTCTGGATTCAGGTGAATGATAGAGTGTCAGGAGATATGGGTGGAGAAGGGACAATGAAAAGGAGGCTCTTGTAGTTAGTTGTGCAGATGGGAGATGACCGTGGCTGGGACTAGGGTGATAAAGATACAAGTTGTGAGAGATGGGTGGAGTCTAAGCATCTTGAAAATATCAATGTAATGTTCTGGAGAATTGGATATGGAAGGGGAGAGAAAGAGGAGAGTCAAGGGATCTGCAGGAAGAGCTACCTCAGCCTGTGTCACAGCTCTGTGACCCCACCAAATTGCCCAAATCCTTATCCAAGACCACATTTCCTAAGGGTTCAGTCCCCAGGCCTCTGGCCAGGCCACTTCCTCCGTCTTTGAACCCTGTACTCAAGTATCCCTTCTCATTTTTAACTTCTCCACCTACCCCACCTCCTGCCACCTAGGCCCCTTGCATCTTTTTGGATGGCCAACCCTTAACTTCCATCATCATTCCAGATATGCTATGGCTGGTTCCCAGCATAGCATCTTTCTAATTTTCACATTGATGGACCATCTAAGAGATTCAAAGAGCTGTGCTAACTGTAGGGCAGAGAGAGTAGAGTAGAAGCATACCTCATTTTATTGTGATTCACTCTATTCACTGTTTTGCAGATACTGCAGTTTTTATGAAAGAAAGACCTGTGGCAACCTTGCTTAGAGCACATCTACTGGTAGCATTTTACCAATAGCATTTGCTCACTTCATGTTTCTGTGTCACTCACAGTTTGGTAATTCTCACAATACTTCAAACTTTTTCATTATTTTTATATTTGTTATAGTGATCTGTGATCAGTGACCAATGACTGGCTAAAAGCTCGGATGATGGTCAGGATTTTTTAGGAATAAAGTATTTTTTAATTAAGGTAAGTACATTATTTTTTTAGACATGCAATTGTATACTTAATAGACTACAAGACTGCAATAGACTATAATAATACAATTAGACTACGATAGACCCTGGGAAACCAAAAAATTCACTTGACTTGTTTTTTTTTTTTTTTTTTTTTGACAAAATATGCTTTGTTGCAGTGGTCTGGAACCTAACCCGCAACATCTCTGGGGCGTACACCTGTACAGTGAAAAGAGAGTGTCTGACTTCCAGACATGGATATGTTAAATGAAGTGCTGAACAGTGACAGGATGGTGGTCCTTTCAGGAGACCATCTGCAGATAGAGAGTTTTAAGGGAAAGAGAAGCACCAAAAGAGAGGAGGGGACAGACATCCCCAGTCAGCAAGCGTGTCTCATGCCCAGGCTGAACATTAGCAGCTTGCTTCAAAACAACATATATTGGAATGTTCCAACCTCTCCTGGACTGGCCTGGGATCAGGTGGATATTTTGGACATTTTGGAAGACTCCTTAATCTTCTCCCCTAGGGAGTTAAACTCAAAAGCCTATGAAGCCAGGCTGAAGCAGGGCTTCAGCAAAGAGTTGCAAGCAGGTACGAAGATCCAATGTTGCTTGATTTCCTTACTTTTCAAGAAAAGCAGGAGATCCAGATTTTCGTTGAATTCTTCCTAATTTTATCCATTGGAAGCTAGTGTTTAAAAATAAATTGAACACATTGGGGGAACAACAACATGAAATTTGTAGATACGATATGGCCAAGTGGTTCTATCAGTTTGAGGTCTCCAGACCTACTGTAGTTGTAATCAAAAGGTTGATATAAAACTACAAGCAAGGGGCACCTGGGTGGCTCAGTGGTTGAGTGTCTACCTTCAGCTCAGGGCGTGATCCCCGGGTCCTGGGATGGAGTCCCACTTCGGGCTCCCCACAGGGAGCCTGTTTCTCCCTCTGCCTGTGTCTCTGCTTCTCTGTCTTTTATGAATACACAAAATCTTCTTAAAAAAAAATAAAACCACAGCGACATAAAGTTATGTTTTTTAAAAATCAGAGGAAAATAAAGGGATCAGCTAAGTTCTTTTGTCAACTGGAAAAAAGTTGAGGGCAAGACATTCTGCCTAAAGATAGCCTGACACTGTGCTCACAAGTACCAGCGTTAATTGCTCTTAATGCACTCAAAATGCCAAGTGGAAAGAGCAAAGCGTCTCTACCCCACAAAACAAAAGTGCCACGAAACAATTCTGATAGCAAGCTTTCTTCTTGATGATTACCCTCCTACACGGGCGAGGATCCCCAGAGCTGAAAGCTAGGAATAGCTTACACAGGATACCATCTATCTTGGAAAAAAAAAATAGAGTTGACTCTTACATCTCGAGATCAAGGTGGCAGGGCAGGGGAGTTGAGTGGGTCCCTAAGGCTTTCCCCACAGGTGGGTGCTTAGAACCTGAGGTGTGCCATTTGGCATCAGTGCTGGGTCTGGATGTGCCCCCATGGATCTCTGAAGACTGGTTTGTCCCGGGGGTAGGGGGGGAGTAAGATTCTACTGAGCTAACATTCTTCCTCCTCCACAAGGCCCCTGTGCTGTGCTTGCTTCTTCCCCTCTTCTCTGGCTGATGGAGAACTGTGGCATCTGGAAGAGGATACCAGGCTGAATCACCGACTCTTAACTCTGATCAAGTTACTACACCTCTTGCCTGGGTTCTTCATTTATTAAAATCTTTATTTATTTGAGAGAGAGAGAGAGAGAGCAAGAGAGAGAGCATGGGGTGGGGAGGAGCAGAGGGAGAAGCAGGCTCCTCACTGAGTAGGGAGCCCAACATAAGGCTCGATCCCAGGACCCTGGGATCACAACTGAACTGAAGGCAGATGCCTAACCTACTGAGCCACCCAGGCACCCCTGGGTTCCTCACCTATAAAAGAAGATGACAGGATCACCTGCTTTCATAGGGAGCTTGTAAGGATTAAATGAGCTGATATATAGGAAAAACTTACCAAGATGCCTGGTGCTAGTTCTCAGGAGTCGTTGGTTATCGTTTGGGCTGATTATGAACTTCACATAGTATAAGAAGCAAGGAATTATAAGTCAGAAATTGCAGCTTTCTGTCTAGGCTCTCTCTGCTGCTAACGGTGTCTTTTGAGCTCTCTGGACCCAAGTTACTTACTCTGTGAAGTGAGGGAGGGCTCATTTTTCCACCCTTGTTTTTTTGGTTTGGGGTTTTTTGTTTGTTTGTTTGTTTGTTTTTAACCCAATGACAGCCTTAGATTCAATTCTTCCTATTCTCAGCTCTCTGACTCTCCTGTGCTCTTCCTCCATAGGCTGCCTCCTGTTGCTAATGAATGGAACAACCTGGAGCATGTGTGTAGGCAAAGATTTTGAGCTCAGGCTGAATGCCATGATGCTGTCATGTTGGAGTGACTTCTCTGAGTTGGATTGGCTGACACCCCCCCCCCCCCGCCCCCCCGCCGCCAATCTCTTGCTCTATCTCAACGTCCCAGGGTGGCAGGGCTGGCTGCCAGGGCTGGCTGCCACTTCTAACCATGCTGTTGCCCAGGTGGAGGACTCTTAAGAATTTCACTTGGCCCCTCTGGTGAAAAATATGTTAGTTTGATCCCAGAGCTTCCATCCTTGCACAGGGCAAGGTGTGTCACCACAGATCTAAGATTCTAAGAATCCAAATAACCGTAAGCTTAGAGCAGAAGAGAGCCTCCTGGATGTGAGGGCCCTCTTTCTGAGACATCTGTTATTGCACTCATCACCAGAGCTGTCTAGCGTGAGCTGGCTGGCATGTTGCCTCTTTCTATAAAGGAGTGCAAAGACATTGGCAAATCTCACCCAAATATATATGAGCCCAGCTGACAGTTTCCAAAAGTTCACTTGGAAGTTAATTATTTGGAACTCAGAACATATTTCCCCATAACAGTAATATAGTAAATGATGATTCTATCTCCGGGCTGACACACAAGTCTTTTTAACCCTTAATATACTTAAAATGATACATATTTAAGAGCAAACCAACAGTGTGGTTGAAACACTAGGAATGAAATAGTACTGAAAAATAACATTGGGACAGGGATTTTTTTTTCCTTTAAAAAATTACAAATATCCAGTTAACATAAAAGCACTGTTCTATTCCCCGAGGTGCGGAAGAAAGCAGGCAAGCTTCCTATCCTCATGGAGTTTACATTCTGTTTTTATTTTCCTGTTTATTGTTTCTCTTCCTCATGAGAACCTAGGCTCCCTGTGGGCTGGTATCTGATTGGCCTCGTTCTCTAGTGTATGCCCAATGGCTAGAATAATGCCTAGCACATAGGACGCGTGCAATAAATATTTGATGCATGAATGAGTCAATAACTTCTAGCTGGGGAGGCAGACAATAAACAAGTAAGCAAATAAATATGCAACCAAATATCAGATGGTGATTAAAGCACCATGAAGGAAAAGAAAGCAGAGAATGCATGGATAGAGGGGGCTATTGCCGATGGAACAGGCATAAAAGGCTTCTCTGAAGAAATGATATTTGCACACAGATCTGAATGAGGAAATTAATTGTGGAAGAAATGGGGCACGCAGGACTGCTTTTGGTAACATCAGCCCAGGGAATTTGGACCAATGTTCCCACCACCAACTGAAATACCTGGACAGGGGACATCTGTGTGGTTCGGTAGTTGACCATCTGCCTTCAGCTGGGGTTGTGATCCTGGGTCCTGGGATTGAGTCCCGCATCAGGCTCCCCACAGAGAGTTTGCTTCTCCCCCTGCCTGTGTCTCTCTGCCTCTCTCTCTGTGTCTCTCATGAATAAATAAATACAGTCTTTAAAAAAAAATACCTGGCCAAAACTTAAATAATGCCAAAAGTAGTTATTAAAGTGGTGAGGAATTAATTACGAGGCAGAAGCTAGAAGAGGAGGGCCATCACTCAGAGTCACTGTTGCCCTGAGAACATCTAACGATGTGAAATAAATATCTTTAAAACTGAACTGAGGGATCCCTGGGTGGCGCAGCGGTTTAGCGCCTGCCTTTGGCCCAGGGCGTGATACTGGAGACCCAGGATCGAATCCCACGTCGGGCTCCCGGTGCATGGAGCCTGCTTCTCCCTCTGCCTATGTCTCTGCCTCTCTCTCTCTCTGTGTGACTATCATAAATAAATTAAAAAAATTAAAAAAAAAACTGAACTGAGCTTGTGGGGGCCTTACAAGGTGAGGGCACAAATATTAGAGCCTGGGAAGAAGGTGGAGAGCTCTGAACCCGAAGCTGGGATCCTCCAAGAGCTATGTCCTCAGGGTAATAACTGTGAACCAGAATCAGCTCTTACTCAGACATGCAACCTGGCTTCAGATCATCTGGACACTACCTGAGACCTTGAGTCTAGAACTTGGCTGACTGTGGTTCCATACTGGAGTATGCATTAGGTACCTTCCAGAAGTAAATGAAAATCCTTTCAGGAGGAAAAGCCTATCACTGTGGGCCTCAAATTATTCCAAAATGAAATCTCCAGCACAAAGAGATAACTGGGAAATAAGACAATGTGAGTGAAAGGCAACAGAAACAATAGAAAACTGGAAAGGTCCACAAAATCTTGAGATACTGGAGTTATCTGACATAGCCAATGGAGCACCTATCTTACTCTGCTCATAGAAATACGAACTTGAATTCACACTTGAACGTCTTGTCAGAAAAATCGAAACTGTGGAAAGATCTGGGAGAAGAGCATTGCAGGCAAGTGCAAAGGCCCTGAGGCAGGAATAAGCTTGACATGTTTGAGAGCTAGAAAGTCAGTGTGGCAGGAATAGAGTGAGCCAGGGAGAGGGAGGTGGAAGGTAAATTCAGAAAGGAAGGCAAAGGCTGTTCTCAAGTCTTGTGGGAATTTGGGTTTTATTTCATGAGTTAAGGGAAACCATTGGGTGGTTTAGAGGATTAAAGTGATATGACTTAATCTACATTTCTTAAAGGTCTATCTTGCTGTTGTATAGGAAATAGCCTACAGGAAAGCAAAAATAGATGCAGGCGACCAATTCATAGATTATTGCATAAGCTCAGGTGAGAGATGATGGAAGCTTTGCCTGGGGAGATGATGGAGGTGGTTCAGATTGTACATTGAAGGGAGAGTTGACCACTCTTCCTGTCGGATTAGACCTAGGGTTTAAGACAAGAGCCAGAATAGCTGCCCACCTGAAAATATTCTCTATAGGACTCCATCCTCCTCTGACACCCACATGGTCTCTATTTTCTCTCTCAGTAGACAACCCCCATTGGCGCTTTCAGCCCAGTCTTTCCTTGCTTCACACCTATAGAGCCAACTGCTTTATGGAATGTTCTACTTGGATGTCACCAGACCCTAGACTGAACACACCCCAAACACAGCTCATTC
The DNA here is from genome assembly GCF_011100685.1 of Canis lupus familiaris. Lineage (NCBI taxonomy): Eukaryota > Metazoa > Chordata > Mammalia > Carnivora > Canidae > Canis > Canis lupus. Next base: position 54,643,413 of record NC_049238.1, read on the forward strand.
TTTTCCCCTCGAATCTATTTTTTCCTCCTCAATTTCCTATCTCCGTTAATGAGACTGCTTTTCACTCAATCATATAAGCCAGAGCCTTTAGATTAATTTTAGACTTCTCACTTTCCATGGCCAATTGGTAACAGGAGCTGCCAATTCTATCTTCTTCACATCTTTTGAAGCTGTCTGTTCCTTTCTGTTCTCGTGGCCTCTGCCCTAGCTCAGGCTTCAGGCCCTCTCTCGAGACCGTTGTCCTGGTTGCCCACCTGCTCACCCAGGTGATGATCTCACTCTCTGCCCATCATCCTTCTAAAGTGCACATCTTCCTACAGTGTAGATATGACCCCTTTGGGGCTACCAATTGCTTCTGAAAGATTCAGACTCCTTAGAATGGGTTACAAACATGCCTTCGACTAGCCTTGATCTTGCTTCAACTTTTCTCAGCTCTTGACTCTTCCCACTATAATCTGTCTCGTCTTACCTGGTTACCTCTGGGTTTCTGGCTGGGCTTTGTATATGCCGTCATTCTTCCAGGTATGCTTTGTCTCCTTCCACTACCCATCCACTTGGTGGACACCCAGCCTTCTTGCAGGAGCAACTGAAGCACCAACTTCTCTATGTAGCACCCCTCCGTTGCCCTCCCTTGCCTCTCCGGGTTTGTCTCCTCCCAGCTTTGACGTAATCATCTATGAAAGCTCTGTGGGTAGTATAGTCCTCTAGGGTAGTGCTTTTTCACTGATTTAGGTTATCTGTTTACATATATGTTTACCTAGTGAGTTTCTGGGGGTCAGAGATTACCTGGTATAGCAGTGTCCTCTGCTTCCCACGCTGTGCCTTGTGGCCAGCAGGCATTTGACTAAAGCTTTATCGAATGAATGAGGTGAGGCTAAGCGAATACCCTGTACTATACCCTCAAGCCCACAGAGTAGCCCTCCAGGCCCTGGGCTTCAGGAAGCTCTAGGAGCCAGGGGATGGGGTTTTTTTTTTTTTTATGAGTTTCCCTTGGGCAATTTAGTCCCAGGTGTAACAGATACTAGGCTGCTTTGGATAGATGGTTTATACAAGCAAGTAGGAGGGCAGGCTTTTTTTGTTTCTACATGTACCCAAGAGCCTTCATTAGTGATCACCCTCTAGTTCCCTCCACAACAGCCCCTGGCAAGGGACATCTGCCTCTACATTACAGGGATCTCCCTGGGATCCCTGAGTCTCCCCCCAGCCCAGACCTCGGAGCCCTGGGGACTTCACCAGGAAGAGCATCTCCCCTGAGGCTTTGGACGAAGCTGATGACTTGTAGGAGTCCACACGTGTGCCTTCAGTTCCCAGCACAGAATATAACACATGGATGTTGACAGGCTTCTTTCACTTATAACTTCTACAACACTCTGTGACCTCCTCATCCTCCCCTTCTTTTCCTCATGTGTAATTTCCTATTCATGGATGAGGATAATTGGGAAGGAGGAAGGCATGAAGGAAGGAGTAGAAAGGAAAGAAAAGAAAAAAGAGGGACACCTGGGTGGCTTAGTGGTTGAGTGTCTGCCTTTGGCCCAGGGCATGATCCTAGGGTCCTGGGATGGAGTCCCACATCGGGGTCCCTGCATGGGGCCTGCTACTCCCTCTGCCTGTGTCTCTGCCTCTCTCTCTCTGTGTGTCTCAGGAATAAATAAATAAAATCTTAAAAAAAAAAAAAAGACAAAAGAAAGTAGAGGGAGGACAAAGAGAAAGGAAGAAAGGAAGAAGGAAGGAAAGAAAGAAGAAAGGAAGGAAAGAAAAAGAAAAAAAAGAGATGTAACCTTACATTAGGTAAGCAGGCACGGGGCTGCGAAGTATATCTGAAGTATCTCTACTTAAACAGCAGGGACCTCATGACAGATATTAAATGTTTAATTGACTAGAGAAACCAATCATAGAACAAAGCCCCTTTCTTTGTGAGCTATCATATGATAACCCAAACACAGTAGTTGCTATTTTTCTCCAGACGCAATCAACCACAGCTGTCTGTCTTGGTCCTAGACGCTTTAAAACAACAACAACAAAACCCAACCCTTTAAAAAAAAATGTGTGTGTGTGTGTGTGTGTGTGTGTGTGTGTGTGTATGTATCTATCAGCCACAAGACCAAAGTAGTCTCCGTTGCAACCATGGCTGACCTATAGAGTTCAGCCCTGACTCTTCCAGCGGGGCTCCTGGCCGTCAGATGTCAGCCAGTGGCTCCTTTTCATCCTCACCCACCACACAGCCATCGAGGCCTGTGTAGGGCTGGGGGTCCTGGCCATCTCTGAGCCCCACCCCAGAAGGAGTGGGGTCTACTTGCCTGAGGCCAGCTGGGGAGAAGCTGGGGGGAAATGGGCAAAGCCTGAGAGCGCAGACCCAATGGGGTTCTCTGCAACTGCTGCTTATTCAAAGGGCCTGTTTTCAGCCTGGGAATCCAGTTATTAGCATGAGTGGGGGAAGAGGACAGAACCAACTAGTTGGGTTTGAAAGGAGCCTCATGAGCTGGGAGACATGCTGGGGAACAAACCCTAGACCTTGTTCCAGGGAGTGCTTTCTGGATGGTCCTGCAGTCCACTGTAGCCCCAGGAGGTGGCTAGATGGTTCCAGATCCCACCACCTCCAGCACAACCTCCACCACCTGCCCTTCCCTCACTGTCTTCTCTTCTTCCTCCTCCTCCTTCTCCTTCATAACCAGGAATCTGGGTCAGCAGTGGAACTCTAGCAAGGCAGTCAGGAGTCACACCACGGGAGGATGCTGACCAGACGGCCACAGAGCTGCCCGCCCCTTGGCCATGAAAGAAACTTGAGGAAGGCACTGACACTTTAGCCTGCTGGTCAAGAGTGTGAATCCACACTTCCCCTTTCCCCTGGTTATGTGACCTCAGATCATTTATTTAATCCACCAGCCTCAGTCTCCTCACCTGCAATATGGTGATAATAGCACCTGCTTCACATGAGGAGATATTGTAGTGCCTTTTGCGTCAGTCTAGTGTAGGGACTATATGGGGAATAAACTGGGAGATGTCTGTAGTACATAGTAAGTGCTCAATGAATTCAATCACTTCACAAATATAATTAAGCACCTACGAACTGCCAGGCTCTGTTCCAGGTGCTGGGTGAACAGACACCCAGACAGAAAGGAAATCCTGCTCCTGGGGAGTTAGCATTCTAAGAGGGGGTGACAGACAATAAACAGGTAAATAAGTAAAAGACATAGTAAAGGACGTAGTACATCAGGTGAAGGAAAGGGCCAAGAGAAAAAGAAATCCTCGAGGGGGATAGAGCTGTGCCACCAAAGAAGGGCTTGTGATCTTAAGTAAAGCAATCTGAACTCCTCTGTGATGTTTGACTAACAACCCAGAGGAGATGAAGGAGCCCGGGCCCCCACAGATATTTGGGCATTGGGAACTGCAAGTAAAAGGCCCGGAGCCAGCAATGTACCAGGTACAAAATGAGAACCAGTGAGAACCATCAAGAAGGCAGGTGGGACAGGAGCGGAGCAAGGGAGGGAGAGTAACTGCATTGAAGTCAGAGAGGTAATGGTGTATGTGTGTGCAGGAGGGGAGGGTGGGAGCAGCAAGAGTGACCCTGTAGGAGCTTGTTGGCCATCGTAAAAACTTGGGAGACTTTTAAGGCGAGGAGTGATATAATCTGATTAATGTTCTAACATAATAGCTCAGGCTGAAGTGTTGAAAACAGATTGCGGGTGTCAAGGGTGGCAGTGGGGAAGCCAGTTGAAGGCCATTGCAACCATCCAGGTGAGGGACTGCTGTCGGAAAAGGGGGCGGTGAGAAGTGGCCAGGTTCAGAATGTGTTTCTTAAGGAACTGCTGGCAGAGTAGGATGATGGATTCAAGGAAAAGTGTAACAAGAAAGGAGTTTGCAGAGTGCCTCTACAGTTTTTAGCCTGAGCAATCAAAAGGATGGAATGGTTATTTACTGAGATGGCGAAGACTATAGTTGGAGCAGATAGGGGTCCGGGGTTAGTAGATGCTATGAATTCTGTTCTGGATATTGTGAGAAATTATTACATTCACAGCACCCAACAAGTCACGCCCTGGGGTTTGTGTAGGTGGGCATGCTCTCTTAGACCACTGCCTTGGCCACATAAGGACCCCAGGCTGTCCTCTCTAGCTGTCAGTGGAGGACAACCAAAGTGTCCTGGTCAATAGCTCCAGCTAATTGGACATCTTAAACGATCCTGTCCTGGTAAAGCCTCCAGAGGACATTAGTCACATGAGTGACCCTAAGTGAGGCCAGCTGATTCATCCAACCGAGCCCAGCCCAAATTACCACGAAGCTTTAAGGTTTGTTCTGCAGTGATAGGTAACTGGTACAATCATGTAATATTTGAGGGTGTCATGTGAAATTCAGAATGCAAGTGGGCAGTTGGAAAATTAGAATGCAAGTGGGCAGTTGGACGTCTGAGTCTAGCATGTAGCTGATATGTCCAGGCTGAGAACACATCTTGGGAGTCATTGGCATATAGATGATAGTTAAAGCCATGGCACTGATAAAAGCACCAGGGAGTTGAGTATAAGTAGAGAAGAGAAGTCCAAGGACTTAGCTCCAGGATGCCATAGCATTTATAGAAAGGAAGAGGAATTGCAAATGTGGCAGAGAAGGCCCAGTGAGTGCAACAGGAGAAAAGCCAGCCATGCAAGGCATCCTGAGAAGCAAGTAACTGAGTATGTTACTGGTTGAAAGAAGAAACCAGTTATGTCAAATACTGCTAACTGAGCCAATAAGATGAGGACTGAGAATTAATCACTGGATTTAGGAAAGGGACATCCTTGGTTACCTGACAGGAACAGCTTTAGCTGCGGCTATGGGTTACCCTTTTGAGGGAATCTGTTACAAAGGAAAACAGAGAAATGGATCCATGGTGGTGGAAGGATGTGAAGTCAAGAGAGATGTTTTAAGGTTGGGAGCATGCTGTTTATGGATGAGAGTGATCTAGAGAAAGAGGCAAAGCAAGTGGTGCAGGAAACAGAAAGATTTGCTGGATTCACCTTGAGTAGATGAGTGGGAATGGGAACTGGGGTATAAGTGGTGGCACTAGCCTTAGCTGGGAGCAAGGATGGGGCACACATAATGTGGGGGGAAAGGCAGACTATGTGCGCGCTGATGTAAGTTGGTATTCAAGTGTAGGTAGAAGAACACGGGATTTTTTGCTTATGTTTTTATTATTATTATTTATTCATGAGAGACACAGAGAGAGGCAGAGACACAAGCAGAGGGAGAAGCAGGCTCCCTGCAGGACTCCAGGATCATGCCCTAGGCTGAAGGCTGACGCTCATCTGCTGAGTCACCCAGGCATCCCTTTGCTTATGTTTTCTCAGCAGGATCACTGGCTGAGCTTGAGGATAGGAAGGGTGTTGGAAAGTTAGGGAAAAGAGGGGATAGAAATGAATAGTAGTTATCATTAATCATTATTATCTCCCTGTAGGAAGTGAGGATTCCCATTCTACCTTTACTACCCAAGAGCTCAGGACTCTTGTTCCTACAGGTCCAGGCTTTCCAATGGCCTGTACAGAACAACCTTACCTGGCACTATTGCGCATGGGCAAAGCTACTTATTCCTTCCATCTGGACACAGAACACACGTTTTTACAGATACATGGTGGCCATGTGCTTAGGAGAGTCTGAACTTTTTTCTGGCCATGAATCTCGATTAACCTGAGCTAATCAAGGTGATTCTATTCTCTTTGCCAGCACTTATTTTAGGCATGGGCATGTGTTACAATTCCGATTGATCATATCTGAGAGAAGGTCTGCTGGCTGTGCCTCAGAAAAGATTTTCCCTTATGATAAAAAAAGAATCATAGAAGGAATGGTTTCTTTTCTTTGCTCCCCAGTGTCATAACTCTGTGTAGAATCCAGATCTGAGCAGCCAAATTGTGACTTGATCCAAGTGGGGGGGCCTATAGGCTAGAGAAGGCAGGTCTTTAATGATATCACTGAGCTACTGAATCCAACCCTGGAGCCTCCTCCTCACCTCCAGATTTCTGTTTATTTATTTATTTATTTATTTAATTTTTACTTATTTATTTGAAAGAGAGATAGAGCATCAGCAGGGGGAGGAGCAGAGGCAGAGGGAGAAGCAGACTCCTCGCTGAGCAGGGAGTGCGACATGGGGTTCGATCCCAGGACCCTGAGATCATGACCTGAGCCGAAGGCAGACACTTAACTGACTGAGCCACCCAGGCTCCCCCATCCAGATTTCTTAGTATATGAGATATTATTATGTATTTTCCTTGTTGACTATGAACGTTTTTGTTGATTCATCTGTGATTTGCAACTGGAAGAATTCTGATGCACAGACTGTCAGCAAAATGCATGCAGAATTCAGCTTGGCCTTATTGAGGACACAAATTCAACTCAATGCAATATAGATAAAAGGAGAACAATGTGCCAGGCATCGTATTATACCCAGATGAATAAGACTCCTTTACCGTGAATGTGTTATAACAAATCTATGTGTGTCTGTATTGTAGACTGGAGATAATAAAATACAGAAATTACGATTCCAGAGAGCAGAACATAAGTGCCTTGAAAAAGATACAAAAGGTCAGAGAAGAGAGTGATAACATCCATTTGGGGAAATTGAAATAGTCTCATCAAGGAATTAGAATATAAGTTGGATCTTGAAAAGGAGGTGGGATTTGGGGGGCTGGCTGGAGATGGAGTGGGGGACTGCCCAGGTGCAGAAAGGAGGAAACCGTAATAACAAAGGTAGAGGCCAAAAGGCGGACTGCTCTGGAAAACCACACGGTAAGTTCAGTTCAGCTGTCTTGCAGAGTGTGCCTAGAGGATGATGGCATTAATGTTGAAAAGTGACATTGGGTCAGGATTTCAGATGCCAAGAAATTAGGGTTTGTTCAGGTGGGAAATGGCAGCGCTGAGAGAGTCTCTCAATAGGCCAGTACTGCTATCAGAGCTGAGCGTGGGAAGATTCAGCTTTAGCTTAGGGACCAAAGACCCAGTAATAACTGTTTTAGTTATTTGCCACACCCTCAATAGGCACACACACACTCATATAGACCCACCTAAAGCCTCAGCAAGAATAAACAAGAGAGAATTATGTTCTCAGGCCCAAAGCGACTGGAGGGAGGAACTGGCACTGATGATTAGCCTTGGCCTCCTACAAACTTCTCCAACCTGCTTCCAGCATCCCGCCTTCTTTTAGGCTCCCTGTAACCACAGAGAGCCCCCCTTCCACTTAAAATCTGCCTCCAGAGCCCAAATTTGCACCAGGACAGTGGTTGTCTATCCTCTGGTTTCTTTTCTTTTCTTTTTATATTTTTTTTCATACAGCAGGGTTCTTACCGGTCATGGGACCCTTTGCAGAACACCATGAAATATTGACATATTTACGTCCAAAATACAGCCTCTGATTTAGCACAAAAATTACAGATTTAGTTACTGTATGCCCAAGTTGCTTAGAAATGTTAAATTTAATTAAATTTACAGGCACTAACACACAATATAAAACCACAACCATAAGCCCAAACACCTGTCCACAGAAAAAACAAGCTGTCAAACTACGCACCGGCGGCTATGTCTGGGTCCATTAATATTCATTTGCTACTTGCTAATTCTTTCTGTCATCTGCTAGAACTGGCCAGTGGACAAGCAATAACAGGTGCCAAAGATTTAATAAAAATGTAGAGAGAAAAAAAAAACCTAAAAGCTGGAGAAATTCTATCCATTAACTTAATTTTTCTGGGAATTAGTATATTTCTTCATTCATCCAACAAAGATCAATTGAGCAGTTACCGTGTGCCAGGCGCCATGCCAAGCAGCGGAGACACAAGGAAGTAAGGCGCAGCCCTGCCTTCCAGAAGATAGCTAGTATGGGGGACAGATGAGAAATGCTAACAAGACAAGGGGAAGGGAGTGTGATGGGCCCTACGAAGAGTAGAGCTCGGGGCCAGAGGGGGCTTCAGGGAGGAAGAGCCATGAGACATCAGTCTGGAAGATAAACCCAAGTTTTCTAAGCCAGGACTTGTCAGAGCGTGGGATTTCACAGCCAGGACAATGTTCACAGAAGTGAGGGTAGAGGCTGGACCAGCAGAGGGTCACTGACTTCTACATTTTGTGACATAATTGCCATTCAAAATATCATCCACCATTACCATGATTTTATAGATGAACATTTTAACACCAAAAGGAAAAGAAAGAAGAAGTACCTAATTTTCGAAAAAGGAACTGTCCTCTTCTTTGTATAAATTTTTGGTGGGCATCTGGGTGGCTCAGTGTTGGAGCATCTGCCTTCGGCTTAGGGCATGATCCCGGGGTCCTGGGATGGAGTCCCACATCAGGCTCCCTGGGGGAGCCAGCTTCTCCCTCTGCCTGTGTCTCTGCCTCTCTGTGTGTCTCTCATGAATAAAATAAATAAAATCTTTTTAAAAATTCTATTTCTGGGGAAGGGCTCCTCATATTGAACTCTTATTTTGCTGCAGATTCCAGAAAACAAGAACCGTAGAGGAGAGAAGCTGAGGAAGGTGCCACAAGCAGAGGGAAGGAATAGGCAGAGAGGTCTGAGGCATCTGGGTACCTGGGTTGGGGGGAAGGTTTGGGGCAGAGCCAACCAGAGCCTAGAGCTATACTGTGGCCTTCTAAGGCCTCAGCACATTTCCTTAGGGCATGGCAAGGGGTGCGGTGAGGTCAGGGACTCCTCTATAAAAAAAAATTACAAATTACATTTTATGATTTTATTAGCATAAAAAAGAATATCACTTTATCCCTAATAGTTTCTTTCTTTTCCCCCTTCTGATGTTAAAAGAACCTAACACACTTTTGTGGGTTCCTAAAATACTAGAGGCCTAAGGTGTCTTGTCTATGATGCCTAATGAGTAAGTCAGGCCTGATTGTCCTAAGATTTGGGCAGCATCCAGAGAGGTGAGGTCTCAGAGGCCCTCCGTGTCACTGCAACCACTCACCGGTCCTGCCTCTGGAGAAGTCTGGCCCTGTTGGGAGAGGAAGGCTTGTACTAGAGGAGGCAAAGTCATCAAGTCATGCACTGGCCAAAGACCAGTAGTAGAGGTGGGTGTCTCTGGTAAGCGAGCACAGCCAGGACTGGAAACCCAGGCTGGCAAAGGGCCACTTGCCAATGGTCAATGGGACAGGCTGGCCTTTCTGGCTTCAGGGATAGTAAGCAGCAGGAAACTGCCCTCTCTAGAAACTCTGCCAGATGGTCTAGCATTCTGGGCTTGGCCTGATCTACGTTTTGATGGCCACAGCGGACCAAGCCTTCCCCAACTCTGAGCCCCTCCTCCACCAAGACCCTGACCCAAATGCCACCTCTAAAACAGACTCAATAAACCAAAGCTAGACTTTAATCCCACTGTCCTGTTTTGTCAAAAGTTTCAGGTGTGACCGATGCTCTTTATCTTGCTTCTGCTCGAAAGGAGTCTTAGCTAGGGTATTGGCTGGAGGACAAGGACTGAGGTCACTTAAATGCATGGAGCGTTTGAGATCGCTGGTGGGGAGACAGGCCAGGGCGGGAGGGGGGTGGGGGCAGGGGAAGGAGAGAGACAGAGACAGAGATGCAGAGGGAAAGAGGCATGGTAGGAATATCTAGCAGGAGCCCAATTAATGTTTTTGAAAACATGATGCGTCCTTACAAGTATGCAGACTCATATGTTACCTTGATTTTTCTAATTTAACCTAGATAAGGGAAGTCCAAAGGCAAATGCATAATAATAAAAGTTGAGAGAATAAAATTGAGAGAATAAAATGTAAATGTCTAATTGGAATAGCATCTAAGTGAGTGAGTAGGATTTTCATGCTGTCTGCTGACATCTTCTCTCCTAGTATTTTATAGTGAAAAAGTTCAAAGCTGCAGAAAACTTGAAAGAATACTGCAATGAATACTTATGTGCCCCTCCCCTAGATTTCTCTAGTTAGCATTTTGCCACATTTGCTTTTTCTATGTATCTGTGTCTCTGAGTTTGTAAGTATACAAGAGTATATTTGTGTGTGTGTGTGTATTTTTTTCTAAATCATTTCCAAGGAAGTTATAGACACCAGGACACTTCACTATGTAACTACTAAGAATAAAGATACATCCCTAAAATATCGTTGTCATGCTGAAATTTAACATTGATGCAACTGTATTATCCAATATGTTGTCTAATTTTCTGAAAATATGTTTTTGTAGCAAGTCTATAATCCAGGATCCAAACTCACTTGTTGCAATTTGGTTGCTCTATCGAGGTCTAATCTAGAAGTCCCCTGCCTTGACTTCTTTGTCTTAATGACCCTGACAGTATTAAGGAGTTCAGCAGCTGTCCCATTGGATGTCCCACAGTCTGGGGTTTGATGGTTGTTTCCTCGTGATCATACTCAAGCTGAGTGTTTCAGATAAGAACACCACATAGGTGAATTGTGTGCCTCCCACTGCATGTACCAAGAAGCTGTAAGGCTGGTTGACCTCATTGTTTGTGATGAGAAGTTTCATTATTTGGTTAAAGCAATGTCCATCAGGGACTCCTGGGTGGCTCAGTGGTTGTGCATCTGCCTTTGGCTCAGGTCGTGATTCCGGGGTCCTGAGATCGAGTCCCACATCCGACTCCCTGCAGGGAGTCTGCTTCTCCCTCTGCCTGTGTCTCTGCCTCTCTCTGTGTCTCTCATGAATAAATAAATAAAATCTTTAAGAAAAAAAAAAAAAGCAATGTCCATCAGATCTCTCTGTTGTAAGGACAACTTTTGAACTTTATAATTAATAATTACACCATGGGTGTTTTCATTTATTTGTTTGTTTTTAGAGGGCAAAAGCCATCAACTTTTCTTGGAAAAACCACCTCTCTTCCACTGTCCCATCAAAAACTCCCACTGCTGGCACGGTGGGCCTTATAGCTCATATCAGTATCCCAGAGGCTGCTCCGATAGCAGGAGGCTTCATGACTATAATAATTAATAATCATAACTTTCTTAATGCTTCTGTAGCATCTCACTGTTTGCAGAGCATTTTTGCATGTATTACAGCTTTTTATTTTTCCCAAATTTCTTATTCCTTCTACAGGAAGCTTAGAATCATTCACTCATTCATTCACCTGTCCATTCATCCTGACCACATGCCATGGGGCTGAGCCAGAGGCAGGGCGTGGGGCTCTCCAAGATGAGAGAGGGGATTGCATCCAGTGAGTAGACAAACACACAAACAACAGCACAATGTAATAAGCACTGCAGTGAGGGACTTGCTTTGATGCAGGGAATGTGGGGACAAAAGGGTCCCACCCAGGAGACAAGCGTAGGGAAGTGGAAGCTGAGTCTCCAACCTGCCCTATCAATTATCATGTGAGAAAATATATTTCCTCCTCTTTAAAGCATTACCAGCTTTTTTTTTTTCTCGTTGTGGCCAAACTCATAGTGGCCTCAAATTGAAGATAAGGAAATTAAGTCCCCAGGAGCAACATGAGTTTTCCTTTTAAAAAAGAAAAAATAAAAAAAGATTTGTTTATTTATTTCTTCATGATTGACACAGAGAGAAAGGCAGAGACACAGGCAGAGGGAGAGGCAGGCTCCCTGCAGGGAGCCCAATGTGGGACTTGATCCCAGGACCCCGGGATCACAACCTGAGCCAAAAAAAGATGCTCAACCACTGGGCCACTCAGGTCCCCACAACATGGGTTTTCCAAATGACAGCTAGTAGGTGCCCCAGAAGGGTCTTGAACCAGAGTGCCTGATTCCAAGTCCTGTGCACCTCTGTGGCCTGTGCTGGTCTCCTAGGGAAGAAGGCAAGGAGAGCCCCTTGAATCTGAGCCTGTGTGCCCTCCTGACTACTCCTCTCCATACACCAGGAGACATGGCTAGACAGAAGGAATATACCTAGGGACACTTACTCAGGTGGCATAAGCATCGGTCATTTCCTTCCAGCCAGCTGAGTGATGGGCATCTCAGAATCGGAAGTAATTTCATCAAGTCCAGCACTGCTCACACAGATGGGGGTGGACGCCGTTAATCAGCCCCGACAGATGAACAGACTGTCTCAAGGCCACAAAGTGCTCCATGAATAATTCCCGTCAATCCGGATCCAATGCCCACGTTTCAGGGGGACTGAGTGTATAAAAGACAGAGCGGCTCAAGGAACAGGAGTTAATGGAGGGGAGAAATCCATGGGGCTGGAGGCCAGAGAGTAGCAAAGAGCAAGGCTCACCAGGCCTGCTGTGCATTTGAAGTATGGGAGCAATTAGGCAAGAGCTATTTGCAGACAGGAGGAGAGAAGGTGAGCTAAGCGGCTCCCTCCCCTGCGCAGGCTGGCCGCTGGGGTCTGTCCACTGTCGCCCTCACTACAGGCTGCGGGGTGATGCGGGCGGTCACCCTCCTGGAAGGCAGGGCCCGCAGCCGGCCACATTTAGCATGCACCTTCTGAGCCCTAAAAGAGGCATCGAATGTATTTATAAACATGAAGGTTAAGAATTCTAAAAGCTCGGCTGCTATTGTCCCACTTCACCTCCCATAATTTCGTTAGAGAATGCTGATGCACCTGTATCTGTGGTGTGGCATGGTGTGTGTCTGTGCGCGCGCGCGTGTGTAAAGGCAGTAGTGAGGGGGGGAAACGTGGTGGTTTTTGCCAGCATTTGCCTTTTTTTTTGTTTTGTTTTTTGTTGGTTTTTTTCCCCTGCTGTGCTCCATCCCTACAATAAGCTGAGGCAGTGTAAGTTACAATTTATTAGCTGGTTGCTATGGGTTACACCCGTGCTCCACAGATATTCCCTTCAGAAATAGTAACATTTAATGTAATGTAAAACAGAACTACTGTATCACCACTTGGTTGGCTTCTGCTGGCTTGCAATATTATATCCTTCCCTGCTGAGATGGAAGCCTGGGGAAATTAGCTGGTGCCTGTTATTTTATTACGGTGATGGGCGTCTGCCATTCCCTCGTTTTGTGAAGAAGGGAGCTGGCACACCAAAGGCCTCTGCAGGATCTGGGGTGCCAGAGGGCCCCGCAAGAGGACGAATGCTTGCTTCGTCCTCTTGTTCATTATTTAAGGCAGAATTCTCGAAGCTGAGTTCCCGAGAGCCCGAGGCCAGCTACCATTTCGGGGAGGCCAGTCATAACTGCCGGCGGGTCTTATTTATTTTGCCATCTGTGTAACATTCCTAGGCAGGCTGCTTAACAAAAATTTGTGGGCTGCTAAATTTTTAGGATAATATTTAGCTGGAAGGGGCATGCAAAAGGAAATGGGTGAGAGATGGCAGTCATTCCATTTAAAATAAACATGGTGTGGGAGCGACTGGTATTTTGAGGCCACCTGCATTCTCTCTTGTCTACCCCTGTCTCCATCAACCTCCCCAGTACGATATCCAGGGCACACGTTCTCCTGACTCTGCTCACACACGACTCTCTCCTGCTCGTGGAGTTCTGCTAATCCTCCACATGCGGGTCACTGGGTCAGCCTACATGTGTCTTCTTCCCAAGCCAGGTCTACTTCTACAGGAGGGTTGGGGTGGTAGGGAAATGATGGGCTCTGGAGCCAGATGGTTGTGTGTCCTTTCTGAAACCAGTTACTAGTACAGGGAAAGGGAATACTATGAATAGCTCAGTAAGACACACAGTCATGAGTAGGACAGGTTGCCAAACATAGTTTGGGGTTCTGTTATGAAGGGAAGAGCATGGGGGTAAAGTTATCTTGAATAAACAACCACACAGCTTGCTGCAATGCCATCCATTCATTCATTTATTCATTCAGTAGATACTTGCTAAATCCCTAGCCTGCATTAGGCATTGTGCTGAAAGCCATGAACTGTGGAGAACAGAAACACAGATCCCACCCCCTAAAGGAACTAACATTTCAGTGGGGAAAGAGACAAGAACATGGAAACAGATAAACAAGATAATTATAGGTTGTTTTAAGTCTCAAAGAAGTAGAGAGCAAACAGGTGCTACAGTAGCCTGGGTGGTCAGGGAAGACCTCTCTGAGAAGGTAACATTCGATGGAGTATGGAGTATAAGACAGGTGAAGATTGAGAGGAAGAATATTTTAGGTAGAAGGACCAGCAAGTGCAAAGGCCCTGAGGTAGGAATGAGGTGGCTGCATGCTTAGAGCAAAGTCTGTGCTTAATGATTGAGCAGAACTTGTTCCTGGAACCTGGCCCAGCTCCTGCCTCAGGCTGGAAACAGATCACTGGCAGCAAGTCTAGCTTGCCAGAGCCTCTCCTGCCCAGACTTGCAGCCCCACCCAGGTCAGAAGCACAGCTGCAGAGTCCACAGGACAATGGGCTCGGCTGTGGGCTCAGCTCTCTGAAGAGAGGAAAGGCCACCATGGTTTTGATGAAGAGCACACTACTGGGGTCAAAGGCTTCTCTGGGCACTGCCTGGCTTAGGTAGCCGACATTCCTCTGTCACATCCAGCAGGGGGTCTAGAAAGACAGGTGCAAGGCAACCACGGAGCTGCTTTCTCGGTGTGTCTTCATGTGGCTTTTCCCCGGTCTCGCATGCCTCATAGTTCCCCCACTGGGGCAGGCTGGGCCAGCTGCTTCTCTTTCACGTGGAGGCAGGGTAGGGCCTCCACTGCATGTGGCAGCTCTGCCAAGCTCAGTGAAGTGTCCTGGTGTTCTGGATGGTTGGTATTGTGACCTCTTCCCGACCACCAGCCCTGTTCTATAACCTAGCTGCTGGGTGGACATAAGGATGGACTGCTGAGCCAGGTCCCCAAACCTTCTTCCATTTTTGAGATGGCTCATTCCCCCCATTGCCCTCCCCTTGTCGACAGCAAAAACCTCTCCCGGGTTCAAGCCAGCCTTGTGCATCCCAGCCTGGCAGGCCAGGTCAGAGAGCAGTGAGGTCTTCCTCCTACCTTGCTTGGCCAGCAGTGACACCAGGCGTGCCCACTGTGCTTCTTGCAGAGGCTGGTCTCCTCCCTCCTGTGTCCAGGCAGCCACTTCCCCAGAATGGGGTCACCAGACCCGGTTCAGGTCTTGGTATCCTTTGAAGCTCTTGTGAAACTAGAATGGGCTCACAGGGTGCCCAGAGGAGGCCAGACTCACATCGGTTTCCTGTCCCTGGCTCTACCCCAGGACACCAACCTGCGCAGGGCTTCTCGGGCCCACAGCCTCTCTGGAAAGTCCCTGGGGAGGTCTCAGTCATGTCTGCAAATTGCAGTGTTCCTGGGCCTTTGGCTCCTGGCACCCTGCTGGGGAGAAGAAGAAGAACGGGTTCCTGCCCTAGCGTGTGACTATACCACAGGTCCTAGAGCAGGGTCGCTCAGCATTCTGGGGACTGGGAGTTTGCTGAGCTGCCCCAGCTGTCTGCGAGCCGCTAGATGGCTGGTTGTGTTAGATGTCGCCACACCAGCCGGGACCCCTGCTTCCTTCCGACTTAGATCTGTGTTACCGAGTCCTTTCTCCCTAAGGGTGAGCCGTGTCCTGGGAGCCCCATGTTTGACTTTTGCTATCAATCTCCCCACCTGCCTCCCCGCCCTGTCCTGAGTCTTTAGGCAACTCCAGTTATGGACACAGTGGGGTTTGTCCTCTGGAACTCCAGAAATCCAGGCGGGAGCAGGTGGGAGAAGAGGTCACACTACCACCCCAAGTCTCTAAATCTCAGCCCTTCCCCCAGCCAGCTCTACAAGAGTAGTGCCAGAGGGAGTGCGGAGGTCAAGCCCAACTAGCTCATTCTGCAGATGAGAAAACAGAGGTCCAGAGAGGCAAAGCTGTTGAGCTCAGGACATGAGCCACAGAACCCAT
This sequence comes from Canis lupus familiaris, assembly GCF_011100685.1. NCBI lineage: Eukaryota > Metazoa > Chordata > Mammalia > Carnivora > Canidae > Canis > Canis lupus. The sequence continues at coordinate 54,659,087 of NC_049238.1, forward strand.
GGCAGGGCATGACTCCCCATGTCTCCGGATTCACAATCTGGGTCTCTGTTCACTGGATCTTCTGCCCTCCCAATGGCAGAGTTTTATGAAAGGTCCTTTGAGATTGGAACCCCTCTTCTTTCAATCCCATCCCCCCACCAAAGCTGCAGGATCTCTGAGAAGGAGCCTCAGCCATGAGCGGCCCTCCTGGTTTGTCTTGAGGACAAAGACTGTCTTTGGTGCCCTCCCTTCTAGCACATGGGTTGGGGGGTGGGGGCGGTTAACACATATTTATGGAATCAGATTATGGCCCCATTTCCCACTTTCTACTTATTCTACAGTGTGTTACCAGTAGTACTATGGGGAAAAAAACCACGTATTTTCTGCTCAATTAGGTGCAACAAACTTGGGTGGTTGTTTTCGCTGCAAAACTGAGAGCTAGGCTGAAGGCTAAAGGGTGCTGTGACTACCAAATACGAACCTCTAGCAACTCTAGGAAGGGCACTAGGTGCCACATTTGGGGGAAATGCCGTGTGGAGTGGATACATGGAAAATCGGAGGCTTCCTGCTCCCCCACTGGGGCCTTCTGGTTTCCTGGGACAGTGACTAGTCTCAGGAAGGTGAGCATTCCTGCAACCCAGCAGAGCTGCCTCTCCGTGGCCTCAGGGCTGCTGTGGGCAGGGCAGAGCCCAGATCACCCCGTTTGTACAGGTGGGGCTTCTGGAGTGCCGGAGACGTTCTTGCTCCCTGCTCCTCACTTCCTGGAACAGAATTTAAGGGAGCCAGCTGGGCGTTTGGCCCAGGAGACAAGACATGAAATGAAGCCTGTCTTCCGACAGGCATCCTTCTGGCTTTCCTTCAAGTGGGATTTTGACTGTAGGATTGGGTTTAAACATTGAATTTCAATTTTGTACACACACACACACACACACACACACACACACCAAGAGGCCCTGGGGCAATGGGGGCGTTTGAAATGAACACCAGCCCAAGTCCTCTACCTGCCAAGTGTTCGATTAAGCTGCTTAGGTCTGTTTCCACCATCCTGTCTTTCAAATATTTATGTGGCAGATTATAGGCAAGCTTCAAAGGCAAGGAAATGCAAATCTGTTCCATAAATCATAGAATAACACAGCTGCTGTCTTCCTCAGAGTGACAGCTTACGAATGCCAGCATTTCTGTCTGCAGAACGGGTGGTGGGAGGTGGGCTTTTTGCTCTCAGCCAGGACCAGTGTGCATGTGTGCGTGTGTGCATGTGCCTGCGCGCGTGTGTATTGGAGGTATAGGAGAGAATGGATGGGAAGTTCTAACCATACTTACCTTTTTTACAGAATAGCAGATTTTATTTGCACTTCTTCCTGCTAATTTCCCAGCAGTCAAGGAGTTAACTTATGTGAAGGAAGGAGTTAACTGATCCTAACTAACTATGGAGGGATAGAACCTCTCCAGGGATCTGAGGCATCCACGGAGCTAAAGACAGGAGCACCTTTCGGTTCTGGGGAAACGTACCTAGAATGTAAGGTAAGGCAGGGAAAAGTCACTAAGCAAGAATCTGGAGAATTCCTAAACGAATTTAATTTAGTCTCAATGTGTAAAAAGGAAATTGTGCATTGCAAATAGTTACCCACATCAAGCTCTGCCCCCAGGGTCTTAACAATCTGCCAGTGGAGGCCCCAGTACACAGAAGATTAGGTTTTTGTGGGCTCTGTTCAGCTGTTGCCCTGAACACATGGATCTGGTACAATGGTGTTCAGCGGCACATCAACATCCAACACCGATGCTGGGGTTTATGATCCTTGCCCAGCAGCTGGTTCTGGCCTGGTGTCATCCTGTGTGAGTACCTGGGGAAGGCTACAGTCACCAGTGTGCAGAGGCCCAGGGGAAGGGGTGTACAGGAGGAAATGTGGTGGGAAAAGTTTTGCTGGGTATTAATCAGGATCCTGCTGCAAGTGACTCAAACCTACTTGGGCAATAGATGGATTTTCTGGGTCATGGAAAGGAGTACTGAATAAACAAATCGTGGGAAAGGAGGGGATGGAGGTAGCTGGGCTTGGGAACAGCTGGAATAGACTGGAACACTGCCAGGGCTCTCTTCCATCACCTGTCTTTAATTTTTCTCTGTGTTGGTTTCTAACATGGCTGGCAACCAGTGGCGGATTTTGTACCTAACACCTTTTGCCACTATCAAGTTTTATTTGGAATAATCCCAGGGAAGAACTATGATTGGCTCAAATGGGAATGGGTGCCCATGCCAGACCATCAACTGTAGGGTGGGGGTGTAGAGTTGTATAAAAAAGTGGCAGCTCGTATGGTTGTGATACTCATAAGGGGAGGCCTTCTAGCAAAAAGGGTGAGGAAACTTTAGGCAGACAATCCAATAACCATCTACCGTAGCTGAGAGAAGGCTGGAAAAAATAGAGCAAACAAAGCAGTGAAAGGGAGCCAGGGAAGACGGTGGGATAAATTAATTACGTGTTAAAATTCCACTGACTTCTTCATTGAAACTGTGTTCCATAGGACTCCTTAATGACACTAAATTCTCCTGGTTCTCTTTATTTTATTTATTTATTCATGAGAGAGAGAGAGAGAGGCAGAGACACAGGCAGGCTCCATGCACCGGGAGCCCGACGTGGGATTCGATCCTGGGTCTCCAGGATCGCGCCCTGGGCCAAAGGCAGGCGCTAAACCGCTGAGCCACTCAGGGATCCCACCTGGTTCTCTTTTTATTTCTTCTCCTTGATTGCCCTGGATTCTCCTCTTCTCTGCAGAGAGGATCCCTTCAAGATTGCAATCCCTTTGCTCCCTTGCCTCTAGAGGAGACCAATAGGCTGCTTCCTCCTAAGTGCACGAAAAGCCCTTCCTGTCAGGACCCTCCCCTTATCTTGTAAAAGAAATCTGACTTGAAAATTCATTAGTTGCTTTTAATGCCTTGCTACTCAGAGTGCTGTCCCTGAATCAGTTGTATCAGAATCTCTGGGAACTTACTGGAACTGCAGGAATTCGGGACTTGCCCCAAACTGCTGAATCCATCTACATCCTGCCAAGATGACTAAGTAAATTTGTTAATTTGAGATGTATCACTTTAACCAGTTGCAAATTAAACTCAGAACCTTTCTGCTCTCAAAGCCCAAATAAATATTTCTCCACAATATTCCCATCAGGTCAAAAGCAACTACTTTCTTAATTTTTAAAAATGATTTATTTATTTATTTGAGAGAGAGAGAGGGAGAGGGCACACGTGCATGTGCATGTGCAAATGAGGGGAGGGGCACAGGGAGGAAATCTTTAAGCAGACTGCGCTGAGCACAGAGCCCAACTCAGAGCTCGATCCCATGACCCATGAGATCATGAGCAGAAACGAAGAGTCAGATGCTCAACCAACTGAGCCACCCAGGTGCCCCCAAAAGCAACCACTTTCTAAAGCCCAGACTCATGGTAACCCTCAGGATTATTTTTCTAAATTCTTTCTTGTCTTCCTTACTTATATCCAATCTGTCATTAATTTGTACCTATTAATCCCACTGTGTTTTTCCCATCCATGTCTTCATCGCCTATAGCAGGCTCTAACAGATGCATTTGCCAGGCAGCCTCCCCATTTATAAATTTTTTAAATGGGTCTAATAACACTAGGCCTTACTAGTAGGCCTAGTGTTATTTACATATTACATATTTACATATTAATACAAATTTAATGTGTAATTATTTTCATCTTTATAGGTATAGTTTTCAACCAAGGCTTTGTGAATAGTTGTAGGGAATATTGTGAACAATATATTATGAATTAGAAAGCACCATAATTAATGACTGTTTTGCTGATGATTCTAAGTAGGAGCTTCATTCCCGTTGTTGCAAACCCATCTACACCAATTTGGCTATTCTCAATCAATTAAATATTGGTAGCCCTCCATAGTTAGAGTTTGGTGCAGAGGCAATATACCACGGAACAAATGAAGCTAAATACGAGAACTCTTCATTTCAGGGCCCTCTTCTATGGTCCTCAGAGGGTCCCTAGCCATCTGCTGACATGCTAAATGTTTTTACAAATTCTTGCAGAGGACAGATATTTGAACCACAATCAACTAAGACACCCTTCTCTTTCCTTTATGAATTTCTTTCAACGAAACTCCCCTTTTGTCAGGTGGCATTGAGTGCTGTGGGCGTTTTGGGAAACTAGCTAAGGAAAGTTCAGTTGGTAATATATTTAGTTTGGGTGTAGTGGGATGTATTTGTGCGGTCTGCAGACGTTTCCACATATGGTTAACTTAGTCTTATCTGTCCTGTGCAGGAATGCTCTTACCACCCACTGGGCAAATTTACCCATTGACATGATAGGAAGATGCAGAGGGCCTACCGTGAAATGAATCTATTCTATGGCACTAGCACTGGGTGTATACAGGGAGAGGAAGAAGAGCAAGGTTTTAGGTGTGAAGCCAGAAGCTAATCTGTGTAGAGTTTTTCCAATTAAACTCATAAAATTATCATCAGAAGATTCGGTTCTCCTCAATTCTTAGTGAGGGAAATTCTGTTAGCAATATACGCTATAGGCAGTGTCTACAGTCATAAATACTCCCTGCTATTTTTTTCTTTTTTGAAGAGAATGTGCAAAATCACATTTATTAGAATTTCTCTATTTATAGAGCATAAGTCCTATGGAAGAACAGCAGTGAACATGTCCATGAAAGTTGCATATTTTATGAATTTTAAAAATTAAGGACTCATAAAAAAATTTGATCAACCAAGTTGGAAGAAGAATGGAATTATTTTATTTCTATTAAAAATGTTACATAATAGCTGTGTCTATAATATATAGATAATCCATACTTCTATATTATAATACAGCTATTTTACATATTAACTTTTATTTGTATTATATATATACGTCATTATACATCAGCTATCAGTAAAAAAATTACACTGTTTTCTGGATCTTTGTGCATTTATTAACTTTTTATAGTTTGAAATTTGCTATTTCTTTTCACATTCTACATAAACATTAGCTTTTGTGCCTAATTTTATTATTTATTATTTTTAATTTTTTTTTCAAGGAAAGCCCTCAAATATTGGGTCTGACCTTCGCTGGGTGAAGATATCAGTTCTCCTCCTTTATAACCTGGCTACCAAGTCACAACAAAGGCCAGCGTCAGATTAAATTTTACTTCACATAACAAACATGTATTATCAAGCCGGCAGAAGAGGCATCACAAAACCTGTTTGGTAATCTCAACAAAGCACAGTTCTGTATCCTTTCAGGAGTTTTGGCAGGAACATTTCATGGACAGCTTAGATGAAGCAAACAATAATATTCTAAGGTAGAATTCTGCTAACCATCCAGCTGGAGTCAGGAGAACAAGAATCCTCTGAATCAGAGACCGCACCCAGAATTGTTCAGGAATGGAGCCCAGGTGAGAGGTGAGCACTTACTGGATTCTTATACCCTGTTCCTGTAAGGTGGAAAGCCTCTCTACAGTATTTTATTTAGTTCTCTTCTCTTGACTCACATCACCAACAAAAAGTGTTTCTAACATCCAGCATGCTTATGATGATGACGACAGTTGAAGATAGAAAGGCTTTAGGGCCAGAAAACTGGCCAACTTTGGGAAGAGGGCCAGAGGGGAACAGAGATGGGATGGTCAGAGCCATCTGACCTTGGACTTAACCTTGGTCAATTTTGCCCTTGGTCTTAGTGATGATGTAATCATCCAAGATGACAACCTGGTGCTTCCAGGGGTTTTTGAACTGAGAAGCAAGCCCTGCCCTGTCTGATGGCAAAGTTAGGAACCTAGCTAGGAAGCTGGCAGCCATGCTTCATCCTTGAGAGGAAAGCTGCTTGAGGAGCACAAAGCTGCCCAGTGGCAAGCAAGAAAGAGGGAGGAGAAGTGCCCTGAGAACCTCCAGGTCCGGTTCTACTGATAACTCATGCCCAAACCTATTCCTGCCCCTCTTATTTGGATTATGTGTCCACAAATTCGCTGTATTGCCTAAGCTGGCCAAAGTTAAATTTCTGTCATTTTTTTAGACCAAACATGCTTTAAACAAAGCACTAAACAAAGGTGGCATAATTATAGAGCTTGATAAAATAAAAGAAACAGAAGCAACAAAAAACATGGAGATGTTGTAATTCCCAGAAACAAAATAACCAGGGGGGATAATATTTGCAGTCCTGGAAGTCCACATACACTTCAGGGTACAGGAATATAGACCTGAAAAATATGTTGCTGGAATTTTAGCTCAGGAAGATAAATGTGACTCTGTGGTGTCACAAGCCTTGGAAGAGCTCCTTTCTCCTGAAAGGAAGGGGAAGAGAGGGTAACCATGTGTGAAGATGAGAACACCTGCATGGGGGGCACCTGGGTGACTCAGCTGGCTAAGCATCTGCCTTGGGCTCAGGTCATGATCCTGGGGTCCTGGGATTGAGCCCCGGTTTGGGAATCCTTGCTCAGTGGGGAGCCTGCTTCTCCCTCTCCCTCTGCCTGCTGCTCTGCCTACTTGTATGCTTTCTCTCTCTGTCAAATAAATACATAAAGTCTTAAAAAAAAAAAAAAAAAAGAAGAAGAAGAAGAACACCTGCATGGCAGTGTACCAAATGAGGGTAGAGACAGTAATGGAAAGGACCAGGAGAGAAAGGGAAATGAGACTATAGCATCGTAGAACCAGAGGTAAGAAAGGGATGGCTGGCTTCGGAGCAACATTACAAGCTGTGTGCTGGGTTCACTCACGGGGAGGGAGGAGCACGGCAAGCCCTTCCAGAAAGCAGCGAGTACAGGCACGAACCTCACTAGATGCCAAATCGATTGACTTAGGAGCAGATGGATGTGGGTTCAAGGTCAATCTAAGGGCACAATTCATGTGACATGAGTGAGTAAGATCTAGAAAGAGAGCATAAGGGTCAGACACTTGGATGGGGAGGAACTCAGGAGCAGATGCTGGCAAGGCCCTTGGGTGTGTGTGGTTGAAGCGAATGGTCACTGGGCTGCAGACGTAGGCTTGTGTGGAATTCCAGCAGATGGCTGTCTGCTGCTGAAGCCTTGCTTTTATGCCTGCTTGTCCACATGTGCGTGGATCTGCCCTGGGGCTCAGAGAGTGAACAGGCCTTCCGATGGCACATGTGACCACACTGGCTGGTACGGCAGCAAGATCCAGTGGAGACAGCTAGGAATCTCATCCTACAAGACACAGGGTATCTGATAAATTCTCCTTGTGCCACTGACAGTTTCATCTTTTATAACTGAAAGAATGAAATAAGAAGGGCTATGAACCTAATGCCAGGCATCCTGCTCTGTAGAAGTAGAGTGACAGAGACTCTGAGGAGAGCTGGCCTTCAAAAAAGCTGGTAACATCCAGGGCCCGATCAGGTGAGGGCCCTGAACCCACTGGGAAAGCAGGTTTTAGAAATGTCCAGATAGGGATGCCTGGGTGGCTCAACAGTTGAGTGTCTGCCTTCAGCCTAGGGTATGATCCCGAAGTCCTGGGATCGAGTCCCACATCCGGCTCCCTGTGTGGATCCTGTTTCTCTCTCTGCCTCTCTCTATGTGTCTCTCATAAATAAATAAATAAAATAAAATAAAAAGAAATGTCCAGATAAGGGTTAGAAATATCCAGAGTAGGGCTCCATGAGCAGACTCTCAGTGAGCAGGGAGTTCCAGAGGAAAGAGAGGTTAATTGAGGCTAATTGAGACTAAATTGTATTCTGTTGGCCAATGATGGCAAGAAAGCAGAACTCAAAGAGTACTTACTTCCAAATTCTCAGTACAGAAGATGGAGCTGGAGACTGGAAAAGGCAGAAGTAATGATGGTGAGAGGGAATGAAGCTGCATACAACTGCCATGAGCAGACTTCATGTACTCACTAAATCCCTAAAGGCCCAGAAGGATTTAGTCTCCTCAAGTGTTCCTCAGAGAGGATGCCAAGGGTGCCAGGCTCCAAAGGTTTGTCTACCACTTCCGATTGTCCCCTCCTGCTAATGATACTCAAGAGCCTAGCCCTTGGCAGGCCCCAGGCAGCCAGTCTATTGCTGTTACCAGTACACAAACCTCAGGATGAGGGGTGCTGACAGCATCCTCTCAACCCCCAAAGCACAGCTGAGACCAACTGACCCTCCTTCTAGAACACCAGCTGCACAGAGGCAGGGACTTTGTTGGTCCCCACTCCACCCAGGCCAGGTGCCCCCCTAAGATCTAGAACAGTTCCTGGCAGATAGCAAGAGCTTAGGAAATCGTAACTCTTATCAAGTCTTCACTAAACATTCCAAAATTAAAGCTGAGACAGAGAATAAATAACAACCGTTAAAAAATGTTGCTAATTTGGGAGTTCTCAACCCAGATTTTAGGAATGCCTTTGTACAAATGATAAAAAATACCCCCCACCTTGAGCAGGTCCATGGCTTTGCAGTAGAAAATGCCTTTCTGGAAAGTAAAGGGTTCACTGGGCTGACAAAATGGAAAAAAAAAAGCTTCCCCATCTGCCTGCCCTCCAGGTGAGCAGGCACATTAGGAGGGGATCCCAGTTTGTGGGCAGGGCTGTAGGCAGAGGGCTTAGTTAATAGGTGATAACTTTGGGTAAATAATAAGGCTTGCCTTAAGAGAAAAAAGGAGCAGAGAGGAACCACAAAAACAAGCATAAAATGAGCAAAAAAAATGGCAGTAAATCATATCTGTCAATAATTACTTTAAATGTAAATGGAATAAATGCTCCAGTCAAAAAACATAGGGTGATGAAATGGATAAAACAACAAAAAAACAAACAAACAAACAAAAAAAACAAGACCCATCTATATGCCGCCTACAAGAGACTCATTTCAGACCTAATCACACCTGCATATTGAAAGTGAAAGAATGAAGAAACATTTATCATGCAAATGGATGTGAAAAGAAAGCCAGGGCAGCAATATTTATATTGGACAAAATAGACTTTATTTTTAAAAGAGTTTTTATTATTTATTTGAGAGATAGAGAGAGCATGAGAGGGGGAAGGGGTAGACAGGATGAGAGAGAAGCAGACTCCCCACTGAGCAGAGAACCCAACACGAGGCTGGATCCCAGGACTCTGGGATCAATACCTGAGCTGAAGGCAGATGCTTAACCGACTGAGCCACCCAGGTGCCCTGGACAAAATATACTTTAAAACAAAGACTACAATAAGAGACAAGGAAGGATACTATATAATCACAAGAGGAGCAATCCAAGAAGAAGATATAACAATTGTAAATATTTATGCACCCAGTATATCCAAATACATAAGGAAGTTAATAACAAACAAGGAAGTAATCAATAGTAATACAAAAATAGTAGGGGATTTTAACACCCCGCTTACATCAATGGATAGATCATCCAAACAGAAAGTCAATAAGGCAATAGTGGCTTTGAATGACACATTGGACCAGATGGACCTAAGATATATTCAGAACTTTCCATCCTAAAACAGAATATACATTCTTGTTGTTATTGTTGTTAAGTAGGCTCCACACCCATCATGGAACCCAATGTGGGGCTTGAACTCACCACCCTGAGATCAAGACCTGAGCTGAGATCAAGAGTCAGAAGCTTAACCAACTGAGCCACCCAGGAGCCCTTACACATTATTTTCAAGTGCACGTGGAACATTCTCCACAATAGATCACGTTTAAGACACAAAAAAAAGTCTCAAGAAATTAAAAAAGATTAAAATTATACCATACATCTTTTCTGAACACAATGCTATGAAACTAGAAATCAACCACAAGGAAAAATCTGAAAAGAGCGCAAATACATGGAGGTTAAATAACATGCTCCAAAACAATGAATAGGTCAACCAAGGAATCAAAGAGAAAATCAAAAAATAGATGGAGACAAATGAAAATGAAAACAAAGAGTCTAGAATCTTTGGGATGCAGCAAAAGCTGTTCTAAGAGGGAGGCTTGGGACACCTGGGTGGCTCAGCAATTGAGGGTCTGCCTTCAGCTCAGGGCATGATCCCGGTCCGGGATCGAGTCCCACATTGGGCTCCCTGCGAGAAGCCTGCTTCTCCCTCTGCCTGTGTCTCTGCCTCTCTCTCTCTCTCTCTCTCTCTCTGAGTCTCTCATGAACAAATAAATAAATCTTAAAAAATAAAAGAGGGAGGTTTATAACAATACAAGCCTACCTCAAGAAGCAAGAAACATCTCAAACAACCTAAACTTATACCTAAAGGAGCTAGAAAAAGAGGAACAAACAAAACCCCCAAACCAGTAGAGGAAGAAAATAATAAAGATTAGACCAGAAACAACTGAAATAGGAACCAAAAAACAATAGAACGGATCAATGAAACCAGGAGCTGGTTCTTGGAAATGATCAACAAAATTGATAAACCTTTAGCCAGACTCATCAAAAAAAAAAAAAAAAAAAAAGAGAGAGAGAGAGAGAGAGGACAAAATAAAAATCAGAAATGAAAGAGAAGAAATAACAATTGACACCACAGAAATGCAGAGATCATAAGAGAATATTATAAAAATCAATTGCCAACAAATTAGACAACCTAGAAGAAATGGATGAGTTCCTAGAAATATATTATATCCCAAAACTGAATCGGAAGAAACAGAAAATTTGAACAGACCAACTATCAGCAATGAAATTGAATCAGTAATCAAAAAACTCCCAATAAATAAAAGACCAGGACCAGATGTATTCACAGGTGAATTCTACCTAACATGTAAAGAAGAATTAATACCTGTTCTTCTCAAACTATTCCAAAAAGTAGAGGAAGAAGAGCTTCCAATTTAATTCTAGGAGGCCAGCATTACCCTGATATCATAACCAGATAAAGACACCACAAAGAAAAAAAAAAAAAAAAGACACCACAAAGAAAGAGACCTACTGGCCAACATTTCAGATGAACATAGATACAGAAGTCTTCAGCAAATTACTAGTAAACAAAATCCAACAATACATTAAAAAATCATTCACCACAGGGATCCCTGGGTGGCTCAGCGGTTTGGCACCTGCCTTTGGCCCGGGGCATGATCCTGGAGTCCCAGGATCGAGTCCCACATCGGGCTCCTGGCACATGGAGCCTGCTTCTCCCTCCTCCTGTGTCTCTGTTTCTCTCTCTCTCTCTCTCTATGTCTATCATAAATAAATAAATAAATAAATATTTTTAAAAAATCATTCACCACAATCAAATGGGATTTATTCCTAGGATGCAAGGGTAGTTCAATATTTGCAAATCAATCAACATGATATATCGCATCAACAAGAGTAAGGATAAACACCATATGATCATTTCAACAGATGCAGAAAAAGCATTTGACTGTGTACAATATCCATTCATGATAAAAACCCTCAAAAAAAGTACATTTGAAGGAAACATACCTCAATATAATAAAGACCATATGTGAAATACCCACAGCTAACATCACGCTCAATGGTGAAAAACTGAGAGCCTTTCCCCTAACGTCAGGAACAAGACAAGGAAGTCCACTCCCACCACTGTTAGTCAACATAGTACTGCAAGTCTACCCTAGCCACAGTAATCAGACAACAAAAAGAAATAAAAACACATCCAAATTGCTCAGGAAGGAGTAAAACTTTCACTATTTGCAGATGACATGATACCATATATAGAAAACCCTAAAGACTCCACCAAAAAACTACCAGAACTAATAAATGAATTCAGTTAAGGTCAGAGAATACAAAACCAATATACAGAAATCCATTGCATTTCTATACACCAATAATGAAGTAGCAGAAAGGGAAGTTAAGAAAACAGTCCCACTTACAATTGCACCAAAATAATAAAATGCCTAGGAATAAACAGAACCAAGGAGATGAAAGACCTTAACTCTGAAAACTATGAAACATTGATGACCAAAACTGAAGACAACACAAACAAATGGAAAGACATTCCATGCTTATGGATTGGAAGAACAAATATTGTTAAAATGTCCATACTACCCAAAGCAATCTACAGATTTAATTCCATCTCTACTAAAATACCAACAGCATATTTTACAGAACTAAAACAAACAATCCTAAAATTTGTATGGACCCACAAAAGACCCTGGGGAGCCAAAGCAATCTTGCAAAACAACAAAAACCCAGAGGCGTCACAATTCCAGGCTTCAAATTATATTACAAAACTGTAGTAATCAAAACAGCATGGCACTGGCAAAAAATAGACATGTAGATCAATAGAACAGAATAGGAAATCCAGAAATGAACCCACAATTATACAGTCAATTACTCTTCAACAAAGCAGGAAAGAACAACCAATGGGAAAAAAGACAGTCTCTTCAACAAATGGTTGGGAAAACCAAACAGCCGCATGCCAAAGAATGAAACTGACCACTTTCTTACACTGTACACAAAAATTAACTCAAAATGGATTAAGGATCTAAATGTGAGACCTGAAATCATAAAAATCCTAGAGGAAAACATGGGCAGTAATTTCTCTGACATTGGCCATCGCAACATTTTTCTAGATAGGTCTCTTGAGGCAAGGGAAACAAAAGCAAAAACAAACTATTGGAATTACATCAAAATAAAAATCTTTGCAAAGCAAAAGAAAGAATCAACAAAACTAAAAGATGACCTACTGAACAGGAGAAAGTATTTGAAAACAAAATATCTGAGAAAGGGTTAGTCTCTGAAATATGTAAAGAACTTATATAACTCAACACCAAAACCCCCCAAATAATCCAATTAAAAAATGGGCAGAAGACATAAACACATATTTTTCCAAAGAACAAATACAGATGGCTAACAGACACGTGGAAAGATGCTCACCATCACTCATCATCAGGAAAATGTAAATCAAAACCACCTGTCAGAATGGCTAAAATTTAAAAAACTCAAGAAACAAGTGTTGGCAGGGATATAGAGATAAAGGAATTCTCAAGCACTGTTGGTGAGAAGGCAAACTGGTGCAGCCACTCTGGAAAACAGTATGGAGGTTCCTCAGCAAATTAAAAATACAACTACCATATGATTCAGAAATTCTGGTATTAGGTATTTACCCAAGGAATATAAAAATATTAATTAAAAAATATATATGTACCCCTGTGTTTATTGCAATTGTTTACATTAGCCAAATTATGGAAGCAGACCAAGTGTCCATCAACTGACGAATGGATAAAGAAGTGATATTATATATAATGATATATATATTATACCAGATATATATATCATTTATATCAGATATGATATAATATGTTTTATATTATATATGTAATAGAATATTACTCAGCCATAAAAAAGAATGAAATCTTGCCATTTGCAATGACATGGATGGACAATGGCATGGATGGATCTAGAACGTATAATGTTAAGTGAAAAAAGTCCGAGAAAGACAAATACCATATGACTTCACTCATGTGGAGCTTAAGAAACAAAACAAATGAATATAGGGTGAAATGAAAGAGAAGAAAACCAGGAAACAGACTCTTAACTCTGGAGAACACACTGATGGTCACCAGAGGAAAGGGCACTCTGGGGAGGGTGAAAGAAGTGATGGGGATTAAGGAGGGCACATGTTGTGATGAGAACTGGGTAATGTGCGGAAGTGCTGAGTCACTCTCTTGTACACCTGACACTAACATATGACACTGTACGTTAAATATACTGGATTTTAAAAAATTTAAATAAAAATATATAAAGTGAAATACATGCTAACAATGCTTTTTTAAAAAAGTGTCCTGAAACTGCCAATCACCTTTTTAGAAAGTGCTGATTTCGGCTCAGGTCATGATCTAGGGTCGTGGAGTGGAGCCCTTTGTCCGGCTCCATGCTGAGCGTGGAGTCTACAAGATTCTCTCTCTCCCTTCTCCCTCTGCCTCTACCCCGCTTCTGCTCATGTGCTCTCTGTCTCTCTCTCTCTCTCAAAAAAAAAAAAAAAAAAAAAAAAAGAAAAGAAAGAAAAGTGCTGAGTGACAGCTAAACCAAAACATGGAACAATCAGGGTGGGACTGCCTCTTAAAACAATGGAGGATTTTTCCCTGTGAGTTGCGTAGTGAATTATATTTGACACACCTTCTCCAGATGGGTGAAAAAATAGACATATTTTGAGGCCCTGGAAACTTGACATGGCTTTTATCCTTGTTACGTGTAATGGTTTTATGAACATGATATGATGGCAACGCTGTTGATGAAATGATTTTGATAATCCTGTAAAACTTATCACACATTTCTACATATTGAGAAGGACACATTAAGAGAGGCAAAATAATAAAAAAAAAAAAAGAAAAAAAAAAAGAAAAAACGAAAAAAGAAAGATAAGGCCTGCCTTCCTCCTAGCAGGGGCCACCTCACAAGAGAGGACATGGCTCTGTTCTTGGACAAGTCTTGCTGTTACTCTTTGGCCAAGCGCCTTTGTTCCGTGGACAAGCCACACTGTCTCCTGACAGGGCTCCTGTCGTGCCAGTGTGTGGCAGGAGCTGGCACAGCGGCCTATTTCCAAACCTTCTGGAGTCAGGCCAGCCCTGCCTAGAGTCCCAGCCCCACCCCACCCAAGGCAGGGAAAGGGCAAGGGGTTCTCGGGCCTGCCTCCCTGCACTCATTTCCCTTCCCAGCACCTGCTCTTTCGTGATTGGTGATGGGTGTCCATTTCCCCCAGGAAACCGGCCCTCATCCCAGGTCTGCAATCCTGTCCTGCAGTGACCAGTAGAACAGCCCAGAACACAATAGTCCAGAGGGCTTTGTGGTCATCGGTTTTCAATTGTGCCATGTGGAGGACAGGAACCATCTGCCCCAATTACGTTGTTCTGAGCGTCCTTAGTTTTCTGCAGCCTCTCCTCAGGAGAGGTTAACACTCTGCCCGAATGTCCCTGACAGCCCTCTGGGCCTTCAGCTCCTGTAAACAATTGCTCAGGCAGAAAATACTTTCTACTCCACAAGAATAAGCAAACACTGTAATTCCCAGCATTTGCACAAAGGTAAGAAATATTTCTCCCCTTCTCTGAAAGCAAAATTGCAGAGACTTAGCTCAGACTTCATCATGTACAAAAACAGACACCACCAAAACAAAACATTTATCATCCAAACCTAAAATCACCATCCAGACTAATAATGACTTTAATTGTTCCAAAGAGCACACATGAGGTGTTTGCTTCGTGTGTGTGTGTGTGTGTGTGTGTGTGTGTGTGTTTGTAACAAAATGACTCACAAAGTGTGACCAGATGGATTCAACCCACTGTCTTCTTTCTGGACAAAAATGGACACAGATTTGAATGGCAATTTCCTCAGATTCTACCCATACACATGATTCTCAAGGAACGTGGCAGGTGCCAGCTTCACCCAGGACACGCCCATTCAAAGGAATAACTAAGTGAATTTATTTTTAAAGATTTTATTTATTTATTCATGAGAGACACACACACAGAGAGAGGCAGAGACACAGGCAGAGGGAGAAGCAGGCTCCCTGCAGGGAGCCCCGTGCGGGACTCGATCCCAAGACCCCAGGGTCACGCCCTGAGCTGAAGGCAGATGCTCAACCACTGAGCCAACTAAGGGAATTTAAAAGAGCTTCTTACTATTGGAAATAGTGTCAAGTTTCTTGGCCTGAAACTATACTGAGACATCTTGCAAATGTCATTTCTGTATTTTGCCAGTAATTTTCACGGGACTGGTGAACCTGGTGCCCTAAGACCAGACCCAGACAAATGTCCTGAGTGCCAACAATGGAATAGGGTGCAGTCTAAAAATCACAGAACGCCAAGCAGCCTAGATTCTGGGTAATGTTCATGCATAAACTGTTGAAGGGGAATTTATGAGCGTTTATAAAAGGAAACAGTGATTTCTAGGAGCTCATATAGATTCACCTGTAATGTTAAGGTCTGGTAACCCTTTTTTGCTTTTTGAGAGGGCTATTGAGCTCAGGGGATTCTGAGATGCGGGTCTGCGTTTCAGGAAGAGAGCAAGATTGCTCACTTCACCTCTGACCCTGTAAATTAGAGGTTGGAAATTGGCAGCCCACGGTGCCCTGTGTTTTGTTTGGCTCTGTCCGGCATTTATGATGCTTTTGATTCAATTGCCAACATCTAAAAAGAGAGAGTGTGGTAGATCGTATTCTTGCCTCCGTGGTCCCCACCCCACCCCCGTGCCCACCAGTGGCCATGTGAACAGCAGTGTCTCCCCGTGAAAGACAGAGAATCAGGCCTGCAGCCTTCTCCCCTTGCCCAGGCTTGGCTGGGCCACCTGCTTTCACCGACGGAGTATGAGCAAGAGTGACCCATGCGACCAAGGAGTCGTAGCTTGAAGAGGGACCTCAGGGGGGTCCTCAGGCCTTCTTTTCCCTCTGCCACAAGAGAGCACATCCAGATTGGAGCCTGCCCTTCAGCCTGGACCCTGGGAAGAAACAACCATTCATAGTAGAGCCATCTCTGTCAAGATGTGGCAGGAACAGAAGTGAAGGTCTACTGGTGTAAGCCCCTGATATCTGGGACTGTTGGTTATTACAGCCCTAACCTAAACTAACTGAAAGTGAGACAGGAACTATCCCATAAGAATCTGGATCTTCGGGGCACCTGGGTGGCTCAGTGGTTGAGCATCTGCCTTTGGCTCAGGGCATGATCCCGGGGTCCTTGGATCGAGTTCCCGTTTGGGGTCCCTACAGGGAGCCTGCTTCTCCCTCTATGTCTCTGTCTCTCTCTATCTCTCATGAATAAATAAATAAAATCTTAAAAAAAAAAAAAAGAATCTGGATCTTCCACTGCTCTTGAAGAGCCAGAAGATGGATGACACTGGCCTTCAGAGCCCCATGGCAACAAATGGCGGGAGATGAAGGGTGGCTCCCCCTTGGGGTGGAGACTGGTCACCACCTGCCCACTTTATTCATCTGCATAGCTTGCCCGCCCTTCCAAGCTCCCAACTCAAACCCCTGTGCCTCTTCTGCCCAATGAGAGCCACAGGGAGCCTGGGAGGGCCTGTTCTGGGCAGTAATATCCTCTGTTTCAGGCATTGTCAGCTCCTCCACACGCTTACACCGCAACTGCTCACCCAGCCGCCTACCACCTGCACTCCTCACTTCGGTCTCAGAACATCTCTAAGGCTCCTTGAAGGGAGTCAGTTCTCACCTGGCACAAACCACAGGAGAACCAAGGGTTGTCTCACTTGTCTCTCAGCTTTGGAGACACGCTGCTGGAAGCCAGACCCCTAGAGTTTCCCCACTGCTCAGCTCCACACATTATCTGCACACCTTTAAGACTTCACTGCCCCCTCCTCCCAGTCCTGGAATCCTTGGCAAGTGCTCCACGGGTGGGCGAGCTTGGGGTATGATGGAAATGAAGGTGTCACGAGTTCTGCTGCTGTGGGGACACTGCCACATGGAAGCTACCAAGTGTCTGGGAGCAAGCCAAGGGTCTTGGAAGATCCACTGCTGACATTTGGTTGGCTACAGCTACCTATTGCTGACATCTCCTGGCTTCCTTGGGCCTCGCCTAACTGGAGAGAGTCAGCCTCACTCACTTGAAGTGCAGCAGCATGGTCTATACACACTAACTGTCCCCTCTCCGGAAACCTGTCAGGGACCAGGACCCTAAATGCATAAGTTATAACCTGACAGACCTGATGCCTCGGCATCCCAAACATCCTCCCTTTAGCAATGACCCCAGGCCCCTGGTGTATTCACAGGCACGGGTTTGTGGCAGTGATGCATCATGGTCTCCTGTCCCTGCAGGGTCCCTGATGGACAGTGAGAGAAGGTGAATGCAGAGCTCAATAAGCATTCAAAGATGTGCTTTTTATTTTTTAAGTAGGTTCCATGCCCAGCCTGGAGCCCAACGTGGGGCTTGAACTCACAACCTTGAGATCAAGGCCTGAGCTGAGATTAAGAGCTGAACACCTAACCAACTGAGCTACCCACATGCCCCTTGGCAACCCACTTTTTGAAACCCCTACCTTCTCTTGGAGCCCAGGGTTTTGTGAAACTAGACCCAGGTGGCACCCACCTCCTCACCTAGTGCAGGGAGGGAGAAAGTGGGAAGTGGAGCATCCCAGGCTCCCTGGCTAGAGGAGGCCTCGTGGTGGTGAGGCCTGGGGTCCTGAACTGCCCCCCAGGACGTCTAGATACATTTGCCTCATCTGGCCACTCATCTGCCCATGCCAACCCCATCCAATGGCTGCTGCCAGAGAGAGCCTCATAAAACACACCCCTGATTATGCCATTCCCCCACTTATCCCTCTCTCGCCCGGTTCCCATCGCTTTCAGGATATAGTTCAAGCAGCTGAGCACAACAAGCAAGTCTGTTCATGATCTGGCCCCACAGGCCTTTCTGCCCTCCCTTACCCCACTTCCCAGCTGCCCCTGAGTTCACACCTTATCAGCCTGCTCGGGGTTCTGCAAACCCACCAGGCTGTGGCACGCCTCCCGGTCTCCCCTGTGCCAGGAACACCTCTCCTGGCTTCTTCTCACACCAGGCCCTCCTGGGTGTTGCCTCCTTTGGCAGGCTTCCCCGGGCCCCTTGGGCTAATTCTGATGCCCAGTCCCGAGGTTCTGAGCAGCCTGGGCTCCCTGCGGCAGGGTAGAGCCGTTCTTACTGTGCACTACCACCTGAGAGCAGAGGCTCTACATGTCTGGCGTCCATGTAGCCTCTGGTATCAAATGATGCTTTACTTAAAGACCCTTGGGCTTGTTGATCTGTTCATTCATTCATTCATTCATTCATTCATTCAACATTTACACTTGGCAGACACTGCGCTGACTGCATGGGATCTCACATTCCAGTGTAGTAAGAAAGATGGCAAACGAGTCAGGCACTGAACAATGAGCTAGGAAAGAAAGGCTATGTCAGGTGATGGTGGGTGTTGTGGAGAAAGATAAAACTGTATAGGGCAGATGGAGCTGGGGTAGCAGGTGATTTGCTCTTCTACTTAGGGATGCCTGAGAAAACCTCTCAGATGAGATGGCCTTTGAACAGAGAGCTGAAGGAAGTGAAAAATCGTGCAGTTGTTTGGGGAACAGCCAATGCAAAGGCCCTCCAGTCGGGTAATGCTAACTGTGGTGGCGAACAAATCCCCCAACTTCATAATAAAATTATGGTGCAATAAATGTCTATCTCTTGCTCATGTTCCAGTCCAGGGTCATGCTGCTGGTTGATAGCAGCATTCTTCCTCTGGGTCCAGAGACACACATGCCTTCTATCCTATGGCTTTCCCATTCCCACAGACCTCAAAGACCTCCCCATGAAGTGGGTAGCTGGGGAGTAGGGAAAGCACAAAGGATTCTTAGGACGTGTACCTCCAGGTGGAAGTGTCAAGCACCACTCCCTGCACTTCCTGTTATGCACCAGAGGTAGGAACCGGTCAGGAGGCTGCCCCTGAATGCCAGGGGTCTGGCTGGGCCGCTGCCTCCCAGCAACCAGGCCATGCTACGGTTGGGCATACTGGGGGGCCAGCTCACCACCTTTGCCTATGAAGGGTACAGTGCTTGGCAGTTTGAGGCTAAGTAAGGAGGCTGGTGTGAGTGGGCAGAGGGAGCCAGGTGAAGGGAACAGGTGGGAGAGGTGATAGCATGGGTGCCGGGCTGTCGATGTAGGGCCCTGTAGGTCACTTTAAGAATATTATAAGATAGTTTTACTATCTATGGAATGGAAGCCCTCGGAGGGTTTTGAGCAAGGCAGTGGCATGAAACGACTTACACTTTGAAGAGGTGCCCTGGCAGCAGTGTGGAGATGAGACTGCAGAGGATGGGGGGACATGGGTGGGCAGAAGCGGGCAGTGCCGCAGGGGTGAGGTGATGCCGCCCCGGACCAGGCGCCAGGGCAGGGTGAGTGCAGAGCCATCTATCTAGAAAGAGCTCCACCCAGTATAGGACTCCAACCTCTCATCTGCTCTCATCTACTCTCTGGGAAAGAGGTCAGAGAGTATTTTTAGGCTTTACCGGCCACGTGGTGTCTGCTACTACTCAACCCTGCCCTGTAGGGTGAAAGCAGCCATCAACAACATGGAAATGAATGAGCATGGCCTTGTTCCAGTACAGCTTTAGTTACAAAAACAGGCGATCAGCTGGTGAAGTTTGCAGACCCCCCAGGATCCCCGTCACAGGGCATTGGTCTCCTTTAGTCATACGCTCCTGGTGGAGGCGGTGGCCCTGGTTGCGGAGCAGAACATGACTGAGAGCTCTGTTACTGCTGAGAGTCTGTGCGACAGCCACTCCCCACGAGCTGAATTTCTCGTAGTAACCCTTGTGGTGTAAGAATGAATCACGGCTTCCCACTGCCTTTGAGCAAGTTCTCTCTTGACAAAGGAAATGGCTTTTGGCAAGCCCCTTTTTTATTATAGTTTGGGCTCATCAGCTATTCTTCTATAACTAAATACCTTTATTATGTGTAATTAAGGCAGCAACTGAGAAGAGATGCAAATGTGCTCTTAAAAACCCAGCGTCGCCGAGAGCTCTGCAACCTTTTAAAAGAGCAAGTTTCAGCCGAAACGCATTGGGCACATGCCAAGACAGGAAGAGGACAGAGTAAAAGCTAAGGGGAGGCATTAGAAGACAAGGGGGCTGCAGCCGGGGGTTGAGAAACTCAGGCCAGTGCAGCCAGTGGTCCCCCCTGTGAGCTGAGCGCTGAGCGGGCTGGGAGCCCCAGGGAGCAGCCTTAAGGGCCAGCAGGCTCTTCACCCCCTGCAGTGGCTGCCCTGCCCCAAAGTTCAAGTCCTGTAGCCACAGAAATAGAGCAGCCTGCCGTTTCCCCAACTTTCTGGATATTTTCTTTCTTAGAGTTTCTTCCACTTCTTTGCACTGCGAGTTGTATAGGTTATATTGCAGAGATATTTAACTAAAGAACACAGAAAGCTAAAGGATCTCTTTATAAAAGCTTCCCCCGAGGGGTTTCTTGTCTCATTCAAAGTATTTGTACAAGCATCCTGTCTCAAGCTTCATTAGGAAAAACTAAAATCAGGTACTCACAGTCCACAGCATTATAAACAGTGATGGAAAATCCATAGTTTAGGGAATAGATCTTAATCAGGTCAGACCATTTGTGTGGATTGGTCAACACGGGGAAGATTCTGGCATCTTAGAAGGAAGAGAAGATCTCCTTGCCTCCTTTGGGATGAGGGACAGAAGCCAGAAACGATCCCTTTGTATGGCACAAGCTTGCCCAACCAAACCTTCTGCGGTGGTGCAAACATCCGGCACCTTCACTATTCAGGAGGTTGGCCACTGGCCCTGATGTGTGGCTACTGAGCACTTGAAATGTAGTCGGTGCGGCTAGGCCATTAAACCACACACTGCAGGGACACCTGGGGGGCTCCGTTTGTTAAGCAACGGCCTTCAGCTCAGGATCCTGGGATAGGGCCCTGGGATTGAGTCCCGGGAGCCTGCATCTCCTTCTCCCATTGCCCTTCACCTCTGCTCATGCACACGCGCCCTCTCTCCTTCTCTCAAATAGATAAATAAAATCTTAAAAAAAAACAAAACAAAAAACCACATTCTATTCTAGTGACCTTGTACCTAAACATGTAGCTCTGGTAGCCAGTGAGCACTATATGGGACAGAGTGGCTGCAGTGTGTTGGTTAAGAGCTTGGGCTCAGGAGTCAGACCCAGGTCTCGATGCTGGCTTCCCACTTTCTGTGACCAGGCCAGATGCTTCCTGCCACTCGTCCTTGACTTCCTCATTTGCAAGCTGGGAACGACTGTGCCTCTTCATGGAGTAGCTCTGAGAATGAGGTGAAGGCACGGAGATAAAGCACCTGGCATGGTGCCAGCCAGAAGGTAAACACTCTGTACCTGCTTACTGTGTTGGTTGGTCTCTGGGAAGCTCCTTAAAGGACCCATACGCATCTTCGAGATGTTTCAGAGAGGTTGCAGCTAGGGCACTTGTGCTGGTTTCTCTCACTGAGTCTTCCCTGGTGTTAAGTGATTCCCTATTGCATTTGACTAGGAGTGAGAGATGAAGGGGGGCAGAAGGAGAGCCAGAGGCCATCAAACCAGACTCTGACTCCTGCTGATCATCTTTGTGGAGGCAAAGACTGCTAGTTGCTCACTCAATCTTTGGGTGGCAGTGTGGCCAGCTAAAAGTTCCCAGGCTGTTCTGCAGTTAGGGGTAGTCAATAAGATGTGAGCAGATATGTGAGTTGCGACTTTCAGGAAGCCTTCAGAGTCATCAGAGAGTTTGTAAATGCCCTTTTGCCTTTTGCCCATTCACCTTTCCTCCTACTTTCTATCTGGAAGGCCAGGCATGATGGCTGGAGCTCCAGCAGCCTTGAGGAGCTGTCCTTGTGGATGAAAACCCTGAAGTGCTAAAGATGAAAGAGCACAAATAGAAGAGGCCTGGGTTCATGGACACTATAAAACCAGCATACCAGCCTGGGACCGCTCACCTCCAAATTTCTCTTATATACAAGAAAACTTTGTATCGGGGCACCAGGGTGGCTTAGTCAGTTAAGTGTCTGCCTTTGGCTCAGGTCATGATCTCCAGGTCCTGGGATTGAGCCTCATGCCTGGCTCTCTGCTTGGTGAAGAGCCTGCTTCTCCCTCCCTCTCCTCCTGCCACTCCTCCTTCATATGCTCTCTCTTGCTCTCTCAATCAAATAAATAAAATCTTTCTTAAAAAAGAAAATTTGGTTCTGTTTATGCCATTATTCCTTTTATTTTCTTATATGTGGCAGAACCTAATATCAGCTGTGACTAATTATTCCTGAGCAGTGATTAAATCTACCAGCCTCGGTTCTATGGCATATGTTTGATGAAAAGAAAGCTGGAGATCAATTCAGTCCTTGTTTCCTCATTCCGCCTGCAGGGGGCACCTAAACTCACTGCAACATTAGAAATCATCTGTTCTGGCCAATCTCTTTTTTATTTATTTTTTAAAGTTTTTATATATTTATTTGACAGAGAGAGAGCAAGAGCCTAAGCAGGGGGAGCGGCAGGCAGAGGCAGAGGGAGAAGTAGGCTCCCCGCTGAGCAGGGAGCCCAATGCAGGGCTCTATCCCAGGACCCCAGGATCATGACCTGAGCCGAAGGCAGACGCTTAACCACCTGAGCCACCAAGGTGCCCCCCCTCCTTTTTTTAATCAAGCCTGTTTACTATTTTTTCTCCTTCTGATCCTGTGTTTCAAAATAAGGTCCCCCTCCCCACCATCAATTCAGTTATAATTGGTTTACTCATCATGACAATCATTTAACAACCGTAGTGGACATTTGTCCCGGGGTGGGGGGGGGGGGGGGAGGCTGTCCAGCTGCTGATCCTCTTTCTACATTTGGGGAACTCTCCTAACACAATAGAGGTTCCGAGGACCTGATACTCGCTGTCCCTGTCATATGCTGGACGTGAGCACAGAAAGCTGAAGATGAACTAACTGGATAGTCTGACTCAGGACTTTACATCCAGAGTGATGGGCGCCAGGCACCAGCCATGGTTTGGGATTCATTCCTCAGGCAGCAACATTCTGTGCTCTAACATGGTGGTTCCAGGGGCTCCGTCCGTGTCTAGTGCCCAGCGGCCCTCTAACCGGGCTGCTGCTGTGCTGTGAGCCTGACTGAGCACCCCACGGCTCAGCTTTCTCTGCTTACTGCCCATTTCCAGAGCCTGGCCCTCCTGCTTTTCTCTTTCTTCTGGAGCCAGCTGACATTCTTCTGACATGCTTATTTTTTGCTTAAGTCAATCAGACTTGGTTTCTATTCTTTACAATCAAGAATCCTGACTGATGCACATGCTGAGCAACATGATTTTACCTGTGATACCACACAGGACTGCTATCCTTCCAGCCAGATAAGGAGACAGTGTTTACCTTAGCTAGTGCAGCCTTAACTGTATACTTTCTTTTAAACTTTTAAAAACACCCAAGTATTGTTTACTCTGTTTCTTCATTTTCCCCACTGTGAGTATTTAAGGACTGGGAACTCAGACCTGGAAACCACTGATACCATTGCATTTCCTCATTTTACAGATGACAAATGGAAGCCCAAAGAACTTCTCAGTGAGGGTCACTAGCCATTGGCTCTTGCACTTGCTTGGCCTGTAGACACGCTCTCCCAAGGAGCTCAAAGTCAGGTAGGAGGGAGGGTGATTCGAGTGCATGCAAAATTCTACTCTTCTGGAGAAGAGTTCTGGGAGAACCACAAAGACCCAGATATCATGGAAGAGGGCAGGTGAAGATATTCAGAAGAGACATGTGAGTGACGGTGAGAAGGGCAGGAATGGGAGTTTCAAGAACCCGTGCACAGTGAACGAAAGCAGGAATGTGGCAAGGCTGCCAGTAGCACTGCAGATGTGAACCTCTGTTCTGGACCAGGTAAGGAGGTGTGCCCAGAACAAGGTGAGGTACAAGAGTAAGGAACTCAAGAGGACGTTTGGTAGAAAGCTTCCAAAGTCAGAGAGCAAAATCAATACGTGCCTGCATCCTGCTTTAAGAGTGAGTGATCAGAAACATCTGAACATGAGAAATAAATTTTTGAAAGACCATTCACTTTAAAAATGGATTCTTGGGACACCCAGGTGGCTCAGAGGTTGAGCGTCTGCCTTTGGCCCAGGGCGTGATCCCGGGATCCGGGATCGAGTCCCACCTCAGGCTCCTTGCAGGAAGCCTGCTTCTCCCTCTGCCTGTGTCTCTGCCTCTCTCTGTGTCTCTCATGAATAAATAAATAAAATCTTTTAAAAAATTAAAAAAATAAAAATGGATTCTTCACTTTAAAGAGACAAAGACACATCTATTTGCCAGGGTACAGGAATTTTTGCTTTCCTGGTTTATTTTCTATGTTTTAAGGCGGAGTTATTCTTCCCATCTCACAGATTAGAAACCAAAGCTCAACAGGTGACACATTCAGTCAAAGTGACAGTTTATAGGAGGTGGACCGAGATGTCTGGCTCCAAAGGCCCCGTTTCCTGTCCTGTCCGGCTGCCTCCTACAGAGCTCCTTGAAACAACCAACACTCGAGATGCATTTGGAAGGCACTTCTCACCGGAGAGACTCAATTTACAAAAGATTAGATTTGCCCGTGATTCTGAAAACACATCCGTTGCCCAAAGCATTATGCAACATTATAAGGATAAATAGCTTGGGTCCCCTACAAAAAAGAGGGAAATAATAGAGGAAGTGTGGTTAATTAATGCAGTAGGAACTGAGACACTACAGGAGCAGAAGAACATGCACTCCCGGAATATGATACAATGAGCGGCTTCATTAGGAAGACAATTGATGTGGTAGGAGAGATAATAGCAAGAGAGAGGAAAACGTAAAAACAAATTAGTCTACTAGAAAACACCAATTTGGAAATATTTCATAATGATGGATTTGTAAGAAATCCCTCTGCAGTAAACAGCCACAGAACTCTTGCTTGTAGAGATCTTAAGAAATAGGTCAGCTTCTCCAGGTTGGGCAGGTTTATGTGTGATTTTTCCTCTTCCAGGGGGAAGGGGGTGGCTGGGGATTTTCAAAGGCTCCCTTTAGTTTAGGATTCTAAGATTCCACTTATGGGCCTTTCTGTGACTATCACTTTTTAAAGCTGGTTAACTGGCTCTATTTTTTCCCCCTCTGATTCCCCACAGGGCTTGAACTGAATCAGACCCCATTTGGAGTCTTGTGTCACTTTCTGGGCACCACATTTTAAAAGGGACGTTGACCTGCTCTGCCTCTAGAGAATGGAACCAAGACAGATGGGTGGTAGTTGTTCAGAGATCAGTTCTGGCTCCATTCGAGAAAAGCCTGTCTCCCGCTATCAGAGCCCTCTGACAATGGAACCGGCTGCTTTTTCAGATAGTTTGCTCCCAGGGATTGGAAACACTGAAGCAGGGGGTGTTTTAACAGCTGTCAAAGTTGCTCTAGAAGAGATTTTCTTTCTTTCTTTCTTTTTTTTTTTTTTAGTAAGTTTCCTTTCAATTCCAACACCTTATGATTGATTGATCATATAACTCTTCAGTATGTTTTACCAAGTCAATAGCTCCTTTTTAGGTTTTTTTTGTCTTCATCGTAAGCCTCTTTCTTTTCCACCAGAGGGAGGAAGGAAAAGCTGTTGGCAAAAACAATATGGAATGACGGTAACTGTTGCAACTAACGTGGAGGTCTTATTGTTGTCTCACTGTGCCACGTTCCCTCCACTGGGCAGGCAGGAGGCTGTGTGGCCTATTGATCAAAGTAGACATCCAGAGCCCAGTCAGGGTGATGGTGGCAGCGCTAGAACCTCCCAATGGTCCCTGAGCAGGTCCACATGCAGGAGCAAGGGCGCCCCAGGCTGACAGAGGCCATACGTCCTCTGCAAGCATACCCATCTTGGTTAATGGCACCTCTCCCCATCCAGATACGTGACCCTCTCTGCACCCCCACACCACACCACTATACTCAGTCCATCACCATGCCCTGCCTACTTCCCATTCATCTTCATGACCTCTGTGCTTCCCAAGCCCTTCCCCCGACCTGTCATTCAAACCTGCACCCCAGCCCTGTGGGCTCTCTCCAATGTGTTTACACAAATCTCAGCTCCTCTGCCTCCCCATCCTCCATTGCTCACACCGCTACTGGGACGAAGAACCTTTGTCTCAGCCCAATCTGTACAGGCACCTGTGTGCTTCTTCCCCAGTCCTGTCTGACTTCATGCCCCCTATCCCAGCCCTTATGTTCTCAACCCACTCACACCAACCTTCTTTCCACCCATGAGTCCTCTCCACATGGGGCCTTCGCCCTTGCTCTTGTGTCTGCCTTGGGCAAATGCTCTTCCACCCTCTTGGCCTAGTAAAGGCTTACGGTTCGGATGCTTCCTCAGGGAGGCCTCCCTCACCTTCATGACCAGATCATGTCCCCCTTTGGGTCTAAGGCCACAGAGCCCACACCTCTCCTCCCCAGAACTTCTCCCATTTACAGGTATCCCTCTGTTTCTGTGATGATTTCGTCTCTGGGATAGGGGGAGCCATGCTGAAGTGCTTGGCATGGTACCCGCTGAGTGAATGAATGAACAGAAGCTGTGTGAGATGCTCTGTGTTTCCAGTGGCTCTCAGAGGCCTAAGAGCCATCTAGACCCAGGAGGTGGTTATCCATACGGACTCCAGCCCTTGGAGGTACTGGGTGCCACACACTGTTGGGTGCCTCTTGGCCCTTGCCCATGGGGTTCTGCCATCTGAAAGGTTCTCTTTTGCCTCTTGTCAAAATCTTAGTCATTCAGCAGATGCAAGCACAGAAGGCTTGAGAAACCTTCACTGCCCCCCAGCAGAGTGGCTTCCTTGTCCTCTGAGCTGTTGGGCACCTTGTCCATGCGTCCACCGTTATGGCGTTTATCACATCATCCTGCAAAGCTCTGTGTATATGATGTTGCCTTAACCAGTCTGTGAGCTCTTTGAGAGCAACACCCTAACCCTCACACCTTGATCCCCAGGGCCTGTCATAGTACTTGGCTGTATCGGTCAGGACTTCTGGTAGCAAGCCACACAAATCAACTCCATCTCCTCACTTAAGCAAAAAAAGGTGAGCCACTCTTGTTCGCTTAGCATGCTCCAGCCTCTCTGCAGTTCCTCCAATTCCTCACAAACATGACAGTCTTGTGGGTGAGTCCTTCACAGGGAATAAGCCCATAAATGTGCAATGAACGCCGAATAGTAAGCACTGAAGGAGGAGGAGGAGGGAGAAGAAGAGTCGGGGAAGGAGGGAAGGGAAGGCCATGCTGAAGACCAGGTGAGCTCCCTGTGGTTTCGTTTGGGGCCACACCAATGGTTTCAAACTCACCATGGCCAAGGGGTACCTGGTCTGAGTCTGTCCTTCCCATATCCCTCTCATCCCTCTACTTTCTGAGAGATCAGCTCTGTCAATTCATGAAACTCAGGAGACGGGTGTCACGCTGGGCAGCCCAGAGCGAGCGCAGGGCTGGACAGCTCCAAGAGCACCCAGCCCCGAGCCCCAAGCCGCCTGTCCCTCCCAGGAAGGTCCCCATGAAGTTTCAGCAGCAACTCCATTGCTGCCAGCATCTACTCCATTCTTTGCTCAAGTCGTCTTTCCTTTGTAATTGCTTGATTTCTTTTCTTTGTTTTCCTAGTTAAAGTCTAACAAAGAATGAATTGGGTATTTCAGCCATTTGTGGTCATCATTAATTTCATGGTCCTCTGCATTTATTGAGTCTTATTTCCTCTCCATAATCTCTCTTCCCCTGATATTTGTAAAAGCACATCTTATTCTCCTTAATTGCTTTGGCTGGTGTGATCCAATTCTGAATTTTTTTTTTTTTTTTTTTTTTTTTTTGCCACTCTTATCTTTTCCTGGGAAGCTTTAACTGATGCAGCATATTCTTGTTTAATTCCCTTTCTTTTTCTCCGCAGACAGGAGAAGATTTCTTCCCCCGGAGCTTTCCAACAGTCTTTGGGGAAGTTGTGCTGATTTGTATTTTGCTTCTCCTTTAGAAGAAGTGCTGGGCTGGGCTTTAATTATGGGGGGGGGGGGGGCGCCCCCCACCACCACAGGTTTCTTCCCTGAAAACCATCCAGCTTTCTCCAGTCTTCCCACTGCAGCCAAACCGAGTGCTCTTTGCCCCTGGATGGCAGGTAATTCCCCTGACTGTTAAGCTGCTGGAACAGAAAAGGCTGTGCCTGGGGCAAGAAGGAAGAGGGAAACAGCCCAGTCGAAAGGGTTACCTATTAGCAGCCCTCATGCCCAAACTGGTGGTGAAGCTAACAGCTGAGACGATGCTTCATACCTCGCGGGGTCATGGCCGAGGAAAATTAAGTGCTCATTATCAATGACAGTGAAACTCCACTCCTGGGCTGCTGAGAGTCAGATGTAAAGGTCTACCTGGCTATTGTCTGTCTCTCCATCTCCGACCTGCGGGCATCACAGTTAGAGCTTCCCCCTGTGTATCTTGCTCATTTTTCTTATTTAACATCTATGTCATTCTGCCTTGACTTGTGCTTAGCCATCGAAGGGTCTCTGTCTCCCATATGGGTCTCTCTCTAACTCCTTTGCAACAGAAACATGCTTTGGACCCTATGATCCGCATTCCTAGTAGCATCGTTGCCCAAACTATTCTAGAAGTATCTCCGGCCTCCCTTCTCCCTCAGCCTTCATTCGCAATAGTCCACCAATTGGCGTCTTTGCTGTGTGCCCCTTTCCTTTCGCACTGGGTGGCCTTGTTAAATGTTCCCTGGCAGCAGTGAACCCTGGTGGTCAGCCACACCCAGTCCCCTTCTCTCAATGGTCGCTCCGGGTTTTCTTTCCATTTCTTTCCAGCATCTTCCCGGGTGCTGAAAGGAAGTTGACCCTACCCTACCTTCTGAGAAGAGAGCATGGTGAGTACATGACCAGTGAGACAGGAAAGGACACTTACACTTTTTGAAGACTTCTGGAATAAAAAGCTTCCTCGCTCTTCTGAGAGAAGTTCCACAAGTGGGCCACGAGGTGCTGGTGTCCGTCTTTACCACCATGTGGAAGAGCCCACCTGAAAACGAAGACAATGCAGAAGAAAGCAGAGCCAAGAGATACAGAAAGACAGAGGCCTACTTTCGTTATTTGAGCTCATGGATCCAGCTGTGCCTGACCCGCTCCTAGACCCTTGTCATACATCTATACTACGTTGGATCCAGAAGCAAATCCTTTCAGCACTGCCCTTGGGATGAGCCCCTAGAATAACCCCTTCTGTATGTCTGCTGATGTTTCGCAGGTCCCCTGGCTCAGACGGTCACCACAGCCCTCACAGGGCCTCCGCTCCTATCCCTTATGTAGCCAGAGGCTCTATTAAAATCATAAGTCAGCTAATACCACTGCTCTGTTCAGAATCCCCTAGAACTCTCCATTCAACACCAAGGTCCTTACCTTGACTCTCAGGCCCCTCCCGATATGCCTGTTCCCCTCTGACCTCATCTCCTACCACCCTAACCCCAGCTCAGCCCAGTCCGTCTTCACTAACCCTTTAACTCCTACCTCAGGGCCTTTGACCTTGCTGTTCCGTCTCTCTGAAATCCTCTTCCTCAGACCGATGTGTGATTTATTTACTCCTTTCCTTCAGGGCTCTGCTCAGCTATTACCTCTTCAGTTAAGCCATCCCTGACCATCTGCCTAAAATGGCACTTCCTCATCCCTCTGCATCCCTTGGTCTTGCTTTATTTTTGTTTATAGTGCCTGAAAATTTATATACTCATGTAGCTATTATTACCTGTATGTCCCTATTAGAATATACATCCGATGAGAAACCGGGGCTGTTTTGATTGCTGCCATATATACAATTCTTACAACAGCAACTGGCACATAGCAGGTTCTCAAAAAAGTACTATCAACTTACAGACTGAATGAATGAGTGAATGAATAAGCTAATCATCTCCTTATTTTGAGTGAGGTCTTTTTTGTTCTTTTTTTTTTTTTTTTTTTTTTTTTTTTAGGGAAAGTGCTCAATATTTCACCACTAAGTATGATGTTAGCTGTTTTTGTGTGGACATATGTTTTCAATTCTCTAAGGTAAATACCTAAGAGTAGAATTGCTGGATCATATGGTTACAATGTCTAGGCTTTTTTTAAAACATTTTTTTATTGAGGTATAACCGACATATAACATTATATTAGTTTCAGGTGTACAACATAATGACTCAATATCTATATATTTTGCAAAGTGGTCACCACCATATGTCTAGTTACATCCGTCGCTCTACACAGTTACAAAAGGTTTTACTTTTTTTTCTTGTGATGAAGATTTTGAAGATCTACTCTTTGCATCTTTCAAATATGCAACAGAGTATTATTAACTATGGTCACCACGCTGTGTATTACATCCCCATAACTTATTTGATTACTTATTTTGACCCCCTTCAACTATTTTGAGTAAGGTATTTTCAGTTGGCTTTCTGCCACTTGCAGACAAAGTGTCCTAACACAGGGTTTAATTCGTATTTGCCTAAGAAGTGGACAAATGAATATCTCAGGTTTGGTCAGACTGTAAGTTACATCTCATATAATAATGCCTGACCCATGACGGCCTCCTCTGAGTGCCAAGGCTCACACCATGCTCTCTCAGATACTCACATTGGTTTGCCAGATTAATGGCACAAATCTTGCCCTGGCCCCACATTACAGGGAAAATGAGGTTTGGAGGTGTTTAGCAACAGAGCAGGGACCAGACCTCATGCTTCCTGTTTCCTTGCCCACAGCTTGTGCCCATCTCACTTTTGCACTTCTGTCCACAGATCTGCAGCTTCATAGCACACACACACCCACAGCCTTGGGGGAGTGCTGTGAAATTCTGGGCCATGTGGTCTCTATTTATCTAACATTTCCAATTCCCTCTTCTCTGAAAGCCAATAAAACTGAATTTTTCCCACATGAGATGGTGGACTTTGGGGGAAAAAGAAAAGCAAGCATATGGCTCTCAGGAAATCAAATCTGCCTTGTGAGAGAGAGAAAAAAAAATTTCCCCCTGTAAGTCAGCCCATGGCATCATATTCTTCGCAGCTGCCTTTTACGTGTTGGGGGCGTGGACAACAGACATGTTGTCCTGCCTTGCGTGGCCCTAATACATAGCAAAATCTTCCTCTGCGATCTTCCTCCGGAGTGGTTCCTCCTTTCCCAGCTATTCCCCCAGGACGACATTAGCTCCCTCTTTAATTCCTTTCTCCTCGCTGCACACTCTGATGTTACTTGCCAACCCCCGGTGGACATGTGGAGACTTATTCAGTTTCACATGTAATAGATAAAACAGCAGGGGTTTCTAATCGGAAAGCATTTTCCAGGCTGCAAAAGGCTGCAGCAAACCACAAAGCTGCCAATATGGTTCAGAGTTTATTAATACACACTTGGCACACGTTGGCACCCAGCACTGCCCCGTCCCCCATGGGGAGGGAGGAGGGATTAGTTGTAAGTTAACAGACAAAACCCATAGGAGATGGAAGCCGAGGGTGCAGCCCCCTTTCCAGGGGTCTTCTGGCGAGCTCCTTTGTTGTTGTTTTTTAAAAACTTAATGTATAATTGACATTCAAAGAATGTCATATGTTTAATGTACACAGTTTGTTGAGTTTGGACATCTGCAAACACCCATGGTACCGTCACCATGATCAAGGGCACAGACATATCCAACACTTGCTGAAGTTTTCTTGTGACTCCTTGTTTTCTTTTTTTTTTTTTGTTTTGTTTTTTTTGTTTTGTTTTGTTTTGTTTTTTTTTTTGACTCCTTGTTTTCTATCACAAGAACACTTGATGTGATGGCACAGCCATTCTAGAAAACAGCATGGGGTTTCCTCAGAAAATTAAAAATAGAACTACCATTCAATTCGGCAATTCCACTTTTGGGAATTTATCTGAAAGAAATGAAATCACTGTCTTGAAGAGCTATAGGCACCCCATGTTCATCGCAGCATTATTTACACCAGCCAGACGTAGAAACCACCATTCATCGATGGATGAAGGGAGAAAGAAAATGTGGTTGATATACACCATGGAATATTATTCAGCCACGAAAAGGCCAACCTGCCATTTGTGACAAGATGGATGAAACCTGAGGACATTATGCTAGGAGAAATAAGCCCAACAAAGACAAATAGAGTATAATCTTACTTAAATGTGGTACTGTGGACTCCTGAGGCTAAGTCACAAAAAGCCAGGCAGGCATGCTGGCTCTCTGGTGGCCCCCTTTCTGACACTCCTTCTCAGAAGGAGGCCCCCACGCTGTGAGGAGCCCAGGCCGATGCACAGGCCACTTGGGGTGCTATGGCCAACGGTCCTCCAGCCCTCCCAGTGCAGACATTGAGCCCGCCAAAAAAGTTGCCAGTGTCACCCCAGTATGTTGGGTCTTACCTGCGGGGCTGCAGGAGCGGCGGGGCAAGGGGGAGCCAGCCCACGGGGCCTGCAATCATGGTAGCAGTGTGGTTGTTTCATTCCACTACGTTTGTGGTGGTTTACTGTACATGCAGCCTCCCCCCGCCTCACTTCCCCATCCTCAGTCAAATCTAGAGTAGTGCAAAGAGGCCTCCTGTCCCATTGCTTTAAACTCTGCAGAAAGAACCAGACCGCACGGCAGGCAGCATCGAGTGGCTCCCGCTCTGAACAAAGCCCCCTAGGACTTCCTAGCCAGCCAGCCCCTTCCTCTTCTCCCCGACCCCCCCACATGCACAAGGCATGGTCCCACCTCAGGACTATGCCCACACTCTCTAGAGTACTCCTCCCCCACAGTCCTACCCCTCAGCTCCCTTCCACCTCCACTCGGAACCTCTTCCTCGGGGTGACCTCTGCGGTTGACATCTGTCAAAGAGCAAAGCCCCCACCCTTCCTCGACTTCCCTTTCCTACCTCGTTTCCCTCCCGAGTCATCACTGCCTAAACACTTCTCTACTACTTGCCCATGTGGTTGAGGATCTGTGTCCCCTCTTGAGGGTAAATCCGGTGTGGGTGAGGACGCCCCCGAGCCCAGGGGCTAAGGAGGGCTTGGCACAGGAAAGCAGCCCATCAGTAAACCCTCATTGAACAGGTACCCGAATACTATGGAACAAGGTGCTGGTTTTGCCGTTATCCCTAGAAATCAACAGAATACGTGCCTGTCACAGTTCAGAGTTCTTAAATGAGTAAGTGCAAGACACGAAGAATGGACAGCCTTTAGAACATAGGATGGATTTCATCCTCCTCCTGCCTTGCCTCCTCTCATGTGTCAGACCAAAGTGTGGGTTCCCTTAGAGGCTCCCTCCTGCTGCGCCCTATACCTCATGGTTGTCTTTCACTAACCTCTTTATGAATCAACATCCTGCTGATCTGTCAAGGTCCAGCACTGGCACCCCCTGTCCCAGCCAGAGCGCTTGGGCCTGGGAATCCCACCTGAACCAGTCGGCGCCACTTCTCAAGGGCACCTGGGTTCCTGGGGGCCAGTGTCACCTCCCTCCTCCATCTGAGGTCAGCAGGGGGAGGAGGGCTGCATGCATAACACCACCCCTTGCCCCTGGGCAGCCTGAGATACAGATGGGGTGTTGGGGAGCTGGGAACCATGATGGACGGGAGGGAAGGGAGAGGTCCGGAGAACACCAAGCTCAGACTCAGAGCTGCCAGAGGAGTGGCAGAGCTAACCGACACAGCACTGGTGACAGTAGAAAGAACACAGGTCTGAGAGTCACCTCCTTCGGGGGGCTCATCTCCTGGCCAAGTTTCCCCAGAAATCCATTCAGCTTCTCCAAGCTTTGCTTTGTTCAACTACAAAAAGGCTTCTGCTGCAAAGGTCGTTTGCAAAAACGACAGAACGTCCTTTTTGAGGGGGAAAATGTGTAGCCTGCGAACAATGCAAATACAAACCGGTCGCGAGGGGCTCTAACCACCTGCAGAGATGAGCAAGGGTGCAGTTCAGATTCTGGCCAGAGGGTGGCAGGAGCAGGCAGGGACTTTGCCTCCAGGTCTCAGAAAGCAGGCAGCCCTGGAAGCAGCCGGAAGGGGATGGATGGGCTCGGTGGCCCTGAGGTGCTCGCTCTCTTTTCTGCTGCTGACCCTGAAGTAATTAGCCCTCTCTCGGGCTGTGGGATTTGGCTGTGGCTGAACTAAGTCCCAGAAACCTGGCCCGGGTGGTTTCCCCACGTGTGTCTCGAGGCCACCCCCACTGTCTTGGCATTTCAGTAACCCTTCTGGGGTGCGGTGTAGGTTTCTGATCCGTGACTCTATCTGGCCCTCACCACGACCTTTCCATCCAAGTAGAGCAAGCGGAGTGATGCCCTCGCCCTCACCTCACCGTTTCAGACACGACCCAGGCTCACACTTTGGCGATCACACAGCTGGCAAGTAGGAACAGTTAGAAAGCCTCCCCCACCCGGGGGTCTTCCAGCCTGAACTCCATCACCCACACTCCTCTCACCCTTTCTGTCCCGTCTTTGCTACAACAGCATTTATTGGGCACTTGCTGTTGGTTGGAGCTTGCAGTCACTGGAGTGGCTCTGGACCCCTCCCCGGCCTAGGCCAGAGCTAGCTGGCAGCTCCAACTCCCTGCTGCTCCCCGCCAGCCCCACCAGGCCTCAGGTCTCTTTTCTTTACTCTGGGCTTGTGTCCGGGGCTTGTGGTCCCCACCTAGCAGCTGAGAGGGGCTCTGTTTCCCTGTGTCCCCTGCCCCACTGCTTCTTAAATCCCCAACTCCCAGGTCCTGGGAGGCCTACTGGCCTTCTAGCTAAATGACCCTGAGAAATAAACAGGGGGAAGAAGGTTCCAAAAGTAAAAAGCAGAGGCAAGTAGTCCATGCCTAAGAAACCTTATCAAGTTTCCTGGTTCCTGCTGGTCTAACATTCTAAGCTTTCATGCCAGCTAGTATCCAGAGGCCTGAGAGCCTCAAGCTTCTCTTGGCTTATTTCTGAAGGTGAAGCTTCTTGCTTTTGCCCCTGGCTGCTTCTTTTTCTTTTTTTTTTTTTCTTTTTTTAAGATTTTATTCATGAGAGACACATAGAGAGAGGTAGAGCCATAAGCAGAGGGAGAAGCAGGCTCCCCTGTGGGGAACCCGATGCGGGCTCGATCCCAGGACCCCAGGATCCTGCCCTGAGCCAAAAGCAGACGCTCAACCGCTGAGCCACCCAGGTGCCCTGCCCCCTAGCTTTTTCACTTAAGTAGGCCCCTTTGTGAGCAATGTGGTGGCAAACAGGAAAGAAAACCAATGTTTGTTGAGGGTCTCTTTGGGGCCAGGCACTGCCCTGGATGCTGGACATGTCACCTCATTTGACTCTCAAAATGAGAGCTGGAGAAGGGAGTGTTTGTCCTCTTTGACAACTGTGGAAACAGGTTCAGAGACACACAAGCTGCAGGCTTCTACCCGTGTATCTGGTAGGTGGGGGGCTGGGTCTGCTGGGCTCAGAGGGTGCTTCTCTACAGTCACGTGATTACACGGTTAGCAACCGGCCGTCGGCACCCTCCTCTCAGGAGTGTTCACCCCCCGGGGAACTTCCAAGCTGGTGATTCTCATCTCAGGAACCCAGACTTTACACAGAAACTGTTTCCGTAGGCTGATTCTGTCCTCCCTGCTGTGTGGGCCGGGGACACGAAAAGATAAGAAAATTCAGTTTTCACCCCAGAGGAGGTAATACCTGGCAAAGAAGGAGGAGGCTTTCAGGGACAGGTCCCCCCTATGAATATGCATCAGTGGCCACCTCTGTGAGAACGCCCCACGCACTGCGGAGCTGAAGCGGACACTAGTTCCAATGGGACTGTCCAGATACAAGCAAGCCCCGAACCATCGCAGGCTGTGGCCTTTCCGATCACCCTTGAAGCCTGGCATACTCGGGTTATAGCATAAAATGCTACTACACATGGACTCCCTACTCATGCTTCTCATCTGAGCTTGTGGCAGGTGTGAAGAGGGGCCATTGGGGAGCACCAGAGGGGGAGGAGTTGGATGTTTCGTTGGGAGGCAGGACCAAACTTAGTGATTCCTATGGCAGGAGAGGCCAAGGTGACCCTGAGCTCTCAGTGGGAAGCAGTGTCCCGGAGGATGGGGACTGGGCTGTTGACCTGGACCTCTAGGGCTCAAACCCCTCCACGGAGACATGAAGAATGAATGAAGACATGAAGAAAGAATGAATCTCCACGGAGATGTGGAGGCCAGGTCCTTCCCTGAGTTTCCTTCCATTCTCAAATCTGACAACCAATGACAGTCAGCTGAGTGTGAACTGCCACAGTGCTTCCACGGCGTGGATCCTGCTAGTTTGTTACCCTGACCCAGAGTGAGGGCGGTGGGGGTCATTGCCAGGGGCGTTTCACTGGTTGGTTCTAAAGCAACCTCTGGGAATGCTTTCTTCTCCTTCTTCTCCTTCTTCTTGTTCCTCTTCTTCTTCTTCTAAGATTTTATGTATTTATTCATGAGAGACACAGAGAGAGAGGCAGAGACATAGGCAGAGGGAGAAGCAGGCTCCCTGCAGGACTCGATCTCAGGACCCTGGGATTATGCCCTAGCCAAAGGCAGACACCCAACTGCTGAGCCACCCAGATCCTCTGAGAATGTTGTCTTCTTCCTCTCTTCCCTTTAGTCTATTTCCCCAGGAGTATTAATTGGGTCAGAAAAAGGGTCCATGAAGACAGAGCAAGAGAAACCCCAGACTTCAGCGAGGATGGTGAAAGAGAAACTGGGATGAGTCATTGGCCAGGTTTTCCCGGAACCTCTCCTATGAACACAGGGACTGTGCCCACCCACAGTGCTGGAGCTTTTACCTAAGTGGGAGGTGCACTGTATCAAATCTATTGATTTACTGAATCAGAGTAAAAAGCAATTCAGTTGAAAAGCAATATATGTTCAAGTTAGAAATATTAGAAGAGCAACCCATGCACCCAAGCACAACAGAACCATAGCCCCTACCCCGCCATGTGGGGCCCAGCTCCCTGGTGGACAACCTTCCAAATCACAAACCCAGAACACTTCTTGGGAAGCAGAAGTGGGATCGTTTTGTTTATTGTGAACTTTTTTTTTTTCATATTCACTTTGTCCATATCACGATTCACTTAACCAATTTCCTCCTTCTGGACGTTTAAATCGCTTCCAACTTTGGTAAAGCATACGACAGTGGACAAACTTAGAACCAAGTCCTATAAGCCCTTCGTTATTTCCAGAGGATAAACTCGTTGTTGTGGACTTGTTTGGTCAAAATATTAATATTGTTGACACTTCTCATTCACACTGCCAGCTGTTCCACCAGAAACTCCATACCTGTCTGTATTTCTTCTGGCTATCTATAAGGAGGTTCTGTTTTCACCATTGTCAACACTGTATATTTCAATTTTTAAAAATGAAAGATGAATATCTAAGTTAAAACTTACTTTTTACAAAAATTAATAAACAGAAGACTTTTTCATGGCCTTATTGCTCAACTGTATTTCTTCTTTTGCAAATGGTCCCTTTTATGACCTTGACTCCATTTTAACATTGAAGTGTCCATCTGTTCTTTCTACATTTACACACACACACACACACACACACACACACACAATTTTAAGGATGTTAACCTTTGTCATACATCTTGTCCCCTTTAGTCCTTTGTGTTTTAATGTTTCTTACAGGCTTTTATGTCTGAAACTTTTAAACTTTACATAGTCAGATCCATCAATCTTTCTTTCCTCATGGTTCCTGCCCTTGAAGCCATGCTTACTACCCAGAATTGAATGAGATGCAAGAGTAAATTATTGTTTGAAAAAGAACTGGGATGCCTGGGTGGCTCAGTGGTTGAGCGTTTGCCTTTGGGTCAGGTCATGATCCTGGGGTCCTGGGGTCCTGGAATCCAGCTCGCTGCTCAGTCTGCTTCTTCCTCTCCCTCTGTCCCTTGCTTGCTCTCTCTCTCTCTCTGTCAAGTAAATAAATAAAATCCCCCCTCAAAAAAAGAATCTGCATACACTTTTGAAAAAACGTATCTGAAGCATCCTTTATTTTAAAAAATAAATAGATAAAAAACTTTGCATTACAAAACTAATGTGTTTGTTAACAGAATTTCTGACTTCACAGAAGCAGGTAAGTATAAAGTGCAAATTTCTAATTGGCCTCTTCAAAATCTAAAGTTTTAAAAGAGGAGCACTGTTAAATTTCAGCATCCTTCCAGATGCTGAACTAGAATTCTAGAATCCTTCTAGAATTTTTTCCATGAATTCAGTAATTATGTAATGTGATATGATACAGTATAATCATCACTTTTTAGTCTACTTTATCCTGTTTTGACCATTGTGCAGTATTTCATAATATGAATCTGCCATCATTTTAGGTGTTTGCAATTTTCTATTACAGAAAAATGCTACAACAAATGCCCTTGGACAGAATGTTTCCACATTTATGTAAATACTTGTGTAGAATAGATTTCTCAAGTTAAAATTACTTAGGTAAAAAAAAAATATATATATATATATATATATTTTGAAGTTTGATAGAAATTGCCAAATTTCATCCCCCATGAGGTGTGGATTTGTACTCCCTTCAATATTATATGAAGGTGCATGTTTCTACCTGTATCCTACGTAAACTATTATCTTTTCTAATTTGGCCAATCTGGTGGTGATAATGGTATTTCATAGCTGTATTAGATATCCTCTGATAAGTTTATTGACATTTCTTCTATTAAGAATTTCTTCTATAAACTGTTCATTTGTATCTTTAAATTACATTTTAAAAACTGAGTTTTCTTATTATAGTAATAATTTCCATAACTTGTATATTAATAATTTTTCATATGTATTGCAAATATTTTCCATCATGTCTTTTCATTTTGCTCATCTCTTTGCCAATAAATAAATATTACGTTTTTATTCATCAATTTTGTCCATTTTTTCTATATTACTTTTGGATCATATAGCACATGTAGGTAGGCCTCCTATGCTCAAAGATATGAAGATATATTTCTGTGAATGTTTTTTAGCACTATCACAGTTTCTTTAACATTTAAGAATTTAACACAATTATAGTTTATCTTTGTGGGTGATGTGCATTAGGAATTTGTCAATAATCACGAAGTAAATATTCTCTGTAGGTATCCTTTCACCCAGTGGTTGAGATCCATTGCTTTCACTTAACTTCATTTTCTGGGAAGCTTTCTAAGAGGTAATAACCACATTTGTGCCTAAATTTTAAAAAAAGCAAGCAAGCATAATTTTTAAGATTTTTACTCTATCCTAAGGAAGCACAAAACGACATTTACTTTGGAAATCTATCATTAGGTTTCCCTTTTTTCTGTGGCTGGCTCTCTTGGTGCATTTTTTCTGTGTACACTCATCAACACATCACTTTATTTCTCTCCCCAAATCATAAATTTCTTTCCTCTTTCTCTGAGTCCTCTCTCACTTGTCCTTTTCTCTGTATCTCTTCCTTTCCTTAACCATCTATAATATTAACCATTGTAAATGCTCTGAATGATTCGTTCTGGTTGTTTGACAGTATTCCAGACTCTTTGTGTTTTTGTTTATTTAGGAACAAGTTTTTACTTACTTAACTGGATTTCAATAGAGTTGTAAAATATACGTTGAGCATAAGATCTGGGGATTTCAAGCATTTACAGCTGAGACTCAACTTACATTTCATTTTAATCACAAAGAATTTTAGAACCTCTAAAACACCTTTAAAAGAAGAGAATAAATCCATTTTCATAATTCTTTCACGTGTATACATTCTCCGATGCTTGTAATCATAGGATAAATATATGCTGCTAGTCACTAATGAACTTATTATGGTCCTGTTAGAGGTGGCATAGCAGAATGTCTGGTTAAAGCAGGCTGTCTGGTTAAATCTGGCTCCTTGTTAACCAAAAGGGGATCCTGAATGATTTGCTCAGCCTCTTGGTTCTTTTTCTCTTTGACGGGGTTAATAAAACCCACCCAAGGTTGTTGTAAGGATTAAAATGTGATTAAGAAGATACTCGCACATAATAAACACACCTGCTTTGGTAAAGGAGCATCAGCAGGGTTGGTTTGCTGAGTGTGTGTGTGTGTGTGTGTGTGTGTGTGTGTGTGCTATGCTACTGTAAAAGAAGCAAAAAAGAGAGGCACGTGGTTCAGCTCTCAGAGGGTGGATTCCACTGGTCTTACTTTAGTTCCTTTTGCAGGAAGAGCTCAGAATCACAACAAGGAAACTAACCCCAAAGATGAACCTCGCATGTCAAATCTTAGCCAGCTTCCTTCTGATTTTCGTCTTTTACATCAAAGGTAAGTTGGTGTGGGTCTCCGTTGGAGACCCAAAAGTAAGCATGAAAGTCAAAAAGTCATAGCCTAAAATTTCTCTGGAAGTGAGTCTCGAGATCTCAGTAACTGTCTTGCTTTTTATAGGTGAGGTCCTTGAAACCAAGCTTGTCTGGGGTGCCCTTGGTCATGACTTTGACCTGGACTCTGCTGGTTTTCAAATGAATGCTAAGATAGACCATATCCGATGGGAAAAAGGCAAAACCAAGGTTGCAGAACTCAAAACAGGCATACTTAAAGACACACATGGAAAATACAACATATCAACAAACGGATTTCTGAAAATTAAACATCTGATGATGAATGACAGCGATATCTACAAGGTGGCTATATATGATAAAGATGGAAAGAGTGTATTGAGAAGAAATTATCAATTGAAGATTCAAGGTAAGTCTCATTCCCTAAATTCCTCCATCTCAGTATGGGCGCTACTTAGCAAGTTGGGGAATAACATTTATGGAATGGCCCCAGCCTGCCCTTGGCCAGGGTGGGGGAGCCCTAAAGGGGAACTAATGCATCTCTCCCACCTCAGGGAGGGCTCCAGTCCTGTGGAAGAGATGGAGTCTCCGCATGGGGAGATACACGGCCAATAAAAGTTCGACTCTCTTTGCCGAAAATGCTCTCTTCCATGGTTATGGGGATGTGGAGCTGAGTGTAGAACCTAGATCAAGGTGGCATTGATCAGGAGGAGAGGAACAGGTGGGAAGAAGAGAAAAGTGGTCATTTCAAGTGGATGATGAAAAAGCAAGCTGGGTGTGGAGCAGACTAACTGGAAAGAGGTGGGTCGTCCTTTTAGAGAGACATTTCAAGCCACGATGCCCTGAAAGAGTATTTATATGGCAGGAAAGGGCTGGAAGTTTAAAGATGAACAGCCCTTGTTTCAGATCTGCTCAACATCAGAGTGATGAAAAGTGGAAGATAATTTGGGCTGATGGTTACAGAAAATACAGCAGGTGTGGCCGTATGTGTGTGATGCCCTGGGAGTGCTGGAGGGCCTGTTGAAGATGAGCCTGGGAGCTGCTGCTACAGTACCAGTGGGGTGTGTGTGGGGGTAGGGTACTACTTGGGGATTCTCAACTCGGGCTGCATGTTAGAGTCAACTGAGGCCCTAGGAAAAGTTACCGGTGCCTAGGTCTCAGCCCAGAACAATCAAATCAGAATTTCCTGGCATGGGAGCTGGGCTAAAGCTCCTCAGCTGATTCTAATGGGCAGCCAGAACCGACGACCCCCCAGAGTCGATAAGGGGTGCCTGGAAAATAGGGAAGTAGAGTACATGAAGGGTGCTGGATGGAGAAAGAATGGGCAAGATGGCTTGGGTGCAGGAGACAAGGAAGAGAAAGTGAAATTGAAATGACATTGACGTTCAAAGCCTGGGGACGCTTGGCAGGGCTTGATAAGGAGAAGGGGAAGAAGGCCTCAGTTTGGAGAG
Source organism: Canis lupus familiaris (assembly GCF_011100685.1). Lineage (NCBI taxonomy): Eukaryota > Metazoa > Chordata > Mammalia > Carnivora > Canidae > Canis > Canis lupus. The sequence goes on from NC_049238.1 coordinate 54,700,979, forward strand.
GAGGGCAGGAACCCCCCATGAGCAAAAGCCAGAGATGCAGCGAGCAAACAAACCAGTATTTCTGTGCTTCACACAGGAAATGTCGCTAGAGGCAGGGCCCCTTCCCCCTCCCCAGGGTCACCTTCCAGCCCTGCTGTCAGCACGTGGGCCTGGCAGCAGCCCTCCATTCCAGCTCCCCGTACCCAGTTCCCGTATCCAGCTCACGTGACAACTCTCCGTACCCCAGTTCTGCAGCCTTAAATGGAGAGCACATTCCAGAAATGGTGCAGTACTGGAAGTGGCCTCTGCTCAGGGGCTCTGAGAACACCGATCTCATGACTCCTGTCCATACAGGCTCAAGTGTTCCCTTCCGAACAGGAGCCACACATCTGTGTCTTGTCTAGTAACGCCCACGGTGATAATGGCTTACCAGCCGGTGTCAGATGCTTTGCTCCATGATCTTATTTAAGTTTCCAGACAACCCTGAGAGCTAGTTGTTATTGTCCTCTTACTATCTGGAGGGAAACAGAAGTGACTTCTCCACAGTCTCACACCTTGACAGGAGTGGAGCCAGGGTGCAACTCCGGGGCTTCCCTTAATGAGGATGGTGACATTTTTTCCCCCTCAAACAGCTTTTTGGAGATAGAATTCACATACCAGAAGTTCACCCACTTGAAGTGTACACTTCATTAGCTTTGGGTATATTCACAGAGCTGTGCAACCAGCACACAGTTGATTTTAGAACATTCTCATTACCCCCTCATTCCTTGGCCAAAAGACAGATCTTTCCATGGCACAGCAGCCGCCTGGTGTGTGTGTGTGCCAGTGTGTGTGCCAGTGTCACACAGCATTTTAATTCAGTTTGTGGTTTGGTCCCTGTTATTTGCCACATGGCTTCAGGCAAATTCTCTGCTCCGAGTCTGATCTTTGTAATGATAGGTCCGTGGGATGTACAATGAGACAAGGAAGCAAAGGTGCCCTGCAGCACTTGGAACCCCATACCCATTTGCAAAATGCTAACACCCTCCCCCATCCCTGTTTCTTTATGCTGCTCATAGCTTCAGTTTCTGTACCCATATCTCCTTACTGGTGGGGCTGCTGCCCCTGGCCAAAGAGGCATTGGAAGCTCTCTTAAAAGCATGTGTTAGGGGAGAATGAATAAATCCCAGCAACCTAGAACTAAGGCATTCTCATCTATGTGATGTGCCCCCACTTGATCCAGCCATGCTTCTTCCAGGAAGCCACCTCACAGGGAGAATATGCACAAAGACGTGGCTTCAGGAACCTGGTCATAACTGTAAGGTTTATATTAGTGAAATACTGGAAGGGATTGCAAAGTCCCCAGCAGGTATACATTAAATTAAGAAGACATCATCTAAGAGATGATAGAGGGTGAATATCAATGTCCACAAAGGAAAGAATTTCATAATAGATCAATGGTAAGGACGAAGCAGTCTCCAAAATCATCTGATCCCGTTTTAGTTTTTAAAACATTATTTATATATGTATTATGTATAGAAATCACCTGGTAAGGTAAGGATAGACAACAAAATATTAATAATTATTGGCTCTGGGTAGTAGAATTGCATGTGATTTTTAATCTTGCCGCATTTTGTTGCTTCTGATCAATTTTTACCATGACTGGTTGTTAACCTTATAAATAAAAAAAGATTCTTTCCATTTTAAAAAGACAAGTAAACACCTTAACTTGACCCCTAGACTCTGCACTGACCCTGCCTTGTTGACCATCCATCCTCTTCATACTGAATCACCCAGAATCTTGCGATGGGAAGAAAAGTTCATTTCTGCATGCGGATATGTTAGGGCAGAAATGAAATCTGATGGAAAAGTTGATGGAGAAGATCCATTGGCTGGGAGGCAGGCAAAGAGGGAGTCATTGACAAAGAAGCCATCCAGCTGCATAATGAATGGAGAGAAGTTGAGAGGAAAAGGTGGCAAGCCTGGGGAAGGGGAGTAAGGGTGAGATCAAGACCAGAAGAGAAGAAAAAAGGAGGAGGTCACAAAAGTAAGAAGTGGTGGGGTTAGGATTTGGACCTGCGCCATCTGAAGCAAAGGACTTTGTCTTTCATGACACAGCCTTGGCATATTATGGTGTCAGAAAAAGAGAGGCAAGGAGTTGACGATTATGAATATTACAGGAACCGCACTGACATTGGTACCTAACGATTTGCCCAGGGCTCTGTCGCATGTCATCTCTGACAGGTGGGGCATGTCTTGCTTATCCATCTCTTACAGATGAAGCCCGGTGAGGCACGGTGAGGGCTTGAGCAGCTTTGGATGGGGCTGGGGCCCACTCACCCCAGAGCTTGAGCTGCACACCTGGCCCTCTGCTCCCAGGACCTGGTGGATGGTAGCAGGGAGAGGGAGTTGTTTGTGACCAGGGTCCCAGGCCACACATGTAACGATGCCTCCAGGGTAGGGTTCCCAGCTGCTTTGAAGCATTGCACCTCCTCAGGCTTGTGGGGATCAGAACATGTTAACCATCTTACCCATGCTACTGAACTTGGACTTGGGAGAGCAGACTCTTTCCCTGATCTGTCACTTGTTAGTGGGTGCCCTTAGACCACCATTTAACTTCTCAGGTCTTGGGTATGTCCTCTGTAAACGGCAAGAAAACACCAACCTCTCCTGTTTGTTAGGATTAAATGATATTGTGTGTGTGAAAACATTTTAAGGTATAAAATGGCACATAAACATTTGATATATTTTTTTCACTCATATAATGTAGCTATGAACTTCACCAGAAAAAAAAATTGTGCTGAATGTGCCATATAAAAAAAAATTTAGGGGATCCCTGGGTGGCTCAGCAGCTTGGCATCTGCCTTTGGCCCAGGGCGCGATCCTGGAGTCCTGGGATCGAGTCCCGCTACGGGCTCCTGGCATGGAGCCTGCTTCTCCCTCCTCCTGCGTCTCTGCCTCTCTCTGTCTCTCTTTCTCTGTGCCTATCATAAATAAATAAATAAATAAATCTTAAAAAAAATAAAAAAATTTTTAATGATTTTCAAAAATGGATAGTGGTCTTGGAAATTGTTCCCCGGCCCCTAACTAACTCCATTCTCCCCTCTAAAAATAAGTGTGTCTATTAAAATAAGAAAATTGGTTCATGAATTGGATCTTTTTTTTTTTTTTTTTTTCCAGAAAAGGTCTCAACACCTAAGATCCTCTGGAGTTGTGGCAACCAATCCCTGACCTGTGAGATAACAAGTGGAACTGACCCTACATTAATGCTGTATGTAAATCAGACCATGATCAAAAACCTTCTTAACATGACGATCGTGCAATGGAATTGGACATCCCAACAGGAAATGACAGTCAGTTGCACAGCAAAAAATGAAGTCAGCCAGAAAAGGGAAGAGAAAATCATCAACTGTTCAGGTGCGTGGCAAGCACTGGTCAGACATTCCGAGCTCACTTCCCAAATCCAGCCTGCTAGCTCCAGGGCAGAGACTTGCTCAGCGTAGAGAGACCTGCCTGGGAGGCAGCCCGAGCTCAGGGTGAGAACTGAAAACACACTTCTTCCTCCCGGAACCCTTCAGTGAAGCCTTGGAGGAGGGAAGAGGTGGTAGCCTATGGTTACCAGTCTTGGGCATCCCTCCAAGGAGCACAATTTAATCTCAGGCAATTAAAAAGATCCTCTTCTGGGAGAAGGAATGGCCAGATTGAAGGAGTAGAAGGAGCTCTAGAGGTTATCTCATGCAAACCCCCATTTCCCAGGGAGGTAAACTGACTTGCCCAAGGTCCCTCAGCTAGTCGGGGCCAGGATCATGACTCCCAGGGTCATGATGGAGAAGGGAGCAAAAAAGATTACTATCAGGAAGGGGGATGGGCAGTACCTCTTACCAGGACCAAGGTAGAAACCCAGAAATTAGGGGCATGGAGAGAGGATGAGCTCAAGGCCAGAGAGGATGGTGGACCCAGTGAGGTAATGCTCCCCCTGCCGCAGAGCTGACAGCCCCACGTTGGTGCCAGCACCAGGAAGTCCTGAAACCCCAACAGTCTAAGCTCTTCCCCCAGAGTCCCTGCTTGACATGAGTCCCGGAAGTAATTTTTGAGGGGCAGCCCGCTCTTGGGGGAGCTCTGGGAAAGTCTAGCTCATGTCTGTCCATCTTTGACAGGATCACCTTGTCAGAGTTTCTTTCCGTCTCTGGGCTTCAGCCTCCCGGTCCACATAGAGGACGAGCCCCATGATCCCTGAGGGTTTACTCTTGGTCCACTGTGATGACCTTTCCCATGCCGTCTGCTTAACCCCTCTGAAGGAAACTGAACACAAAAAAGTAGCTACTCAGCCAGAGGCCTTGAGATTTGACAGGGACTATGGTTGGTTGGTTGGTTACCTCAGGAAATAGCCCGGAGCTGGTCCGAAGGCAACACATAAGACTTTTTCATATATGCTCTGAAGGAGTTATCTGCCGCTGCGTAACAAATGACCCCTGTTTAAAACACAGTGACTAGCTCCATGTGAGTCATGAGTCTGGGGTGACTTAGCCGGGGGATCTTACCTGAGGCTGCAGTCAGGACGCTGGCAGGGAACACAGTCATGTCAGTCAGGTCCAGGCTCTGCTGAGGGAGGACCCATGTCCGGGCTTGCTCGTGGGAACCATTGGGCCGCCTCACAATGTGGCTACCAGCGGCTCTGGGTGCAGGATCAGAGAGAGCCAGAGTGAGCACCCAAGGCAAAAGCCACCACGCTGTCTTCGTAACTTAGTCTCAGGGGTGAGATCCCAATCATATCTGCTATATTCTGTTCTTCAGAAGCAACTCAACAAGCCTAGGCCATGAGCATAGGAGGGAATTACACAAAGATGGGGATGCCAGGAGGTGGGGGGTATGGGGGGCCGTCTTAGAGGCTGCCAACTGCACACTTAGACCGGCATCACCTCACCCCCATGTCAGCTCACCAGCCATGACCTCACAACCCCCACCACAAAGTCGCAGTGAGTGAAGCTGGCCCCCCTGGACTTCACGACCTCTTTTCCCCCTTCCAGGAGGGACATACTTGTACTAAAAATTATTCATTGTTTATCTGAAATTCAAATGTAACTGGGTTTCCTGTGGTTTATCTGGCAACCCTGTTCTTTGTGGTTATTTTAACCAGATCCCACCAGCATAGAAATGGGTGTGCACTGGGGATGCAGGGAGTCAGGGAGGCCCTCGGGAGAAGCCAAGGCTCGAAGGTAGAGCATTCATGTCTCTTACTCTGTGATGCAGGGTCCGGAAAAGGGCCACTAAAGACATGGGAAGAACACCTGGGGGAGGTAGGGTAGGTGCAGGTGCTCTTGGAGACCCTCAAAGGGATGCCTTTCGAGGTCCAAGCCCAAGAGGGGCCAGGAAAAGACTACTCATTTGGCTCAGCAAAAGGGAGCATACACTCGAAACCAAAACACTGAGGGAGGAGCAGGTCTGGAAGTGGAGGGACCACATCACGTGAACTTAGGGGTGCATCCTCCCTGAGAGGGCATACAGGAAGCGGTATGCTTGCATTCAGAGATGGTGAGGACGTGGTTTTAAATGATGCAGCCTCTGAGACAGGCTGGAATGTTCTCTGTGGAGAGCACCCCAGGCACGGTGGAGGGCCCGGCTGAACAGACCTGAGAGCAGATGGTGTAAGGCGTGCCACTGTGTCCATGAGTGCCCCAGACAGAGGTGTGGCCACCCTGTATGGGAACTCAAAGAGGCTGAGTGCTGGCAGCCCCTACTCCCCCGCCTGTTCCCACTGGGTCAGATCCTGGGAAGGGCAGCCTGAGAGAGACTCTGGCAGCCCCTTGGCTCCAGAACCACCCTTGACTCTCAAAGGGCAGGTGCCCCAGTACCTCTCGCCCTGGGGAAACAGCTTCCAGAAACGCCAGTGCCCAGAGCTCTACTAAGAGCAAGAGCTCGCCTCTGTGTGTTGTTTTACAGTTTACAAAGCATTTCACATCCATTATCTGATTGACCTCCAACAGCCACCCTGTGATGTAAGCCTCATTATCTCCCTTTTATGCAGGATGGAATAGGCTCAGAGAGGTGTAGTAGCTTGCCAAAGGTCACACAGCTCTGTCCTAGAAGAGCCTGGATTCAAATCCATTTCTCTGAACACTGAATGGTCATCCTCATTGCAATGTGGCGGCTGAAGTTCTGTGAGCCGAAGATCAAATCCACCACCGCGGCTAACTCACTGTGTGTCTGGGTTTCTCTCATAGGCCAGGGAAAATCTGGGAGGCGCTGCTGACCAGCAGGCTGAGCAAGTGAAATATTTACCCTGAGTCTTTGGAAACTGCCTGGTCAAAAATAAAAGCCCCCCAAACAAAAACCCTAAAACCAAAAACCATGGTGTAGGAGGGCAGCCAGAGATGAAGGTGGATAAATATGCAGAAACGTGGACTTACGGGGCTGCTTGAAGGCACCACCCATGAGCAGATACTGTGTGGCCCCGGGCAACCCATCTTCCCTCTCTGGACCTGTGAAACCAGAAGTGATCCTGGATTGTCTCTAAGTTCCTTCTCAAAGCTAAACTTCTGTGACGTGCTCATTGACAGTGGTGGTGGTGCAGGGGCAGTGGACCATGCCCCGGTACATGAAGAAGTTGGCACTTCTACTCCAGAGCAGCGGTCCTCCCAGGAGCCCTCTGGGTGGGGTGGGGGTGGGGGGCTTATCCCAGACTCCGTGTCCTATCAGAGATCGCCACAAGTGACAGCCTCCATGAGCTCAGCTTCTCTGAGGTTGAAAAGCCCCATCAGCCTCTTTGATCTGCTTCACGTGGGAGGCAGGGGTCCTTGGCCAGAGCAATGAAGTGGCCCCTCTGCCTGGGACCCCTCCCCTCCATCCACTTCTGTTTCTCTTGCAGAGAAGGGCCTGGACATCTATCTCATTGTTGGCATTTGTGGAGGAGGCACCATCTTCATTATCTTTATGACACTACTCATTTTCTACATCAACAAGAGAAAAAAACAGAACAGTAGGAGAAATGGTAAGCTCCCCCACGTCTGTCCCACCCGCAGGCCCGGACAAAATCCCCGTGGAAACAACTCATGGGGATGACACTGCGAGTCTGGAAAGAAAATAATGGGGACTGGTAGTTTCAGAATGTCAGGGTTATAACCAGCGGTTACAGTTTTTTCCATTCTCTGGTTAGCTTGGTCTTTGAAAAACAAATTCTCGGTGGTGACAGAGGGAGAGCTTTGAGAAGCCGAATCCCAGTTGGCCCCTTGGAATCCACCACTAGGCTGACTCGATGAAAGTCTTGTGTGGACATATTCTGAATGAACCACACAACTCTACGTGGGTAGAATGATTTGTTTCAAAACGTCATCTCCATGAACAAACATCCCCTCTAGAGTGGGGGCGGAGGGGGAGGAGGGCAAGGTGTGTTCAGGACCACGCTCCCAGGAACACTGGTAAAATTTCAGAGACCCACAGGACACATTTGGTCTAAAACCAGGGAGTTATACCCTCTCTTCCAACTTATTCTTTAGAGGGGATATGCTAATGCTGGACTGTTTCTTTCTCGAATCGGGGCTGTCCAACAACCCACCAAGAAGGAAAATGTTATGCTCTTAAGTGAGGAGCTGGCTTAGGGGGCACAGCTACCCAAGGCAGTGGGTTCTGATAATGGCACGTCAGGTGTCCCTGCAGGCTCTGGGTGTGCGGGATCCCATCCTGCAGGCGGGTCCAGCAGGGTGCATCTGGCCCACAGCAAGACATGCAGCCAGGCAAGCAAGCCCCTCAGGTTCTGTGCAGTCTGATCTTCACAGTAGGACTTCGTCCTCTGATGCTGGGTCTCTCCCTAGAGAGGGCCCAGGATGATTTGGCTTCCTTGCTTCAGACTTCTTGCCTCGGGTCCCTTCAGGCCATTGCCCTTCAGCCCCATGTTCTGCCACGCCTCTGCCCCCAGAATGGCGCCATGCTTCCATTGCCATCTTTCCAGCCCTTTCTGCCCCCCACGGAGCAGACTTGCTTGCTGAGTCCTATAGGCACCCATGGCTCCCTCACCCCAATGCCCTACTCAGGCCGTTTTCTGCCCAAGTCCCCTTGCAAAGACCCTTTCTCCATTGCCTACTGCTCCAAGATCACGTAGTCTTCCAAGGTGGACCTCACATGTGAGCCCATGACGAAGTGATCTCTGCTTTCCACATGATAATTAGCTTGTGTCAGGCACTCATTCTCTGTAATATAATGCTTTGCATTCATTATCATATCCAACTTTCCGAGTGATCTCATGAGATAGATCATATCCATACAGATGAGAAAACTGAAGCTCAATGAGGTTAAATGATTTCCCCCAAATCCTATGGCCAGTGGGCTGAGTCAAGAACGAGGGTGATAGAAGCAAGGGGTTCCGTGCAATTGGAGGAGCCCACCATGTTCAGGGTTCACCCTAACCTTGCCCACCCCTGAGAGTGAGGCTCCTTCATTTCTGTACCCTGGGTGCCTTGCTTGCTTCATCCTAGCCTGGACCCTGGGTGCATAACCAGGAGGTGGGGTGAGGAAGGACACTGAGCCTGGAGGAATTCCCAGGAGCAGACATTTGGGCAGTGACTGTGGGAATGGAGGTGAGCACGCTGGGCCCCAAAGTCCTGCTCAGAGCCCCAGCTCACCTATCTGTGCAAGGCAGCCTGGGGTCTCAGCCACTTGGCCACACCCCACTCGTCCCCCCAGAGCTCTGGGACTCTGCACCTCCCTGGCGGCTCTGGGCCTGTGGTTTGGCAGTCCTGGTGTGTGTCATTCGATTTTAGGCTTCTTGAGGGTGAGTATCTTGTCCCGTCACCAGCTGGTATCTGAGCCATCACTGCCACGTAGCAGTGGCACCTAAGTCTAGAAGATGGAAAATAAATGTTTAAAGAACACATGTACAAAGAGGGGGGTGAACAGACTGGCAAGCCCAAGCTTGCCTCAGAGGGGATGAAAGAGGCCTCCCCAAAGCCCTTCCCACTGGGCCTCCCAGCAGGCCCTCAGCTGCCTCAGGGCACCAAAGATGACTTAGAGGGTGGGCTCTTCCTCTTTCTGTGCCCTTTACCTTTTGCGCTTACAGCACCCTGTCCCCTTGCATGTTGCCACCATGTCCTCAGACCCTGAGTCTTCACATTCATAGCTGCCTGAGGCCTGGATTTCCAGCCATCAGGAGAGGCCGTCCTACTGACACCCTCACGGGAAGGTACAAGGCCATGCTCAGAGGGGGCTCAGCTGCACACGCCCATGCCAATGTGAGCGCCATGCATTGGCCGCAGGAGAATGTCCTCTTCCCAGCTCCCTCGGCTGCCCTGCGAGGATGGCTTCGGACAGAGGGACTGGGATCCTCCCTTGTAGCCCCAGGGGAGGCCAGGGAAGCCAGAGGGACCCCTCAGGCCTAGAGAGGCCAAGCCTCCTCACAGACACCTTGTGTGGTTATAAAACAGCAAGTAACTCCCATTATTGGGAGTGGTGGGCCTGTCTTCATGGACTGCTGTCACACATCACAGAAAATCCCAGACAGGTGACGGGATGAGAATTCTTGTCCTTCCAAGCCCAAGAGGATGGGACTTGCCTATGAATTTCTGAAAACCAGTAAGTTTCTGAGGACTAAACAGCCCCCACACCAGAATATGGGCTGCCTTAGAGCGGAACTTGGATGAAAGGCAGAGCTAATAGGGAAACCTATCTGACGGCAAGTGGTCACTGACATCCCCTCTGACTATAGAGCTCCTAACCCAAGGGCTCTAACCACAAGGTGCTCTCAGGGCATGGTGTCTAGGATAACCCAGAGGCGAGGCTCTGAGAGCACTTGAGTGCCCTCTCCACGCCCAGACACCCTAGCACACAGGCCCCAGAGGGCCTGTTCTTTCCCATCAAGGCCCTCTACCTGCCTCTTTTGCCTCTGGCCCCCTGAGGCCCTGAAAGCCCTGGGCTCTCGCTCTGCCCTGCTGGCAAGGTGATTCTGTCTCCCCTACAGGACCTGGAAATTTTAGAGGGTAGAGGTGGCTTCTGGTTCCTCACTGCATTCCCCCCAAACAGCTAGCATGTCGTCTTGTATGTAGGCGGTACACTCAATAAATTCTTACACTGATCCTATCTTACCAAGAGAACTCTTAGAGGTTTTGCTGTTGCAGATGAGGAGCTGGGGCCACGAGCACACAGAGTAACCACCAAGGAAAAGGGCCGGAAGCCCCGTCAGTTTCCAGGATCAACTCCTCCAAATCCAGCTGTGTCCCAACCTCCGCCACCACCTAGTCATCGGGCCCAGGCCCCTTGTCATCGGCCCCCGCCTCCGAGCCACCGCGTCCAGCACCACCAGCAGAAGAAGCCTCCTGCTCCATCGGCCACACAAGTTCACCAGCAGAAGGGTCCTCCCCTCCCTCGGCCTCGAGTTCAACCGAAACCTCCCCATGGGGCCACTGAAAGCTCGTAACTCTGTCTCCCAACACAGTTGTCCTCTCCTTCTAAGTAAGAGACATAGAAATTGTTCTTTCCCACCAAAGCACTGTGGAGTTTCCCCCCTGCAGGGGGGCACATGTGCACTTCCACCAGGTGCATTATGCCAGTTAGAATTATCACCTCCTGGAGCTGTGGGCCATGGCCATGTCTGCAGCTCCTAGTTCATCCACGTGCCTTAACACCCGGAGCCTCCAGCCTCCTCACAGATCCTCAGCAGGCCAGGAAGGGCTAGCAATATAAGTGCCAGCATCAGGATGTTGGGCCACCAAGCACAAAGTTCTAGAGATCTCCTTGCCTCCCCTTCAGATCATGGGCAGACACGGGATGTCTCACTGTACCCATGCCTCACTGCAAGCGGCCTACCTGCTCGAGAGACCCTCTCGAGGGTTTCTTATGTGCCTGGTGGACACTTCCCCATCATCTTGGGGGTAGAAGTGAAATAAAAGCTTTGATTTGACCCAGTGTCTGCTCATTGTAGAAAGAAGCCCAGCATCAAGCTGCTGGAAGAGAAAGGGGCTGGGTGGTGTGACAGCAGGATCAAACTTGGTCACCCCAATTCACCTGGGCCACCGAATGCTCCCTGGAACAACCAGAACATGCTCCCCAGGTCTGAGCTGCGGTGCTGGCCCAACAAGCTATTTGCAGACATGTCTAAGAATCAAAATCCCCATGGGCACACTGCAACAACAGGCACCAGCAAACGCAATTGGGTGTCACTTCCTTGACTGTTCAGACATAGTCACAATGATCTGTAGAATCATCCTTAAAAAGATGGGAATCTGTGAATACTGGTGCTGCCATGAGCCTATCAAACACCACCAAAGGGCAGGCTGAAAGCCAACTCAGTGGAATCAAGTCCCGAGTGTCTTGAATGGCCATTAGGCAAAGATCCTCGCCCATCCCCAGCTAGTGGCTATGCTAGCTATACTGGGGGAAGTGGAAAGAAAAAAAAAGCAAGACAGTTTTCAGTTAAGGTTTTAAACAATAGGCGGTGAGAAGGCACCTGCTTTGAAATGTTTGGTGCCATGTTTGTGGTCCCGTCCGCCCTTCTGCTCCTGGCTTCTCAGACTTGCTAAACCTTGTCAAGATCTGGCAGGAAGCTCTGAGGTCTAAACCACAAAGTCTATGTATACTCAGGACTTCCTGTGAGAGCTCACCAAGGGGAGAACTGTGCCTGCCTCTGAACCTCAGTACCTATTGTGTCAGTACCCAGAGTGAATTATTAAGGATGATGATGGATGCACCCCCAAGGCCTCTTGAAATTCACACACTAAATCTGCCCACGTCACAGTCAGCGCAGGATCTACCTGGTGGGAGGTGGGGGGATGAAGGTCTTAGTGATGCCTCCTTCTCCTTCTTTGATGCACTCCTGAGTGATTCCATCAACCCTCCTGCCAGCATGGCTCAGTCTCATCCCCTTCATGAAGCCTTCCCTGATCTTTCCAGCATAGGCCCTGACTTTCTTCTGAAATCCTGTGGTGCCATTGCATATGGTAGAGGACATATATTGCCCGTAACTACTCCAGAGTTCATCGTTCACAGAACATCTGTGTACCAGACTGTATCCTAGGTCGTGGGAACGCAGAAGGTGTCTTTGCCTAGACTCAGCCTACAGTCTAGTTACAGTGAGGTGCACTGATAACCAGACAAATGTAACACAGCTTGGTAAGCTGAGGGCAGAGGCCAAGTACAGCAGCCCAGACGAAGGACTTTGAACCCACACTGAGTGGAGGGACTGGGGTGACATAGAAGGCTTCCTGGAGGAGGTGGCTTCTGAAATTGAGTCATACTAAATCAGTAACATTGGTGAAGTTAATGGACAGAATCACCCATTCAGAGGGGACGGCCTGAGTAAGGCTCACATCAGCTCCTGCTTTACACAGGTATGTGCTTCCTTTTTCAACCACTGTATTTCATCTACTTGAAAGTACCATTGACACTAAGTGGCATCAGTATTTGACATACCATGAGAGAGAAAAAACACTCTTAGTTGCATTATAACAGATGCTAAGATACAATCAGTTTTTAGGCATGACCCCATTTCTGAGATGTTAAAATATTTTATTTTATTTTATTTTTATTTTTTTTGTTAAAATATTTTAAAAATGCTTTTTAGGATCAATGAAAGCTTCCAGAGGACAATGACTATTTCTCAGTATCATGTAATGAAAATGTACTGAATGGATGAGGACAGTCCTGTCAAAGGAAGGGCAGTGAACATATGTGACATCCACGGATGTAGGACACATTCCCTGCCCTGCTGGAATCTCCATTGTGAGGCAGAAAACATGGGCTTTGCTTAAGATTTGTGCTGGTCACCCACATGTCCAGTGTTGTGTGACCTGCCACTGACCCTATCTGGAGTATAGACTTTCTGAGAAATGATCAGGCCAGCTGCATAAGAATAGACTGTGGACAAAAAAAAAAAAAAAAACTTAAAAAAAAAATGCGGTGCCTGGCTGGGTCAGTCAGAGGAGCGTGAGACTCTTGATCTTGGGATCGTGAGTATGAGACCCATGTTGTATATAGAGATTACTTAAATAAATAAATAATGTTAAAAAAAAAAAAGAACAGGCTGTGAAGCTTGTAAAAGAAATACTAATGATTCAATAGGTTAGGTTGGAGCCGAAGCCCCTGTGTCTTTAATCCCTGTCCTTCAGCTCGGAGCTCTGTGTCCACTGTAACCTCTGTATTATGCTTTGATGCAGTTGCAGACATCTGTGCCTAGCAATATTTCCAGTTGACCAAATATTCTAATCTTTTTTCATTTATATGCAAAAGAAGTAGTTTTAAGTAACTTTTTATATAGCAAGATAAAAATGGTATGAGTGTAACCTCCATTTCCTACTTGTGGTATGACCTTGCATACTGTACTTTTCTATTTTATTCCTTGTAATGAAGTCGCAGGGCAGGATCTAGTTTCCAGGGCGGGCCGGCCGGGGGCCAGTGCAGGGGCCCCGGTCCTTCCCATGACACCTCCAGATGCCTTACTCACACCTAACCTGTCCTCCTGTGGGGGGACAAGCGCTCTTAAATGTTCAGGGTTTCCTCTTTCCTGCAGATTTTGAACCAAAGTTTGTTTTTTGGGTTTGGGTTTTCTTTCTTCTTCTTCTTTTTTTTTTTTTTTTTTTTTTTGTGTCTGCCTCTAATGCTGGGGCCCCAGAAGGTGGGACAGCGGCCCCCAAGTCTTAACTGTCTCCTGCACATCGTCCTGCACTCACGGGTCCAAGGGGCTCCCGTGCTGGCCAGCCCCTCCCTCGGGCCTGGACCCTCAGAGAGTCCGTGTTGGGGTGGAACAAGGGTGTAAGTATTTATAATTTTTTTATACCTGTTGTAAAACGAGGGGCAGCAAACGTGTTTTTTTTATAAAGGTGACACAGATGTATATTTTGGTAACCCGCACTGACAGGCTCAGTATTGTGACGGGGAGCGCAGTGCATTCCACGGCCCGCCCCGGCGGCCTGTAATGCAGAGAGAACAGAATTAAAGCGATTTTACAACTCCTAAAAAAAAAAAAAAAAAAGGTGATTTCTAGGTGATTCCGACAGGCATTCAAATAGCGGAACCACAGGTCTTTGGGTTCTCAAATTATTAATCATCAGAGGCTGGCCAAATGTGAGGACTTATAGATAACACAACATTGTAAGAAAAACAGTGACAGCCCAGTTAAATAATCCTCCCCAGAGAATTTCCAATACAAGAAAGTCTACCATATTGGAAAAAAGAAAAACCCAGGTAATTCAAGAGGCTGGAACAACCTAGAGTGTCATATGAAGATAGGGAAGTTTGATCTTTATGATAGCCCCTCCTCCCCACCCTCCCTAAAGAGCAGTCTAACCCTAGCTGCTGGGCAGCCTAGCTCCAAGGGGGCCCCAGCTGTGGACTCAGCCTTCCACTCTGCAGTCTCTTACAGGGGCCCCCCTGAGGCTCACCGTGCCTGCCAGGATGCAGCCACAAGGCTCCTCCAGCATGGTCATGTGTTCCGCCCTTCAGGGCCACTGCCTACACTGACCCCGTGGCTCCTCGCCTGCTCACCTGTTCACAGTCTTCTCTCCAGACTCATCAGGGTGGCTTGTTCTGTGGTCATCGAGCACAGAGTGGGAGAAGGCCCAAGGGTACCAGAGGCGGAGTGATTTATTCAGCTTCATTGAATGTTGGTTTCTTCATCTGCCAAATGAGAAGAACAGCTCACAGGGTCAGAGTGAGGATTAATTGGAAATATATGTAAATGTAACAGGTGTGTCCTGCTGGACAGAAGACATCTGATAACTGGGCTTTCTACTTGGATTTTTTTAAGATTTTATTTATTTATTCATGAGAGAGAGAGACAGAAACAAAAATAGGCAGAGGGAGAAGCAAGCTTCCTGAGGGGACCCTGATGCAGGACTTGATCCCAGGACCCCAGGATCAGGACCTGAGCTGAAGGCAGATGCTCAACCACTGAGCCACCCAGGTGTTGCTCTACCTGGCTTAATACCTAAATAAGAATACCCTGGATAGCAGGTACAAATGGCCCAGTCATCAGAAAGAGACACAGTGGATTATAAATTAATAAATAAGCATGCGGTAAAGTAATGGGCTGTTTGATTCACCTGAGTCAGTTTCCTGATGTCAGGCCGCATGGAACAATTGGATAAAAATCCTATACCAGATGTATTAAAAGCTAAAGAGCAGATCTTTGAGACCACTCCACAAACCCTAGGCTGAGTCACCAGCCTGGCTGTCACCTCCTTGGCTTCATAAGACATCTGGACTCCATAAAACAGTATGGTGGCTTATTCACAGCAATTCAAAGTAGGGGAGAGGGAGGCAGGGGAAATTCTAGTCTTTCTGATAGCCTACCTGTCCGTGTGAGATCTACCCACTGGTCAGGGGAGGTGCTTACAACGAATGTTGTGCTGGGCCATCAGCTTTCATGAATTCGGTCAATCAGTCCTGGAGGTAAAAAAGGAACTGGCACAGCAAAGATGAGCCACATGCACCAAGGAGGCAATACCTAGATTGCAGGGAGCTGTCATTAGGGAGGGAGACAGGTCAAGGGTAACAATAAGGCAGAGGAATTTCCAGTTAAGGGTAACTCATGCATCAGCCTTTACTCCCTTCCAACAAAAGTAATATCACACTTCAAAAAAATCAAACACAAAAACCACAAAAACAGAGGCATCTGACTGGTTCAGTCAATGGAGCATGAGACTCTTGATCTTGGTGTCTTGGGTTTGAGCCCCATGTTGGGTATAGAGCTTACTTTAAAAAAAAAAAAAACATAACCACAAAAACAAAGAGAAGAGAGGGAAAAAATCCAGTAGCATAAATTGGGGAGTTAGAAAAAGCAGAGGGAAGGGCAACAGCTGACTTCTAAGAGACTTCAAACTTACATCAGGGATGCCTCTGGGGCTCAGTGGTTGAGTGTGCACCTTCAGCTCAGGTCGAGATCCCAGGGTCCTGGGATTGAGTCCCTACATCGGGCTCCCTGCAGGGAGCCTGCTTCTCTCTCTGCCTGTGTCTCTGCCACTGTCTCTGTGTCTCTCGTGTATAAATAAATAAATAAAATATTTGTTAAAAAAAGTTACATTAATCTGAAGACAGCAATGGGGAAAGCCATGGTGCAAACTGATTTACTCCATCAAATATTCAAAAGGCATAGGAGTTGGTGGTATGAGGTATCTTCAGAAGCACAAATGGTGGATGAAGCTGAAACAGAAAAGCTGGTTAAAGATTAACATAAAAATAATTAGATTCCAGATTCCATCCCCTACACCATACAGATCAGTTACTGCCCAGTAGAGGCCTGTAGGTTTGTTCTCTAGAGATGGCAAAACAGAGGGTTTGGGATTGGGGGATGTCATGCACAGTTCGTCAAAGGGGACTATATTAAAAACAGGGGGATTAAATAAAAATTTTCTACTGAATGTTGGGGCTAAGCTCCTATCTCGAAACATGGCAGAATGTTTACCATATTTTTCAGGTAGGATATTAAAGAAGACCTAATAGCTCCAATAAACAAACTAACTAACAAACAAATAAATAAAACCAACAAAAACAAAACAAAAAACCCACCTCATCAAAAAATCTTATTGAAAAAGATCTAATGACACCAACACCCAAGGCTTCCCAATGAAACCACACAGCTAGATGATCCTAGAGTGAAGTCTGCAGTTTCTAAGCCTCTTTTACCCACAGAGAGTTGTCTTTACAGTTCTCCCCTTAAATATAAGCAGTCAAGCACCCCATGGAAATGAGGAAAGCCTCTGATGTGAAAGACAAAGACTTGAAAAAAACAAACATAAACATTAGAAAAGAAGAAAAGAAGGAGGAAAACTTAAAAAGCACACTACCCTTAATGTGCTCAAAGGGATGAGAAAATATTGCATTCCTGCAAAAAGAACAGCGTGCTATGAAAAAAGAATGTTCAGAAACAAAGAATGTTCTTGGAGATTACAAGTACAGAAGCAAAAATGAAAAACTCAACAAAGAGGCTGGGAAAGAATGTCAAAAAATCTTCTCAGACACTAGATAAAGAAGGAAAAATGGTAATAAAAAGATTTTTAAATTGGAGAACAGTTCTAGTATGTCCAAAATCTAAGTAATGGGCATTCTGGAAAGAGAATGATAGACACAGAGGGAGTTTACTGTCCATGAAATAATTCCAGAACATTTCTGGAAAGGAAGAATATAAGCTTCCATTTGAAAAGGGTGGATTAAGGATCTAGCACCATGAAAGAAAATGAATCCACAGCAACATATATTATTGTAAAACTCCAGAACACCAGGGCCATAAAAGGCAGCTAGGGGAGGGGGGAGAGGGAGGAAAGAAAAGAGAGAGAGAGAGAGAGAAACACTGACTGGACAGCTGGACAGAGGGAGAAAGGGACCAGGGGAGAATTATTCAAGAAGATGAAATTAATAAAACATCTGATGTATTTAAGCATATTGAGAAAAGATTTACATTTCTGAGGGAGAGTTGGAGAATAAATTAGAGATAAGTACAGAGCACGCTACTTAACAAACAAAAGACAATAATTAACCATAGGAAAAATAATAACTTGCACAGAAAAGCAAATCACTGCATCCCATATCACTTGGCAGTGCATATCACTTACATGACCACTAATAATATAAACACTGAATGTTGATCTATCCAAAATTATACGGTTGCTTTACTGGTAGAATTAGGGGTGGGAAAGTCTATACATAATGCCTAAAATGGAAAAAAATGAAGATGCAACTACATAATCATATTTAGAGACAGGGATGTAAATACCAAAAGAATCAGTTTTAAAATATGAAGGTGGCTCTCCCTGGAGAGTGGGGATTGCAGGGAGGGGGGATTGGGAGGCTACTACTAATGTTCATATTACTTTTGGTAATAAACTTTGTGGGACTACTTGACTCAAAACTATATGCATGTTAAATCCTGATCAAAATAAAAATTAAATCTACCCAAAAGAAGAAGAAGGAGTTAAGGCAGATTTTATTTTTTTATGCATAGAAAGATAACAGAATATATCAACTGGAACCCAAGAGGATCTCAGGCTGAAGAAGTCAGTCTGTATCAGAATAGAAACACAATTGTGTAGGGATTTAAGTCAAGAAGCAACACAGGATTCCAGAAGTCAACCCGGGATACCGTGGCCTGAATCAGAATAGCAGCAAAAGCAAGGTACTCTCAAAGCATAAAAGATGAGGGAGCTATGGTTGGCATGGGGCACAGTTTCCCAGATGAATAAAAAATCAGGGTGGTAACATTTGTCTCCATTCCCTCTATTTCATTTTTCTTTTGTGCCTTTTGTTGGTGATTTCATAATTTTAATATGGCTCCCAAAACCTATTGTTGGTATTAGTCAGCTTGGGCTGCCATGACAAGGCTTGGGGGGCCTGAACAACAGGAATGCATTTTCTCATAGTTCTGTAGGCTGGAAGTCCAAGATCAAGGAGCCAGCAAGGCTGATTCCTGGTGAGAGTGTTCTTCCTGCCTCACGGGTGGCTACCTCCTCACTGCGTCCTCACACAGCCCTTTCTCCAGGCCCATGTACTCCTACTGTCTCTTCTCATTATTATTAGAACACCACTCCTATTGGATTAGGGCCACAGCCTTTTAATTTCATTTAACTTAAATTGCTTCTTTTAAGGACCTATGTTTGAATATAGTCACATTGGGGATGAGGGCTTCCACACATGGATTTTGGAGGACGCAACAGTTCACAACAGTGCTGGCATGCTGTCTAGTATCCCTAAAGATAAGAAGGTTCTGATGTGCCTTATGGATAAAATACATGCATTAGATTACCTTCACGAGGTGCTATTGAAGCACCTCCTAGTGCTGTTGGCCATGAGTTCTGGTTGATGTATCAACAATATATCTTAAGGAAGGTGTCTTTAAACAGAAACATATACAAAATAAGTTAATGTGTTGGTCTATTGTTGAAAATGGTGTGACCAGAGGCTCACAGGAACCTAACCCTGTATCTCCCCTAGGAGCAATGGCTTGGTATTGGTCAGTTTAGTGTCATGATGATCTATTGTTGAAAATGTTGTGACCAGAGGCTCACAGGAACCTAACCCTGTATCTCCCCTAGGAGCAATGGCTTGGTATTGGTCAGTTTAGTGTCATGATGACTTTATAGAGCATAACTCCTGTGAGTAATAAAATCGACCATCTGTGTATATATTTCTTCTCTTTCCGTTGCCTTCAGACTAGCTCACTTCCCCCTGTCTACCACAGACTGATGAGACTGTGGCCAGGGATCACAGAGGTGACATGTCAAGGCACACCACAGCCCCAGGTAGGGGCTCTTTTTTGAAGCCCTGCAACATCATGTCTGCTTGCTTCTCGAGCATCTCCCACGCTCACTCCCATCTGTAAGTTCTAGGCATATTGAGTTCTATTCAGTTGTTTAAACATATTTAAACTCTTCTCACTGGGCAGTCTGGGTAGCTCAGCAGTTTAGCACCGCCTTTGGCCTAGCACATGATCCTGGAGACCCGGGGTCAAGTCCCACATCAGGCTTCCTGCATGGAGCCTGCTTCTCCCTCTGCCTGTGTCTCTACTTCTCTGTTTCTCATGAATAAAGAAATAAAATCTTTAAAAAGAAAAAAACTCTTCTCACTTCTAGAGGCCTTTGTAGAGACCAGTCTTCCTGTCTTACTTGGCCAACTTCTATGTGTTCCGTTTTAAAGAGCATTCTTCATACCCAAGACTCCAAATATCTCCCCTAACACATTCCTAGGCTCCCCTTCCCGAGTTCCTCATGGCATCCCAACTGTCCCCTCTTACAACCTTCCTAACACTTGAGAGCAGTCACTTGCTCAATGCCTGCCTTCCTGCTGGGGCTATGTGTCCTGGGTCTGTCTGGTTGGCCTCAAAATCACCAGTACTTAGCATGGTGTCTGAAATGATGCTGGTGTTCCATAAATATTTTTAAACAAATTAATTCACATAGTCGTTAAAACCCATTTGTATGAGCATGACTGGCTCAGGAGCCAGAGGTCTCTCTCAGGAACCACATCACTGACAAGTATCACATAATCCATGTGGTAGGTGCTTCTTGAGCTGGTGCCAGGTGGGCCAGGTGAGCACTGGCACAGTCTGTGTCTCTAGGTGAAGAAATGACTGGTACCATCTGTGAGAGACAGGTAGGTGGCAACCAGGGAGGAGCCCGGGGACCTGTGGCAGTTTCCTCATTCATGCTACACAGTCCCCTCAGGGAGTACACTTGAGAAAATAGGGAAAAAATTCCTGGAAACCATAGATATCAATGTGGATATTTTTATCCTTCCACCCTCAGTGTCAAGAGACTGAACATCCACCTTCCAAAAGCTTTGGAAGAAGGCAGGTAGTCTCGGGAGGCAGATTTTCTGCCAGCGAGTGGCCCCCAAAGACCTGGCTGCTTTGGTTTGCTCCTGCCTCAAAGTTGACTTGAAAGGATGTCATTGGGGCAAAGCTGGCAACTTGGGTTTTCATTTGCTAATCAGCAATGGCCGAATGATGCCAGAGTCACCTAAACAAGCCCACCAGATAAATGTTTGAATGAATAGATTCCACATCAAAACCTTCATCAAGGGAGGCAAACATCGACAGGAAAAAACAAGATGTCTCTGACCCAGATTGGTCACTGCCTCAGCACTTGCTGTCTCAGAGCTGATAAAGGGATGCAAGTATGACTGTTGGCTATACCTTAGGGACGTGTTTATATGGATGCAAGAGGAAACAAGTAGCCATAGAAATTTCTGCCCTAAGTAACTATACCACTCACCTCTCGGGAGCAGGGGTCTTCTGTGAAGCTTTAAGAATGTGGGGGAAATTCAGTCCCCTTCTACGTGTCATGAAGATCTGTGTCTTAGGGCCAGGGTGTGATTTCCTGAAAGGCTAGGAAGGCCCAGTGCTCCCCTAGATGGCTCCCATACCACTGGATGATAACTGAAATTTCACTATTTTTTTTTAAGATTTTATTTATTTAGGGATGCCTGGGTGGCTCAGCTATTGAGTGAGCATCTGCCTTTGACTCAGGATGTGATCCCAGAGTGCCACACCAGGCTTCCTGCATGGAGCCTGCTTCTCTCTCTGCCTGTGTCTCTGCTCCTCTCTCTCTCTGTGTCGAGACACACGCTCTCTCTCTCTCTCTCTCTCTCTCTCTCTCTGTATCCCCTGTAAGGAACTGGCTGCGGGACTCGATCCCAGGACCCTGGAATCTCACCCTGAGCCGAAGGCAGACACTCAACCACTGAGCCACCCAGGCGTCCCCTGAAATTTCACTATCAAAGCTTTGTAAGGACTGAACCGACATGTAAGAACCATCAGACTGGTCAATGATTTTAGCACGAATGTCCAGATACTAACCTTTAGGGAATAAAGAGTCATGCCTGTTTCCTCCCTAACCATCTTTTATTCAGTAAAATAGGTATTCTAGGTCTTGAGATCGCATATTGCTTTTTGTTTGGGGTTTTTGTTTTGTTTGTTTTTATTGTTTCATTTCAATGGGAAGCATTTCAAAGGCCAGGGCCCTACACAGTTCATTTTTCATGAGTGCTAGGAAGGTCACTTGCCTGTGGCATAAGGGTTCAAACCCTGTTAGAGTGCAAGTCCTCCCAGAAAAGAGCAGCCTTTTTGTGTGGGAAGAAGAGCATGTTGGCTGGGTGTTGAAGGAGTGAAAATGGTAGGATAAGATTGGGTGTATGAGGGAGAAGAGTTGTGTGGGGAGGGGGTTGAGCCAATTTTCTCCCCGTAGAACTCTGCCTAAGGCCAGTCCTGTTCAGAACACTCTAGGCCTCAGCGCCCCAGAGCAGAGAGACTGAGGTGGTAGGAGCAGGGCAGCTCATCTGATGCTCTCCAGAGCAGCTATCAGGTCCATGCAGCCCTCCACTGGCAGTCTCCAAGGGCTGCCAGGAAGATGAAAGAGAAATCTGTCTTCTGCTAAGCCTGAAAGTCCCCTGTTCTAGTGGAGAGAGTCTTATCTCAACCCAGAGCTCAGGGGAGAATCTGTGAGAAAAAGACCAAAGGAGCCTTGCTCAGTGGGAGCCATCCTCAGGGAAATTCTCCTCAGGCGGCATGCCTTTCAGAGGGAGCACTCCTAGGGGAGAGTCCTCAGGGGGAACATTGCTCGGGGAAGCATCCCTCAGAAGGAATCTCAGTGGGAGGAATTTCAGGGGGAGCCCTCCTCCAAGGGGAAGTCCTTAAGGGGAGCATCCCTCAGGGAATCTCCTCAGTGGGCACGCATTTCAGAGGGAGCACTCCTCCAGAGGGAAGTCCTCAGGGGGAGCATCCCTCAGGGGAATCATCCCTGGAGGGGGTTCTCCTCAGTGGGCATGCATTTCAGGAGGAGCACTTATCAGGGGGGGAATTCTCGGGGGGGGGCATCCCTTAGGGGAAGTCATCTGGGGAAGCACGTTTCAGGGGGAGCAGTCCTCAGGGGACCCTCTGCTCAGGGGTAGCTCTCTTCAGTGGAGCTTTCTTTCCCTTCTACCTTTCTCCCTCAAAGTAGGTTCTGGCATTTCCTCAGAGCCAGGTCTGTTCCTACTTCCTAACAGGATAGGATCAGACGTGATCATTTACACCCCGACTGAAAAGCAGTTACACACATTCACAACAAGGCCTTCCCTCACCAGGCCATGTGCAATTCATGGAGAAAGCTGGTGTCCTCTGGGAATTTCAGCAAGTTTGTAAGGAACATGGCAAGAACTGTGGGAGGTCCTTTCTCTTTGTTCTTCAAACCATGTTATGCTGTGACCGGTCCCGGGTATAACATCCATTTAGGGCTCCTGGAGACTCTAGGAACAGATATCAGCCCTCTTATCTGCCCACTGCCCTGGGGTGAGGCTTGGGGCCCAGCACGGTGAAGCTACTATGACTTTTCCCTGGGGAACCTGAACCACCACCACCATGAGCAGCACCCCTGAGCTGGCGGGAACATTCATGAACATCCACCATAAACCATGTGTGTCATGTGCTGCTGTCAGTACTTCTGGCTCAGTGGAAAGACCTCATGAAAACAGGTTGGGCAGGAAGGTATTGAAAAGTCAAAAATCTCTTCTGAATAATAAAAAACAAGTACAACGTACAAACTTGTTTTTAGTGGAAAATTTCTCTTTACGTGCCTTCAACGTGTTCTTCTCTATAGAAGGCAGGGTGCTGGCAGGAAGTAGAATTCCATTCAATTGACTCAACAGAAGAGACTCCGAGGAGGGAATCAGTCACCCCACATCGGCAAGGTCAAGAGAGCCAGTAGGGGTGCTGAGGCATGCAGACGTTAGGAACTGTAACAAGCCATTAGCCCCCAGCCTGGGGGGCATAAACAGGGCAGGAGTGACAGGTGCGAGGATGGTACTTGATTCCGGGGAGCACCACCAGCGATTGTTCGACTCCGAGCCCCACCCTGAGTCCCAGGGTCAAAGCATCCCTGGAGCCACAGATCCCCTCCCGGCCCAGACGGAACCCCGTCACCCTGCTTCTGCTGCGGCTTGGGAGCTGGGGCTGGGCTCTCACACCCAACCTCCTGCTTCCATTGACATTTCCAGGCTCCAAGATACAGTCCTGCTTGCCTCCTGCTTGCTCCGGCGCCTCCTTTCATCTGGACGGTCACTCTCCTGTAATACCGCGAAGGCAGCATCTACAACTTTGGGGATCATCTGCTTATCTCACTTGAAGCAATTTCAGCCAAAATATGTGTGTTATCAGTCCTTTCTTGGTTTGGTGAAGTAGGAAGGCACTGACTCAAGGTGGAGAGGGCGGGGAGGTACCTGGGGCTGGGGGGCAGTTCGTGGGGAGACCAAAAAAGAAGGGCAGGAGTACCTAGAGCACACTTCCCGACTTCAGGCCTTAACTGGGGCCAGCCCCGCTGGGCTGTGCAGACAAATAAAGATTGTGTAGTCCACGTTTTATTAGAGGAGAGTATAAAGGTCTTGCCAGTATAAGTCATGTACCATCAAACATCAGGACATGACATTTCCTCTGCCAGGTTACCTCTGTAGCCCATCCATCCCTTAAACAAATATGTGTTGATCTACTCTGTATGAGGACCGAGAACTGCGTGGCAGGAGGCTCAGTGTCTCAAAAGGCTAAATTTCTAGCCCAGGGAGGTGATAGAAGGATATGGTTTTTTTTTTTTTTTTTTTTTTTTCTATTTCTTCACCATCTCCCTTTTCTTCTCCTTCAGCATCCAAAATTTCTCTTCTCCCGCACACCAGGAGCAGGAGATCAAGAGAGAATAGCCAACAAGTTATCCACCCAGAAGCTTAGACACAAGGAGATACAGAACTTGGGGTGGTGCTGGGCAGGGAATGGATTAAAATAACCGCCTAGGAGGGAAGGGGGCGGCCGCAGGAAGATGCGGGGGGCTGAGCCAGCCACCCACAGAGGATGCTCTACAGGCAGGCAGGCCTTGAGGCTGAACAGAGAGGCGCAACATGTGACCTGAAATGCGGACAAATTAGATAAAATAAACTAGGGTTACGGTTAGCGGTTAGGGTTAGGAGTTAGGGGTTAGGGGTAAGGGTTTAGGGTTAGGGGTAGGGTTAGGGTTTAGAGGTTAGGGTTAGGGGTGAGAGGTTAGGGTAGGGTTGGGACCGTGCATGCTTTGGAGAATAAGGATTGGGACAGATGAATGATGGCTTCACATCCTATGTGATTCTACTTCTGCATTAGAGCAAATGATGCTTGTATGAATCCTGTATCTGTCGCACAGCATCTCCCAATGTTCACTGGCCACGCACTCCCAGGGGGGAAGGCGATGGGGAGCTGAAGATGACCCCTCCTGGAACTGACTGTCCGACAATTCAGAGACCATTCCTCTATGAGTCTTCCACCTTCCACAATAGGAGCGTGAGCCCAAGTTACAGACATACACAGAAATAATAAGTAGGGCTCACGGAGTGCTTTGCAGTTTCAGAGAAAGGAGATGTTAATGCCTTCTCCTGTGATGGAAGGAAGGTTTGACAGAGGGAATAATATTAAAAAGGAGCCTTAAAGGACATCTATAATCTAGGTCTGGGGAGACAGAAGGGGAGGAAGTTCCAGGCAGAGGGAGCAGAGGTGAAATGGGAATGGAAATGAGATGTGTAGTCTTTATTTATCAGGAGTGTCATGGGATATCATGTGGAAAATCAGTGTGATTATTTATCACCATGATGCTGACCTCTTTGACTCTTTGTAATAATAACCTTGGCAGGAACTTACATATAATCCCAACTGGAACCAAACATTCATTTCTTATTTTTAACTAAACCATAGATCAAACCAAACTTGAAACACACACACGCCACATATGCCCCTCACTTTGAACCAGACAGTAGAATTCTACAGATTTTGAACAGCCATTGAACACGAATTGTGGATAAGAAAGATATATTTTTAAATCTAAATTATACTTCTCTTCTAAATATAATATCGAATTTATTCCAGTAATCTGAGTTCATAAGCCTCCTCTTTATTAGTACCCAGAATTCAATGAGGCAGGACAATATATAATCATGATTTCTGTATTAGTCTTCACAATTAACCTCTGTATATTGCTATCTCCACGAGCTCTTGGTCAGGGTTTTTCACTGAAACCACCATCACCTGCTTAGCTGCTTTATGCAGAAAGGGAATTTATTATAGGCTATCACACAGGCTCCCCGAGAAGGCCAGAGGGTTGGGCTTGGAAGCTACACTGCCAAGTGTAGAGACCACACAAGCACCACCACAGGGCCCACTGGTGACGCCAGCACTATGCATCAGAACCTCTGCCACCGCTTTCTGGAAAAGTGACATTCTGCTGCCCTTCTGGCCAAAAGCTTCCCTCAGGTGTTCTGTTCTTCACATGGTTCCTTTCCAAATTCAAGTCTTGTACAGTGCATGAGGCAAGCAGAGCCTAGGTAGCATGCCTGCCTCCTACACCTGCATGAGAAGCTGGGGTAACGAGTTCTCGGTTCCACCTCGGGGAGTCTAAGTCCACAATGTGGGAAGTTTCCCAAGCATAGGAAGCCATTCAAAGAATGTGGGATGGCCCCAAAGGGTGGCATACAGATCTGGTGCCATGTGCCATGGGGCTATTTCAATCAATTTATTGACATAAAATTTGTTTCATTTGTTTTGTATTCTGAAGATTTCTGTTTCTGACAATATCATATATGATACAGCCTGAGAAAATATCCCACCTAGAAATTCTGAGAAAAAAAATATATCAAATCTCCTCTGAAAGGCATCATTGATCTTGACAAATAAGATAGAGAAATATCTATAGAGCAAAGCTGAAGCTGGAAAACGTGGAGGTGAGCTGACTCTGAAGCTGTAGTTGCCCTCTGGGACTTGCTGATTTCTGTAACCCAGACTTTTGGGTTTGATGGTTGCATAAGGACTGAGGTTCAAGTTTTGGGTCCATCTCCAGAATAGAGTTGGAATAAAGATCCTCATGTAATTCTGACATTGTCACAAAGCCTCAGTGAAAGGAGCCTACAGAAGAGCTGCTCAAAAGCAAAGTGAGTCATTCAGGAGTTTTTTCAGCCTGTGCTGAAGCTGGCTAGGGCCAAAAAAAAAAAAAAAAAAGTCTCTCCTCAAACTCTGAGTTGAGCACTTAATGGTGCATTACCTGTGTTGGCAAAAAAGGCATAAGCTGAGAAATTTAGCTACATGTTTGTAGTGTACATGGTGGCAGGTAGAAATGGGCATTAATTGCCTCTAGAAGGCATGGCCTCAACCCAGGTCTCTCAGGATCCCTACAAATACAGTTCAGCCAACACACAAGATTTTATCCTGAAATTATAAGAGACATAAGGGAATGGGCCACCACAAGCAAGAGTCAGTGAAAATGACAAACAGTTGAGTTATATGTCTGAAGCTAGGACTTCAGATTCTAGAATTACAATACAGTTTAAAATGCTGAAAGAAATTTCTGAAAGAAATTGCAAGTGTGAGCCAGGAAAAAGGTATTGTCAAAAAAAGGGTAGGAGGGGGAGGGGGAATCTGGGTGGCTCAGGGGTTGAGAGTCTGCCTTTGGCTCAGGTCATGATCCCGGGGTCCTGGAATCAAGTCCCGCATTGGGCTTCTTCTAGGGAGCCTACTTCCCCCCTCTGTCTATGTCTCTGCCTCTCTCTGTGTGTCTCTCATTAGTAAATAAATAAAATCTTTAAAACAAAAAACAAAAAAAGAACGGGTCACACAAGAGAGTATATACAGTGGAAGTCAGAATTAGTGAACTGAAAGAAATCACCCAGAATGCAAAGGGTGGAAAATATAAAAGGGAAGTTAAGGAGCATGGGAAATAGAATGGGTCTAATGTGTGATTTACAAGAATTCCAGGAGTACCTGGCTCAATCAGAAGATCGTGCAACTCTTGATCTCAGGGTTGTGAGTTTGAGCCCCACATTGGGTGTAGAGATTACTTAAAAATAAAACCTTTAAACACACACACACACACACACACACACACACTCACAAGAATTCCAGAATAAGAGAGTAGAACTCAGGGATTTTGGAGCTTAAGGGAAAGGCCAATAAATGACATACCATTCTCTACTGTGTTCGGAACCAGCTGAAAAAGTTACATTGGATTCAGGCAGATGGAGATAAAAATGCCAGATTTCTTTTTTTTTTTTTAAGATTTTATTTATTTATTCATGAGAGACACACAGAGAGAGGCAGAGACATAGACAGAGGGAGAAGCAGGATCCACGGAGGGAGTCCGATGTGGGACTCGATCCTGGGACTCCAGGATCACGCCCTGGGCCGAAGGCAGGCGCTAAACCACTGAGCCACCCAGGGATCCCCCAAAATGCCAGATTTCTTGATGGAACTGTTGGATAAATACACATTGGTAGCCTTCCTAACACTGTATCTCAGAATTAGGCAAACTTACCCACCCCATCGCAGGCAGTGCCGGACCACTGAAGCCTTGTCTGCTTTCCCCCATCCTTCACAGTAACTGCTCTGAAAAACTTTAGCATACAGGAAGAGAAAGGAACATGTACTCCCTGTAGGCAGCTCCCAAAGAGAAAGACACAACAGGTGAGGCAGAGAATACTCAGACATGAGCCCAACCTGACTCCCTGGATAAGTCATCTTCCCACCCAGGGGAGGAGAGGATGAGTGGACGGAGAGGCCAGGAGTGTTACTTTCAAAGGCTCTCCTCCCATTATGTGAAGAGATACTACATATTTTTCTGAATTGAGGACTACTCTAATCCTTAGATCAATGAAGCATAATGAACGCTTAACAGGATAAGTAAAAAATAATCTACACTTAGAGCACTGGAGTAGAATGCCGGAATATCAAAAACAAAGGGAATTTGAAAGCAATTAGAAGATAAAGACAGATTACCTACTAAGGATTGTCAGAAGACTCGCCAACAGTGAGAAGTAAACCAGACGACAGTGAAGCAAGATCTTCAAATTGCTAAAGCAAGCAGACAGACAGACAACAACAACAACAAAACTGTCAAATTAGAAATGTACCCAGCAATGAAGTGCCTGTCTGGCTCAGTAGGAAGAGCCTGTGACTCCCCATCTCAGGGTCATAAGTTCGAGCCCCATGCTGAGTGTAGAGATTACTTAGAAATAAAAAAGCAGACAGAAATGTACCCCGCAAAATCACTCATCGAGGAGAAGGCTAACATAAAACTATTTTCAGGCAAACAAACCTAGAGAGCTCCTTACCAAAGAAACTTCCCAAATACGTTCATTTCAGGAAGAAGTGAGACATAGGCAGGATGGGAAGTCAGAGATGGAAGATGAAACATAAGGAGCCTCTTCCACCTTCCACCGTTTCTAATTTAGGCCCCTCAGAAAAGTTTGTGGCTTCATTTTGTTAATTTGTTGTCTGGACTTTGGAGTGGAGGCTGGGACTCCCCATGAGGACCTAAGCAAAGATAAAGGGCCTCCATTTCAGAAGAGGCAAGCCCACTGTGTTAGGGGTGAGGAAAAGGGAAATGAAGGCAGGAAAAAAATAAAATCGTGTGATGCACCTCATTACAAAGGTGGCTAGATCATGGCAAGGAGCCATGAAGAAAAAAGATCACCCCAGTGGAATGTCCTCTGGAAATGTGAGAAAAATCCATGATGCCTCCGTGTGCTGTATGGAAGGGAGAAGGGAAGGGAACATTTTATCTGCTTGGCTCTCTCCATCTTCTGCTTCCTCCTGGCCAAGGTTTACTCCAGACAGAACTCAGTCCCCTGCACCTTTGGGTGATGTCACTCAGCTGCTGAGAGAGCCACATCCTATGTTTCACGGTGTATCATTTCATTCAAGTTCTGGAAGTAGAAATCTTGGCACGGGGCCAGCGGAGGGTGGCTGGTGAGGCTACAGTTAGGGAGGCAGGCAGTGCCTCTGGGAAAAAAAAAAAAAGAAGCAATCAAGGGAATCTGAGAAGATGCACAAAGCTCGAGTCCCACAGGCTCTTCAAATAACTTTTCTCTCCCTAAAGTTGACTGACCTGCATGGAGATTATTAAATCTGTGTCTCTGTGGCCTTGTTAGAACTATTCTCTGACCAACGAGCTAACGAAGCTGGATTCCATTTTTTTAAACTGAAAATTAAAGGACAAGTCAAAGAGTGTGCCAACCAGGATAGGAGAGGCAATGCTGTGATAACAAACATCCCCAAATCTTCTGGTATAAACAAGGCACAGGTTTATTCCTCATTTGGGCAGCATCCACCGGCGTGCTGGGTGATTCCTCAGGGAAGCGGTGCACCGTGAGATGCCTCAGAGAACAGAAGCTCTGCCGTACTTGGCTGCTCCATCCCAGCTTGTGACTTCTTCATGAGTGTGGCAGGACAAAAGCACGGAGAGCCATGTGCCCGTACTTAAAAGCTTCTCCTGGGAGTGATACACACGGTGGCTGGCAGCATTGTTCAAAGTCAGTTATGTGGCTCCCTCTAACTTCGAAGGATTGGGAGAGTGTAATTTCCCACATGTCCCAGATGGGGGGAGACCCCCTTGGAGAACACAATAAATGTCTACTGCAAACATGCTTTTAAAATAGGATTTCCACTGCAATCACTTTATTTCTTTTTTATTTTTTAAATTATTTTATCTATTTATTTGACAGAGAGTGAGAGTACAAGCACGGGAGCAGCAGGCAGAGGGGGAAGCAGGCTCTCTGCTGAGCAAAGAGCCCGACTTGGGGCTCGATCCCAGGACCCCACAATCATGACCTGAGCCAAAAGCAGCCACTTAATGCGTTGAGCCACCCAGGCGCCTCTACTGCAATCACTTTAATCGCTAAAACATCTCCCTCCTTCTTATTCTTCCTCATATTCCTCTTCTGTATACCTAACTGTATTCAGCTTAAGTATACACTTTAGGGAGGTTTCAATTCATTTATTTTGATGATTCTATTACTTCCAGAAGTATCCTAATGAGAAGTCCTGTACTTGATTTTTCTTGAAATTCTAATAGCCATTAGAGTTGAACTTGGCTTAGGAAAAACAGATTGTTTTTGAGATGAAAAGAACTTTAGAACTTCCCAGAAATATGTTTTTTAGAGGATTGGCAGACACTTACATTATCCAAATAAGAGTCTGACTTTCATGTCAGTCAGCACCCCCTGTAGCTTTTCTGTCACTATCACTTACCCTACTGTGGCCTCATCTCCTCTCCCTCTACCGGTCATTTGCCTGCTGATGGTCTCCTTCCTCCCCTGTCCCCATCCAACTCATGCCCCACGCAGAGGCCACAGGTTGCTCTTGACACTCATCTATATTCAGAACATGGTTTTAACTATCAGAATAACTAGAATTTTCTCATTATTCCCAAAGTGTGCATCACCTCTCTATCAATGCTGAAAGCTCCTGAGGATCAGAGCCACTGAATATATGATGGCATATTTTCTCTCATCCTTGTTTGCTGCCTCTTCCAGCACCTGGCCCTGAACACTGCGTGTTCACAGTGCACTCAATAAATACTAGTTGAATTGAATTCTCTAAACTGCACTAATTATTCATTCCACTCAAGTCCCTGCGTCTATGTAGAATGATGGATTTCCAGACACCAGGACTGAGAGTCAATTCAAATCTCTTGAGAGCCTATTGGATTTACAGTTGCACAGCACCTTCCCTTCTCCCCACTGGTAAATAGAGGGCACAGGATTATGCTGCCCGGGATCTCTAGACAGCTGCCCCGCATTTTATGCCATCCTGAGAATTAGTGCTAGTGGCAGCCATGAAGATAAAACCACTTTTTTCTAAATTCTGTCAACAAAAGGGCCAATGACTTTCACATTAATGACTCATTGAAAGTCCACTGCATCCTGTTTCTCTGACTTCTTGGAGGAAGTAGACACCAAGATTTCTGAGAATACTCTCACGAATGTCTCTACTAAGCACTCCTTTCAGATGTTTGCAAAAGTGACAATATCTCCCTTATTATATGCCTAAGACTCTCAAAGACGTTCTGCTGTGTGATACTCAAACATGGTCATCGATTGTTTCTAGTTAGTGGTGAAAATGGTGGGTAGGTGGGAGTAGGGCTGTGGGTCTCACTGTTTTGCTTGCTCTTGCATCATGTCACCGTGGAGGTACAGACTGGAAAGATTTCCTACATAACAGGAAAAGACACTTCTCATTGTTGGGATCAATTTTAACATTCCGCCAAATAAACCGGCCAAAGACCAATGTCGTATGTACTGAGCACAAAGGTAATAGAGATACTGTTTGAATCATAACACGGAGAAATGTCGTCACTGAAATGCGGTCAATGAATCACTATGAGCCACGGGGACACACAGCCACTTCTAAGATGCCAGAATCTTCCCAGTGTTGGCCGATCCACACAAATGGTCGGAGCTGATTAAGATCTATTCCTTAAACTGTGGATTTTCCATCACTGCTGATAATGCTGTGGACTGTGAGTACCCGATTTTAGTTTTTCCTAATGAAGCTTGAGACAGGATGCTTGCACAAATACTTTGAATGAGACAAGAAACCCCTCGGGGGAAGCTTTTATAAAGAGATCCTTTAGCTTTCTGTGTTCTTTAGTTAAATATCTCTGCAATATAACACGGTTGCACAAGCTTACATGTCTAATACTCACTAATATTTTGATTAAATTCAATAAAGTCATTGTGGTAGTGGACAGTAGCAAAGTCACTGAGCTTCTTCTAGTAACAACGTCACTGGGCTTCTCGCCGCAGAAAATGTCAGAGATAAACCAAAACAAGTGTGGAGTCACTATGAAAAATAAATTAGATTTGCTGTTTTGAAGCTGCATGCACATCTCTCAGAGACAAGAACTAAGTTATATAAAACTTTGGGAAAAGTCATAGATTAAAATATCCTAGTATTGGAAGTCACCATACAATTAAAATGTACTTTCTTCCAAATAGTGGAGACTCCTATTATCTGAGGAATTCACTCATTCATGCTCTCCACATAGAATAATAACCAATTAAAAATGACAGCAGTTATTAGATACTGTTAATGATTCAATTTCGAAATAGTCACAAGACACTCTATTCCCTTTTCAAGCTTCTAGAACAGTTAATTAAAGAGCGTTGTTAGATTTCAGGCAAGCTATTTAAAAAAAACTTATGTTTTGCGATTTCTATTCTGTGTAATTAGGATTTTCCCAATGTTATGCCTTCAAAACAAAACACAGGGGTCAGTTGGCTAATATGAGATTCAAACTGTTATCCATAATCTCTAATTTAAAGTTATTGTGTTCATCAAAACAGCCTCATTTTAAACTGATTGATTTGATACTAAATAGATGGTATACATTTGAAGTAAAACCTCGAACCAATAAACTATTAGGGATTCAGACCAAGAATTTAAAGTTGATAAAAAAGAATCTATTGCGAATAAAAATATTTTTAAAACAGTGGAATAAACCGGTTATAGAATTTTTGAGGTTCTAGGACCCTAATAATGTCACTTTGGGGCACCTTATGTGTAAATCATCGTCATTTAACAAGTTAGATCTGCAGGATACTAACACCGCATGATAAAATGACATTGATGACTCACACAACTTTTCACATTTTCTAGGATGCTTTCATATTCCTAATGTCATGTAATCTTCAAAATACAGAAAATAGCCTTCTAAGGCTAGATGGACAGTGGACCAAAAACGTGGGTGCTCTCATGTCAGAGCAGGTGACCAGAAACCAGCGGATTTAGGGAGGACAGACAGGAATGAATGGAAAGGAACCAGTCATAATTGATCAACGGGCTCCCTGACTTTTGTACAGACACGATCCTAGGGCTGCATCGGGGGCGCAGTGGGGGACGGTGAAGCCGGGGAATCTTCTGACGTCCTTCAGGCCTGGAGGGCGTTGCTGTGAGTGAAAGCAAACCAGAGACACACGGAGAAAGCCGCTGGGAGTCTCCACTGCGGAACCCACTCGAAGCTGGTTACACTGATGTGGTTTCTCTCGGTAAGGGACCCATCAAAGGGTTTCGCCCAGAGCCAGGGAAGCTGCATGGCCTCTTGCCGCTAAGCATACAAGAGGCGTCGCAGGAATTTCTATGTAGCGAAGACAAGCTATGTGGAGGAAATGTTGAAAATCTCCTTGGAGGAGAACACACCTGTTTTAATGCAAAAACACTGCAGATGAGGCCGAGAAGGCTGAAGACTAAAAGGGAGAAAATTCAGGCAGAGTCACAAAACTATACACAATCAACATTTCTTGGTCACCTGTTCTGACGTGTCATATCCTTCGAACTTTCCATTAGCCCGGTGGAAAAAATAAGCCCCAAGTAGTCTCAGTTCCTCTCTCCTGACATCTCATGACCATTTGAGGCCCTGTGTGAGTTTTGAGCTAGGATCAGATGACTGACTGCAGGCGGGAGTCTTTCCCGTTTGCTCAGCACTTTTCTGAAATGTCATAAGAAAATTTGCAATGACTTGTAACGCCTGCGCAGAAAAGACTGTAGCAGCGAAAGGCTGCTACATCCTTGGAAACACCTGCTTTGCAAGGTCGGCTGTTGGCTGGCATCTGGGAATTAAATAATAAACCTTCCCTAGACTAGATATAAAATTGTCCCTAAATGGTACTGGTGGCTTGCTGTCCTCAAACTGTGGAAATAATGGGGCTTGTGCAGGACACCTGCTTTCCTTCCAGGAATCTGGAATTCCCTCTCCTCTGTGCTAGTCTGAGGGTGTCTTTGTAACCAGCCCCCAGGAAAACCCTTGAACCTGGAGTCTCTCATGAGCCCCCCTGGTAGTATTTCTCATGTGTCGTCTCAGGGCATCGCTGGAAGAATGAACACGTTGGGCATGACTCTGCTGGGAGAAACGCTCAGAAGCTTGTGCTTGGCCTCCTCTGGTCTCTCCTCCTGCTCCTTTGCTCTTCACTGATTTTACTTTGCTGTAACAATCATCATCATGAGCATGACTGTATGCTCAGTCCTTGGAGTCCCTCCTGGCATATCACCAGAACTAGAGGTGACCCTGGGGACCCCTAACCTCATGCTGCAAAAATCATAGTGACGGATTTAAGGCATTGAAATTATGCATTTCTTTTTTTTTGAAATTATGCATTTCTTATTTAATTATTGATTCACAGAATACTTGCACCAAGAGTTAAAACACAGCAAGTGCTAGAAGGTTTGCAATAAGGAAGCGCAGTGTCTTACTTACCTCTTGCCTATACTATGGTTTCACTCCCTATAGGGAGCCATTTCCAACTCCTTCAGATATTTCTCCTGATATTTATATCTGTAGTGATACATATGCTTATACTTAGAATTTCTTGGTTTTCAAGTTTAGTGATTATCTATTGCCTTCCTACTACAGAAAATGAGGATTTAACATCTTATAACTGCCTCCCCTCTAACACCCACACACAAACTTCTCTTCTTCCATCCTTGTAGTATGGGGGGTTTTTTTTGGAGGGGAAGACAATTTTTTAATTTACAAAATCAATACTCAGTGCTTATATTATTATGACTATATACTAGGATTCATCTCCCTTCTTCTACAATTTTTTTCAAAAATGTCCTGGAGATAAATACTGGATACTTTTATCTGTACTAACACTAACTCTGCCTCTAAACTCTCTGTCAAAATTTTAAAACACCTCCAAGCAAGGTAAATACGTAAGATAATTTGTCCTTTTTCCTTTCTTCTTTCTTTCTTTCTTTCTTTCTTTCTTTCTTTCTTTCTTTCTTTTCTTCTTCTTTGCTTCCTCCTTCCTTCCTTAATTCCTTTCTTCTTTCTTTCTTTCTTTCTTTCTGCTTCTGGCTTGCTTTCTTTCTTCTTTCTTCTCTTTCTTCCTTCCTTCCTTCCTTCCTTCCTTCATTCTTCCTTCCTTCCCTTCCTTCTCTTTCGTTCTTTCTTTCTTTCTTTCTTTCTTTCTTTCTTTCTTTCTTTCTTTCTTTCTTCTTTCTTTCTTTCTTCTTTCTTTCTTTTTATAGATCCCTTTAGGGATTAGGGATTAGGAGGGTTTTCTTTCTCCTGCTATAGATGTGTCACCTAGAAATTCTCTTTTGCTTCTCTTCTATGTTGGATGCCCTGTTTCTCACTCTCACGTGTTCCTGTTTCCCAGTTTGATGAAGCACATTCTCTAGTAGCCTCTTAGAAGTGGCACAAGGGAGTGAAATGTTTGAGACGTGCATGTCTGAAAATGTGTTTATTCTAACCCTCACACTTGATTGATAGTTTGGCTGGGTAGAGGATTCCAAGTTGGTCATCATTTCTCCTTAGAATTGTGAAGGCATTCTTCCCCTGTACTGATTGTACTTTCTAGGGTTGTTGATTAGGGTTGCTAGAAGTCTAACTGGTTTTCGGATTCTAGGATCTTATCTTTTCCCCAACCATCTAAAATTTCACAATGATGTGTCTCTACATCACTTTTCTGGCAACTCAGAGGGTCCCCCCTTTTTAAAAAAATATTTTATTTATTTATTTGTGAGAGACACAGAGAGAGAGGGAGAGACACAGGCAGAGGGAGAAGCAGGCTCCCTGCAGGGAGCCTGATGTGGGACTTGATCCCAGGACCCCGGGACCACGACCAGAGCTAAAGGCAGATGCTCAACTGCTGAGCCACCCAGGTGTCCCAAGAGGGCCCTTTTCAATAGGGAAACTCATGGTCCAAGACATTTTCTTGTATTATTTTTTTTATTTCTTTTTAAAATTTTTCTATTATCTTTCTCCAGAATATCCATTAAAATAGTTATATTTCTTGGATCATTGTTCTAACTTTTGTATTTTTCTGTATCTTTGTCTTTTTGGTTCATTTTGATGGGATTTCTTCCATTCTGTCTTCTCATCTGTTGATCTTTTAAGTTCATTATTGTAATTTTTATTTTCCATTTTCTTGTTGTTCACGTCATCATTTTTTTTTTCACTTTATGGATGCAATGTCTCATGCCTTAGGTGATAGATAAATCCAGGATGTTTCCTTTTCTTCCGATTTATTTTTTTCTGCCCCTTTGTTATTAAAATTGTGTTAGTAACCCTGTTGTTTAGGGAGAAAACTTTCCTAGTGATTCCAGTTATCTATTTGCATTTATAAGCAGGGGATACACAGCTGGTTTCAGGCATAATCGGAGCTTGCTGACCAATGGGCTTCACCGCAGGGCTATTAGGGGAAGCCATTCATTGTAGAACTTCAGAGCATCAGTGTCCATGGCCTTAAGTCTTTTCTCCTGGGTCAGTTTCTTGATGGGGGGAGTCCTCCTGCCTGAGGGATGTAATCCTGGGTGCTAGTATTTGGGATGTCAAGAAAGGAAGGAAACTAGGGATCTCACCTTCAAATATGAGAATTTTCACTTATTCCCCATTTTCAATCCCTTGCACTATATCAAAAGGCAGAAACTACACTAGTAATTTAAGCAGAGGAAAAGCAAAACAAACAAATGTCAACTAGTAAAAAGTGGTTAGCTGCTAAAAAGGGGAGGGGGGAATCTCTAAAAGCTCCAGAAGTAGCAAAAAAAAAGGGCAATTATTACCTTCAGACTGTTTAGGCTAACGAAGAGTGAGCCATAAAGGAAATGTAACTAGGAACTAGGACAAGCACACTAGTCGCCCGGCCCCACCACACACACAAGGCTGCGATTAGATCCCCTCAAAGAGGGCATGGCTACTATAGGGACACACTGCCCACTGCCAATAAAAAGGACACCCACCAGTGATGATCTATAGAGGTGTGGATGGGCTGAGCTTCTGTAGAAATGGCCATCAGGTGAGGAGACGGTTATGTGAGGGCCCAGCCAGAGCTGCCATGGAAGGGGCTGCCGTGCAGACAGAGCACAGGCTAAGTGTGGCTGGAGCTGGTCACGAGGGGTACTGAGGTGAGGACCACCGGGCCTCTCTCACCAATCCACTGGTGTCCCCACTTAATAAAATGGCAGGAGAAACAGAACCAGAAGAGAAGCAAGCACCCTCTTGCTACTGTCACCTTGTGGTGTCACTCTAGAAACTTCTATTGCCAAAGCCTAATATTGATCCAGCCAGCAAAAAAAAAAAAAAAAAAAAGAAATGCTCACAGGGTTCAATTCCAGTATCACAAATCAAGGCAAAGAAGGGTGGATTTGGAAGTGAGAGACAGTAAAGGAGTCACAGGCACATCTGCCCCGCACTGCCTAGGTGTCTGAGTTTGGCACCTTTGTCAACTTCTAGAGCATGAATCTTCTGTCTCCTGTGGTAGGATAGGGAAGGGGACCTATGAGTTGACTACTTCTTGTGTGAACTGTGAGCCAACACTCTTTTCAGCCACATTCCTCATCCCTAAGCTCAGAGTTTCCTGGTATCTCTGGTACCTCCTGTCTCCAAGCCTCTGAGGCTCATTTGAGCAAACTGGCTTCTCAGTATCATTTCTCCCATCGCACGTGGAGAGTTCTGCTTCCTCCACAATGCCACATCGTTAACTACTTGTCTGTCCACTTTATGACTCCCAAGATCCTGTTGAAATCTCTCTTCTATTGTCATATTTTCTCCTATTTTTCTCTGTTCCTGTAGTTTTATGACTTTTACAAAAATCCATTAACTGTCATTTTATTGGAATATAAGGAGGGATAAAGAAAACAAAGCCTTTCAATTCCCCATATTTATTTATTTATTTTTCAATTCCCCATATTTAAAACACCAATCTTTTATTGAACACATAAATATGTATTTATGAATTAAAGAAAACTAGTTGAACTAAGCAGTGATTAATAACGAATAGTTTTTAGTTTAGGAGGTATTTAAGTTACACCTGCGGACATGTACTTCAAAGCTTAGTCAGTAACTATCAAAGATTGGTTTCGGAAACACAAGCATCAAGATCAAATTATGGTATTTGTTGAAAATGTGTGTTCTCAAATCCACCCTAGATTGTATGCATCAGACTCTTTGGGCGTTGAGCTGACTAATCTACATTTTAAACACGTTTCTCAGATAATCAACAAGTGTCAAGTTTGAGAAGCACTGTTGTATTTTGTATTATTAATGAGTGACAGAACATTTTGATTTAGCATTTTGGTGAAAAGCTGCATTTTATTAGGAAAACACCACTAAAAAATGACTGTCGGTCGTGAGATGCTCAGTGATTGAGCATCTGCCTTTGGCTCAGGTCGTGATCCCGCAGTTCTGGGATCGAGTCCTGCATCAGGCTCACCACAGGGAGCCTGCTTCTCCCTCTGCCTGTGTCTCTGCCGCTCTCTGTGTGTCTCCCATGAATAAATAAATAACATTTTTTAAAAATGACTCTCACATAAGTAATATCTTGTTTGCTTGCTTTTTGCCATATGCAGGTGTCTAGCTAGTTGGCGTACACAGCTGTCAATGGAAGGACCATCATTCATCTGTTGTCTGCTACCTGACGTTGAAGGAAGACAGTCTAAAACTCTTTATATAGAGTCCTAAGGGCCAGCTCCACAGATTCAGACAGTGACAACAAATGACAACTGCTTCCATTAGACTGTGGATAAAAATGAATGTGTGTTCCAAGGCCTTGATGAGCAAAATCAATTATGCAAAGTGAAACTCTACATTAGTCTTTTGTTCCATTCCTAATCTCGAGCTGACAGTAAGGTGGGAAGTCAGCCTTTAGCAGTTCCAGGAAAGCCCAAAGCAGGTACCAAGCAGCCTCCACCCTTCATCCTCCAGGTCTTAGCCATACAGCAGTGGGTTTGGCTCTGTCCTAAGACATTTCATAGTCAAGATACTTTGTATCTCATTTTCTTTTAAAATGATAACACTAATGTTCTTTCTGACTATGAAAGCAATGTATGTGAACTAAAGACAGATTAGAAAGCTGAGAAAAATTGAGAAGAAAATGAAATTTATCCTAATCCCAGAGATAGGCAGTGTTAATGCCTCTGTGTATTCCCATCTAGTCTTTTTTCTATGTAATTCACATGGTTGAAATAAGACCCTTTAGCTGGTTGTGTACCTTGGGTTTTTTCCACTTAACATTTGTGTCTCCATGTGATTCAGGTTCTTCATAAACACTTTTAAAGATTGTACAACATCAGTTTTGTATCTGTACATTCATTTAGCCACTCCCCAATTGCTGGATATTTACATTGTTTCTGATTTTTTGCTGTTATGAGTCACATGATATGAGGCTTTGTATATAAATTTTGGCTTACATTCCCAACTTCTTCCTAAGGATGCATTCTTAGAGATTATAAATATTTTAAGATTCATGATAGTTACCATACTATTTTCCAGAAAACATGTCTCATTACATACTTCCACCAGCAAGGAAGGGGGATGTTCCCCTCACTATAGTTTCAACAGGTCTGGGGATTATAAATACTTTCTTCATCAAGGGATCCCTGGGTGGCGCAGCGGTTTAGCGCACCTGCCTTTGGCCCAGGGCACGATTCTGGAGACCCGGGATCGAATCCCACATCGGGCTACCGGTGCATGGAGCCTGCTTCTCCCTCTGCCTATGTCTCTGCCTCTCTCTCTCTCTATCATAAATAAATAAAAATTAAAAAAAAATACTTTCTTCATCAAAATGATTTATGCATATTGTTTAAAAAATAAATGTTATCAAGAGACCTAATTTAAAAAACACTAGTCCCCTGACCTACTGTGCTCTGCCTTCCTGTCCACAGTCCACAGACAACCCACTCTTAATTTTTTTCACTGTTGTTTTAGGTGTATATGCCCAGTAATATGTTTATTCCACAATTTCAAAATTGTAGACATTATCTAGTCACTTTTTAAAGATATTTTTTATTTATTCATCAGAGGCACAGAAAAAGAGGCAGAGACACAGGCAGAAGGAGAAGCAGGTTCCTTGCAGGGAAGCCTGGTGCAGGACTCGATCCTGGGTCTCCAGGATCATGCCCTGAGCTGAAGGCAGACGCTTAACCGCTGAGCCACCCAGGCGTCCCTATCTAGTCACTTCTGCAACAGATTAGGATTTAGCTCATTTACACTCCTGCCTGTCTTCTCCACTTTTCATTCCTGCCTCTCCCTGATAAACTTGTATCGCTGTTCTGTTTAACCAATTATAGGTCAACAATTAATTACTAAGTAATGTAACAATAATATTATCTCATGGTGATTGTCATTAATACATTAATAGTTGTTACGGTTACTATGTTAAATTACTATTATAAATACTATTCAAGAGACTCATATATTAAGATCCCATTTACTTTCCTGCCCTTGTGTGCTTGGGCTGGAATTTCTAATTGTCCTTTTCTTCTTGCACTGTCTTCTTCTGGCATCATTCACAGATTTGTAAATGTACGGCTCCATCAGGGATTCTGTTGAGTCCCTTATTTTCCTGGAGATCTTTCCACTAAAGTTCTTCATATTCTCGCTTTAAGATGGGTCAGGAA
The DNA here is from genome assembly GCF_011100685.1 of Canis lupus familiaris. Taxonomy (NCBI): domain Eukaryota; kingdom Metazoa; phylum Chordata; class Mammalia; order Carnivora; family Canidae; genus Canis; species Canis lupus. The sequence goes on from NC_049238.1 coordinate 54,741,555, forward strand.
TGAAACTGTTCTCTAAACAGATTTTCAGTGAGTACTCTGATCTTTAATTCTCCAAGTCTCTGCTTTCCTTTTGAGCTCCTAAAGGGAGCCAGAGTGCCCCAGGGCCAGCCAGCAATCACCTGTTCTGCAGCCTACGGTGGCACAACAAGCACATTAAGCTTTGGCTTCCTCCCACCTGCTCCATCAAATGCTAGTCTTCGAGAATTTTGTTGAGATTTCCCAGCCTCAGATAGGCCTTATCCCAGTGGTTCTCAACTGGGGGCAAATTTGCCCCCCGGGGGTATATTTGGCAATTGTCTGCGGACATTTTTAATGGTCACAATTAGAAAGGAGGATTGCTACTGGCTGCTAGTAGGTGGAGACCAAGGATGTTGTTCAACGTCATGCAATACACAGGACAGCTGCTACCATGTAGAATTTTTTTGCCATTTTAGTGGCATGGAGAGGACATTGACATATACATTCAAATTGGTATCTTGACATCTCTCAAGCTCTCGGAAATTCAGTTTCTTCATTTCTAAAATGGGATTGGTACTTGGGACTATTTTAGGGTTTACTAGGGCTAAATGAGATGATTTATGAAAAGAGCCCAAGGCACAAAAATTCTTTAAAACTATCAGAAGTTTAGGGGCACCTGTCTGGCTCAGTTGGTAAAGCATGCAACTTTTCATCTTTGGGGTTGTGAGTTCAAGCCCCATGTTGGGTGTCGGATTACTTAAAAACAAAATCTTAAGGGCACCTGGGTGGCTCAGGGGTTGAAAACGTCTGTGTTTGGCCAAAGTTGTGATCCCAGGGTCCTGGGATCGAGTCCCACATCAGGCTCCCTGCATGGAGCCTGCTTCTCCCTCTGCCTATGTCCCTGCCTCTCTCTGTGTGTCTCTCATGAATGAATAAATAAAAAATTTTTTTAAACTATCTGAAGTCATAGATAAAATTTTTTGGTAGTTTGACAGATTTTAAAATGTTATCTTGCTTCCATTTCTTTGTTCTGACAATGCTAAAATCCTTCCATAAGCTGATTTTGCAATCTACAATCATTTTGCTGTGATTTATCTGTTTACTCCTCTATTAAAATGTATTAACATTCTATGTTCTTTATAACTCAAGTACTCTGGCCCCACCAGCTTGCGAGTATAAACTAAAGTCACATTTACTTTAGTCCCCAAAGTACCACTCTGAATCACTACATCTCCAATTAATAAGAGGTTAACTATGTTCCAGGGTTACTCTTTCCAAGTGTCACTGAGTGAATCCGGAGTTACTTATTTTTTATTTTATTTTTTTTTAAAGATTTATCTATTTGAGAGAGAGGAGAGCATGAGTGAGTGGAAGAAGGGGCAGCAGGAGAGAATCTCAAGCAGACTCCCTCTCGTGCTGGAGCTGGATAGAGGCCTCGATTCCACTACCCGGAGATCCTGAGCTGAGCTAAAACAAGAGTCTGGCGCTCAATCGGCTGAGCCACCCAGGTCAGGTGCCTGCCCTCCACGGAGATATTTAAATGCCTGGCCTCAGCATTTGCTGCCCCCTGTTGGGAGAGCAGGAACTTGCATTCACTTTATACCAGAGGGGCTGCACTCCCTCCTGGTGGCTCCTCCTCCTGGTTTCTCATGCGTCCTATGTCACTATTCAGCCTCTGATGGTGATCACAGGTGTGCAGCATAACAGGACAGACCCCTGCATGCCTACAGAGATGGAGCCTGACTCCAGGACTCTTGTTCCCACTCACTCCGGTGCAGGAACTGGCCTACCCTGGTAGGTGGAGATGGATTGTGGAGATCCAGGCGTGATGAAGACCTCGGTATTCAGGTTGATGAGGATTGTTCCACGGTGAAACTGCCACAAGTCCAAGTGAGTCAGCTCTTTCATAATACATGCACATGCTTAGTGATTTTCTATATAACATGTACTGAGCATTTGCTACGTGCCAGATGTGGCATTCAGTACTTTACATAAGTTGTGTCATACTGATTCCACCTAACATTTAAGGAGTTAAACAGGTCATTATTATAATTCCCACTTATAGATAAGGCTTAGGTAGAGGCAGGGTAATTCGCCAAGAGACATAGAACCACAAATCAAATGTAGGACTGCCAATCTTCAATGCCTTATTCTGCACAGCTAAGGTATTTTTTTTTTTCCAATTTTCACACACTAGTCATTTCCTCCAAGGTACACTTGGACGGACCAGGTAGTATCCAGTATAGACCCTCTCCTCCCTGAAGGTACGTTTACCCACAGAAGCCACCATATTTAATTTCTTCATGTTGGCCCCAATCAGAACCACCCAAGTCCCATAGTACATGTTTGTATTTTTGAAATCCACAGTGGGGTGGGGTAAAGGGAGGGGTCAGGGACCTAATCCTTTTCTCCCAAGAGAAGACTCTCCCATACTTCATAAATCCCATACCTAAATAAATTAACAGATGCGCAGAAAGATAGAAGGGAAGCCCAAGTACATATGGATGTGCTGGGGAAGGATGGCATTTAACTGTCCTCCCAATGATACCTAAGCAGCAGCCTTTCCTAAACCAACCATGTCTCATTACATACGGCCAGTAACACTCTGCATAGTGTGTTGCTTTTTTAAAAATCATCATTTTATTGACTTCCAAGTGTCAGTCTTCTTGGGGAAGGAATAGGAACTAACTCACTGGTCTCCATCTCTGTCTTGCTTTGTTATTCTAGCATCTTTAGTATGATACAGAATCTAAATCAGAAAAGAGAAACAAAAGAAACCAAAAGTTTTTCAACAGCACCCTTTATACTCCCTGCTCTCCGAAGGTGGTCCTTGACATTCCACCTTACTGATTCCTGGGACCCCAATCAACCTCCTTGTTCTCGACTTCTTCATTGATAGTGTTGTAGACTAAATATTTGGTCTCCCCCCGCCCCCCCAATTTATATGTTGAAATCTAATCTCTAATGTGATAGTATTAAGAGGTCAGTCCTTTGGGAGTAATCAGGGCTTGAGGGAGGAGCCCTCGTGAATGAGATTAGTGCCCTTCTAAGAAGAGGCCCGAGAACTAGCTCACTTTCATTGTATCTAAGGATACAATGAAAAGTGGACCTTCTCCAACCCAAGAGAGGGCCCTGCCCAGAATCTGACCATGCCAGCACCCAGATCTTGAACTTCCTGCCTCCAGAACTGTGAAAAAATAAATTCCTATTGTTTATAAACTACTCAGTCTGTGGTAGTTGGTTATTGCAGCATAAGCTGACTGTGAAAACGCTATTTAGCAGACAAATTAGGAAAATGATCTCCCAGGTGATTTTTACAACTGCTACAACATCCTGGAGGCATGGATTAAGTTTTCAATGTGGATCAAGCTACCAACTCACCTCTCTAAACTTGCGGCTGAAACACTGGGCTGGAGTTAGAAATTTTGGCAAAGGAAAGGGTCATTTTAAGACCTTGAACATCACTGTTCGAGAGTGGAGGCTCTGGCCAGTTTAAATCCTGCCTGTGCTTAATAGCTCAAGCCTGGGTCTGGGCCCGTCACAGGGATTGGTATTAATACCTATCCCACGGCATTGTTGTGAGGATTGAAGATAGCAGTACATGTGGAGTGCTTAGAACGGGAGCTGGCAATCAAACGTTGGCTGCTGTTACGTATTCTTGCATTCCCAGCGGCGGCTGCAGAGCCAGGCCCCAGCAGGCGCTATACATTCTTGTGGCTGTCACCATTATCCACCCACTGAGCCACATTTTGTGAGGTGCCTGTGAACAATCTCCAGGTCTGGGGCCTGTGTCTGCCTTCCCAGAAAACTACAAAACCCCAAATCTCGATCAACTGTTTCTCTCCACATTTCAGTCTAAGTTTGGCCCAGGAGAGAAAAAGCTCTGTAAATTTAAGCCTTAATTATAGAACTTTAATGCGATTACAAGAATCCATGCCATTTTAAAGTTTGTATCTAAATTCTTGACTTAATTAGGTCTTGTATCTATTTCTCTCTCTCTCTCTCTCTGTCTCTTAAAAGCAAAAACACAGAACCAAAGGATGGAGTGTTCGTAAGAGACTTCCTTCAAAGTGAGAGGGCACTGCCCAGTCCCGTGGGTGCCTGTGGAAAATCGGAATTAGTGTGAATAACGAAGCTATCCCAACACCCTGGCCACTAGGCACCCTGCTTCATTCAGGATTAAGTTGCGTTCGGCCAGAATGGGCTCTACTTCTATTTTGCTCCGACCTGAGAATGAACTAATATTCTGCGTTCGATTTATAATTATTACTCTGAGCCACCGTTAGGAGCTTATTTCTTAACTTTGAAGAAAGAAGGAGCAGCCTTTTGTCCCAGTAAGGGTGACCTGACAATCTTAAACTTGGGAAGAGGTCTGTGTAATTGTAAGTCACTGCAGATGGTGTGACAGCGTTTGTCACATCTTTGTACGCCCCTGGGTCCCGCCTCCTGAGGTCTGGTACATAACAAGCATTTTATATTTCATCCTTGACTCTCTCTCTCTCTCTCTCTTTTGCCTTCAAAAACAAGAGGAAGTACTTAAGAATCTAAATAAATTTTGGATGCTTAAACTGATGTCATAAAAGCGACATTGAGCCCAATTTTTACTACTAACGAAATGGAGATATGCTACACACATGTGAGAACACGGAAGATACCATGCAAGATTTAAAATGGTCTAAAGGCCAATGAGTAGGCTGCTTCCTAATCATTTCAGGTTAACCTACTTAATGTATTCTATAAGCTGCTTTTGAGCACACGTCTTCTGCTTAACCTAAGGAAACTCCCTCAACCCCATGCTCTTGAAGATGTTCCGACCTGATTAGGAGACAGCCTCTCTTTTTGTCCGGTCCACACGCAATTGTACTAAGATCTCCAACCCTCGAGCAGAGGCAAGGGCAGACCTCAGAGGAGAGGAGAGCAGCAGGTGCGTCTAGCAGAAGGCCGTGGCGTTAGGACCAAGAGGGACTCCGCTGTGGTCCGTGTGGCATAGGGTTGAGGTGGGGGGCCCTTCGCAGAGATTCCTGGGCCATCTCTCATGTTGTAGCCACAGAAGACATAATCCTGAAGACTGAAGTATTTGAGTTCATGTCTCGCCTTCCTCATTGGACATCGAGATTCTTAAACCAGAAATGGTCCTTACGTACCTTCCATCAGTGGCGCCCATCCAACACCTTCCAGGAAGTAGGTGCTTTGTAAAGCCATGTTCCTTGGTTATCTTAAGGGATGAATTAAAAAAAAACAAAAAAGTGACTACCTTCCCAAAGGAAACATGAGATCCCACTGCCTCCTCCCTCTGCCTCTGCCCTCCCTAGGTCCTCATGGCTGAGTGCGACCACATTGTCACCCGCAGGCCATTGTGTCCTGAGCCAATCCCCAAGTGAGATTCCCATGTGTCAGAGACCTCCCAGGCAAGGCGTCAAGGGACCTCGGACTGCATCTCCAAGGCATTGGTGGCTCCTGTACTCTTCTCCATCCCGTCCCCAGAGTTCCCTTCTTGGTTACAAATCAGCAAGGGTCCAGCTTCCCCTGCTCCACACTGAGGCCAGGCCTGAGCTTGTACTAACCCTAGGAGAAAGGTTCTCCCCATACCTGCTACCCCCCACAGCCCCACTCTGTAACAGCACAGGGAAGAAGAACAGTCTCCAGTCCCCAGACCTGGTTCTTAGATCTGGCTGGTTATGCCTCCTAGTGCCTGGATCCCATCCAGAAGCAAAGCACGGTTGGGGGTCTTTGGTGCCCTGTTCTACTGTCGCCATCTGGACCTGGGCCCTTGCCCTATTGCTCATGCATGTTCAGACCCCTGGATGTCACCTGCCTATCTACCCGACCCTGAAGATTGACAGCTATGGGCATTTCTTGTCCTGTGCCCATCCTTCCTGAATTCACCTCACCCTTCAGGCCCTGTAGCTCCTTATTTACTTATTCCTGCAGCCAGGGACCAGGTCTTCCTCCTCCTGCTCTGCCCCATCCCCCTTCTGTCACCCTTTCTGAGTGAGCCTCAAGTCCTGCTGTGGACAACAGTTCAGTTAAGGAGATTCTGATGGACACGAATAACCAGGTTCCGACAGTGTGAATCAACAGATTAACATGTGAATTCTAGACTGGGTTTGAAGGGACCGGATCTTCTTCATTTTTGTAACCTGTACCTTTCATGCTCTCGCTGGATATATTAATATTTATTCGGCAAGTGGATGTACAAACAAACAAACACACAAAACCAAGAGGGCTCCCCTGTACAAGCTCACGAGACTCTCTGCCCTTGCCTTGTTCAGTTCAATGTTTCCATCAGCGGGCTGCCTTTTGTGAACACCCAATAAATGGTGCTATGGAGGATTGGATTACCAAATTGCAAAAGACAGGATGTGAGTGTCCTAATAGCCTATTTCACTAACCCTAAGATGCACGCTTTAACAGTCTAAAATCTTATGCATTGCACAATTGATGATATGTCATAATTTAATTTGCAGTGTCTCTTCCTTCTTCATAGGAAATGTTTTTTAATGGTGCATTTTACAATTAAAAGAGCCTTATATTTGACAAAATATGGTATATGGGTTGATGTAATCCAAATCAAAGACAATCAACAGGATAGGAAAAAAGTGGAATGACTCTCACAAGATGTTATTTTGTAGTGATAAACAGTACAGTCCTGCACTTAAGTTCCAAAAATCAATTGCATAAGTAAAAGATGAAGACAACTTGGCTGAAATTCAGTTCCTGTCACAGCAAAAGGAATGGGTTTGAGCAGACTGTTAACTCAGAGTCAATAACGATGTCGCTGCCCAAGCAGCTAATGCGACTGTCAGCTGCATTAATAGAAATATAGTGTCCCCAAACAGGCAGAGATATCTCATTGCTATTTTCTTGGGTCACGTTGATTCTGAGATATTTTATTGGCATATTTTGAGAGGCACGTTAACAAACCAGAGTGCAGACTTTCATTGAAATTGTGCTTTCGAGTTAAAACCTACATCCATCCTGAGAGATGACTTTGTAAGAAACAGCTTGAGTAAGTGTGTTATTGAATTTATCTTAAGAAAATCGCTAGGGGCGTTCTTCTTTAGGAAGAGTTGGAAAATTTTCTTTCATTTCCAGATCGAGGAGTAGCTGTTTCCTGTTTCCTGTGATGGGCACTGAATCGTATAATCACCTGTGTTTCTCTTTTTACCTTGGTTGCCAGTAAGCTCAAAAGGCAAATATAGAGCCTGCATCTAGCTGAATTCAGAGAGCTGTATGGCTTATGTCTGTGTTCTATGTTGACCCTGGGTCAACATATCCTGCACTGATTTCCCCTTTGCTAACATTTCCTTCATCGTTTTTATAATGCTGCTGTATCGTTTATGCTCTGCAAGCTACCCCAAGTCCCTTGTGGAATAACTTGGGGATCTGAATGAATAAACACCAAAATAAGTATGTGAAAAACAGGCGCCTATTCAGAGGAGAACAACTGGGAGGGCAAATGATGAGGACATTGTTCCCGAGAGATGGGGGTGAAGGAGCTAGAACTATCTGGAAAGGCACTACTTCCTACCAGGAAGTGAGAGCAATCCTGAAAGTGTTGACAGGCCTACCATATTGGAAAGTGATTGAATTTATTCTGTGATAGCTCGAGATAGTAAAATCAGTGGAAGTTAGTAGGAAATAGATTTTTTTCCTTGATATAAAAGAAAAATTTGCAGGACACCTGGGTGGCTCAGTGGTTGAGCGTTAGCCTTTCGTTTAGGGCGTGATCCTGGATTCCTGGGATTGAGTCCCACATCAGGTTCCTTGCATGACGCCTGCTTCTCCCTCTGCTTGTGTCTCTGCCTCTCTGTGTGTCTCTTGTAAATATGTAAATAAAATCTTTTTTTAAAAGAGTAGTTTCTAAAAAAAAAAAAAAAAAAAAGAAAAATTTGCTAAAAAGAAGCCAAAACCAGGGACACCTGGCTAGCTCAGCCTGAAGAGCATGCAACAATTGATCTCAGGGTCTTGAGTTTGAGCCTCATGTTGGGTATAGAGATTACTTAAATTAGTAAACAGACAGACTAACAACAACAACAAAAACCTAAGGGGTGCCTGGGTAGCTCAGTTGGTTAAGCATCCACCTTCAGCTCAGGTCAGGGTCTCAGGGTCCTGGGATCAAGCCCTGAGTCAGGCTTCCTGCTCAGTGGGGAGCCTGCTTCTGCCTCTGCCTCTCCACTCCTTCCCACCATGCTCTCTCTTGCTCTCTCTCAAATAAATAAAGTCCTTAAAAAAAAAAAAAAGCTAAAATTAGAATGGCTACATTGTGAGGTAATGGGCTCCCTGTTTTGGGAAGTGCTCAAGGCTGTCCAGCCACCCGTCAAGGATGTGAGGGATGGGATCCCCAGAGGAGCTTGGAATCCACCTGCCCGTGTTTTGGAAGTGGAAGCCCAGATAAGGGAGGGGGGAGCCACCTGCTGAGGGACAAGGGAGGTGGCATGGGACTCCTTGCCTTTGTGGGATGGGATTCAGAAAGGAAAGGGCCTGTAGGGAAAGAGGTCTCCTCGCAGGGAGGACTGTCCCCCTGCCCCATGGACACATCCCTCCAAGCTCCCTGAAAAGCACACAAAGAGAAATCAGGAACATTGAATTAACACCCAGTGGCATGGGGCTCCAGCTGGCCTTCCTGCTCCTGCTCCCCACCGTCCCCTCATAGAGTCTCCAGGGATGGGGGTGTAGGGGGACAAGAACGTGCCCTAGTCCATTCCCCGGGGTGGTGGGGCTTTTCAAATGCCATCCTTCACTCTGGCCAACAATGACCTCATTATTCCCCCTCTTGTTAGAAAGTCATTTCTGCCCTCGCCTCCCCTTCCTCCCTTGCCAGTTCTTATTCCAGAATGACAGAGGCTTTCCCTGGCTGTGTCAGCCTCCCATCAAGTGCAGAACTCCCATTGTCCTCGACCTGCAGTCCCTGGGCTCTCATCATCCAGTCTCTCCATCCTGACTTCCTGAGGCCCACAGGTGCACACCAGGCTTTGCTCTGTCCTGTGTCCCCCACGAGGCTCAGGTTTATCGGTTCCCCCGTCTCCATTCTGCTCTCATTGCCAAGGGCCCCAGACCCTCCCTCCAGCCCGGTGAGCATGGGGCAGGCCCAGGGAGGGGCAGAGCTGGCCCGGGGTGGGCACAGGGCTCTCCTCCTGGGCCCAACTGCCCTGAGTGCCAGCCAAGAGGAGGAGGGGAAGAAGGAGCTCGCCATCCCCGGCCGAGGCTATAAACAGACCTGGCCGCCCTTGTAGTTATTTTCCAGGGATCGGGGACCCCCTTCCTCCTCCTGCCCCACGCTTGCCATCACTGCAAAACAGGAAGCCACAAATCAACAAATCACAAGCCCCCCCCCCCCCACCCCGTGTGGCTTCTTTCCCGCAGAGGCCACTCAGGATGTTCGCATCTTCCTGATTTGGAAGGTGGGATCTGTCTTCCTCCCTTCGCCCACCTCCAAGTGGCCTGGGCTTTGGCATGATTTATAGCCCAAGGCCTCCAATGGCTGGACCCGAGCCCAGGCCATCAGCTTGGTTCTAAGTGCCACCGTCTGGGTTTATGGTGAGGGACACAACCACTTCCTGGTGGTGGGGCCTGCCCTGCAGAACGGAGCACCTCCGACGGCTGCTCTTCTCAGGATGTTCACAGGCGTGTGGTGCTGAACCACAAGGCCTGAGCAGACACGCTTCCCGGACCCTGGGTTCTCACACACCGTCCTGGGGCTTCTTGGGCCAGGGCACTCACACGGCCAGGTCCCTACACCCAGGGCTGCGGGCACCCACCGAGGTCAGGGGCACAGTGGGTAGTAAAGCCGTATCGGAGGCAGTCATCAGGATGGGGCCAAGGCCTTGTTTGCCCTACTGGGGAGAGGAGATGCAGTTCAACTCCTAGACAACCTTGTGGGAAAAAGGCCACAAAAGAAGAGGGTCTGGGGAGGGAGGGGGCAAGTGGTTATGGTGCTGGGAGGGACCCGTTGTCGATCAGGGTAAGAAATACGTAAGTGCTCAGCCAACAGTGTCTAAACCAAAATGTCATATTTCTACTTAAAAACAAGTTGTGGAATCTATCCAATCCCCCCGCTCCCGGACTACAGGAAATTTGTTTCCCCTCTGCTGCATTTCCACCCAGATACTCCCTGAGAACCCACCCTGGGAATTCTTCCCTGGTTGGCCCAGTTGCCCTGGCCAGCCTGATGCTGTCCCCCAAGCTGAGGACCTGCCCTTCCTCAATTCTGCACGGACAGCAAACACACAGACTGAAAACACACACACACACCATAGCACGAAACAAGATTCCTACCAAACACTGAGGCTAAGGGCATCACAGCACAGCCACAAAACCAACATAAGTCTCTGTGCTAGGTCCAGGGGAGCACAGAACCCAGGGGTGTCCTTACTGGATGCCCCCCTGCCCACCTTACAGTCTGCTTCTCTCAGGAAGAAGCCACTCTTTCTCTCCCCACACCTGAGCTTGAATTGCTTACAGCCCACTTAGAGCCCATCGCCTCCTCACCCTCACAAAGCTGGTGCCATCTGGGCCCAATTTCCCTCCTCGGGCATTGTCTCTTCCCAAGGTGATTGACTTCAGGATGGCTCACCCTCTCAGGACTGACTTCCTTGATGCCTCACTCATCTTCCTGGCCTTTGAGTCCTTGCATTTGTTCTCCTCCAGCAACCTCTCCTCCACTCAACTTAAAATCTTTTTAAGATTTTATTTTATTTATATGAGAGAGAGCACAAGTGGGGAGGAGGGGCAGAGGGAGAAGGAGACTCCCTGATGAGCAGGGAGCCCAACACTAGGCTCCCAGGTGTGCCAGCCCTGAGGATTTTTAGGGCTGTGGAAATACTCTGCATGATACTATAATGATGGATACATATCATTATCCATTAGCCCAAACCCATAGAATATACCAAGAGTGAACCATAGTATGAACTATGGACTTTTTGTGGTTATGATGGACTTTGAGTATCATGATGTGTCGGTTCACCAATTGCAGCAAATCTATCACTCTGGTGGGAGATACTAGTAATGGGAGTCACTAGGCATGTTTGGGGGCAGGGGGTATATGGGAAATCTCTGTACTGTCACCCAAGTTTGCTGTGGACCTAACACTGCTCTAAAAAACATATTTAAAAACAAATTCCAAATAACTTCCTGTCCTTCCAGTCTACATGTTCTGGTACCCCCTTGGCTACAATTCTTTGATTACGTTGAGAAACATATCTCGCACTTCAGCAGCCCTTCCCACCTCCACTTCCCTCTTCACCCAACTCAGATCCCAGGGCCCAACTATACACGCCCTTGCAAATCCCCTCCATTCCCTTGCTCCTTTCTTTGCTGGCAAGACCCTCGTTCTGACCAAACCTCCATAACTGCTTTCTCCCCACCTGTGCCCAAGCCACTAAATGTGCCTAGAGAAACCTTACTCCAGGCCCACTCAGGCATTTCAAATTCATGACCACAAGCCTGATCCCTGGTGCTGAGAACCATCCAGCATGTCTACTGCTTCCCACTGCCTGGGTTACTGCCTCACATCCAGTCCTGGCCTCCGACTGTCCCCACTTTCTGCCACTTGCACCATCCTCAGCAGACGCACTCACCTGATTCTTCATTGAGGAAATAGAAGCTTTCGGTAGGAATGCACCCACCCTTGCATCTCCAAATCTATAATTCCACCTCTTGCTCTTCTCCAGGTCTGCTAAGGTGGTTGAAATATTCCTCCTCTAACCGAAGCCAGTCTATTGACTTGAGGTCTAAACCCCATCCTCTCTCTCTCCTCTTCCATGGCCTTTGCTCCCACAGAGACCCCAACGTCTCCTGTATCATCAACTTCTCCCTTTACTAGGTCATCACTTTATAAATAGGCTTTTGTTTCCCTTATCTCTAAAAAGAAAAAGACATTATAAGATACTTAATATTATTAGCCATCAGGGAAATGCTAATCAGCATCATAATGGGGGGGCTTCACACCTACTAGGATGGCTATAAACAAAAGGACAGATAAGAAAAAAGGTTGGAGAAGATGTGAGAAGTTAGAACCCTCCCACCTGGTGGGAATTTAAAATGGCACAACCACTTTGGAAAACAGCCTGGCAGTTCCTCAGAAAACTTAACCATAGGGATGCCTGGATGACTTAGTGGTTGAGCGTCTGCCTTTGGCTCAGGTTGTGATCCCGGGGTCCTAGGATGGAGTCCCACATTAGGCTCCCTGCAGAAAGCCTGCTTCTCCCTCTGCCTGTGTCTCTGTGTCTCTTGTGAATAAATAAATAAAATCTTTTTTAAAAAGAAAACAAATGCCCACAGAAAAATCTGTACATGGATCTCACAGCAGCATTATTCACAGTAGCCAAAAAAGTGGAAACAACCCAAAAGTCCATGAACTGATGAATGGATAAATAAAATGTGGTGTATCCGTACAATAAATATTAATTGACAATAAAAGAAATAAAACTCCTTATACGTGCTCCAACATGGAAGAAACTTGAAAATTATGTTGAGTGTAAAAGACCAGACACAAAAGGCCACCTACAATTCCATTCGTATGAAATGTCTGAATAGGCAAATCTGGAGACAAAGAAGGTTCGTGGTCGCCTAGTGTTGAAGGAGTCAGGAAAATAGGTAGTGACTGCTAATGGGAATGGAATTTCTTTTTGGGGTCATGAGAATGTTCAAAAACTGACTGTGCACATGGTCACACAACTGTGTGAAAATACTAAAAACTGCTGAGCTGTGCACTTCATGCTAGTGAGTTGTCCGGTGTGTGAATTATATCTCGATAAAGCTGTTTTTTAAACACGGGTAAAGAAAATCTCTGAACCCTCACTCCCCTCCGCCATCTGCTGCCTCATTCTCTGTTCCCCTTCAGAGCAAAATCTTTGGGAAGAACGGTTGCTACCCACCATCTCTACTTTCTCATATCCATCCATCATTTATCACCTTTGTCACAGTTACTATTTTTTATTATTATTATTATTGTTCTAAAATTGCTACTTATTTTGGGACTACAGGGGCATGGAGCTGGGATATAAATTAATACAGTATGCTATATACACCATTAAGATGGTGGCCCAACATATCAACTATCTAGCAATATATTTAGAAGGAACACAGAGAGGCACTTGAGTGGCTCAGTCAGTTAAGCGTCTGCCTTTGGCTCAGGTCATGATCCCAGGGTCCTGGGATTGAGTCCAGGGATGGAGCCTCACATCAGGCTTCCTGCTCAGTGGGGAGCCTCATTCTTCCACTGCCTCTGCCAACTACCCATCCCCACACACACACTCGTGCTCTCACTCTTGCTCACTCTCAAATAAATTTTTTAAATAAATAAAATAAAAGGAGCATAGAGGGAACAGGACAATTATGCCAGAATACATTGTAAATAAATAAACAAATAAATAAATGCCATCACAAGCGTTCCTGTAAGAAAGAGGCAGAGAGAGATTTGATACAGACTGAAGAGAAGACAATGTGACCACAGAGGCAGAGATTGAAGAATGCAGATCTAGGATGGCTGTTCTTCCTCAAGAAGGAATTCTCAAGGGAGGGAGAAATCCTACAACAAATAATAATCATAATATGGCAAAATCGCCTATAGCTGAAGAAAGAAAAATGTCTGAAACTCAGTGGGCCCCTGAACATCAAGCAAGATAAAAACAAATAATAATAAAATAAAAGATTCCCAATATACATTATGGTGAAATTTCAGAACAAAAGACAAAAATACAACAATCTGAAAACATGCCATAGGGCTAAAACACTTCACCTAAAAAGATTAAAATTTTGTTTCGCCTTAGTTTTCATTGATAACACTATAGATAAAAGGACAAGATTTGGTGTTCAGGGCCTGAGTTCAAATTCTACTGATACTGCTCACCAGCTGATGGACAGCATAGCACCAAACTGAGAACATCGGAGTCTGTTCAAGGTCAGGGTTCAACGCTCAGTCAGCTCAGAGGTCAGCGGCTCAGGAACAGGTAGAATGGTAAACTTCCTAAGTAAGGTTCCTTCCTGTTAATCAAGGCAAGCCGCACCTCCACAGCATCCTGCATGGCTGTCACCCCCGAGAACAAGTAAGGACAGCATAACAAACATAGAAAGTGCAAAGATCTCCTGGTAAACCCTGAGCTACAAAGTAGAGAACCTGGATCTGATCTGGTGCAAAGACCAACATTTTGTTGCCCAGGAGATTGAAAAGAAATTAGAAATCAGAATGTCCATGATAACCCAGCTTTGATAACCCCTACTTCTCTTAAGGATATCGGCCACTACTAGGACCACGTTCCAACAGGACAATGAAAAGAAACATTTTTGCTTCCAAATTGTTGCCAGAACACAGTGGCGCCCATTCCCATGCCTGTGTCTCTTGGCCCCGTGCAGGAATTTCTCTGTAAAATTGCTCCAGAGTGGGACTGCTGAGATATAAATTAATACAGTATGCCATACCATTAAGATGGTGGCCCAACATATCAACTATCTAGCAATATATTTAGAAGGAACACAGAGAGGCACTTGAGTGGCTCAGTCAGTTAAGCGTCTGCCTTTGGCTCAGGTCATGATCCCAGGGTCCTGGGATTGAGTCCAGGGATGGAGCCTCACATCAGGCTTCCTGCTCAGTGGGGAGCCTCATTCTTCCACTGCCTCTGCCAACTACCCATCCCCACACACACACTCGTGCTCTCACTCTTACTCACTCTCAAATAAATTTTTTAAATAAATAAAATAAAAGGAGCATAGAGGGAACAGGACAATTATGCCAGAATACATTAGAAGATTAAACAGAATAAACGTTCAAACGAAAAACAAAGACTGCCAGGTTTAATAAAGTATTTTGGATATGCTGCCTAAACATTAGGCAACAGAAAGTTTGAAAGGAAAAAGAGAAAAAAATATGCTATCTGGAAACTAAGCAAAAGAACGTCCATATTATTATATTAAAACCACACAAAGTAGATGTTACAGCAAAAAGCATTACTAGCTACACAGACGTATTTACAGTGGTAAAATATTCAATTCCAGGAAGAATACAGAATTTTAAATTTGCAGGCAGCTTTAAAATCTATACAAAAAAATCTAAAAGCTATAAAATAGCCTCAAAAATGTAGAAGTAAAAACTGACAAGTATGAAAGAAGTAATAGATAAACTGCCCAATGATAGAGATTTTAATACATCCTATCTCAGTATTGACAGAACGATATTAATAAAACAGAAAGGGTTCAGAATATATGAAAAAAACAGTATCAGCAAAACTGGCCTAATTAGCATATAGAGAGCACTGCACCCAACATCTGCAGGACACACATTCTTTCTAATTGCACATGAAATATTTAGAAAAATTGACCATATGTTTGGCCATAAGACAAGTCTCAACAAGTTTCAATGAATTGAAATCTTGCAGAAAGCATTCTTCAGCCACAATGAAATTTAGCTAAAAGTCAATAATAAGAATATAGCTAAATATACATATACATATATCTACAAAAATTCCCTAAATGTTTGAAAATTAAACAACTAAAAAATTTTTTAAAAAAAGAAAAAGAAAATTAAATAATTTATTTCTTACTAACCCATGGATAAATAAAATGTCTCGAGGGCTCCTGGTGGCTCAGTGGTTGAGTGTCTGCCTTTGAGTCCCTCGTCGGGCTCCCTGCAAGCAGCCTGCTTCTCCCTCTGCCTATATCTCTCCCTCTCTCTCTCTGTCTCATGAATAAATAAATAAAATCTATTTTAAAAATGTCAAATAGAAAATATAAAATATTTAGAACTAAACAATAATGAAAATAGTACACAAACCAAAGAGGTAAAGGATCTATACCCTAAAAACTATAGAACACTTCTGAAAGAAATTGAGGAAGACACAAAGAGATGGAAAAATATTCCATGCTCATGGATTGGCAGAATTAATATTGTGAAAATGTCAATGTTACCCAGGGCAATTTACACTTTTAATGCAATCCCTATCCAAATACCATGGACTTTCTTCAGAGAGTTAGAACAAATTATTTTAAGATTTGTGTGGAATCAGAAAAGACCCCGAATAGCCAGGGGAATATTTAAAAAGAAAACCATATCTGGGGGCATCACAATGCCAGATTTCAGGTTGTACTACAAAGCTGTGGTCACCAAGACAGTGTGGCACTGGCACAAAAACAGACACATAGATCAGTGGAACAGAATAGAGAACCCAGAAGTGGACCTTCAACTTTATGGTCAACTAATATTCGACAAAGGAGGAAAGACTCTCCACTGGAAGAAAGACAGTCTCTTCAATAAATGGTGCTGGGAAAATTGGACATCCACTTGCAGAAGAATGAAACTAGACCATTATCTTACACCATACACAAAGATAAACTCAAAATGGATGAAAGATCTAAATGTGAGACAAGATTCCATCAAAATCCTGGAGGAGAACACAGGCAACACCCTTTCTGAACTCAGCCACAGTAACTTCTTGCAAGATACATCCACGAAGGCAAAAGAAACAAAAGCAAAAATGAACTATTGGGACTTCATCAAGATAAGAAGCTTTTGCACAGCAAAGGATACAGTCAACAAAACTAAAAGACAACCTGCAGAATGGGAGAAGATATTTGCAAATGACATATCAGATAAAGGGTTAGTTTCCAAGATCTATAAAGAGCTTATTAAACTCAACACCAGGGATCCCTGGGTGGCGCAGCGGTTTAGCGCCTGCCTTTGGCCCAGGGCGCGATCCTGGAGACCCGGGATCGAATCCCACGTCGGGCTCCCTGTGCATGGAGCCTGCTTCTCCCTCTGCCTATGTCTCTGCCTCTCTCTCTCTCTCTCTGTGTGAATATCATAAATAAATAAATAAAATTAAAAAAAAAAAAAAAAAATAAACTCAACACCAAAGAAACAAACAATCTGGGCAGCCTGGGTGGCTCAGCAGTTTAGTGCCACCTTCAGTTCAGGGCGTGATCCTGGGGACCCAGGATCGAGTCCCACATCGGGCTCACTGCATGGAGCCTGCTTCTCCCTCTGCCTCTCTCTCTCTCTCTCTCTCTCTCTCATGAATAAATAAATAAAATCTTTTAAAAAAATTTAAAAAAAGAAAGAAACAAACAATCCAATCATGAAATGGGCAAAAGACATGAAGAGAAATTTCACAGAGGAAGACATAGACATGGCCAACACGCACATGAGAAAATGCTCTGCATCACTTGCCATCAGGGAAATACAAATCAAAACCACAAAGAGATACCACCTCACACCAGAGAGAATGGGGAAAATTAACAAGGCAGGAAACCACAAATGTTGGAGAGGATGCAGAGAAAAGGGAACCCTCTTACACTGTTGGTGGGAATGTGAACTGGTGCAGCCATCCTGGAAAACTGTGTGGAGGTTCCTCAAAGAGTTAAAAATAGACCTGCCCTACGACCCATCAATTGCACTGCTGGGGATTTACCCCAAAGATACAGATGCAATGAAACGCTGGGATACCTGTACCC